>NC_134865.1:15667500-16352500 GCF_049852395.1 Peromyscus maniculatus bairdii
TTCCCTGGAAGGAAAGCCGCTATAAAATAATAGCCAAGTGCCATCGCATCTTAAGGGGCTTCCATTTCTCCAGCTCAGTCCACTGGAACCGTAGTGGGTTTTGTTTTTTTTTTTGTTTTGTTTTTGTTTCTTCCCTTTCCACTGGGCCCTTTGAACACAATGAATGGATGGATTTAGAAGCCTGTCAGTGATTGCCATGAGACTGTTTAATACGGTGACTCTTCTGTAGACCCCAGAGAATGCCTTCCCCGTCTTATTTTAGCCAAAACAACTGGTTCCATGCCTTCCTCACAGTGACAATGGATGTGGTTGTCACTGTGACTAGCTTAAGTAGAGTGCTACAGAGGGTAAGCTAAGTGAATGCCTTGAAAGTGTTATCCACTGGTCATATGGTCAACTTCTTTCAGTATTATTTATCGTTGCACTTGATTCAGTTCTCTGAGGCGCTGGAGCGTTTGCACACCTCACCTGCCTTGGCCAGCCTGTTCGGTGACCATGGCAGCACAGATCTAACAGACTCCTTAGAAGCACTTTTTTTTTTAATGCGTTGAATTCCTTAAAAAGAATGCCAATTAAGTTTCATTACGTGTCATTGATTTATCCCAGTACCTCAGTGTTCATTCCTCTACCTGCATACTTTCTTGAGAGAAATAGCTGTGTGGATGTCTTTGCTTTCCCACTGAGTATACACTACTGAGTACATGTAGGAGTTTTATGTTTACCGTATGAGTCTTGAAACACTACAGACATTTTGAATATCAGTCATGATGGCAATTTCTGTATACAAGAGCCTTAAATGGAACATTGTTTTGAGATCAAATTCCCCACCCTCACAAAAGTGGCCACGTTGCAATAAAAATTGTGGCATATTACAGAACGTTGCCTTGTTTTCCTTGGAAATTTTGCAAATTGTCATGTGAAATTTTGGGATAAACAGTGATTAAGCTCTGCACTGGTATTTCAGATTTTCTTTTCTTTAATATTAACACTCGTGTCTTTTTTTCCAGATTGTTGAATTTCTTTGGTTTAAAAATATCTTAAGATCACTTATATACAATCATTAAAAGAGTGGTACTTATATAAATATGTTTATTTATTTCTTTATGTTAAATATGGAGATTAGATTTTTTTTTTTTTTTTGCACTTTGGCATACTCCAGTATCTTATTTGTTCTTTAGATAAATTAGGATATTAATTCACAGTTACATTACTAAATAATTTCTTTGTAGAAGTAGGATGTTTTTATTACTTGATCATGATGAAAATAATTTGTAAAATGTCATTCAGAGGTTCTGATGTTTAGGAATGTTCATTTCAGCTACGATTCCTTATTATCTTTTCCAAATTGAATTGAAAAAAAAAATTGATGTAGCAGTCTTAAACATTAGTAACAGGATTTGGCTGTGGTCCAGAGCGTCTCCTTATAGAGAATTTGATCTGCTCAGTGTGCGCACTTTGCTATTAGCCAGAGCTATTTATGGCAAACACATGCTTTTGTATCTTGTCATAGTCATCCACAGATGGCAGAACTGGACTTGTTTCCACCGGTATGCAAGACAGGCGTGCTAGTGAGCAGTCATTTGTGGCTCTGAACTTCAGTGCTTTTATCAGAATATAGAAAATGAAAATACCCTTTTTTAAAATGTGTGGAAGTAATTTGAGTGTAATTAGATTTTTTTTCTACCTGTTTGAAAGTTTTTTTTCAGATGAGGACATTGAAACATAGCTGTTAAATGTCTAGGCTTCCATTTAAAACTATTCGAGTGACTTGGGATCTTTTTAGCACTAAGCAATTTTATTTCAGCCTTCCAGCTGTCCCTGTGTGTTGTTCCAGACCTTTCCGTGGCTTTTTGGTAAGGCTGCTAATAAGCGAAGCATGAAAATGGTGATGTGTACTAAACAATGTGTTTAACTGATCTTTGCACCAAAGGACTTTTTCACCAAGTTATTTTGTTCTTCCAAAAATTAAGAAATTTCTAAAAAGTGAAAGAATGCCCTTTTGTTTTTATAGCTGGTTTCTCAATTTCCTTATATCCTTTTCTAGAATAATTTCAGAGATTAAGTACTGCTTTAAACTATGATACTTTGACCTTGTTAGATTGGCAAATATATTAACGCAATTAAGTTCATCTTTAAAGTGCACATATGTGCCTAGAGCCAAAAAATAATGATTTAATTAATGATCTTATGTTTAAAATAATTTGATATCTTATTTTACAATCATTTACAGTGAAACAATGTTCCAGTTAGCTTTAAAAGTATATGGTGCTAATTAGTAAAATATTGAAGGCAATATTTTACTGCTAGCTTGCAAAATTATAAGTGTTTTAAAAAATAAAATACATGAAAATATTTAAGGCTGTTGAGATGTGTTTACTTCCATTTTAAAGCATTGAAAGTTGGAAAACTAAGATTATAGATTAAAGAGGCAACATTATCTGCAGCACTTTTCAGGATTTTAGTTCATAAACTTTCATTTAGAAATCCTGTTTTCGGGCCAGAGAGATAATTGACAGGTGCAGCCACTAGCCACTGAAGCCTGGTAGCCTGCGCTCAATTCCCACTTACAGGTGGAGAACTGGCCCTGCAGTTGTCCTCTGACCTCCACACTTAGAAGTGGCACATGTGCATGCATGCACACACACACACACACACACACACACACACACACACACACACACGCATCATGCACACAGAGACATAATGATAATAGATAAGGTTTTAGAAATTTCGTCTTCAGAATTAAGCTTGATGCATGCTTATCTGAAATCCTAGCACTCAAAAGGTTTTAGAACCAGGATCAGCATTTCAAGGTCATTTCCAGCTACAGAGTGAATCCCAAGCCAGCCTGGGCTACATGACATTAAAAAGGAGTATCAATGCTGGGCATGGTGGTGCACGCCTTTAATCCCAGCACTCGGGAGGCAGAGCCAGTCGGATCTCTGTGAGTTCGAGGCCAGCATGGTCTACAGAGCGAGATCCAGGACCAGCATCAAAACTACAGGAAGAAACCCTGTATCGAAAAAAACCAAAAAAAAAAAAAAATTGCAGGAATTCTAGCATTTTCAGACATAGAACAGGTGACATCATCCTAAACTGACTCTCAGCTGTTATTTTCCATCATTAAAATAGTGTGACCAGCATTATATATTTAATGTGCCTTTTTAGCAGATGACAAAAGCCTCATAGGCTTGAGAGTCATATAGGTCCTTTGTAGAAGCTAGTTAGGTCCTTTGTAGAAGCTAGTTTATGGGATTTTAAAGAGATTTGTTTGTATTTTTTTTTGTTTTATGTATGTGGGTGTTTTGCCCACATGTATGTCTGTGTGTGATGTGAGGGCCTGAGCCTGCAGAGGTTAGAAAGCCACCGATCCTGCGGAACTGGAGTTACAGATAGCTGCTGTTAGCTTCCATGTCGATGCTGAAAGACCAAGTGCTCTAATGCTGGCCCATCTCTGGCCCTTGTGGGGTCTTTGAAAAGTGCCTTCTCATTAAGGAATAATCGCGGCTGAGGTGAAAAACTAACTGAGAGGTTTCCCTCTTGTAAAAAATTTAATCCAGATGTGGAACGTGCCGAATCCCAGCACTCTGGCTGAAGCAGGAGGGTTACGGTGTACTTAGGCTAGCCTAGGCTGTGGAAAACACTACAACAGAAAACCCCAGGACTGGCTAAATGGCTCCGTGGGTAAAGGTTTTGCCACTGAATCTGACATCCTGAGTTTGATTCCTAAACTCACATGATAGGAGAATCAACTCCCAAAAGGTGCCCTCTGACTTCCACATACACACACGCATAAGGAAATGGGGAGGGGACTTACCTTCTTAAGTACTACTTTTATTTGCAAATTTAGTAGTAGCTAGAATATACAAAATGGGGGCTGGGGAGATGACTCAGTGGCTAAGAGCACTGACTGCTCTTCCAAAGGACCTGGGTTCAATTCCCAGCACCCATATGGCAGCTCACAACTGTCTAACTCCAGTTCTAGGAGAAAAAAAAGAATATACAAAATGACATGAACATTCACTTTTCTCTGCCTATAAAAGCTACTAAAAGACTGTCATTGTGCAAATCTCCAATCCCAGCATTCGGGAGATTTAAGACAGGAGGATCAGGGCAAGTTTGAGGCTGGCCTGCGTAACATAGCAAGTTCCAGGTCAGAACTACAAAAGGTGAACCTGTACAAACAAACTGAGGACCTGGGAATGTCACTTGCTTTTCAGAGAGCACAGGATTATGGTTTTGAATTTTGCATTGTTTGAGACAGTGTTTGCCTCTACCACCCTGGCCAGCCTGGAACTCACTGTGTAGACCCAGCTGGCCTCAAACTCAGATCTGCTTGTTTCTGCTTCTTGGGTGCTGGGATTAAAAACATGCAACATCACACTTGGTAAGATTGAGTTTTTTGAGCCATAATATAGAAGGTAATATCTACCATATCTGGCATCTGAGTTTTAAACTAGCAATACTTAGTGCTTTGCAGTGCTGGGAATCAAACCTGGGTATTGTGCTGCTAGGCAGTCCTGGAAATGCTTTATAAAAAAGGTGGTGGTGCACGCCTTTAGTCCCAGCACTGGGAAGGCCGAGTCAGGTGGATCTCTGTGAGTTGGAGGCCAGCCTGGGCTACCAAGCGAGTTCCAGGAAAGGCACAAAGCTACACAGGGAAACCCTGTCTCGAAAAAAAACAAAAACAAACAAGCAAAAAAAAAAAAAAAACCAAAAAACAGGAAAATGCTTGGTAAATGTAAAGTTTTAGACCTTTACCTTTAAAGATGTCTTTATTTTGATTTTATGTATATGAATATCTGAATATATGGGTGTGTACCGTGTGCATGCCTGGTGTCCAGGAAAACAACTAGAAAGCACAGGAGTAAATAGATGGTTGTGTGTTGGGGGATGTTATTTTAAGGTGTGTTACTTTTGTTTATGTTACATTTGTGTAACTGAAGCTGTGTTACTTTGCCTGTCTAAAACACCTGATGGTCTCATAATGAGCTGAACAGCCAATAGTGAGGCAGGAGAGAGGATAAGTAGAAGGAGAAATCTGGGAGCAAGAAAAGGAGGAGGACATGGGGCCAGCCACGGAGTAAGAAACAAAGGACAGTTACAGAAGTAAGAAAAAGGTAAAAGCTCAGAGGCAAAAGGTAGCCGGGATAATTTAAAGTTAAAGAAAGCTGTCAAGAAACAAGCCAAGCTAAGGCCAGGCACTTATAAGTAAGAATAAGCCTTCATGTGTGATTTATTTGGGTGTCAGGCCCCCCAAAAGAGTAAACAACGAACAATTGTGAGCCACAGTGTGCTGGGAACCGAGCCCAAGTCCTCGGCAAGAGCAGCAAATGCTCTTAACAGATGAGCCAAGTCTCCAGCCTCAACACTGGCCTTCAGTGGTTAGGTAGATAAAACAGGCATAAAAAGCCTGGTGTGGTGGCACACACCTATAACCCAGCACTTGGACGCTAAGGTGGGATAGGCTGGTTTATTGAAGATCATTGATTCTACTGTAACGGTTGCACTTGATCTCATAGTTTAAGTACTAGTTAGCTAGTTAGCTGATAGAGAACATCTGCTTTTGGAAGTGTATCTATAGGGTGCTAGGGTGACTCAGGTGCTTGCTGTGGACCCAGTCAGGTACACCTGTAATCCCAGCACTGGGTAGATGGAGACAAGCCAGCCTGAACCTCTGCCTCAAAAGCTAAGGCAGAGAAGCAGTTGAACGACCCTGGATGTTCACCTCTGGCCTCCGCAGTCATGCACACGTGCACACCACATGTACACACAAACAGGTATACTGTATAGTTAATGTAGCTTCTGTATTAATGTCCATAGCATTTTAACATTTTAGGTGTCTTTGATGTGTGAATAGTGAGATCCAGCCTTTTGAGGGAGGAACTTTTCCAGACAGGGTTTTTCTATGTAGCTCTGACTGGCCTGGGACTCACTCTGTAGACAGGCTGGCTTTGAACTCACAGTGATCCGCCTGGCTCTGCCTCCCAGTGCTGGGATTAAAGGCGAGTGCCACCGCCAGGCTGGCTCTGGCCTTTTTCCTCCAAGTAATTTAAAAGTAAAAGAAGAGAAAAAATCGATTTCTTGATGTTTTGAGATAAGGATCTCAAGTAGCTAAGGTTAGCCTTGAACTCATTCTGTGTAGGAAGATGTCCTTGAATTCCTGATCCTCTGCCCCCACCTCATAAATGCTAGAATTATAGACATGCAGCATTAAACCTGGCTTACTGTTTTGAGACAGGATCTATGTGTAGCCCAGGGTGTCCTTGAATTGGTCATTTGCCTCAGCTTTCCAAACACTGGGATTACCAGCATGCTCCACTATGCCAGCTACCCCTACCAGTTTTAGGAAAAGGATACTGTAGAGTCTATACTACTTTATCATCCCTTGCCTGGGTTATCACATACAGACCTTTAGTTATTTTGTTTGTTAAGACAGAGTCCCACTAAGGACCTTTGGCAGGCCTGGAAGCTACAGCATAAGTTCAAGGCCAGCCTGGGATACATGAGACTCTAGCTCAAAAACAAAAGGTTAAAAGAGAAAACAAGATTATTGAAAAATATATACAATATAAATCTGAGTGTCATGGTGCATACCTGTACTCTCAACACTTGATAGGCAGAAGCAAGAGGGTCACCACAAATTTAAGGCCAGGCACTATCTTAAATATTTAAGATAGTGTCTTAAAAATCTAAAAATAGCTGAGGATGTAGCCCAATTGGTAGAGTACTTGCCTAGCAGGCACAAATCCTTGGATTCCAATCCCCATAAACCAGGAGAGGTACATACTCATGATCCCAACACTAAGAGAGGAGAGGCAGGAAAATAAAGGATATCCTGAGATACATAGTGAATTCCAGGCTAGCCTAGGCTACATAGAAGACCCTGTTTCAAAACAATCAAAAGGCTAAAAATAATTAGGGTTCAATAAAAGTGATCTTTTAAATTATTTAAAAAAAACAGAATACAGGCTCAGCAGGTAAAGGTGTTTGCTAGCAATCCTGACAACCGGAGTTTGGTCCCCGGAACCTGCGGGAGAGAACTGATTCCTGTGAGTTGTCCTTTTGACTCCATAAATGTAATTGTGGTGGTTTGGATGAAAATGGCCCCCATCAGCTCATAGGGCCTGGCACAATTAGGAATGTAGCCTTGTTGGAGTGGGTGTGGTATTGGAGAAAAATGTGCCACTGGGGGGAGGGGAGGGCTTTGAGTCTCCGAAGCTCAAACCAGGCCAAGTGGCTCACTGTCTGTTCCTGCTGCCTGTGGGTCCAGATGTAGAACTCTCAGCCGCCTTTCCAGCACCATGTTGCCTATATGCCATCATGCTCCCCACCATGACAATAATGGACTAAACCTCTGAACTGTAAGCCAGCCCCAGTTAAATGGTTTCCTTTGTAAGAGTTGCCCTTTTCATGGTGTCTCTTCACGGCAATAGAACCTTAACTAAGACCAGGAACGGGGGTATTACTGTGATAGGCCTGACCATGCTTTTGTTTAGAGGAATGTGGATTTGGGGACTTGGGATTAGAAAATCAGCTGAATGTTTTAAGTGGGACTTCGTGGTCTATACTAGTAGGAACATGGAAGACAGTGATGCTGAGTAATTTAAAAAACTGTGGGGCCTGACTAAGAGGTTTCAGAGGAGAAGAGTATTACTATGTGGCCTAGAGACTATTGTGATTAGTGAAGACTCTGGCTGGTTTTGCCCTTGTCTGAAGTCTGCCTGCTGCTAAATTGAGGACTTGAATTAATTGCATTGGCAGAGGAGATTTCAAAACAGCCCAGTATTGACTCTGTCCTTATTAGTGTTCACTTATGAAGATCTATAAGGAAAAGGAGCAGGCTAAGCAAGAAAAAATACAAAATGGACAGTTGAAGGAGAAAAGGAACACCAGGAAATGGAATGCAGCTACATCCTGTATTCAAGGAGATAAACAGATTAAAGAAAAGCTTGATGTGAAATGGAGTTAAGGACGTGGTGACCTCAGGACAATACCCTACCTGGCTAGGCTTCCAGTCTGTGAAAAGGAATTAGAGAAAAGTTTAGGGTCTCGTGTGGTGGCACACACCTTTAATGCAGCACTCCAGTGGCAGAGACAGGCAGATCTCTAAATCTGAGGCCAGCCTGATCTACAGAGTGAGTTTCAGGACAGCGATCCTTAGGCAGTCAAGGAAACCATCGAGAACAAACAGTTGGTGAAAATTTATTTGAATGAAGGGCCCATGTTCCAGCCTCAACAAATAGCAGAATTTGGCCTCTTCAGCCACAGGGTTCTAGCTTTAGAGTCAAGGACAGAAGAAAAGGGCTATGGAATCTGATTCTGAGACTAAGAAAGCCACTGAGGCCAGATGTGTGTCAGAGGTGTCCCTACATGGAGGCCTAGGGAGGCCATTGTGTGAAGCTGTGAAGGTGAAGCCTATTGCCTCGGAGACCCCCAAGATGTTGGAGATGCCAGAGCCTAGGAGAGCTGTTAACAGGGAGTGGAACCAGCTCAAGAGAGAGAAGTGTGTTGCACTCACCAAAGCGGATAGGAGCTGGAGATCTGCAGAGCGCTTTGACAACAGACATGAAGATGCAGAGTCCGCCCAGCTGGTTTTCAGTCCTGCTTTGGTCCAGTATTTCCTTACTATGCTCCCTTTTGGAATGGTAATGTATGTCCTATGCCATTTGTATGTTGATATTACAGGGGATTACAGTTTAGTGATTTCATGAATATCAGAAGAGACTTTTAACTCTGGACTTTTAAATGTGGTTGAGAGTGTGACAGACTATGGGGACCTTTGAAGCTGGACTGAACGAGTTTTTATTATGATATGGTTGCCAGCTGTAGCAGGAGGAGAGGTCCAGATCCAGTTCTTTGAGTCAGTCCACCCCAACATCCACTCCATCTGTGAGCTTCTGGAGCACGGGACGGGGCCTGCAGAACCAGAGCCACAGGATGGCCATGACTCTGGACAACAACAGGATATCCCAGAGGAATGCCAGTGAGGGTCCAGTATTGATGGCATGTCAGAAACCAGCAACCAGCCTTTAATCCCAGCACTCAGGAGGCAGAGGCAGGTGGATCTCTGTGAGTTCGAGGCCAGCCTGGTCTACAGAGTGAGTTCCAGGACAGCTGAGTCTACATAGAGGAACCCTGTCTTAAACAACCCCCCAAAAGAAAACAAAATCCTCCCCACAAAAGAAACCAGCAACCTTGAACCAGACCAGGACTCGTTGCAGTGAACACCTGCATGTAAAGCTATTTGGGCAAAAATGTGCACTGTGTGATACCGCAGTTTCCAGACCGCTATGACCAACAAATATATGGTGGGAAAGAGAGGTGGGAAAGATGAGCAGCAGAGCAGTGCGTGTGTGGTGGAGAGAGGAGGAACTAGAGCTTTGACAGCTGTGGCAGGTGCGAGAGAAGTCGCTACCCCGTAGGGTCGTAGGGTCGGCGGGACGAGGTGCAGCAGCCTGGGGCTTGTGCAGCCCCAGCCCCTGTTCAGCTGCCCAGCTGAACAACCTCCCGGGCTCTGAGCAATGACAGGATGCTCGAGATGAAGAATGGTCCATTTGCTGGACTGGCCCTCCTCGAAAACCACGTTGGTCTGTACTTCTCCCAGAGGTCATGCTGATCCACGGCCCGTGCTTTGACAGAGGACTGTGTTGTCTCAGACAATCCTGCCACCAGACACCAAATGGAGGTCCTTGGCACATGCTGATGCTGGAGGAAGCTACCCTGGCAGAGGTATGGATGGCTGCAGATGCACAGTTGAGAAAGAGGAACATAAAAGGCTTCTGTGATAATCCTTACCTTCATCCCAACCCCTCCCCCAAAAAGTAACAGCCTAAAAAGGAAGTCATCAAGGAGCACTGTTAACAATCGTGGCGAGGATGGATGCTGAAGTGTAGCTCTCCGCAATTGATGGCTTCTGGCGGGGGTACAGGTGGAGAAGGACTGTTTTCTTCAGGGCCTGGCCACTGGGAGGTGGACCACGCTCCGGTGAGTGTATGGACAGCACAAAATGGACTTTCTTTTTCTTTCTTCTTATTTTAGGGGAGGATGGGAGGTCACCAGGGTTGGGAATCAGACACGAGAGGACTGGGAAGTGATTGTGACCAGGGTGCATGATGGGAAATTCCCAAATGATCAAAACAATATGTTGGGGGGGGGGAGTAAGAATGTTGATTTTCAACTTTGACACCGTTCCATTTTCAGTAGCATGCACTCATTGAGTATTTGCTGCGTTAGGGTAATCTTTATTATGAGGTTGACTTAGTAGACCTCATTTCATGTTTTTATTTTGTGTTTCTCTTCTTGCCAAAGAAACCTGTTTTAGTTTTTCGTGTTTTGCTCTCTTTCACTACAGTGTTGGGGAAGGAGCCTAGAGCTTGACCCATGGTGAGCAAAGACTCGAGCTAGCACTGAGGCACAGGCACACAGACCCCAAATCCTTCACTGGGGTTTGCCAGGTAGTTTTCCTTTTTTAATGAAAGTCTGAGGACTAGAGCGTTTGTACATAGAAGGCACTAGTGGCTATTGCAGAGAGGACAAGGGACACGTGGAGCTGAGTGAGCTCCCGATTCCTAGACTCCCAGAGAACTGCTGTAGCATACATAGACTGTAAAGTGAAGTGACCACTGAATAAAATGTAGGGCCTACCACGTGAGGACACAGAAGACGCCATCGATAAACCAGGAAGCAGGCCGGCAGACACTCAGCTACTCTCTGGCTTGTGGATTACCAGCCTCTAAAATAGTGAGAAGCAAATTTTCTTTCTTTCTTTCTTTTTTTTTTCCGGAGCTGAGGACCGAACCCAGGGCCTTGTGCTTGCTAGGCAAGTGCTCTACCACTGAGCTAAATCCCCAACCCCGTAAATTTTCATTTTTTATAAGCAGAAAAAGATTAAAGAGGCATAGCTAAATTGTCAAAAGATTAAATTTGAATTCTGAAGCTAGATGAGGTGGCGTAACTCCTCAGATGGCAGAGGCAAGGACTGAGGAAAGTTCAAGGCTAGCCTGGTCTCCATACAAGTGCCAGGCAGCTAGGACTGGAACAGAAAAAAGGGAAAACAATGAAAACAGAATTCTGAGAATTATTGAACCCGACAAACTAAACACAACCAAATTAATTTCATTAACTGTGAATGGAATAGATATTCCAGTTATAAGACTGATGCTCATAAATTATTAAAAAATAATGTTCAGGCTGAGCATGGTAAGGTACGCCTATAATCCTAGTACTTGGGACACAGAACAAGGTTAAGGCCAGACTGGATCATTTAGTTTCAGGCTAGCCCATATATATATATATCAAAGCCCTGTCTTTTAAAGAGACACACCTGGGGCCGGAGAGATGGCTCAGTAGTTAGGAGTGTGCAAACTGCTCTTGAAGAAGACCTGCGTTTGGTCTGAGCACCTGTTTCAGGCAGCTGATAACCTCCTGTCACTCCAACTGTGGGCCTTCTGACCGTCGTGGACAACTGCCCCCTGTACACACACACACACACACACACACACACACACACACACACACATATGCATGCATGTGATTCAGTTAGTTTTAAAAACTCCAGAATATTTTGTCTAAAGAGGAATTTTTTTTTGAGGCAGGGTCTCACTAGGGAGTATGCCTGGCCTGGAACTCACTATGTAGACCAAGCTGGCCTCAAATTCACAGAGATCCACCTGCCTCTGCTTTCCCAAGTGCTAGCACTAAAAAACATATACCACCACACCAACTGTTTATAGACAATTTAAATTTAAAAAATTTCAGGTAGAAAGTTAAATAGATAGGAGTAATAATTTTTAAAAAAGGCAAGAATAACTATATTGAAATTGAATATATTTTTTGTGTGTGATATTTTATTTCTGAGAATTTTTATAATAAAATAAAAAATTAAAAAAGTAGACTTCAAGAAAAAGAATATTACCAAAAACTAAGGGATAGTATAAAATGCCAAATGAGTGAGGCAGTTCATCAGAAAGAAAAATGACCAGCAGGGCATGATGGCACATGATTTTAGTGCCGACTACATAATGAGATCCTGTCTCAAGAAAAGAAAATGGCCATAAATATATCAGTCTAATAACAAGAATTTCAGAATACTGGAGGGAAGCCCAGCTAAAGGGAGAGACAGTCTCACAGTTCTAGTCAGAATGCCGTAGAACATGAGATTTGAAAAATCGAGGGCTAGCCAGATGGTTCAGTGGTGGGGCTGGAGAGATGGCTCAGTGGTTAAGAGCACCAGCTGCTCTTCCAGAGGTCCTGAGTTCAATTCCCAGCAACCTGTGGTAGCTCACAACCATTTATAATCAGATCTGGTGCTGCCTTCTGGTGTGCAGGTAGAACACTGTATACAGTTCTTTAAAAAGAGAGAGACGGTTCAGTGATAAGGGCACTTGTAACTGAGATAGATGACCTATGTTTGATCCCAGAACCTACATGATGGAAGGACAGAACCATCTTGTCTTCTGGATTACCACGCATGTGCCATAACATGCTTGGGTGTACACACTCACATGCACACACACACACACACACACACAAGTTTTTTTGAATCAGTTAAGCTGGGAGTCGTAGTGCACATTCTTGTAACCCTAGCACTTTAGAGACTGGCAGGAAGACTGATAGGCCAAGGCCTGCAGGGGCTACATATCAAGATCGTGTCTTTAAACAAGTACACACCTGAGGCTGGGGTTGTAGCTCTGTGGTAGAGTGTGATGAGCATGCACTGGGACCTGGTGTGCTGTTTTAAATATTTTAAAAATATATTAATTTATTTGGAAGGAACATCCATGTGACATGGCGTGTATGCAGAGGCCACAGGACACCTTCCACAGTGGTTGTACAAGTTTGCATTCCCACCAACAGTGGAAAAGTGTTCCCCTTGCTCCGCATCCTTTCCAACATAGACTGTCATTAGTGTTTTTGATCATTGCCATTCTGACAGGTGTAAGATGGTATTTCAGAGTCGTTTTGATTTGCATTTCTTTAAATGTCTTTCAGCTATTTGTGATTCTTGTTTTGAGAATTGTGTTTAGGTCTTTAGCCCATTTTTTAATTGGATTGTTCAGTATTTTGATGTCTAGTTTCTTGAGTTCTTTATATACTGTGGAGATCAATCCTCTGTCAGACCTAGGGTTGGTGAAGGTCTTTTCCCATTCTGTAGGCTGTCTTTTTGTCTTATTGACCGTGTCTTTTGCCCTACAAGAGCTTCTCAGTTTCAAGAGGTCCCATTTATTAATTGTTGCTCTCAGTGTCTGTGCTGCTGGAAACGCAGTGTTTTTAAAGAGAGAGAGAGCTGGAGAGACGACGGCTCAGCAGAAGTGGCTGCTCGTGCAAGGAGCAGAGTTCGATTCCCGGCACCTACAGTGAGCAGCTCACAGCCACCTGTAACTCCAGCTGCAAGAGACCAACGCCCTCTTCTGATTTCTCAGGGCGCTTGCATGCACATGTCATTACACAACACACAAAAGATAAATCTTCTTTGTTTTTGAGAACAAGGTATTACTATGTAGCTCTGGCTATCCTGGATTCTTTGTAGACCAGGCTGGCCTCACAGTCACAGAGATCCACCTGCCTCTGCCTCCTGAGTGCTGGGATTAAAGCTGTGCACCACCATACCCAGCAGGGCTGTGTATTTTATGGTGTGTGTGTGTGTGTGTGTGTGTGTGTGTGTGTGTATGTGTGTTCCATTTTGGTTTCTTGAGACAAGATCTCATATAGCTCAGGCTGTCACAGAATTTGATATGTAGCCAAGGATGGTCTTGAACTCCTGATCCTCTTACCTCCAGCTTCCTAGTACTGGCATTACATGCTTGTCACCACCACAAATATTACCTACCATAAATATTTGAAACCACAAATTTCCCCTGTATTTTCATGCTTCCTGCTTTTGTTGCATTGGGTATTGATAATATGCACAGTGAATTATTTTACGAAATAATTTCAAATGTATTGAAACTCTACTATTATTATTTTTTTTTTTTTTGGTTTTTCGAGACAGGGTTTCTTTGTGTAGCTTTGCGCCTTTCCTGGAACTCACTTGGTAGACCAGGCTGGCCTCGAACTCACAGAGATCCGCCTGGCTCTGCCTCCCGAGTGCTGGGATTAAAGGCGTGCGCCACCACCGCCCGGCTGAAACTCTACTATTATTTTTATGATGAAATTTAAGATACTAATTCCTCCTGGAACTAAACCACCTCTACTTTTGTTTTGGCTGGAAAATTGAAGATGAAACAGCATGCCTGCGTTTTGCATTAAGCAGATGCACTCTACGAGTGATAGAAAACTAATTTTTATTATTGTAGCTCAAAGCCTGCAGGCCTAATAGTAACTCCTTAGTTTTCATTTAGCACAAGAGAGTGCTTGTTTTTTGTGAGCTATTCCAAGAGGGTTGGTAATCCCCGGGATTACAGCAATGTAAGATTTATGTCTACTGTGGAGAAACTCGATCACCCTCAGCCGTGAATCACACTGCAAACATCACATCTCTGCTTCCCTACTACTCAGTACATTCAGCAAACATGCATACCTTCTTTTTAATTCTCAAAAATGGTTCATTGTTTATGTGCATGCCTTTTCTTGAAATGCGATGCTAGTACAATGATAGTCTACAACAAGATTTAGAAGAGGTTGTGTGTAGCTTTGGAATTAGGATGAGCTTGGAGCAGGCCTCACAGAAGTAGTGTTCCAGCTGGGCTGTAAAGGATGGTACCCTTTCAGAGAAGGAAAAGCTGGCCACAGCTCCTGCTGAGCAGCGCAGCCCGTGGAGTTAGTGTGAAGCCCTGGGAGAAGGGCGGGAGAGGTGGTGTGAGCCAGGTCCTCGAGGCCACCATGTCACAAGGTCAAATGTGAAGCCGGGAGTGACTGAAGGAGAGGGGTGGCTCTTTCTGAAATGCCTATGTGACTGACACTGTAATGAGGACGTATGGAAGGACGGAGACGGAGAGGATCGAGACCACCAAGGAAACAGGCCTTCCCAACACAGCAAGACCGTTTGCACACAGGAATTCAGAGAGACTGGAAGCACGCACAGAGCCCACGCGAGCCTGTCTGATGAGGGCCCGGTGCTGAGGGTGGGAGTGGACCCAAGCCCACATCCCTAACCCAGAAGCTGTCTCCCAGCAACAACCGCTTGCAAATGAAAAGTTAGTTTTCTCCAATGGCATCTCCTCAGGTATACAAGCTATTCCTAAGGCCGGGTCCCACACCCAGCTACTGCACCATGGACGACCAGCACGAAACGAACTCAACGGTATTTTGGGGGCTTTTGTTGTTGCTGCTGTTGGTTTTCTCTTATAATGCTTTGCCGAGCACTTTCTTTTTTCTTACCCTACAGGTCTTTTGATATACTGGGGGTTCCGATTTTGTGTTTTGTGGGATTTCTGTATTTGCCAATGTGTGTGTGTCTGCATCTATATGGTTTTTTGTGTTTTTTCATTGGCTTTTTGTTTTTCTGTTTGTTTGTTTTGTCTTATTCAAGTTCATTTCCTTTTATTTTAGTGTTGCTTTTCTTTTTTAGGTACCTGTTGTTTTCTAATGAAAGAGAACAAAAAGAATGTGGATTTGGGTGAGTGAGGAGGTGGGGAGGACCTGGGAGGAGTTGGGGGAGGGGAAACATAATCAGAATATATTATGTGAAAAATATTCTCAATTAAAAAAAAAAAAAAGCTGGGCGGCAGTGGCGCACGCCTTTAATCCCAGCACTAGGGAGACAGAGGTAGGTGGATCTCGGTGAGTTCGAGGCCAGCCTGGTCTACAGAGAGAGATCCAGGACAAGCATCAAAACTACACAGAGAAACCCTGTCTCGAAAAAACCAACCAACCAAACAAACAAACAAAAAAAGAAAGACAAAGAAGGGAGAAAATACCTGAGGCCTAGATCAAGTCAACAAATTGACTTGGGAGGGGGTAGGTAGGAAAGAAGCCACTTCTTTAATTAAATGAGAGGATGGGAGAACTCGAATCTTTTATTGGTTGCTGTACTCTGTGCCACTCAGGGAGGGACTGACTTACCTGGGGTGAGTGGGGATGCAGGATGACAAACACACAGAAGATCTGGGCTCAGGCTGGCCACGCCCTCGACGGAGCCGCGCAGAAGGCAACAGCCTGGAAACTCGGCACATTTATTTTCCACAGCCGAGTCGAGGAGGGGGTTTATTACATGCAGCAGAACGAGGAGGCACGTTCAGCCAGTTTTAGTAGGTGAGGTCCATAGGGAGCAGTCTCAGGATGAAGTCATCCAGGAGGCGGCTGTGGTGGACACTTTCTGTACACTCAACATTCTTCTCTGACCGGGGCTTTGCCGTTGCCCTGAGCCTGACCTGGCAACAGATTCGCCATTTCCGTAGGTCTGAGACGAGACTCATGTCAACAGTACACAGTCACTCAGGACTTCGTTTCCCACATTTACTTACAGTGTGTGGCTGGGTTTTGCACAACTCTTTTGTGTAGGTGCACTTGCCTGTGGGTGTGCATGTGGAGGTCAATGTCCAGGGTCATCTTCTATCACTCTCCACCTTATTTATGATTATTGTTGTTGTTGTTGTTTTAAGACTATTGTAGCCCTAGCTGGCCTAGAATTTCTTGTGTAGACCAGGCTGGCCTCAAACTCAGAGATCTGGCTGCCTCTACCTCCAGGGTGCTGGGATTAAATATGTGTGCCACCACATCCAGCTCACTGCCTTATTTTTTTTATTTAATTCATTTTAAAATTTATGATTATGAGTATTTTGTATGCATGTATGCCACATATGTTTACTGCCCGCAGAGGTCTGAAGAGGGATCCCCTGGAACTGGAGTTACAGACACTTGTTAGCCGCCACGTGGGGGTTGGAAATCAAACCCAAGTCCCCTGTAAGAGTAGCCAGTGCTCTGCACCCCTGGGCCATCTCTCCAGGCCCTTCTCTGCCTTGTTTTTTGAGGCAGGGTCTCTCACTGAACCTGGAGCTCACCATTCCAGCTGGTCATCAAGCCGCTGGAATGCCTGTCTCCACCGCCACCGCCACCTCCACCACCACCACCACCTCCACCACCACCACCACCACCACCACCACCACCACCACGAGCTCTGGGCTCCAGATGTGTGCCTCTATGCCAAGCCTTTATGTAGGTGCTGGGGATCAGAGTCCAAGTCTCCATGCTTTCACAGAAAGCACTGCAGCCATCTTCTCGGCTCCAAAATTCTATTTATTTACTGGAGTGCCGTGGTGAACTCATGCCCTAGCATGCATTTGAAGGACAACTTGTGGGGTTCAGGTGTCTTCTTCTACCATGAGATACTGGACATTGAACTTGGGTGGTCACGCTTGACAGCAGGTGCCTTGACCCCCCAACCCATTTTGTTGGCCCCTGACATTTGGGGCCATGTATGGTCTTTTCTCCCCCCCCCCCCCCACTTCCCCTCTTCACTACTGGAATCACAAGCATGCACTGCCATGCCTGACCAGACCGAGACTTTCAAACTAACGATTTATCTGGGGACTGGGGAGATGGCTAAATGCAGAGCATGTACTTCTCTCAGTCCCCAGCACCCACGTCAGGCAGCTCACAACCACCTGCACCTCCTGCTCCAAGGGGACCAAACGGCTCTTCCTGCCCCTGTACACACACACACACACTCACACACACACACACTCACACACACACACACACACACAATTTATAAAAATAATAAGAGTAAATAATTTTTACATTTTATTATTTGCTGTGTATGAGTGTTTTGCCTGCATGTACGTCTGTGTACCACATTCATGCAAAGCCTGTGGGGGCCAGAGAGGATGTCAAATCCGTGGCATTAGAGTTACAGACCATTGTGAGCCACTGTGTGGGTGGTGGGAGTCAAACTCGGGTCCTCCAGAAGAGCGGCTGGGCTCTTAACCGCTGAGCCATCTCTCCAGCCCCTAAAGTAAATCTTATTGAAATAAAAACAACAACAACAGCTGTTGATTAGGCATGGTGGTGCACAAGGGAGACAGAGGCAGGAGCATCTCTGTGAGTTCAAGGTAAGTCTGATGCTCTACATAACCATTTCCAGATCAGGCAGGGCTATATAATGAGAGCCTGTCTCCAGAAGAAGAAGAAAAAAAAAAGATTATTGGTCTGGTATTTGAATATTTTTAAAATATATCCATGGTGTGTTTAAGTTTCTTAAAATGTTATGGTGTGTATTTGTGTGCACATGTATGCCCCATATGTGGGTGCCCACAGCGGTCAGAGGAAGGGATCATCAGGTCCCCTGGAGCTGGAGTTACAGGCTGGTGTGAGCTGCCTGACGTGGCAGCTAGGAACCAAACTCAGGTCCTCTGCAAGGACAGACACACATGTACATAACCATGAAATAATTCTAAAAGATGATAAATTTCATACCTTAATTTTTCAATGTTCCTTATCATCTGTTCATATAATGTGCTCACTAGAGAAAGCTTGCTTCACTCTTCGCTAGTGATAAATAAACCCAGAATTTCCAGGTTATCTGAACAATCATCTCCGATTAAAGAAACATTTAAACCCCCGTTAGACCCGGCCTGGTGATGCACACATTTGGTCCCAGCACTGAGAAGGCAAAGCCAGATGGATCTCTGAATGTCAGGCCAGCCTGGTCTACATAGTGAGTTCCAGGACAGCCAGGGCTATAGTGAGACCCTGTCTTAAGTAAATAAACAAACAAAACTCCTGTTAGTAAATAGAAGCTATTTAAGCATCATCTCTTAGTTCCTTTCACCAACAGTAGCTAGAGTCAAAGGTCCCTTGTTTTCCCTCATAATAAATTTTCTTACTTTGTCTTTTATTGGCAAGTAGATTCAGTTTTCTGAAAGGCCTTCCGGTCACCAGGAAGCATTTATTGAGTGTCTATTTGTAGAACACTATTCAGGCTATCCCAAGTAACTTTCAAGGGCACTTTGATAATCCAGCTGGAAACAAACTAGACCTGTGAACTAATAAGCATACAGTGATGAGCAACTGAAGAGCTCATGGGAAGAAAAGAGAAAGACCCAGCAAAAACATTGCCAGAAGTGAATTTTTTTGTTGTTTTTTGTTTTTGTTTGTTTGTTTGTTTTTTCCAAGACAGGGTTTCTCTGTGTAGTTTTGGTGCCTGTCCTGGATCTCACTCTGTAGACCAGACTGGCCTTAAACTCACAGAGATCCGCTTGGCTCTGCCTCCCAAGTGCTAGGATTAAAGGCATGCGCCACCATTGCCTGGCCAGAAGTGAATTTTTTTTTTTTTTTTTTGGTTTTTCGAGACAGGGTTTCTCTGTGTAGCTTCGCGCCTTTCCTGGATCTCACTCTGTAGACCAGGTTGGCCTCGAACTCACAGAGATCCGCTTGGCTCTGCCTCCCGAGTGCTAGGATTAAAGGCGTGCGCCACCATTGCCTGGCCAGAAGTGAATTTTAAACTGTGCTTAGATAGAACACATATAAACCTGAATGACCCTCCACATGCACAATATGTGCAGTGAAATTCTGACATAGGCTTGCTCGACACTCATCTGGATATAGCTCATCCGGATCAAGAATAAAAGGGCCAGCCAGGGGTGGTGGTGGTGGTGGCGGCGGCGGCGGCGGCGGCGGCGGCGGCGGCGGCGGCGGCGGCGGCGCACGCCTTTACTCCCAGCACTCAGGAGGCAGAAGCAGGCGATCTCTCTGAGTTCGAGGCCAGCCTGGGCTACAGAGTGGGGTTCTAGGTCAGCCAGAGCTGTAACACAGAGAATCCCTGTCTTGGAAAACAAAAGAAACAAAGCAAAAGAATAAAAGGGCCAGCCGGGCAGTGGTGGCACATGCCTTTAATCCTGGCGTTACAGGAGGCAGAGGCAGGCGGATCTCTGTGATTTTGAGGTCCTGGTCTACAGAGAGTTCCAGGACAGCCAGGAATATACAGAGAAACTCTGTCTAAAAAATAAAGAAAAAAAGATCCACATCAGGGAAGGAAAGAACTGAGTACCAACCCCACCACCACACACAAACACACACAAATAAATAAGGGTAATAAAAACTTTTCTTTTCTTTTTTTTTTTTTTTTTTTTTTTTGGTTTTTTTTCGAGACAGGGTTTCTCTGTGTAGCTTTGCGCCTTTCCTGGAGCTCACTTGGTAGCCCAGGCTGGCCTCGAACTCACAGAGATCCGCCTGGCTCTGCCTCCCGAGTGCTGGGATTAAAGGCGTGCGCCACCACGCCCGGCTCAAAAACTTTTCAATAATAAAAAAGAACAGAAGTCAAGAAACCCTTGTAGCATGCCAGGCAATGGTGGCACACACCTTTGATCCTGGCACTCTGGAGACAGAAAGCAGGCAGATCTCTGAGTTCAAGGGCAGCCTGGTCTACGGAGTGAGTTCCAGGACAGCCAGGGCTACACAGAGAGACCCTTGTCATTTCTGTTGCCTAAGAAAACCCAGGAGAAACAACTGGATGCACAAAGTGGGTGCTCTCATGTTTTTATTGTGTTCCTTATATCGGCATTTATTTGTAAACTTTCGTTTATATAAAACCAGTTTCTGGGGGTTGGAGAGACAGCTCAGCAGTGAGGAGCACTGGCTGCTTGTACAGAGACTTGGTTCAGTTTCCAGCACCCACCTAGAGGCACACAGCCATCCGTAACTACAGCCCCAAAGAATTCAGTGCTCTCCTCTGGATCCCCAGGCACTAAATGCATGTGGCACACAGACATATAATGTGGGCAAAACACTTGTACACATAAAATAAAAATCAATATTTAAAAAGATGTTTCTGGATAACCATGATGACATCAGCCTTTAATCTCAGCTCAGAAGATGAGGCAGGAGAGCTGCCATAAGGTCAAGGCCAGTCTGGTTTACATAATGAGTGTGTGTGCGCGCACGCGCGCACACACATTTTGGGTGGGGATGAATACATAATTTTCAAAATAACTTTTTTTGAGACAGGGTCTCACAGTGCAGGCTAGACTAGCCTGGACCTCAAGCAACCCTCAACCTCTCAAGTCCTGGGATTACAGATGTGACCCACCCTGCCAAGCTTTGAAAACAGCTTACCACCTCCCTTGTTCTCATTACTACTGTAAACTGGTTTCTTTTGCAAATGTTCTAGGCACATTTACAACCCTGAGAAGAGTATTTGGGAAATAACAGCATAGAGCTCAAGTCAAGGGACATTAGCTAAATGCCTACCAAGAAACCTGTGTGAGGGCATCAAGGAGCAGATGGGCCGTGAGTGGTAGAAGAGAAGTCTCCAAAGACAGAACACGTACGGTGGTTCTACCAACCAAAGAGAATGGCAGACGTGTCACCCATGAGGACAGAATAGAATCTAAATTTGGCCCTCAGGTCAGTAGGCTTTCTTGTGGCATTTAGCAGAGTAAAGGGAGTAGATGCCAGCTTCAAATGGCTTAAAGGCTGAACGAGAAATAGGCTGGGGATGGAGCTGAGTGGTAGTGATTGTGTAGTAGTTACAAGGCCGTGGGACTAACTCAGCACCACACACGGAGTACAGCACCTTCCAAACATCCGTGAAGCAGTGTCTTTATTCTCCAGCGTGTCATAAGCTGACAACAGGAAGGGCTTGGTGGCGCTGGCCTCTAATTCCAGCACTTGACAAGTGGAGACAGGGAAGTCAGAGTTCAGGCTCATCCTCTGCCACATAGCAAGAGGGAGGCTAGCCTCAACTACATGATGAGACACAAAGTAATTAAAATAAGGGCTGAGAATGCAGCTCAGTTGGTAGAGTGCTTGCCTAGCATTCAAGATTCAATCCCTAGTGCTCTATGAACTGGCTATGGTGAAGCGTACCTGTACCCCAGCCCTTGGGAGGTAGCTGCTGTAATGTCAGAAGTTCAAGGTCTTCACCAGCTAATTCAAGACTAACTTGGGCTACCTAAGACTCTGACTCAGAATAAACAAACTGACCACAGGGTACTACTCCACAAGATTAGTTCCTAGATTTAGCCATGTGCCACCCACCCTGAGAGCTGGGAAACAACTTGTTAACCACACAGATCCACTGGTTAACCACACAGATCCACTGGTTAACCACACAGAGCCACTGCTTCATTCCATAAGGAAGAAAGGGTAACTAGTCTAGGGGCCTGGAGGCCGGAGAGAAGACTCCAGTTACTGTTCCTTGCAGGTTACTCCTCTGAATATCTCCTAGTATTTTTCTTTATTTCCCTCCTAATATTTTTCATGGTTCAGATTCTTTTTTAATACCTCTAAGATTGGATTTCTAGCATATGAAATAGTTCCTGGCACATAAGATCATCCAAATGAAAGGTTATCAAATTAATAAACTTGCATTTAAACTGTAGAGAAGCTAAGCCGTTCTGGGTTTCTAGATCTTATAGTAGAATATTCCATTTCAATCTCTGGCTATTTATTTTATTTCTAGTCAGGGGAATATACCTCTTTTTAAAATCCAGGGCCTAGCTGGGCAGTGGTGGCAAACACCTTTAATCCCAGCACTCAAGAGGCAGAGGCAGGTGGATTTCTAGAGCTACACAGAGAAACCTTGTCTAAAAAAAAAAAATGAAAAAGTTCAGGGCCTTACCATATACTAAACAAGCATCCTGAGCTCTTCATTTTGCTTATGAGACAGGCTCTCAAAGTCTCAAAGACAGTGGGACTTTTTAAAAAAAGATTTATTTATTTATTTATTTATTTATTTATTTATTTATTTATTTATTATGTATACAGTGTTCTGCCTGCATGTGTGCCTGCAGGCCTGAAAAGAGCACCAGATCTCATTACAAGTGGTTGTGAGCCACCATGAGGTTTCTGGGAATTGAACTCAGGACCTCTGGAAGAGCAGTTGGTGCTCTTAACCACTGAGCCATCTCTCCAGCCCAACAGTGGGACATTTTTATCAGTGACAATATACACTATTTATGTAGCCAAGGCACAATCTTAACTAGATACTTTCTTGGGTGCTATTGGCTTTATTTATTTATTTACCTATTTATTACTTGGTTGAGACATGGCCTTGCTTTGTAGCCCAGGCTAACCTTGAACTCAAGCCAATCCTCTGGCCTCAGCCACTCGTGTGCTAGGACTGTAGGTGAGAGCTATCATGTCTGGCTCTGTTTTGTTTGGAAATAGAATTTTGCTGTGTTGCTCAAGTTGGTCTTGAACTCCTGACTCAAGCAATCCCCCTACCTCAGCCTCCACTGAACTGGGACTGCAGGCATGTCCACAGTGCACAGCTGGCCAGATGCTATTTAACAGCCTAAGGAGCCAGTTATTCCTGGAGTCCAGCATTTAGGAGGTGTCTGCAGAAGAGGAAGAGTAGGGCATGGTATTGCACACTTTTAATTCCAACACCCGGGAGGCAGAGGCAGACGGAGCTCTGTGAGTTCGAGGTCAGCCTGCTCTACCGAGTGAGATCCAGGACAACCAGGGCTACACAGAAAAACTCTGTCTTGAAAAACAAAAGAAGAAAAAGAGGAAGAGGAGGAGAAGAAGGCAGCCTTGAAAAACAGAAGGAGGAGAAGGAGGAGGAGCAAATTCTGTGGCTTGAATGGATGGTTTGGTGAGTCCATGTTATGTGCAATGTCCTCATTTCCCTACAGAAGCTTGCTGAGAAGGAAGATCTGTCTGTGGCCGTTACCCAGGTGGGAGGTGTCAGCGCTGCATCAGCTCTGCCAACCTGGCTGCAGACCCCTCAGGGCCGTTCAGAAGCACACGTGACCAGAGGAGAGGCCGCCTGTTCTTCTCTGACTTTATTCAAATGCTTGTTTTTGACATTCTGTTTTATTTTATGAGTGTTCTGCCTGTGTGTATGTACGTACGTGTACCACATACGGGTGCCTGTTATCTGAAGAGTCAGAAAAGGGTGTCACAGCCTTTGGAGCTGAACTTACAGAGGGCTCTGGACCACCGTGGTAGTTCTGGAAACCACGGAGCCATTTCTCCAGTCCCTACTTACTTCTTACAAAGAGAATCTTTTAAAAACAGGGTCTATCTGTGGAACCCAGACTGTTTAAATACTAATCCTCCTGCCTCCAGATCCCATTGCTGGGATTATGTTTTTACAGCTATCTTCAATTGTGAGATTATAGGTCGCGTTGTATCAGATGAAGCTTTTACTCTGGTGAATTCCACATGATTATTAGAAACCAAAGGGTGCTGGGCGGCAGTGGCACACGCCTTTAATCCCAGTACTTGGGAGGCAGAGCCAGGCGGATCTGTGAGTTCGAGGCCAGCCTGGTCTATAGGGCGAGATCCAGGATAGTAACCAAAACAACACGGAAAAAAACCTGTCTTGAAAAACCGAAGGGAAAAAAAAAAGGTAAGAAAAGAAACCATTGGGTATGCTGTCTGGAATTTGGATTAATTCTAGGCCTGCTTTCTGTTGTTTTCAGACATCAGATTTGTGACAGCTATTTCTAGAATTTTAAAGCCATTCTCCCAATGCCTTACTCCAAATATGTGTCTTGTAAACCAGGATCAGAAACACCCTATAGAAGAAAGCCATTTTTTTAAAATTTATTTATTAAATTTAATTTTTCATATCAGCCACGGATTCCCTTGTTCTCCTCCCTCCCACCCCCCATATATTCCCACTTTTTTATTGTTTAAAATTTATTTATTTATTTATTTTTCTATTATCATCTTGATAGAGTATGTATTCTTATCTTAATAGTGAGATGTTTCATTGAGGCTTGCTCAGTAATTGAGTAAAACCGAAATTTATTATAAGCCACAGTCGTCCTAGGGACCTCCATGCTATATATATATATATATCCTCCATGGTTCTATGGCTTGTAGTCTGATTGTTCTTTATTTTATATCTAGAATCCACTTATGAGTGAGTACATACCATAACTGTCTTTCTGGGTTTGGGTTACCTCACTCAGGATGATTTTTTCTAGTTTCATCCATTTGCCTGCAAATTTCATGCTTTCATGTTTTTCTCTGCTGAGTAGTACTCCATTGTGTATATGTACCACATTTTTTTTTCATCCATGAAGAAAGCCATTTTTAAAAAGAATTTTACTTATGTGTCTGTGCATGTCACATATGTGTCACTTGGGTGCATGGGTGCTCACAGAGGCCAGAGGAACAGGTGCTTGTGGGCTACCCAACATGGGTGCTGGGATCTGAACTCAGCTCTTCTTGAAAAGCAGTGCATGCATTTAGCCTCTGAGTAGTCTTTCCAGCCCAAAAGTCATTTTTATGTAAGTTGGGAAGAATTCTAACTGAAGGGGAAAAAACAAGTCATATTTGCCTAGATGACGCCATTCCACACGGAGCCTTCAGCAGCCGATGCGCAGACAGAAGGGACAGTGGCCTTTGCCAAGTGAAAATATTGACAGTCTTCCCTTACGGCCTGTTTTTAACGGTTAGCTAGGATGCCAGACAGACCCCTTTAAAATAGGGCTTCACTGACAAGTAGTAGGAAGGTCACCATCAGAAGGAACTCCAGAACAAACTGGCCTTAATGCGGTCATCTACCTACTGGAGATACAGACAAGGTGTAGCATCTATCATATTTAGAACTAAGCCCTAATCAATCCAAATTAAAGCTAAGCATACTCCTATCACCAATCTCCCCACCACTGGCTTTTTGTTGTTGTTGTTCAAGACAGGGTCTCACTTTGTCCCTGGCTGGCCTGACACTCGCTCTGTAGACCAGAATGACCTTGAATTCAGAGATCCACCTGCCTCTGCCTCCTGAATGTTGGGATTACAGGCGTGGGCCACATACCCAGTACCAGTCCTGTACTCATGACGGCTCCATGCAATGGCCCAGTCACAAAGCTCCATCAGTAAGGGGGAACCCTGAGTTCTGAGAAGGGGCCTCTGCAGAACTCTTCCTATTCCTGTCTACCCATCTCCTACCCCGAGATGATCCAGACTGACCAAAGAGGTAGGCTTCTGTCGGCTCATAGAAAGGGTTCTGTGTGACTCCAAAAAAATGGTTCCCTGAGCAGCATTTGGCTTTAGGCCCAAACCCACTCCCAAAAGAGTAACAGAAAGGGGCTGGAGAGATGGCTTAGCAGTTAAGAGCACTTCCAGCGTGCCTGGGTTCAAATTCTAGCACTATATGATGGCTAACAGCCATCTGTAACTCCAGTTCCAGGGGGCCTGATGCCCTTTTCTGGCCTCCAAGGGCACCAGGCACTCACGTGGTACACAGACATCATACAGGCAAAACATCCATCCACATGAAATAGAAATAAATAATTAAAAAAAATCATAACAAAGTCCCTACTAGCCCCTATCCCGAGATCCACCAGCTGACATTCTGCTACTGGAGTAGAAAGGCTTTTAACAAAACCCTCATGCTCGATGAACCTTGATTCAAAGTCTGGCGAACGCTAAAAGGAATGCTTTCGGGAGGCTGCGGAGCAGAAAGGGTGGGTCCTTACGTGAGTGGGTGGACGCTGAGGAGTAGCTGGCAGCTGTGACTTCACTCGCTCTGAGAACCCAAACTTACTTCACCACCCTAAATTGGTGGCAGACTGTCCCGTCTAGGGTGGGGGACGGCTCTGGATTAGATGTGACCGCCAGTGCAGCACATACACTGAAGACGGAGCTGTTCAGAGAAGATCAGCACGGCCCCGCTGAAGAAAGCACGCAAGTTCAGGAAGCGGTCCTTAGTTTTTCTAGACGGTGAGTTCGAAAGCCTCGAACAACCGACAGGAGCAGTGTGTCACCGCCCAGCTCTCAGGACAGCCCACTGGACAAACAGGAGCTGTTTCTGTGGGTGTGAGATAGGTGGGGGCCTGTGCCTCGGCATTCGCGCGGAGGTCAGAGAACTTCTGGCCTTGATTCTCTCATTTGCCCTTTTCGTGGGGTCTTGGGATCAAACTTGCATCACCGGGCTTGTGTCGTCGAGCAGCGAGCACCTTTGCTCAGCCAGCTTTTGTATTCTTTCCTTTTCAGATTGATTTATTTTATCAGTCTCTTCAGAATGATTTATTTTATCAGTCTCTTCAGAATGATTTATTTTATGAGTGTGAGTATAACTCTATTTTATGCGTGTATTTTGCCTGTGTGCCTGCATGTATGTATGCTTCATGTTCATGCAATGTCCACAGAGGCCAGAGGAGGACATTGGATCTCCCGGAACTGGAGTTACAGTTGTGTGAGCTTCTGTATGGTGCTAGGAACCAAACCTGGGTCCTCTAGAACAGCTAGTGCTCTTAACCTCCACGGCAGAGTCTCTCCGGTCCCCAAGCTGAGCCTTTCTTATCAGCGCCTAAAAGACTTTTAGCCGGGCGGTGGTGGCTCACACCTTTGATCCCAGCACTCGGGAGGCAGAGGCAGGTGGATCTCTGTGAATTCGAGGTCAGCCTGGTCTACAGAGTGAGTACCAAGACAGCCAGGGCTGTTACACAGAAACCCTTTCTCAACAAAACAAAACAACAACAACAAAAGGGATTTACTAACAGATTTGCTTAAGAGACATCAAGTCACACAAAGTAGAATTTAGCTAAGGGAGTGCTGTTTCCAAAATACTCCAAAGGTGAGTAGTATGCTCCCAGGCCTGTTAGGGAAGTTTAGGACGCTAGGATGCAAATGTTTGCTCACCAGTTGACCGTCATTAGGCTCTATTCCCATAACAGAAAAGAGACAGCCCTACCTTACAACCCATATCTATCAGAGAACTTACACCTATGAGCAATTTAAGGGAGCAAGGCAAAGAGACAACCATTGAGTCTTGGCCTACCATAAAGCCTTCCCCTCCAGTTTTTTTTTTTTTTTCTTAAGAAAAGCATAATTTGGGGGCTAGAAAGATGGCTCAGCAGTTCAGAGCACTGGCTGCTCTTCCAGAGGACCTGGGTTCAGTTTCCAGCACCTACAGTGGCTCACAACCTCCTGTCACTCCAGTTCAAGGGGAATCAGACTCCCTGTTCTGACCTCCGTGGGTACAAGGAATGCCTTGGTGCACAGACATACATGCAAGCAAAACACCCATACATATAAATTTAAAATGATTTTTAAAAAGGAAAAAAAAAAGGAAAGAATAATTCTGCCAGGTGGGTAACAATTATTCAACACAGAACAACTGTGTACTTTAATTCTAACAATGTGTAATACCTGTGTTGTGTAAATCTCCCATCTGCCTAAGCAGCCAGATCAGCAGTTTCCTGCCTCTGTTTAAATTGTTCAAGTGTGACCTGGGGCCAGGATTTGAAAGACATTTTAAGACGACAGTGTTTGCGGAATGCATAAAGCCAAAGTGTACGTAAGATAGTAGACTCTATTCATGGCAGGCTCCTCTTCGAGCATTAGGCAAAGCTGGGTGTGCACTATACTACAAAGCTTTCCCTCTATTGGTTTCCAAGTGTGAGGAGTGATTGCTCACTGGGGTGGCATATTAGTGCGAATTCCAGAACACCAGGAGGATGGGGCTCCCTGACTCAAAAAATAAGGGGCCAGTGAGAGGGTCCTGCCAACAGGACTCAGGAGCTGAGTTCAATTCCCAGGACCCACATGGTGGAAAGAGAGAAAGAGAGAATGGATTCTCAGAAGTTCTCTGACCCTTCACCCTGTGCACTGTGGTACATGTGCACACAAATGTGCGCACAACAATATTTTTTAATGAGGTGGAGAGCTATACGCACAAACAACAACAAATAGATAGATAGATAGATAGATAGAGATAGAGAGATAGATAGAGAGATATAGATAGATACACACACACACACACACACACATACACACACACACACACACACACACACACACACACACACACACACACACACACGAGACCGTCCAAGTCAAAGAATTAAAATCCATTCTCCCCCCAAAATCATAGTTACCAAAGCGTCTTAAGAAGATGAGATAAAAATGTTGGGCCAGCAAGATGACTCAGCAGGTAAAGGTGCTTGCCTTCAAGCCTTACAGCCGGGAACCCATGTGATAAAAGAGAGAACTGACTCCCACAAGTTGTCCTCTGACTTCCACACGCGCCATGACACATGCCTGCCCACATACATGCACACAAATAAGCAAATAAACCTAATAAAGAATTCAGTAAGCCAGTGAATGTAACAGTCACAAAGGAGCACACCAATCCACTCAACTTGTCAAGTTTAATCAGATTGAAAAATGGTGAATGAAACCCACCGTGGTGGCCTAAGTCCAGAGTCTAAAGTCATCTTTGGTTACGTCGTGAGTTCAAGTCCAGCCTGGGCTACACGAGACCCTGTCTCAAAGCAAACAACAGAAAACTAGACCCTTCACTCCTCACTGGCTGTAGTTTAACTCCCCAGGAGAGCGGGCATGAGGAGTGTGAGCTGTCCACTGCACATCCCTGTGGTCAGCTCTTCTTATCAGGGTGAGATGCGTCAGGCTAAGAAACCACGCCCTGGTCTTCAGTTCATTACGAAAACAGTCTTTCCACAGCTATGGAAAAGGGAGAGAGGAGTGTGTTCCACCCTCAGGTCAATGGGAGAGCTGGAAACCTTTCGTTGAAAGCAGAATCGCCTGCTCCTGCTGCTCCAGGCCCCGTTTTCCAGTGGGGGTGGGGTGGAGATTTGAACAGCTGCGCATTTCCAACATAGTATTCCCTACATGGTGTCAAGTGACTGGGAACGGCGCTCCAGCCACTCGGGATGACTTACTCAACCTCTTCGTCACAGCTGCTCGGGGGCAGCCATGAGAAGCTTTTGTTTGTGTTTCTGTGTGCAGGGACAAGGGACAAGGAGCAGCAGATACCCAGCACTGTCACACTGGGCCTCATGTCTCCTCTCAAAAGCGTCCATATAAATATACCTATATGGATGCCTTTCTTACTTAAAATTGTATTTCATAATGAACTCTTTTCAAAACAAATTGTACAAGACAGAGCAGCTGGTCGGGAGTTGTTATTGCTGCCATTGTCTTTTTTTTTTTTTTTTAACCATTTTTTCTTAAAAACAAAAAACTTTTCATACAATATATTTGGATCATGATTTACCCTCCCCCAGTTCCTCAGATCCTCCCTACCTCCCTACTCACCCAACTGTATGTTCTTTCTCTCTTTATATATACATACATTATATATGAACATATAAATTCTGCAATATATGTAATTATGTGTGCATGTGTGGTTAAAAATAGAATATATACTGTATTACAGCTCTACATTATTTCTAAATAGTTGTCTAGAAAGTTCCTTTTCCCTTTCACTATTAAAAAAAAGTTACACATGGATGCATTCCAATCATAAAATATTTTTAAATTACAGAAGTATACACAGCCAGTCAATCTTCCATTACTAACCTCATTCAACCTCCCTCCCCCGTGACCCCGCCCCTACGAAAGAAAGTTCCAGAGACACAAATAAACCCCCACCACCCTGGCTGTGGAAGCTTTCGAACGGAAGACAGATGAGCCCCTAACCATGAACCCCACTGTGGTCACAGCCCTAGGGAGTGAGTGCTAAGGAACATCCGGGCAGACCGTCTGAATATAGATCTGATGGTTCTCGGGAGACACACGGGAGCCTTTAATCCCTGAGACTGTTCCTCTGGGCCATTGCCACTAATGAGCTGCTCTCCCTCGTTAGGCAACCCTGGTCTCCCCAAACAGAAGTAGGCACCATGACAGAGCTGGGAACCGAGACTGAGTGTGCAAAGCACGAGCAAGTCACACTAGAAGGACTCCAGCAGTTCCTGGCTTTCTGTCCTCCTCCAGGTGCGCTTTGCTGCATCAGAGGATGTATTTCTAAAGAAGTTCTAACTAAGGCGGGCGGTGGTGGCGCACGCCTTTAATTCCTGCAGAGGCAGGTGGATCTCTGTGAGTTCGAGGCCAGGCTGGTCTACAGAGCAAGTTCCAGGATAGCCAGGGCGACACAGAAAAACACTGGGGGGGTGAGGAAGTTCTGACTCTTTCTGGGTGTTTGCAGGAAAGTGATAATCCCATACATACCCTGTTATAAAAAGTGAAAAGAGGTGTGCTCATGTTCCCAGCACGACACTCGGAGCATGGCAGGACACAACTTACCTAGTAGTACACATTTCACTAGGGGCACAGGGGAATAAATAGATGTAAGCAGGCCTTCTACTCAGAAAGGAGTGTTTAGAATTCAGAAATCAAGGTAATTAAGCTTATGTTATCTTCTGAAATCAGTTCAGTAACTGATTCAAAGAACCTGCTAAATAACTTTCTCTTTTTTTGTTTTTTTGAGACAGGGTTTCTCTGTGTAGCTTTGGCACCTTTCCTGGAACTCACTCTGTAGACCAGGCTGGCCTTGAACCCACAGAGATCCCACCTGGCTCTGCCTCCCCAGTGCTGGGATTAAAGGTGTGCACCACCACCGCCTGGCTGACTTGTTTTGTTTTTTTAAAGACAGAGTCTTACTGTGTAGCCCTGGCTGTCTCAGAAGTCCTAGGAACCTGCTTTGTAGACCAGGCTGGTCTTGAACTCACAGAGATCCTCTTGCTTCTACTTCCTGGAGCTGGAATTAAAGATGTGTGCTACCACACCCATCTGTTAAACACACCCAGTCCTAGACAGCACTTTTAGGGTGATGGCAATCCTGAGCTGTGGAAACAGACACCTCGTATACCACTACCCCAGGCAGCAGCCTCCCACACCAGGCTGGAACAGGGTTTCGTTCCGTGTCCTCGTCACTCAACACTCACAGCTCACATTAGAGTTCATCTTCAGTAATACAATCGCAGGTGAAGGGCCTGGGCTACAGAGTGAGACCTTATCTCAAAGATAGATCGATCAATTGATCGATCTGCCCTGCGCTCTACCTACCCACTATCACCCCTTCCTAAGCCCTGGCAACCCCTCATCTTGTCTATTAGCTCCACAGTTCTGCCTTTTCCCTAAGGTATAGTTGGAATCAGAGCATGCAGCCTTGATTTCTTTTATTAATGGGTATTTCAGGTGCCCTATGTCTTTTCATGGCTTCATATCTCATTTCCTTTTAGTGCTGAATCAATATTCCCCTGTCTGGGTATACTGCAATTTATCCCCTCAACTGTGAAGGACATTTGGTAGGGAGTGTTGTCGAGACGGTCTCATGTAGCCCACGATGACCTTGGACTCCTAATACTCCAGCCTCTACCTCCCGAGGGTGGGGATTGATTGCAGAGGTGTAGCACCATACCTGGCAACACATCTTTCTTGTGTGTGTGCACATGTACGTGAACATATGTATGTGACGGTGCACGTGCCTTATTTTGTAAGACAGTGTTTCTCAGTGAACCTGGAGTTAGGCTGACAGCCAGCAAAGCCCCACCAATCCCTGTCTCCACCCCCAACAGTGAGGCCATGCTCTGATTTTGTATTTTGTTTTGGCTTTTGATTTTTGGACACAGGGTTTCTCTGTACAGCCCTGGCTGTCCTGGAACTCGCTCTATAGACCAGGCTGGCCTTGAACTCAGAGATCTGCCTGCCTCTGCCTCCCGAATGCTGGGATCAAAGGTGTGCACCACCACTGCCCGGCTCTGATTTTGATATGGCACTGGATCCAAACTCAGGTCTTTACACTTGCACCGACTCTCTAGCCCTTTTGAGACAGGATCTCTCTCTGTAGTCCCGGCTGACCTCAGAGGCACTTTATAGCCAACTCTGGCTTTGAACTTCTGATCTACCTAAGCCTCTTCAATGTCAGAATTACAGGTCAGTTGCCAGCACACCGGGCCAGATGCATCTTTTACAAATATTTTCCTGCAGTCTGTGGCTTGCCTTCTCATTCTCTGGGAATTAAATTATTTGTTTAATGTTAATTAACACACCCCACATCCATTCTGTTGCCCAGTAGGCAAGCTCATATAGTAAAGCCAAAGTATCTTGCTAAGGACTAAAGCTGGCCTCTCAAGCCTGGAGGAAGCCATGGCTGTCTTCCACAGTGTCTAAGGCCAAGCCTGCCCTCTAGCGGCTACCTCAGCAAAGCTGAGCATCACCCAAGCTCTAGACTCAAACGTTTCAGGTGATTACAATTTGTATCTCCATTCTTTAGTCAGAAGTGTGCCTGAGATACTTCTTTTTGTTTGTTTGTTTGTTTGTTTTGAAGCAGTTTCTCTGTGTAGCCCTGGCTGTCCTGGAATTTACTCTGCAGACCAGGCTGGCCTTGAACTCAGAGATCCACCTGCCTCTGCCCCCTGAGTGCTGGGATTAAAGGTGTGCGCCACCACTGGCTGGCCTTTTTTTTTTTTTTCTAAATACTGGAATTTTTTAAATAGGATTTTAATTTTTTTCATTTTTTTTCTGTGAGTGTTTTTGCCTGCGTGTACCCCATGTGTGTGGTGCTTTCACAGGTCAGAAGAGGGGGTCAGATCCCCTGGGACTGGAGTTACAGATGGCTGTAATGAGTTACACATGAGCTGCCGTGTGAGTGCTGGGAATTGAACCCCACGCCTGACCGCTGAGCTCTCTCTCCAGCCCCAGAGCTTACATCTTGAAAATAAACTTTTTTTTCTTCTCTGGTATAGGAACACAGGCCTACAATCCCAGCAACCTGGGAGGCCTAGGCAGGAGAATCAAAAGTTCATGTCTTTCAGAATATATTGTATACAATTTTTTCAATTGAAAAAAAAGTTTAAGGCCTATGTGGGCAACTTAGCAAGACCTTGTCTCCCCACCCCAAAAAAGGTCAAGAGTACCAGGGGTGTGGGTCAGTGGTAGAGTGCCTGTTGCATTCATAAGGCCCAGGGTTCAGTCCCTAGCACCACAAAAAGAAGCTATACTTTGGATTGAATAACACACGGGATATCTTTGTATGACTTTCCATGAGTCTATGATTATCTCACATGAAGTGACTTGGGCTGGGCACAGGGATACAAATCTATAATCCTTCCCATGTGGGAGGTAAGAGGCAAGAGAATCAGAAGTCCAAAATTATCCTGAGCTACGTAGTGAATGTGAGCGAGGCTGTCCTGGACGATACGAGACCATGTCCCAAAACAAAACAAAGGAATCAGGTGTGGCGGCTCAGGCTTATAATCTCACCACAGAGTGAGCTGAAGCAGAAGGGTAACTGAGCTTGAGGCTGACCTGAGCTGTATAGAGTGAGTTCCAGGTCAGCATGGACTGAGACCTCATCTCAAAACAAAATAAAATAAGTAAATAAAAACAGAACAAATGAAGAAAAACAAAAAAGGCCAAGAGAGGTGGATTAGTGAATAAATGTCTGTGATGTAAACATAAGGATCCGGAACACAAGTAAAAAGCCAATACAGTGGTGCACATCTATAACCCCAGCGTTCCTGGTGCACATCTGTAACCCCAGCACTCCTGGTGCACATCTGTCACCCCAGCGTTCCTGGTGCACATCTGTCACCCCAGCGTTCCTGGTACACATCTGTCACCCCAGCGTTCCTGGTACACATCTGTCACCCCAGCGTTCCTGGTACACATCTGTCACCCCAGCGTTCCTGGTACACATCTGTCACCCCAGCGTTCCTGGTACACATCTGTCACCCCAGCGTTCCTGGTACACATCTGTCACCCCAGCACTCCTGGTGCACATCTGTCACCCCAGCACTCCTGGTGCACATCTGTCACCCCAGCACTCCTGGTGCACATCTGTCACCCCAGCGTTCCTGGTGCACATCTGTAACCCCAGCGTTCCTGGTGCACATCTGTCACCCCAGCACTCCTGGTGCACATCTGTCACCTCAGCATTCCTGGTGCACATCTGTAACCCCAGCATTCCTGGTGCACATCTGTAACCCCAGCACTCCTGGTGCACATCTGTCACCTCAGCATTCCTGGTGCACATCTGTCACCCCAGCACTCCTGTTGCACATCTGTAACCCCAGTGTTCCTGGTGCACATCTGTCACCTCAGCGTTCCTGGTGCACATCTGTCACCCCAGCACTCCTGGTGCACATCTGTCACCCCAGCACTCCTGGTGCACATCTGTCACCCCAGCTCTCCTGGTGCACATCTGTCACCCCAGCGTTCCTGGTGCACATCTGTAACCCCAGTGTTCCTGGTGCACATCTGTAACCCCAGCACTCCTGGTGCACATCTGTCACCCCAGTGTTCCTGGTGCACATCTGTCATCCCAGCACTCCTGGTGCACATCTGTCACCCCAGCACTCCTGGTGCACATCTGTCACCCCAGCGTTCCTGGTACACATCTGTCACCCCAGCGTTCCTGGTGCACATCTGTCACCCCAGCACTCCTGGTGCATATCTGTCACCTCAGCGTTCCTGGTGCACATCTGTAACCCCAGTGTTCCTGGTGCACATCTGTAACCCCAGCACTCCTGGTACACATCTGTCACCCCAGTGTTCCTGGTGCACATCTGTCACCCCAGCACTCCTGGTGCACATCTGTCACCCTAGTGTTCCTGGTGCACATCTGTCACCTCAGCGTTCCTGGTGCACATCTGTAACCCCAACACTCCTGGTGCACATCTGTCACCCCAGCACTCCTGGTGCACATCTGTCACCCCAGCGTTCCTGGTGCACATATGTCACCCCAGCGTTCCTGGTGCACATCTGTCACCCCAGCGTTCCTGGTGCACATCTGTCACCCCAGCGTTCCTGGTGCACATCTGTCACCCCAGCGTTCCTGGTGCACATCTGTCACCCCAGCACTCCTGGTGCACATCTGTCACCTCAGCATTCCTGGTGCACATCTGTAACCCCAGCATTCCTGGTGCACATCTGTAACCCCAGCACTCCTGGTGCACATCTGTCACCCCAGCACTCCTAGGGCAAAGAGAGAGGCAGAGACAGAACTTTGCAGAAGCTTGCAGGCCAGCTAGTCTAGTGTACACAGCACAGATGTGGAAACTAGAGTCTTTGCCTCAAAACAAGGTGGAAGGAAAGAACCAACTAACTCCCAAAAACTATGATCAAACCTCCACATGGTGCTATAGCATTCTCTCTCTCTCTCTGATTATTAAGTAATTAAAAAATAAAAAGCTGGATGTAGATGCACACACCTTTAGTCCTAGTGCTTGGCAGTTAGAGGCAGGTGGATTTCCTTGAGTTCCAGACCAGTCAGTCTCCAAAACAAATAAATTAATATAATATAGTTCATGAACTCCACCCTGGCTCCTGAAACTTGGACTGAGGTTGGTTTCCATGTTCCAACATTGTCCCGAAATGCTTTCTGCTCCCAGCACCTGTAGGGGATCCTAGAAGATTGGGGAGTTTGTTTATATTCACAGAAAAGGACGGAAATCCAAAATGCCTTTAAAGCATGCACTAGGTGTATGCACATGGCCCCAGCTTACCTCTCCACAGAGGATGCCTTGTTTCATGGCTTCAGAATCCTGCAAAGCAGAGCACTCTGTCTTTTGTACATTCTACATTGTCAGCTCCTGTTTTATCTCACCACACATAAGTAGACAGCAGGAGAGACGTCTTGATTGGAATAGGGGCCTGAGCTTGTATGGTAGTTTGAATATAAACGGTCCTGTGGTGGTTTGAAAGAAAATGGTCCCCTAAAGGGAGTGGCCCTAATGAGAGGTGTGGCCTTGTTGGAGGAAGTGTGTCACTGTGGAGGCAGGCTTTGAGGTCTCATTATGCTCAAGCCACGGCCAATGAGATGGTCTACTTCCTGTTGCCTGCATATCAATATGTAGCAGCTACCTCTCCAGCACCATGTCTGCCTGCACACCGCCATGTCCCACCATGATAATAGATTGAACCTCTGAATTGTGAGCAAGCCACCACAATTAAATGTTTTCCTTTGTAAGAGTTGCTGTGGTCATGGTGTCTCTTCATAGCAATGGAACCCTAACTGAGACAGGCCCCTATAGGCTCATATATTTGAATGCTTAGTTCCCAGGGAGTGGAATGCTTTGAAAGGATTAGAATGATTGGGAGGTGTGGCCTTATTGGAGGAAGAGTGTCACAGGAGGTGGGGTGTGGGGGTGGACTTTGAGGTGTCAAAAAGCCCATGTCGGGGCTGGAGAGATGTGTGGTGGTAATCTAATTGTACTGAAATGTGATTTTGATTGTATGTTAATAAATAAAGTTGTCCGGGGGTCAGAGCTATTAGAGCCATAGCAAGAGTGTGGCGGTGGTGGCACACGCCTTTAATCCCATAGATCTCTGTGTGTTCAGGGATATAGCCAGCATTGGAGACATACGCCTTTAAGACCTGGGGGGCTGTACATTCAGACAGTGACGAGGCCGTCACATGTTTGGGTTTACAACCAATGAGAAGGCAGAACAATAATACTATAAAAAAGGCATACAGACAGGAAGTAGCCCTTTTTCGCGAAGCTGGGACAGCAGGAGGAAGGGTGAGATTTTAGCTCTGAGCTCTGACCTCTCGGCTTTCTCTTTTACATTGTTTCTGTGTTTCTTATTTAATAAGACGGTTGGTTACATCAATATCTGGCGCCCAATGTGACAAGAATCCATTAAAAACTGCTTGGCTTGACGGCAGGTCCGCTTTCCCGCAAGGGCGGCAGGCGGGGGCAGGCGGCGGAGGAAGCGGCAGGAAGCGGCCAGTGTCCTAGTCTGAGCTGCCGGCTTCCTAGTCTGGGTGGCAGCTTCTAGCCCGGGCCTAGGTCTGTGAGCAGCTTGCTTAAAGCCGGTGCTACAAACAACTCAGACCTGCCCTGCCGAACAGGGCCCTGCCTGTAAAGCCAACGCACGTGGTCGAAGCTTAAGGAAGCCAGACCCAAGCCTTGACTCGGCACAAGAGGGAACACGTGGCTGGATTTAAGCTTTAGCCGGCTACGCTTTCTTGTGCGTTCTCTCTTTTCTCTCTCTCTCTCTCTCTCTCTCTCTCTCTCTCTCTCTCTCTCTCTGGATTTACACCTGGGACACTAGGTGGCTGCTTTGAAAATCCCTTCGGATTTCTACTGTTCTACGCAGATTTGGTAAGTCATAACATATCAGATGTTTTAAAGGAAACTATCTAAAAGAGAATTTTTTCCACATTAAAAAACAAATGGGTTTTATGTGTACATTGGAAGAAAATTGGTTTTTGTTCGAAATTTTAGGCAGTCTGATAATGGAACAACTATATAATATTAGTATTGGTGGAATTATGCACCTTATCACTATACTAATCCACATTTTAATATTTAAAAAGATAGTCAATTTAAGTGCCAGGATAACAGCTTTAGAAGAACTTGTTAAACCTGTAAAAATTCAGAGAGAAGAAATTAACAGTGAAGTTGTTTCAAGTCGGGATCATAAGGTTGCAGAAAGAAAGCCTGTTTTCACACAGTCACCCTTAATTTATCCTGTAACCGTACAGCAGATGCCTGATCAAATGGCTACACAAAATAATTGGGCTCCAATTGAAATGTTGGATTTAAAAAGGTTTAAGGAGGCAATAGTATCTTATGGCATGCATTCCCCATATGTAAAGCAAATGTTAAACTCTTGGTCAACATATAATAGGATAGTACCACAGGACTGGCGGGACCTTGCACAAGGTGTTCTGGAACCCAGCCAGAGACTTCAATTTCTGACTTGGTTTAAGGAGGAGGCTAAAAACATAGAAAAAACAATGGAGGGATAAAGGAATACAAGTTTGCCAGGATCAGCTTATTGGCGAAGGCCAATATGCTTCAGCACAAACACAATGTTTATATGATGTCCAAACCCTAATTTTATGTCGAACGGCAGCCTTGAATGCATGGGACAGAGTTGAGGAACCAGGAAAAAAATCTGAGTCATTTACAAAGGTGATGCAAGGCCCAAAAGAGTCTTTTACAGATTTTTTACAAAGACTGGCTTCAGCAGTAAAGAGAATGGTCTCGGATTCAGAAGCTGGTAAGGCAATAATTGAATCTTTGGCCTTTGAGAATGCGAATGCAGCATGCAAAAGAATAATCAGGCCATTAAGGGCAAGATCTGCACCTATGGAAGATTGGATTAGAGAAACAATTAATGTTGAAGCTGATGAGCATGATGATACATGGGTAGGAGAAGTAATTTCAAAAGGTTTGAGGAGTGTTAGATGTTTTGGATGTGGAAAGCAAGGACATTTGAAAAGGGACTGTAGACAGGTCATTCCCAGAAACAATGTTTCTTCAAGGAACAATGGCAGCAGAATGCCCCTTCCTTCTGGAGTATGCAGAAGGTGTGGTAAGGGAAAACACTGGACCAATGAATGTAGATCAACAAAGGACAGACAGGGTAATCCTTTGCCTCAGTCTTCAGGAAACTCCCAGAGGGACCTCGCGCAGGCCCCCAGTGCAAATCCAGTTCAAACCTTTCCTGCAGCCATAGAGGAAATGCCTGCTCTGGAGAGCGATTAAATAACCAAATGCCTATTGGAATAAATCATGCTGGTCAGGATGATGAAACAGAGAGAATAGAAAATTCAGGAGAAAACATAAAGAAAATTTTTTGGCAAACTTCTATTAATGAACAAAGACCAAAATTAACAATAAAAATAAATGGTGTTTTGTTGTCTGGTGCGGACACAGGTGCGGACGTTACCATAATTGCACCAGAATTTTGGCATCCAACTTGGCCTCTTCAGGAGGTAAACGTTCAACTGTTAGGAATTGGGACATTATCTCAGGTGAAATAGAGTGCAAGATGGCTCGGATGTATAGGTCCAGAAGGACAGAGAGGAAAATTAAAACCATATGTGGCTAACATAACTATGAACCTGTGGGGTCGAGACTTGTTGCAACAATGGAATACTCAGATTAACATCCCTCCAATATCAGAAACAAATCATAAACTAGCACATGTTACTGAGAGAAATATTAGAAGATATTGTTCTAATGAGTGGTCACCAGCCATCCATATTATACAAGAACAGGGCACAATAACTGATGATCTTCCAAAGACACCAACAGCTCTACCTTTAAAATGGTTAACAGACAAGCCTGTATGGGTCCAACAATGGCCTTTAACAACAGAGAAACTCCAGGCTTTAGAAGAGCTGGTAGAAGAACAGTTAAATGCTCAGCATATTGAAGAATCAACCAGCCCTTGGAATTCTCCTGTATTTGTTATTAAAAAGAAATCTGGTAAATGGAGAATGGTAACAGATCTTAGAGCAATTAACAAAGTAATTCAGCCAATGGGCTCTCTACAATCTGGGATGCCTTTGCCTACTCTGTTACCAAAAGGATGGCCTCTCATAGTTATTGATTTAAAAGACTGTTTCTTTTCAATACCCTTACAAGAAAAAGACAAAGAAAGATTTGCTTTTACAGTGCCTACTTATAATAATTCTCAACCGGTTAAAAGATTTCAATGGAGGGTCCTCCCTCAGGGAATGTTGAATAGCCCAACTCTGTGCCAATATTTTGTACAACAGCCATTGGAAGTGATATGTAAAAAATTTCCTAAATCTATAATTTATCATTATATGGATGATATTTTACTAGCTGACTCAAATGCAGATACTTTAGAAATAATATTTGAAGAAGTAAAGAAAATTTTGCCTTGCTGGGGATTACAAATTGCTCCTGAAAAGATACAAAGAGGAGATTCTATTAATTACTTAGGATATAAAATAGAGCTACAAAAAATTAGACCCCAAAAGGTGCAAATTCGGAGAGATAGACTACAGACTCTTTTTTTTTTTTTTGGTCTTTCCGAGACAGGGTTTCTCTGTGTAGCTTTGTGCCTTTCCTGGGACTCACTTGGTAGTCCAGGCTGGCCTCGAACTCACAGAGATCCGCCTGGCTCTGCCTCCCGAGTGCTGGGATTAAAGGCGTGCGCCACCACCGCCCGGCAAGACTACAGACTCTTAATGACTTTCAAAGATTATTTGGAGATATTTCTCATCTACGAACTATTGTTGGGGTAAAAAATGATGAACTGACTAATTTGTTCAAAACCGTAGAAGGTGACAAGAACTTAAATAGTCCAAGAGAATTATCACCTGAAGCTGAGAAAGAATTAGCCTTGGTAGAAAAGAAAGTGCATGAAGGACACATGGATCGTATTGATCCAAAGCTGGATTGCATTTTGGTTATTTTACCTTCTAGGCGTTCTCCTACTAGAATATTAATGCAGAGGGAAGATATTATATTGGAATGGATATTTTTACCAAATAAACCAAATAAAAAATTAAAAACTTTTGTGGAAAAAATCTCTGACTTGATTTACAAAGGAAAACTGAGAATTCGTCAATTAGCAGGCATAGACCCAGCAGAAATTGTCGTACCATTAACTAAGGAAGACATTGAAAAATTATGGACAGGCCGGGCGGTGGTGGCGCACGCCTTTAATCCCAGCACTAGGGAGGCAGAGCCAGGCGGATCTCTGTGAGTTCGAGGCCAGCCTGGGCTACCAAGTGAGTTCCAGGAAAGGCGCAAAGCTACACAGAGAAACCCTGTCTCGAAAAACCAAAAAAAAAAAAAAAAAAAAAAAAAAAAAAGGAAAATTATGGACAGAAAGTGAACCTTGGCAAAGAGCTTGCAGTAATTTTTTGAGAGAAATTAACAGCAAATATCCCAAAAGCAATAGAATTGATCTTATAAAGAGAGCTGAATGGATCTTGCCTCGAATTGTACGGCAAAAACCCATATCTGGAGTTCGTACATTTTATACAGATGCCAACAAAGAAGGAAAGGCAGGTTACAAATCAGAAAATTTAAGTAAAGTGGTTCAAAGTCCATATAATTCAGTTCAAAAATCAGAATTGTATGCTATTCTGTTGGTATTAATGGATTTTTCAGAACCTCTCAACATAGTAACTGACTCTCAGTATGCTGAAAGAGTGGTGTTACATATTGAGACTGCAGAATTTATCCCTGATGCTTCAGAATTAACTTCACTATTTATTCAATTACAAGATACAATCAGGAAAAGGAATCATCCTTTATATATAATTCACATTCGATCCCATACTGGTCTGCCAGGCCCTCTAGCACAAGGCAATGATGAGATTGATAAATTATTGATAGGAAATGTGCTGGAAGCCTCAGAATTTCATAAAAAACATCACGTCAATAGTAAAGGTTTAAAAAAGGATTTTTCCATAACCTGGCAACAAGCCAAAGAAATAGTAAAGAAATGTCCTATTTGTTCCTTCTACAATCAAACGCCATTACCAGCAGGATGTAACCCAAAGGGTACTCAGAGAAATGAAATCTGGCAGATGGACGTGTTTCACTTTGCAGAATTTGGAAAATTGAAATATGTACACCACACTATCGATACTTATTCAGGATTTCAATGGGCAACTGCTTTGAGTTCTGAAAAGGCTGATTCTGTAATCACTCATTTGCTAGAAGTTATGGCCATCATGGGTATACCTGCACAAATCAAAACTGACAATGCTCCATCATATGTCTCTGTTAAAATGAAACAGTTTTTTGCTTATTACAATATAAAGCATATTACAGGCATACCACATAATCCTATAGGTCAAGCAGTTATAGAAAGATCAAACAGAACTCTAAAGGATATGCTAAATAAACAGAAATGGGTAACAAAAACCCCCAGAAATAGACTGCATAATGCTCTTCTAACTTTGAATTTTCTGAATGCCAATGAGAAAGGAACAACAGCTGCAGAGAGACATTGGATAATAGAAAAAACTACAGAATTAAATCAGCCTATATACTTTAAGGATGTGCTGACCTCAGAATGGAAACCAGGGTATGTATTACATTGGGGACGAGGTTTTGCTTTTGTTTCTACAGGAGAAGATAAGCTGTGGGTACCATCAAAATTGATAAAGGTTCGATTTGAACAAGAGAGACCTTAATTAGAGGAGGTGATAGTTCATCAACCAGCATGAACATCCAATTTAAACTAACTTGTATCAATAACACACGCCTTTTCATTTAATCAGATAATAACTTGTCAAAAGGAAACATCCCCAAAATTAGTCTTGGGCAAAGGTTTTTGTTTTTGTCTTTTAGGAGAATGAAGGTTAAGGAATCTGAAGAACACTGGACAAATGAGACAACTGAAGAAAAGGGACAAATCATCTATCCCAAGAAACCGAGTGAAACGGTATATGGGTATATATTATCTAAAAAAATTTTATGTCTTCCTAAATGTTTGTTTCTGCTTTTCTCTAAAGATTTAACACTATTGGTTTTCTAATAGTCCCAGTTCAATTAAAATTTAAAGCTGACTTTGGAGTTGGAGAATGGCTCTCTCCTTCTTTAAAATCAAGCATGTTGTTAAAAGGAAAATGCAAACTCCCTGTACCATACCAGAATAAGAGCCATCTTCTGCTATGGTACAGGACAAAAGCAAAATTAATTAAGGGACTATTCTATTACTAATCTCAACTCTTTGATTCTATTCTGATTCTTTAAACTTTTCTCAAAGTATAAATTTTATATCAAAATTTACAAGATTAATATATATATACATTTTAAACTTTGTTAAGATATGAATGGTCATATAGAGTACTAACTAATTCTAGAAAAAAGGCTAGCTGCATATATATGTTTTTGTGTTCAAGTCTCTTATCAGTTTTTTGCAGGAAATCATGGCCAGGCCTAACATCAACTGAAGTCTCCAGAAAGAAGATGGGGCCCCACAACAACAACAATTCCACGTGGACAATAATAATATCATTAAGCTGACAAACATCATCCACAGATCAGCTTTGAACTACAAGGTGCTCAGAGGAATTTTGAGATGACTAGCTGAGATGATCCAGTCTCAAAGACTACTTGAATAAGGACTTGAGATAAACCCTGAACTTTGGCATTATACACAGACTGGATAATGAAGGATATAGTTACCTCTCCTAGAACTTGACAATTAACCTAAAATTTTTCTTTCAGGATAAAGAAAACTTCGCCCATACCCAGCAGGAAGCAATTTTAAGAATACGACGCCCACATTCCCAAAGAGGTGGTGTGGGGCGGGTGGTTTTTTGGTCTTTTTAATGGGTTTTGGGTCTGGGATAATTTTCAGTATTTAGGGGGGTTGGTTACAAGTTATTGTCAAGGGTTAGGAAAAAGGCTAAGCAAAGGAGATTAGATTTAAGGTTCTTGTTTAAAAAAAAAAAAAAAGAAAGAAAGAAAGAAAAGAAAAAGACAATTAAGCCGGGCGTTGGTGGCGCACGCCTTTAATCCCAGCACTCGGAAGGCAGAGCCAGGTGGATCTCTGTGAGTTCGAGGCCAGCCTGGGCTACCGAGTGAGCTCCAGGAAAGGCGCAAAGCTACACAGAGAAACCCTGTCTCGAAAAAACAAAAAAAAAAAAAAAAAAGACAATTACTAGTTTTAAATACTTTACATTGGATTGAATTGTTTTATATTGTATACAAATTTGAAACTGATATTGTTAGAAAATGCTATATGTATATTTCTAATTGTATTTATACCACTCATTTAACAATGTAATACAAATTTCTGATCCTTGAATGTTATCATTACCAACTACTAGGATATAAAGAAATGAAAGTTAGTAGTTAGACATTACAATAGAACTTGTAGTCATATTATGTATGTTTTAAAAATTGAGCAGAGATGTTTTAGACAGGTCATCTTCAAACCCTTCAGAGATCTACAGAATATGGCATTTAAAATGTTTTAATAACTTAGAAAATTTTTCTTTTTTGAGACATGTCGGCTCCTGGCAGTACCAATCTACTTCAGAGAAAATATGGGCACTGAAGAAACTGCATATGGAGTCAACTTTCATTGTGGCAAAAGTTAGCCACTGGACAACAAAGTATTCTCGAATCAACAGGACAAAATGGACAGACAGAACACGAAACAAGGGACTACTGATTCTTGCCAAAACAAGTGTGGTTATGACTTTATCAAAAGGCATCTTCTGAAGCCAGGACAATATGGCCCCATCCCTGAAGTGGCCTTCGCATCCGGAAAAGGTACGGTGCCCTTTTCTTTGAAGGCAGCTTAACAGGCAGAGGGCCGATGGCTTCTGTTGTGCAATGGAACAGCAGCTGAAAGCTCATGCCTCTCGAAAGTAGACTGACATTTAATAGAGGGATGTGGAGAAGAAGGGGATGCTGAGATGAAGCCATATATACACAGCCAAGAAGAATGGACAGCTGAATTTAAAAACTGTCAACAATTTCCAGAATTTAAAATCCTGAATCATGACAGGACACTAGTGGAATTCAGGTGTTTCTGGTACATGGACTGCTCTCACCCAATGTGAGGTTGAACTGTTGACCTTGTGTACATCCTACATCACAAATGAGTCTGTCAGATACACTAAGCCTATAGTCTGAAGATGATGCCCCAACACTTCGGAGAAACCTCAGGTGACTGCCCAGGCAGCTGGCTGTTTCTGTCAACTCACAAATTTTTTGGAAGTTGCTTGCATGCACTTCCTGTTTTTATTTTTGTTAGCTAATATTATTCCCTTCTTGGGTCTCTGAGGGAGTTGAAGATTAGTTAGTTATGGTTGAAGATTAGTTAGTTATAGTTGAAAATTAATTAGGATAGAAAGTACATTAGATACATCTTGGAATTACCAAAATAGGATAGATAATGGAATTATTTTCTCTGATTTGTCAAATACCTGATTAGGTATTTATTACTTGTATATATTGTATATAGTTATTGTACTTTTGTATATAGTTTTTCTTTTGTTAGTTTAACCTTTTGCTTTTTTTTCTTTTTATTAAAATAGAAAAGGGGAAATGTGGTGGTAATCTAATTGTACTGAAATGTGATTTTGATTGTATGTTAATAAATAAAGTTGTCCGGGGGTCAGAGCTATTAGAGCCATAGCAAGAGTGTGGCGGTGGTGGCACACGCCTTTAATCCCATAGATCTCTGTGTGTTCAGGGATATAGCCAGCATTGGAGACATATACCTTTAAGACCTAGGGGGCTGTACATTCAGACAGTGACGAGGCCGTCACATGTTTGGGTTTACAACCAATGAGAAGGCAGAACAATAATACTATAAAAAAGGCATACAGACAGGAAGTAGCCCTTTTTCGCGAAGCTGGGACAGCAGGAGGAAGGGTGAGATTTTAGCTCTGAGCTCTGACCTCTCGGCTTTCTCTTTTACATTGTTTCTGTGTTTCTTATTTAATAAGATGGTTGGTTACATCTACAGAGATGGCTCAGCGGTTAAGAACACTGACTGCTCTTCCAGAGGTCCTGAGTTCAATTCCCAGCAACGTGGCTCACAACCATCTCTAGGGGGATCTGATGCCCTCTTCTGGCATAAATGTATACATGCAGTTAGAGCACTCATCCATAAAATAGATAAATAAAAGATCTTAGAAAAACCTATAACCAAAACAAAAATTTGAATGCTAGCATTCTCTAAAAAAAAAAAAAAAACATGCCAGCCCCGGTCTCTGCTTCTCAGCCTACAGATCAGGTACAGATCAGGATGTACCTCTAAGCAACTTCAACACCATACCTGCCTACCTCTGTGCTCCCTGCTATGATGACAATAGACTAAGCCCCTGAACTGTAAGCCAGCTCCTAATTAAATGCTTTCCTTTATAAGAGTTGCCATGGTCATGTGTCTCCTCACAGTAATTAAACAGTGATTAAGACAGCTTATCTTTCTCTTTTTTCTGCATCTCTCTCCTCCCATTAGGGACTACTGGAGTATCACTGTGGAACCATGAGCTTATGAAATACAGTTTGAAAGCCACTGATCATAGCTGGACCTGGTGGTACGCTTGGGATGCCAACTACTTGAAAGGCTGAGGCTGTTAGTTCAGATGTTCAAGGTTCGCTTAGACTACAGAGCACATTTAAGACAAACCTTAGTCTTTAGACGTTATCTCCAAGAGAAAAGAAAGAAGAACAAGCCATCGATGTACTCAAACTCTTCATTTTAGAGGGGAAGAACGGTGTCCCAGAGCTTGCAAATTGCTGATCTGGATCTCAGGCTGGAGTACGGAGTTGTAAGCCCTGTTCCTGCTGTTGCCTGTGTTTCTTCTCTGTCGGCACAGGCTCCGACTCAGGCCCTTTTATAATCGCCAGGCAGTAGCCTGCCAGTGAGCTACACCCGCAGCCTCCTTATAGTTCTGTGAAGATGTATTTCTTCTCTTCCCTGTCCCCTTGAGCCCAGCCACAGGTCATCAATCCTTGAAAGCAGTTTCATAAACTAATTTGTAATTGGATGTTTATGGACAAGCTTAGCTTAGTGAATTGCTTCAATCAAGATGTGTCTGTCAATGTCCCGGGAGGAAACAGGTGGCACACTCAATCAGGGGAACTCAAAGGTGGGCACTACAACCTGGGGCAAGGATTTTATTCCTGGGGCTGGAAGGAGGGAGCGAGCCCTGGAGAAGCACTCGCTAGCTCTAATGAGTTTGGAGGAGGGAGTTGGGCATTAACCCCATCCAACCTGACCTCACTCTGATCTCCGTGGAAGGCTGACATTGTAAGACATCGATATCAGCTCAGGACCCCTAAGACTGAGTTCTCAGTACAAAGGAGACTGATTTGCCCAGAGGGAAAGAATAAGAGACAAAGACAGGGCTGGAGAGATTGCTCAGTGGTTAAGAGCACTGGCTGCTCTTCCAGAGGACCTGAGTTCAATTCCTAGCAACTACATGGAGGCTCACAACCATCTGTAATAAAATCTGGTGTCCTCTTCTGGCCTGCAGGCATACACGTGAGGCAGAACACTGTATACATAATAAATCTTAAAAAATAAAAATAAATAAAAAATTTTTTAAAAGAGACAAAGACAGGAAGTAGAGGATGAAGGGGAAGGGAATAAGGGAAAGGGGCAAGGGTATTTGTCCCAGGGGGACAAAGGACTGCCTCTGAATAGAGAGGAGACAGATGTGGCACATAGAAAAATGGCATTTACTTTTAATTGGACATGTGAAGTTGGTGAGCCACAGGGGGCTTCTGATTGCTGGACTTCACTACTTTTGATAACTAGACCTTGGTAGTCTTAGGAGGAGGAAGTGGCCAAATAAGGGAATAGACCTTGGTGGCCGGCTTTAGGAATGGAATCTAACAGTTTTTAGCAAAACAGAGGGAATGGGGAGAAGGGCAAGGCCTGCCAGAGCCGTGACTGCCATGCTCGAGCTGTCTAGAGTCCCTTCAGACCGGTCTACACAGCTCAATGGCTCTGAAGAAGATAAGGAAGAATGGAGAGCAGTTCCTAGGTAAATGGGAGATATACAAAGTCCCGCTGTCCTGGTTAGGTTTCTGTTTCTGTGGTAAACACCATGATCAACTCAGAAGGAAAAGGTTTTCATTTGGCTTACGCTCTTACATCACAGTGCATCAACAAGGGCAGAGCATGACTCGAGGCAGGAACCGGAGGCAGGAACTGAAGCAGAGGCCATGGAGGAGTGCTGCTTACTGGCTTGCTCCCTGTGGCTTGCTCAACCTGCTTTCTTACAGCATCTAGAACCCCTTGCCTACGGGTGGCACCCACAGTGAGCTGCCTCCCACATCAGTCCTAATCCAGAAAACGCCCCCACAGTCTTTCATACAGGCTGACCTGCTGGGGGGAGGGGAGCATTTTCTCAACTAAGGTTCCCTCTTCCCAGATGACCCTGGCTTGTGGCAAGTTGACAAAACCCTAACCCCTACTCAGGAATGACTTAGAAAGCCCTCTGGAGTCACCTGCTGTCACCTCCTCATTGGATGGCAGGCTCAGTGGGAACATCTGAAAGCGAGACTTTGACGGACGCTTTCCCAGGTCACCAGCTCACAGTCCATGGCTCATCCCAGGGCGACTCTTCCTGTGACCTGGGCTCTCTGTCTCTGACAAGATGCAATGTCCATCAGGGCACTGCCGAGCAAAGGAGGTGCCTCTGAAAACTACGACTGGGGACTAGAACCTTTGTCTCCCCGAAGTTCCAGGGGAGAGCTTTAGGTAAAGCTGAAGGAATTCCAAGAAATGCTTTTTCTGAGTAAGTGATAGTAGCTCCCAAAAGGTTGTTCTTGGGCTAAAAAACAAAGCGAAACAAGACAAAAACAAAGTTGAAGCAAACAAATAGGTTAGCAAATTTTAAGTTATTGATGTTTTTATGTTGTTTCAACCAGTTTGAGATCAGCCTGGGCATTATACAAATTAGACAGATAATAAGAGAGTGAAAAATAATAAAGTTACTATTTTTCCTGGGGAATTTTCTTTTCTTTTCTTTCTTTGAGACAAAACCTCATTCGGTAGTCCAGGCCAGACTAGCCTCAAATTTATGGGAATCTTCTTGCTTTACCCTCCTATGTGAACTACCATGCTTGGCTCTGGCTAATTCTGAAGTTAAAAAACAACTTCATTAATATATAGAATATACAAATTAATAAAGACAGAAAGACTAGACGTTATCTCAAGATGGAGAAGAAAGGAATATAGAGCAATGATTTCCTAAGTAAAGAGTTTCTGTTTTGTGTGATGGAAAAATCCCATGAATGAACAGTCGTATCAGGACATAATACCATGAATGTAATAAATCAATAAAATTAATGTAATTAATGAATACCATAAATATAGTTATTGAATGAATACTGCAAATGTAATCAATGAATACCACAAATGTAATTAATATCATGAGTGTAATTAATATCTTGAATGTAATTCATGCCACTAAATTGTGAACTTAAAAATGGTTACAATTGCAAATATTATGTTCATTTAAAAAATAAGATGGAGTATAATTGTTGGACCCCAAAATTTAGGGTCTCAATTGGGCGCCCCAAGAACCCAGACTCCAGTCCAGTTGATGCAACAGCAAGAGGTTTTTTTATTGAAGAAGCTTCTATACAGTCAGGCAAACTCTTGTCCTGAGAGCAAGAGCCGCATCTTACTGCAGCCCCATAAGGGCTTATAAAGGAAAAACCCACAAAACCCACAAGATTACAATTCCCATACAATTTCGTTTCACAAGATCATGGTCTGGGTACAGAGTGATCACAGAGGGGGTACAGTTACGTCAACAGGTACATTCTTCCTGAAACCTCAAAAGGGGGGGGGCGGTATCAGGGCAGGAGTGGAGTTTACACAAAGGTCACAGTGGTCCTTCCTGGAACACCTGCAACTATCCCAGTCACAGTTGAGCATATCTCTTAACAGAGATCTTTTTACATTGTTATATGGTTGCAGGGGAGATTGAACAATGGCTAAGTCAGGTTGCCCTTGGAACTAGATTTTTAGTTTCTCATTTCCTGGTGCTTGAAGTTTCTCTTTTCCTGAGGCTTGGGGGTGTAAGCTGAAGGGCTAGGGTCTTTCATAATCACCATACATTGTATGTGTGTATTGTTGTGCCCAGATCGTAACCTCCAGAGAGACCACCAAGGACGAGCATACCAGAATGCAAAAGCAAGGTTTATCTGTTACAAGTCATGACAGGGAACTCATCTCAAGCCATCTCAAGTGAGGCAGAAAAGAGTTACTCTTTCTTGGGGAAGTTAGTTTTCATAGGCAAAACCCATAAAATTTCTTAGAGGGGAGGGGGTTAGTACGGGTCCATCCTTGATTGGTCCAGTTTTTCCCGGGCCTGGACTTTATCTTATTCTAGCTTATCTGTTTGCCCTGTCAGGAGTTTTACAACTCATCTCCGGGGTCTGGTCATGTTATCTCCGGAGAGGGGCATCTCGTGGTTAATTGGTTACCATCAGACATCCTGACTCTGTTCTTTTGTTCCTGGGGCTGGTGCCATCATTTCTGGGGACTTGAAACTGGCCTGGGTCTATCTATATTGAGATATCTTTGTCTAAGACCCCCTTTTTGAGACAATAGGGTCTTGTTGTGCCTAGATCACGTCCCCAAAGCTGCCACTGGAGACTTTAGATACAGAATGCAAAAGTAAGGTGTTTTCTAAGTTTACAAGCCTCCAGGGAGGCTCTTCCAAATCTCTCACTCACAGCAGGGAGGTTGGAAGGAGCACTCCCCTTTCTTTGTGAGGCTAGTTCTTTTTTTTTTTTTTTTTTGGTTTTTTTCGAGACAGGGTTTCTCTGTGTAGCTTTGCGCCTTTCCTGGAGCTCACTTGGTAGCCCAGGCTGGCCTCGAACTCACAGAGATCCACCTGGCTCTGCCTCCCGAGTGCTGGGATTAAAGGCGTGCGCTGCCACCGCCCGGCGAGGCTAGTTCTTAAAGGCACAGACCATATAATTTATTTTAACCCGCCTCCCTTTTTAGTCTTTTGGTCGAATATCCTGACTGTGTTTTCCAAAGTCCCTGTAGCAGATACAGCCACCTGGGGAAAAGGGGTCTAAGTTCTTATCTACACTTAGGAATCCTGGTTTAAGCTTCTCTTTGTCTGTAGGGGATAGAGTGGGGGGTTCTACTGAGGTTTCACATGTATGAAATTGAGGACATCGATGTTCTAAAATAGAAAGTGGTGATGGTGTCATGGGCCTATGAGGATGCTGGACTAAAGTCTATCAAATTGTGCAAACAGACAAATTGTATACTATGTGAATTATTTGTCGATAAAGATTTTATTAAAAAAAGAAAAGAAAAAACAAAAAAAGGTGTTAAAAAAACAACTTTATGCCGGGCGGTGGTGGCGCACGCCTTTAATCCCAGCACTCGGGAGGCAGAGGCAGGCGGATCTTTGTGAGTTCAAGGCCAGCCTGGGCTACCAAGTGAGTTCCAGGAAAGGCGCAAAGCTACACAGAGAAACCCTGTCTCGAAAAAACCAAAAAAAAAAAAAAAAAAAAAAAAAAAAAAACAACTTTATAAAGAAAATGAAGATGAAAAAAGTAAAAACAGCTGGGAGTGGTGACGCACGCCTCTAGTCCCAGCACTTGCAGGCGGATCTCTGTGAGTTTGAAGCCAGCCTGGTCTACAGGGCAAGTTCCAGGACAGCCAGGACTACACAGAGAAACCAAAATAAATAAATAAAAAATAAAAACAAACAAAAAACCAATGAAACAAAATCTTAGCACTAGGAAGACAGAAGCAGTCATCCTGTCCTCCTCCCTTCCCTTCTCCCCTCCCCTCCCCCACTTCCATCTTCTTCCTCCTCTTCTGCTGACCTACATCCCTATCCTGGTACACTAGCTTCCCCATCACCACCGAGACAGGGTTTCTCTGTGTAGTTTTGGTGCCTGTCCTGGATCTTGCTCTATAGCCCAGGCTGGCCTCGAACTCACAGAGATCCGCCTGCCTCTGCCTCCCGAGTGCGGGGATTAAAGGTGTGTGCCACCACCGCCCAGCTATGCTAGCATCTTTTTAAAGGTTTGTTTATTTATTATATACACAGTGTTCTGCCCGTATGTATGCCTGCAGGTCAGAAGAGGGCGCCAGATCTCATTCCAGATGGTTGTGAGCCACCATGTGGGTGCTGGGAATTGAACTCAGGACCTCTGGAAGAACAGCCAGTGTTCTTAACCGCTGAGCCACCTCTCCAGGCCCTATGCTAGCTTCTTAACGATGGTCCTTCTCTTAGTCTCCTCAATTCCTTTCCACTCAGTCTGTGCTGGAGGAAGAGTTTGGAAGAGTGTGAGTCTGACCATTTTGTTTGCTTCTTTGCTTAAAATCCTTTAAGGCGCACACCTCTAATCCCTGCACTCGGGAGGCAGAGCCAGGAGGATCTCTGTGAGTTCGAGGCCAGCCTGGGCTACAGAGCAAGATCCAGGACAGCAAGGACAACACAGAGGAACCTGTCTTGAAAACAACAACAAAACAAACAAACAAACAAACAAACAAACAAACAAAATAAAGGGCTGGAGAGATGGCTCAGAGGTTAAGAGCATTGGCTGTTCTTCCAAAGGTCCTGAGTTCAATTCCCAGCACCCACATGGTGGCTCACAACCATCTGGAATGAGATCTGGTGCCCTTTTCTGGCCTGCAGGCATACATGCAGGCAGAACACTGTATACATAATAAATAATAAAAGAAAGAAAGAGAGAGAGAGAGAGAGAGAGAGAGAGAGAGAGAGAGAGAGAGAGAGAGAGAGAGGAAGGAAGGAAGGAAGGAAGGAAGGAAGGAAGGAAGGAAGGAAGGAAGGAAGGAAGGAAGAAAAAATCCTTCAACACTGCGAAGCATCTTCGTACTCTGTCTTGGTCACAAAGCCATCCTCAAACTTGGTCACTTTAAACCAAGGTAGCAGGCACCTGCGCACCTGTCTTCCCAACTGTGCAGGTCAGTCTGATGTCAGCTGGAGACCAGCTAGGGTCATCTGGAAGAGGGAGCCCTTCTGAGGACCCGCCTCCCCGTCGGATCAGCCTGTGGGCAAGTCAGTAGTATATTTTTTCATTAGTGACCGGTGTGGGAGGACACAGCCCATGGTGGGCGGTGTCACCCTGGGCAAGTGGTATGGGGGGCCTATAAAAAAGCAGGGTGGGCGAGCCAGGAAGAGGAAGCCGGTGAGCAGCACTCCTTCAGGGCATGCCCAGCGCCTGCCTCCAGGTTCCTGTTGTTTTGAGTTCCTGTCCTGACATCCTTCAGTGTGTAAGCAGTGTGTCCGCCCAAGTTGCTATTGGCCATGATGTTTTATCACAGCAATGGTAACCCTAAGACACTGGCCCACTCTATACCCCAGGTCTGCCCTCAGGAGCGAGGGCCTTTTTCTTTCATATTACACTGCCTCTAGGCCCCGGGGGGTGAGGGCTCAGTGGTGAAGAGCACTTGATCCCACAGAGGACAGTGACCACGTGTGGCTCACAACTGCTGGCCACTCCAGTTCCAGGGGATCCTCTTCTAGCTTCCCGGAAGAGCACGGACATGCTTGCAGGCAAATAAAAAATAAAATAAAATGTTTTTTGCAAGTGTAGTGGCCCACACCTTTAATTCTAGCACTTAGGAGGCAGAGGCAGGTGGGTCTCTGAGTTCGAGGCCAGCCTGGTCTACAGAGTAAATTCCAGGACAGCCAGGGCTACACAGTGAAACCCTGTTTTGAAAAAAAAATAAGTGAAATCTTTATTTTTAAAAGAAATTTAAACTGCTTTTATTTCTATTACTAAAACATTAACCACTTACTTCCGATACGTCTCTATATCTGTATCTCTATATTTATCTATATATGTTGGAAATTTTAGAAGGATGTGGCCAGAATGTTCTTCCTTGGATCTCTCCTGAAGTTACAAACAGACTTTAGCAGTCATGTGAAGGCTTAACTGTATATGTATGTGTGTGTGTGTGTGTGTGTGTGTGTGTGTGTGTGTGTGATGTTGCTGGCTTGTGACTGTGTAATGCAGTCCTTTACCATGTTGACTTTTCCACAGGGAGCTCCTTGTAGGATAGTGACTGACTTTTCCCAATATGAGAGATGCTAGAGGCCAAAGTGTACCTTATAGCTTAACCTCCAGGGACCTATATCAAATTGGGCAGAGTGATACATACTTGTAATCCCAGCACTGGGGAGGCAGAAGCAGGAAGATCTCAAATTCCAGCCCAGTTTGGGCTACGTAGTGAACTCAAGGCCAGCTTCAGCTATGGAGTGAAACCTTGTCTCAAAAAGTCAAGAAGGAAAAAAAGTCAAGGAAAAGAAAAGCTGGCCATCTCTTCCACTGTATTTCAGTGGCCACCCAAAGTCATCCCTGATCCAGTGCAGGAGGGGACCACTGAACAGGAGTGTTCACACCGAGAGGAAAGGATCGGGGAGCCTGTGGTGATATTGTGTCCCCCAATATATTGTGTATCCTAATAAACTTATCTGGGGTCAGAGAACAGAACAGCCGCTATATATAGAGGCCAGAAAATGGTGGCACACACACCTTTAATTCTGGAGGCAGAGACTGCCTGGATCTCTGTGAATTCAAAGCCACACTGGAAACAACCAGGCATGGTGACATATGCCTTTAATCCCAGGAAGTGATGGCAGGAAGCAGAAAGGTATATAAGGCGTGAAAACCAGGAACTAGAGCCTGGTTAAGCTTTTAGGCTTTTGAGCAGCAGTTCAGCTGAGATCCATTCTGGATGAGGACTCAGGCTTCCAGTCTGAGGAAACAGGATTGGCTGAGAAGCTGGTGAGGTGAGGTTAGCTGTGGCCTGTTCTGCTTCTCTGATCTTCTAGCATTCACCCCAATACCTGGCTCCAGGTTTGTTTATGTTAATAAGACCTTTTTAAGATTCATGCTACAGGGGCTGGAGAGATGACTCAGGTGTTAAGAGCACTGGCTGCTCTTCCTGAGGCCCTGAGTTCAATTTCCAGCAACCACATGGTGGCTCACAACCATCTGTAATGAGGTCTGGTGCCCTTGTCTGGCCTGCAGGGGATACATGTAGGCAGAACACTGTATACATAATAAATAAATCTTAAAAAATATTAAAAAAAAAAAAAAGATTCGTGCTACAGGAGCCAACCAGGAAAGTGGCTATTACACACTGCCAGCATAAAGCCCAATCTCCCTCGCTTTTTTATTTTTTTTTTTAAAGGCAGGACCTCATGTGCCCCAGGCTGGCCTCCAACTATGTAGCCAAGGATGGCCTTCAACTCCTGATCTTTCTTCCTCTACTTCCCCATAATGATATTAAAGGATGAACCGCCCATCCTGGCCAGCATCCTTTGTCTCCTTGTCAAATCTCAGTTTGCTGTGTCAGAAATGGTACAGTTCCTTTTTCCTGTTGTTTAACTTTGTTCTTCTGTTTTTTTCAGACAGTCTGAGGTAGCCCAGGCTAATCCCAAGCTCACTATGTAACTGAGGATGATTTTGAACTCCTGACCCTTGTGTCTCCATCTCCCAAGCGCTGGGATTACAAGCCTGTGCCACAGTAAAAGTCAAGGGGTAGGGTTCATACTTTTATATGTCTGTGTCTGTGTGTGCTTGAGAATGTGTGTGCAGCTGCCCATGGGGGCCAGAAGAGGGAATCCCAGAGCTGCTGTTAGAGGCAGTTGTGAACCGCCTGATATAAGTGTTGGGTACCAAACTCTAGTCCTGTGCAACCGCATCAATTGCTCCTAACCTCCGAGCCATCTCTCCAGCCCCAAGGGGTAGTTCTTTTATTTATTTATTTATTTATTTATTTATTTATTTATTTATTTATTTATTTATTTATCATGTATACAGCATGTATGCCTGCAGGCCAGAAGAGGGCATCAGATCTCATTACAGATGGTTGTGAGACACCATGTGGTTGCTGGGAATTGAACTCAGGACCTCTGGAAGAGCAGTCAGTGCTTTTAAACTCTGAGCCATCTCTCCAGCCCCAAGGGGTAGTTCTTAATTACTTCATTTATTCCTAAATTCCAGTAACTACAGGTAAGGGATAAACTCCATTTGGCTCTTTATTTTAATTCTTTTTGGGGTCTGATACAAGGTTACATTGTAGCAAAGCCTGGCTTCAAACTCATAGCAATCCTCCTGTTTCAGCCTCATGAGTGCTGGGATTAACAGGTGTTAGTTACCACGCCTGACTGCTCTAATTTTCTTAAAGAAGAAAAGGCTATGAGCCACGTAGCCCATGCCTGTAATCCCAGCATTCAGGAATTAGAGGCAGAAGAATCAGAACTTTAAGGAGTCCAAAGTCAAGATGGGCTATAATGAGTTCCAGGCCAGTTTGGGCTATGTAAGACCCTGTCTCAAAAAGAGGAGGATGCTGAGTGGTGGTGGTGTCCGCTTTTAGTCCCCACATCCAGGAAGAAGAGACAAGTGATTATGAGTTCGAGGAGGCCAGCCTGGTCTACAGGGCAAGTTCCAGGACAGCTAGGACTACACAAGAAACTCTGTCGAGAGAGAGAGAGAGAGAGAGAGAGAGAGAGAGAGAGAGAGAGAGAGAGAGAGAGAGAGAAACACAGAGAGAGACAGAGACAGAGAGACAGAGACAGAGAGAGAGAGGAAGAAGAGGAGGAGGAGGAGGAAGAGAAAGGAGAAAGGACTAGGTCACTGAAAACTGCAATATTCTTCAGGTCGTCTATATAAACATTATACATTAAACATGTATATTCAGAGCAACATAGCATACTTAATAGATTTCAATACATTTAATAATTTAATTATAACATAACCATTAATTAAACCTAACACTCAGTTAATAAAAATGAAATAGCCCAATACTTTTATATTCTCTCTCTGTGTGGTGGTGATAGTGGATAAACCAGGGTCTTCTGCATGCTAGGCAAGCGCTCCTCCAAACCCCTCTCTCCCTAAATCAGGACAGTACTCTATTCTTGCAGACTAGCTCACAGCCTAAAGGTGGTGGCGCACACCTTTAATCCCTGCACTTGGGAGGCAGAGCCAGGAGGATCTCTGTGAGTTCGAGGCCAGCCTGGTCTACAGAGTGAGATCCAGGACAGGCACCAAAGCTACTCAGAGAAACCCTGTGTCGAAAAACCATTAAAATAAATAAATAAATAAAAAAGCAATTCCCAGCACTTACATTAAGTGGCTCACAATACCTCTACCTCTAGCTTTAGAGAATTTGACACTGTTTTCCGATCTCTTCAGGCACTGAACTCACATGCACACACCGACACAGACACACACTAACTTAAAAAAAAAAAAATCTTTCTTAAAATAAAAGAAAGCCCAGCATAGTGTCTCACGCCTTTAATCCCAGCACTTGGGAGGCAGAGGCAGGTGGGTCTCCCTGAGTTGGAAGCCAGCCTAGTAGACACCCAAAACTATACAGAGAGACTCTATCTAAAAAAAAAAAAGAGAGTGAGAGAAAGAAAGAGGAAATATCTGAGGCTTGAAGAGGCTAGACTCTGACTCATCTCAGTAACAGTTTTTTTTGGGGGGTTGTGAGGGAGGGTGCAGGACAATTTACAGGAGTTGGTTCTGAGTTCCACCATGTGGCTCCCGGGTCTTCAGGCCTGGCAGAAAGTGCCTTCCCCTACTGAGCCATCCTGCTGGCCCCTGTGTCAGGTACTTCAATCAGCAACACCAAGTTGTTCATATGCCATAGTTTATGAAATCTCAAGAGAGACTTTTTATTAACCTTGTACCCAGTTAAGAGTCTACGCATTGCCGGCCAGGCGGTACACACCTTTAATCCCAGCACTGGGGCGGTAGAGGTAGGTGGGTCTTGTGAGTCCCAGAGTCTGAGCTACACAGGGAGTTCCAGTCCAGTTACATGGTAAGACCCTGTCTCAAAAAACAAGCCGGGCGGTGGTGGCGCACACCTTTAATCCCAGCACTCAGGAGGCAGAGACAGGCTGTTCTTTGAGTTTGAGGCCAGCCTGGTCTATAAAGCAAGTTCTAGGACAGCCAGGGCTACACAGAGAAACCTTGTCTTAAAAAAAAAAAAAGACAAAACCAAAAGTCTCTTATGAGTTCATTTAATCACAACACTTCGAGAATATATAGGAATGTATGTAGAGTATGGAAGCAGAAACTCCTGCTGTACTATCTGGATCCAAGACACTGTTTCCTTCATCTTATTTAAATTTGAAATCAGAATGTAGCTTAAGGTTGGCATGGACGCCCACATGCTTCTCATCTCCCTTGGGCACAGTCAGCACTCCTTGAATTGCATAATAAACTATGTCAAACAGAGCCTGTGTCTTCTCGCTTCTCCTTGGTCACAGAATATGATGACTCCAGCAACACATATGCTTCCTAACGCTAGGCTCGCATCCTGTTGCCTTCCAGGAACTTGCTGGCATTCTGCCCTGTGCATACATTTACAGAAGCCATCTGCAGAGTTAAGCGTTTTTTATTTTGAATTCTTAAAGTGCTTAGAAACACTATCTTATATTCCACAGTGAACAGCAATATCTCTTATGTGTCAAATAAAAGGCCATGTATTTTCTGGGAAAAAGTCACTTTTTCTTCATATAAAAGCATATTCACTTAAGAGCTGTTGTTTTAAGAGCTCTTTATTAGCACCATCTTCAGGGTGTACATGAAGCAGGGCGAGACAATTCCAACAACTGTAGACATTGAGGAGCATATTTTACAATTGATAATAAAGATGAAGTTCTCTGAAAATAAGCTCAATGGCCTGGGATCCAGTAAAGAAATAGTTAAACTAGTGAGTTCCAGGAAAGGCGCAAAGCTACACAGAGAAACCCTGTCTCGAAAAAAAACCAAAAAAAAAAAAAAAAAAAAAAAAAAAAAAAAAAAAAAAAGAAATAGTTAAACTGCTCCAAAAAAATGAACAGGGGCTGGGTGGTGGTGGCACAGGACTTTAATCCCAGCACTTGGGAGGCAGAGGTAGGCAGATCTCTGTGAGTTCGAGGCCAGCCTGGGCTACAGAGTGAGTTCCAGGAAAGACGCAAAACTACACAGAGAAACCCTGTCTCGAAAAACCAAAAAAAAAAAAAAAAAAAAATGAACAAGGGCTGACAAGCTGGCTCAGCAGACTCACATGCCACTAACACTGATGACCAGAGTTCAATCCCTGGGACCCACTCGGTGGAAGGAGAGAACTGACTCCTACAGCGGTCCTCTAATCTCCACACGTGTGCTGTGGCCCACACATGCATCAGTCAATCAATCAATAATGTAAGCAAACTTTTTTTTTTAAACTGGGTGGCGGCGGCTTTAATCCCAGCACTCGGGAGACAGAGGCAGGTGTATCTCTGAGGCCAGCCTGGTCTACATAGCTAGGACATGCCCAGGACAGCCAGGGCAACACAGAGCAACTCTGTCTTGAAAAACAAAACAGAAAAAGAAACAACAACAACAACAACAACAATTTAATATTTTAATTAAAAAAAAAAGAACAAGCATTTGAGGATCTAAAGGTAAGAGGAGGTGGGAACTTGCCTGCTTTCTGCCCCCAAGCCTCCAGGTATGCAGCCCCCTGACACTGTGGTGCCTTTTTCAAAGTATGCCCAGCAGGGACCCTGAGAAGGACCCAGCATGATGTCTAGAGGATGCAGCATGAAAGGAGGAGGCAATACAGCATGAGGAAGAATGGACCGCTGTAGGCAGTTTTCCTGTCCCACAGCGCTCCCAAATAACTACTCAGAAAACATATCATTGAGGTGGCTGGAGAGTTGGCTCAGAGGTTAAGAGCACTGACTGCTCTTCCAGAGATCCTGAGTTCAATTCCCAGCAACCACATGGTGGCTCAGAACCATCTGTAATGAGATCTGGCGCCCTCTTCTGGCCTACATGCATACATGCAGAACACTGTGTAGATGAGGCTGGCCTCGAACTCACAAAGCTCCGCCTGGCTCTGCCTCCCGAGTGCTGGGTGGGATTAAAGGCGTGGGCCACTGCCACCTGGCTTCAGCTATCTTTCTTAGACCTCTCAGGACCACCTGACCAGAGGTGACACCACCACCCATGATGGGCTGGCCCTCCCACAGCATTAATCATGAAAATACCCCCCACAGATTTGCTCACAGGCCAAGCTGCTGGAGGCATTTTCTCAACTGAGGTTCCTCTCCAGGGTGACCCTAGCTGGTGTTAAGCTGACAGAAAACTAACCAGGACAAGAGACGAGTTAGGGAAAAGAAAGGAGAGTCACTGCAGGGTGGAATTCTGGTAAGACTTCAGGGTCAGAGGACACCCCTTGTCCCCCAGCAAACTGGGAGTGGTTTATCTGTTTTAAAGATTTATTTGCTGGGGTGGGGGTTTGGAGAAATGGTTCAGTGGTTAAAAGTACTTGTTCTTTTTTTTTTTTTTAAGATTTATTTATTTATTTATTATGTATACAGTGTTCTGTATGCATGTATCTCCCAGAAGAGGGCACCAGATCTCATTACAGGTGGTTGTGAGCCACCATGTGGGTGCTGGGAATTGACCTCAGGACCTCTGGAGGACTTCTGGAAGAACAGTCAGTGCTCTTAACCTCTGAGCCATTTCTCCAGCCCATACTTGTTCTTATAGAGGATCTGGATTCAATTCCCAGTACTTCCATGATGGCTCGCAACCATCATTACCCCAGTTCCAGGGAATCCAACAGGCACACATATGGTGTACATCTACACATGTAGGCAAACATTTATACACATAAAGTAAAATAAATAAATAGTATTTATATATGTGTAAGTATTTGCCTGCTTGTGTGTATGTGTACCACGTGTCTACCTGGTTCCTTCAAAGGCCAGAAAGGGTGACGACAGATCTGGAAGTGGGGTCATACATGGTATCCATGAGGACACTGAGAACCAAACCCAGATCCCCTGCAAGGGCAGCACATCCTCTCAACTGCTGAGCAGACTGTCCTGGCTAGCTTTACGTCAACTTGACACAAGCTAGAGTCGCTAGAGTCATCAGAGAGGAGCCTCAGCTGAGAAAATGCCTTCTTAAAATCCAGTTGTAAAACATTTTCTTAATTCGTGATTTGTCGGGGAGGGCCCAGCCCATGTGGGTGGTATCATCCCTGGGCTGATGTGGTCTTGGGTTCTGTAAGAAAGCAGGCTGAGCAAGCCATGGGAGCAAGCCAGTAAACTCACCCCTCCATGGCCTCTTGCATCATCTCCTGCCTCCAGGTTCCTGCCCTGTTTGAGTTCCTGTCCTGATTTCCTTCAGTGATGGGCTACAGTGTGGAAATGTAAGCCAAATAAACCCTTTTCTCCCCAAGTTGCTTTGGTCATGGTGTTTCATCACAACAACAGTCACCCTAACTATTACAAGGTAGGGCCGTTGATGGCATATGACTTCAATCAGGAGGCAGAGGTAGTCAGATCTCTGAGTTAGAAGCCAGCCTGGTCTACAGAGTGAGTTCCAGGATGACCAGGGAGGGCCACATGGAGAAACCCTGCCTCAAAGAAACAAAACAAAGCAAAAGAAACCCTAACCAAGACACCATCCCGCCAGGTGGTGGTGGTGCCTGCCTTTAGTCTCAACACTCGGGAGGCAGAGCCAGGCGGATCTCTGTGAGTTCGAGGTCAGCCTGGTCTATAGAGTGAGATCCAGGACAGGCACCAAAACAACACAGAGAAACCCTGTCTCAAAAACAAACAAACAAACAAACAAACAAACAAACAAAAAGACACCATCCCACTAGCCCCCAAAACTGAGAGAGATTTTAAAGTACTGTTTGAACTTCAAAGGATTTGGGAAGATCTATGAAGTGATCTGTGCACTATACATTTGTAGATACCCTCTAAGATCACCGAGGAAGCCGTATCTATGAGGGTAGCTAACTTGTTCCGGGAAAGAGTCCTGCACTTGAAATTGGAATGTTGCTCCAACTTCCCTTTTCTGAAGGTTAAGTAACAGGAAGTAAATTTGTTAGAGCTTTCAATCTTTTTTTAAAGGAAAAAAAAAGTTTTGAAAGAACAGTACAGATGTTGTCTGCCAGTTGTCTTTGAAAGGTGGTAAAGGCTGGGCCTCAGCCTCCGGAGGGCTGGAATTACAGATGTGTGGCCACCACACCCAGCTGTCTTCAGGCTGTGACAGGAACCACTGAAAAGAAGTAGGTAGAGTTCAACAGATTTATTTTACTTCTGAAGATCTGAACTTCATCTCTAATGAGGAGTACTGTTTAATGACACAGGAATCTTTGCAAATTGAACTAAAGATAGCTTCCGTGAAAAAAGGGCATCGGAGAGAATTTGAGCTCTACACAATTTAGAGTGCCATGTATATCACAACCGCTGTGGTTGTGCCAAATCTCTCTAAGCTTGGAACCGGGGGTGTTGCTTAGTCTGCCTGCCTGGCAGGGCCCGGGGGTGCTCTCTGGCACAGTGTGGTGTGGAACAGCCCGGAACCTCAGCACTGGAGGTATGGAAGCAGAAGATCAAAAAGTGGAGATCCAGCTCACCTCTGTAGTGAGTCCCAGGCCAGCCTGGACTAACGGTGTGTGTGAAGGCAATGCAGACTCCATCTTAGGGAAGGGCCACCATCTTAGACTACTAGAAACAGTGGAGAGGCTGCCTGAACTGAACTGGCTTACCCCAGTGATCAGATCGGTGAATACCCTGTTGTCACAGAGCTTTTCTCCAATGACTGATGGAAGCAGATGCAGAGATCCACAGCCAAACACCAGGCTGAGCTCCAGGAGTCTAGTTAAAAAGAGAGAAGAGGGATTCCATGAGCAAGTGCATCAGGATCATGATGGGGAAACCTGCAGAGACGGCCAAACCAAACTAGTGGGAACTCATGAAAGTGGATCAACGGCTGTGGAGCCTACACGGGACTGGACTAGGCCCTCTGCATGGCGAGACAGTTGTGTAGCTTGATCTGCTTGGGAGGTCCCCTGGCAGTAGGATCAGACTCCGTCCCTGGTGCACTCCCTATGATGGGACACCTTGTACAGCCTTGAGGCAGGGGGAAGGGCTTGGACTTGCCTCTACTGGATGTGCCTCCCAATGGGAGGCCCTTGCCTTCCTGTAGGGGGGAGTTGGGTGGTTGGTTGGGAGGGGGAGGCTGGGGGGCAGGAGGAGGGAAGAGGGGGATCTTTGGTGTGTAAAATGAATGAAAAAATTTTCTTAATTAAAAAAGTAGTAATACATACATGCATGCATACATACATACATACATACATACATACATAAATGTTAGTCAGAAATAAGTTAACGTGGCCATCTCTCAAGCCCTGGTAGCTGCAGCAGTAGAGGAAAGACGGGCTGCTGAAGGGAGGAGAGGCTTGGCTCTGAGCAGTGATGGAGCAGCCGGTGGGTGGGGCTCAGGGCTGCACACCAAAGTCCCGAGGGTGGAACCGGAGGTCCTGGCAACAGAGTCAAGTGACAGAGGGCAAAGGTTCAAAAGGTAGAATTAGAAACAAGGACAGGAATTAGAGGCAAGGAGAGCAAGCTTTGCCTGGCAGGCAATTTTACATGTCACCTGGCAGCAGGTGATGATGTAATTGCTTAGCGGAGGCTGGAGGAACATGGGGAGTTGGTGATGGGGAAGGAGCTGGGATAGAGTAGTGTGCATTTTCCCACATGAGGTATAATGGCGCAAGATAGCCAATGGACGGTCATCACAGAGGCTATGGGCTGTGGAGGGCATAGGTCCGAGGGACTTAGAGCCAGAAAGACATGTGGTACCAGTGAGCGAAAGGAAAGGAGACTGACCTCCAGCGTCCCAGAGAGTCAGCGAGGACTAATGAACGGCTCAAGACAGCCAATGGACCGTCCTCACGGAGGCCATGGGCCGTGGAGGGCACAGGCTGCCTCCATATGCAATCACACAGGCGCTTAGAGCCTGAAAGACATGTGGTGCCAGCCCCACGATCAAGAGAGACAAATGAGCGAATCCTCAGTTGTGGAAAAACGGCCAAAAGGGAGGCTTACCAAAAGCGGGGGAGGGGGGAGGACTTACCGATTATGCTGGTATTGGATGTGTGAGTGCTGACGGTTCCAGGGCTCCGAGTGTCTCAGGCTGATGGCAGGCAGGAGATACGTGCCAGGAGGATCCCTGCGGAGTCACTGGCACCAATGTTACGATATATTACACGGGGATCCCAAGGGTGCAGGGAAACATGCTGGCGTGCTGGGCAGATGCACCGGCGGGCTGGTGGGCAACCCACACCATGCAGGCAATGGCGGCAGGGTGGCGGGCGGACCATCACAACTCAGATGGATGCTCCATCCGTGAGGAGAGAAGGTAGGAAAGAGGGAGAGAGAGGGAAAGAGAAGGAGAGGGAGAGGGAGAGAGAAAGGGGAGGAGTTTTTCCTTAAAAAGAAGTTTTTATGTCAGGACGCAGGGCTGCACCTTCAAGGGGTGGGTCAGAAAATTAACATCTACAGTCTGCAGACTTAATTGTCCTTTGCCATGAAAGGTAATATAGTCACCGTTGTTGGAGGTTAGAATATGGGGTAATAGACACATTATCTTGCCCACCGAGCCACATAAACTATGGGCACAGAACGTGTGCCACCACTGTGGACTAGCAAGCTGGTTCCGTGGGTAAAAGGTGACTGCCACCAAGCCTGAAAACCTGTGTGTGATCCCTGAAACCCACATGGTGGAAAAGAAACCAAGTCCCAGAAGTTGTCCTGTGCCCCCCCCAAATAAACAAGTAATAAACAAACAAATGTGAGAAGTGTGTCATTGCAACCGTATCTGGAAGGACCACAGGAAATGGTTGGTTTCGGGGAAGGCAGGCAGTAGGCGGTTTTGCTGTTAAAAGCCCATCAGGATGTCCTGAGATCGGAAGGAAGACAGAAAGACAAGGCTTCATGAGAACTTCCAGGCTTTTCTTGGCAGCACTCAAAGTTTAGCTTTTTGTTTGTTTTTGCTTTTTCCTCTATTTTTCTTTTCATTAAAAATAGATTTTTTTTTTCCAGCTGTGTGTGGTGGCGCATGCCTTTGATCCTAGTGCTTCGGGAGGCAGAGGCAGAGGTGGATCTCTGTGAGTTTGAGGCCAGCTTGGTCTATAGAGTGAGATCCAGGACAGTCACCAAAACTACACCGAGGAAATCTGTCTCCAAAAACCAAAAAAAAAAATAAAATTAAATTAAATTAAAATAAAAAAAGGTGCCGGGCAGTGGTGGCACATGCCTTTAATCCCAACACTCAGGAGGCAGAGGTAGGCAGATCTCTGTGAGTTCGAAGCCAGCCTGGGCTACCAAGTGAGCTCCAGGAAAGGCGCAAAGCTACACAGAGAAACCCTGTCTCTAAAAATAAAAAAAGCAAAAAACAAAACAAAAAAAAATAAAAAAATAAAAGGAGTTGCTGTGGTCATGGTGTCTCTTCACAGCAATAGAAACCCTAAGACAAACACAGAGATACATGTTCAAAGATACAGGAACCCCATGAAAACACAAAACCAGAAACCATAGTATATACACAAAGAACCTCCTAGGTTCAAGGTCAGCCTGGTCTACAGAGTGAGTTCCAGGACAGCCAGGACTACACAGAGGAGCCCTGTCTCGGAAAAAAAAAAAGTTCTGAAAAATATGTTATGGGACAGAGAACCTCCAAAGATGCCGTTGAGGAGTTCACTGTGTTGCCCATCCTCTGCTGGCCATGAGGCCTGCCCTGAAGGACAGTTGAAACAACCTGTGAGACTCTATTATAGAAAGCTAATTTTTCATTTTCAAGTGGTTATTAACTGGAGATAGCTTCTGGGTGAAGGATGTGGGCTTGTGTTCGCTTCCCTTCTCAGCCCTGGAACCCCATCTGGGGCAGACCCCTGCAGCACCTGTGCATGCTGCCTCAGTTTCCCTGAGTTAATGTGTGCATCGGCACTGCTGTGTTCAGAAGGCCTTGTTTCCTCTGTGTCTTCCATCCATCCCTTCTGGCTCTTATCATCTTTCTGCTGTTTCTTCCACTGAGCTTTGCAGGGAGGGATTTAGTGTTGTGCCAGGTGGTGGCGCACGCCTTTAATCCCAGCACTTGGGAGTCAGAGCCAGATGGATCTCTGATAGTTTGAGGCCAGCCTGGTCTACAGAGTGAGTTCCAGGAAAGGCACAAAGCTACACAGAGAAACCCTGTCTCTAAAAACAAACAAACAAAAACAAAACAAAAACTGAGTGTTGCAAGGTCACCCACTCTCTGGCTGTTGCTCAGCACTGGGTCTCTGTAGTGTTCTCATCTACTGTGGCTTCTCTGATGATGACCGAGAAAGACACTGATTGACCTAGGTAGGTGTAGCAGAATTTGTGAGTCTTTTCATGGCTTGAGCAGAATATTAGTACTATTTCCCCTGGATCCCCGGCCTATCTGGTCTCAGATACTTGATCACTCTGTTTTTATTTGAGAAGGGGTCAAATATAGATAAGGCTCTATATAGCCTTAGCTGTTCTAGAACTCACTCTGTAGACCAGGCTGGCCTTGAACTCACAGAGATCCACCAGCCTCTGCCTCCCAAGGGCTGGGACTAAAGTCATGGGCCACCACACTTAGCAGCAGCACTCAAATTTTAGGCCTGCTAGGACTGTATTGTTATTTTTTGAGCCAGCTCTGGCTGGCCTCGAACTCACAGAGATACCTACCTTTGCCTCTTGAGTACTAGGATTAAAGGCACGCACCTCCACCCCTAGTTGGATTGCATTCTTTTTTTGAGACAAAGTCTCCAGCCCAAGCTGTTCTCAAACTCCCCATGTAGCTAAGTCCGGCCTTGAACTCCTGGTCCTCCGGCCTCTACTTCCCAAGTGCTGGGATGACGAGCATGTTCCACCCTGCCCTGGTTCAGTTACATGACCTTTTCATAGTAACAGAACAAAAGAAACTCATAAATAAATGTATTTACCAAATGCACCAGTGAGGGCGGCAGGTGTATGTATGGGTTGCAGCAAAGAGGACAGAATTCTGGAGGTTTCAGATGACGTTTTTAGCTTTAAGATTCATGGGAACTACGGGTCCGCTAGATGAATACAATCCAAAGATTTCACTTGAGAGTCTAAAGCAGCATTTCTCAACCTGTGGGTCTCCACCCCTCTGCGGTCCAATGACTCTTTCACAGAGGTCGCATATCAGATATCCTGCATATCAGATATTTACATTACAATTCATAACAGTGGCAAAATTACAGCTGTGAAGTAGCAGCGAAATAATTTTATGGTTGGGGGTGACCACAACAGGAGGACCGAGTAAAGGGTCGCAGTGTTAGGAAGGTTGAGAACCATTGGTCTGAAGGACGTTCAGTCAGATGCAGGAATGGTAGTAAGTGACCACTAAAGAGATGAAGGGTAGCCCGAGACAATTTAGGCTCTGGGTCTGTTGCGTTCTGACCTATGCAACCCTCGAATGCCAATCAGTTTGCAGTCTCCACACAGGTGTAGCTTTTACAGCGAATTTCAGTTGGCAGGACGTTCTTACAACTGGAAACTTTTTCTTTTTATCTGGTGTTTAGCTTTCCAGTCTCAAGACCAGTCTACCCAGTCAGCGGTGGCTCAGGTCAGTCTTGTGACAGGTCTGGTGGCTCAGGTGTTTGTCATGTGGCAGGTCTGGCATTCCACCTCCAGTTCTGTCTTTACCTTTGGTCTGCTTACATCTGGTGCCCTTGGCCTCCCCTTCCTTCCAAACCGGTACCTTCAATCTGTCAGATGAGGACCAGCTGCTCCGCTGCAGTGAGACGCCCAGTCTCCAATCGGGCTACAATGTCCATTTTCCAGCATCCTCTTCACTCATTGCCCTAACTCCTATTTTATGGAAATCATATTTGTCAGTATTGATCCCACTGGGCGGAATAAGACCACTACCACAATTTTAAGCCAAATCTGAAGCAAGCTTTAATTAAATGCTGGCCAGGATAATGGACTCTGGCCAGGTCCACCTCAGGGTTCCCAGGAAACGACCACAAGTCACATTTTGCCGAGGCTTATAAAGGTACACCCATAAAGCTATGTATTTCTGATTAAGCTCAATCAGGGACATATCTCTTGTCCACATACCTCCCACGTGCATGTGATCAAGCACGTTGGTGCAGATGGATCAAACAACAGGACAAACAGAAACTTATTCTTAACTGTCTTCACTGCAAACAGAACCTTTGACCTGCAAGGTCTATCTTTCCTCTTTTGGTCTCCCATTAACTTACAAGGTGTATCATTCATGTTCCTGTTTTGGTCTCTTATCAGGTCCCAAAGGCACTCAGGACAAATGGCTAACTGTGGTGCCTATCTGATCTACCTGTGGTGCTTGGCTCTCAGTATCGCAAGTACCTGTAATGGAGTCCTGGCTCCTCTCAGCACTTCTCATCTCTGCCCTCTACCCTGTGAAGGAACCTGCCTGACTCCACTGGGATTAAAGGCAGGAGCCACCAGGCAGCCTTTAATCCCAGCACTGGGAAGGCAGAGCCAGGCGGATCTCTGTAAGTTCGAGGCCAGCCTGGTCCACAGAGCAAGATCCAGGACAGGCACCAAAACTACAAGGTGAAACCCTGTCTGGGGGGGGGGGGAAGATAAATAAATAAAGGCAGGAGCCATTATTCTGTATTTTTAAAAATAAGTTTCTACTATCTGTGAGAGTTGAATAGCAATGAGAGCTCTGTAAGTTTGAGGCCAGACTGGTCTACAGAGTGAGTTTCAGGATAGTCAGGGCTACACAGAGAAATACTGTCTAAAAAAAAGAAAGAAAGGAAGGAAGGAAGGAAGGAAGGAAGAAAAAGAAAAGGAGAGAGGGAAGGAAGAATGAAAGAAAGAAAGAAAGAAAACCTTAGTCTTGCTGGATGGTGGTGGCGCACGCCTTTAATCCCAGCACTCGTGAGGCAGAGCCAGGTGGATCTCTGTGAGTTTGAGGCCAGCCTGGTCTACAGAGCGAGTTCCAGGACAGGCTCCAAAGCTACACAGAGAAACCCTGTCTGGAAAAACAAAAAACAAAAAACAAAAGAAAACCTCAGTCTTAGGAAGATATACTAATACATGCATGGAATCCCTGTGTTATGAATTATTGTGGGGGGGGAGGGTACAGGGGCAGGGGAGAACACCCCCAAGGGTATCCCGGGCATGGAGGAAACATGCTGGGCAGGTGCGGTGAAGGGCTGGGCATATGCATGCCAAGTGGGCATGGCAGCGGTGGTGGCCAGTAATTCATAACCCAGACGTTGCTTCCACTTGGAGAGTTTATTATAATAGAGAGATGAAGAGAAAGATAGGAAAGAGTGAGACAGAGAGAAAGGAGAGAAGGGAGAGACAGAGATTGAGGGTGCGCACCTTGGGGGAGGGAAAGCGGAAGAGAGAGAGGAAGGGGAGGAGTTTTTTTCTTAGAATGAGGCTTTTACATCAGGAGTGGGGCAGAGCCAAGGGGTGGGATTTCAAGGTGCAGATCAGAATATTAACATCTTGCACTTAGAAGACTGATGCAGGAAGAGCACCTTGAGTTCAAGGCCATCCTGGGCTGCATGGTGAGACATTGTCTCAATAAACAAAAACAAGTCTCAGTCAGCCACTGCTTTCAGGTAAGCTACTATAAACTTTATTGGTTTCAAACCATTATCATTCAACCAGGCATGGTGGCTCATACCTGTAACCCTAGTTAGTGTTCAAGACACGAAGGCAGGATCATTGTCCCAAGTTGGAGGCCACATCACAAGTTCCAGGCCGGTCTGGGATACAGAGTGAGCTCATGTCTCAGACAAACGGACACACCAGCTGGGTGGGTGTGGTAATGCATAGCTGTTACCCCACCACTGGAGGGGTGAAGGCAGGAGGCTGAGGAGTTCAAGGTCATCCTTGGGCACATAGTAAGTTTGAGGCCAGCCTGGGATAACTAGACCTTCCCCCTGGCCCCGCAAAGAGAGCAGATGTGTGGGGTTCTGGGACAGCGGAGTTTGGCTGACCTTGACTGGGCTGAAGATCAAGGCGGAGACAATGGAGGCACAAACAGTCTTAGGGCCCAGGAACCCAATCATTTCCACTGGGCTGTAAGCCTCCCGAAGGGTTAAACGAATAAGTTCTCTTCCAGCTTTTGGCTTCTTGCCTGAGGGGGCTGCGGATCAAGTCTCACTAGTAATACGCTGCTGTCCCCTTCCCTCCAGCCAATACTGTCCAGCCCCAGGCCACCACACTGTGCTGGCAGGCCAAAGAGCAGGTAACAAAAGCGTCAGAAGGAGTGGTAGACGTGGGGTTAACAGGTTTATTATGATTTAAAATGTGTGTGTGTGACTGTGTATTATGGAGGTCAGAGTACAGCTGTGTGGACTCAGCTGTCTCCCTCACCTTTACAGACGATTCAGGAGAGGGAGGGTTGGATTCTCCGACACCGGCTTATGCAGTGAGCTCTTTATCAAAGAGCCAAATCACTGGGTTCTTTTTTTTTCTTTTGAGACAGGGTCTCACTATGTAGCTTTGGCTGTCCTAAACTCACTATATAGACCAGGCTAGCCTCGAACTCAGAGAGATCCACCTGCCTCAGCCCCCAGAGTGCTGGGGTTAAAGGAATGGCCACCACATCTGGCAGTCTCGTTGGTTCTTAAGTTTTTGTTTTGTCGTAACGTTTATTCATTTAGGGGAAGGGCTGTTCGTGGGAGTCAAGTCATCAGAGTTGATTCTCTCCTTCTACCTCGTGGGTTCCAGAGATCACACTCAGGTTGTTAGGCTTGGTGACAAGTGACGAGCGCGTTTAACTGCTGAGCCATCTCACTGGTCCCCTTTTAAAATGTATTTTGTCTGTTTGTTTGTGGGTTTTGTTTTGTTTTTGAGACAAGGTCTCAGTGTATAGTTCTGGTTGGCCTTATTGAAATGAATGATAAGCAGAGCTGGTGGCAGCGATGGTTACCGCGTGGAAAGGTCACGGTCACGACAGAACCCAGTATTAGTTTCATGGCTTTATTAGGAGGGGGTGGGGAGAGAAGAGAACCAGGCCTGGGGGTGGGGGGGCATGTGCAGAGAGAGGGAAGATGCGGGGGGGGGGGGGGGGGGGAGAGCAGAGAGAGAGGGTGGGGTCTGCATCCGGCTTTTTAAGGGCTCGTGGTGAAGCGGGCTTACGGAGCTACACCACGCATGCGCTGATTGTGTGACCACGCCATGCGCACACTGATGACCCTTTGCTTAACTCCTGAACTGCGCATGTGCAGTCATGTAGCTGGAGTGAGGGCAGAATTCTAACACTGATCATTCGTAAAGATCCTCCTGCCTCTGCCTCTGCGGCGCTGAGATTAAGGACATGTGCCACTGCCCCTCGCTAAAATGTTTTTGAGGTACAGTTTTACTTTCAGATTAGCCTGGCCGGGAACTCACTGTGCAGCCCAAGCTGCCTCAAACTCAGCAGTCCCCTGCCTCGGCCTCTGAAGTGCCGGGGTGTAAGCGTGGACTGCCATGTCTGATTTCTGTTTTCTTTTAGGTCCACAGAGCTAGGGGTCCTACAGACCTTTGCAAAAAGCAAGATTAATGAACAACCCCGGTGTTCACTCACAGGAAACCCTCACCCTCTCCTTTTGCAGAATTTGCATAATAGGCTCATTTGAGGGCGAGGTGTGTAGCTCAGCGGTCACAAAGCCCTGGACTTGCTCTCCAGTACCACAGAGAATCAACAAAAGAACACAATATGGTCAAAGGAAGCCGGGTGCGGTGGTGTATATTAATTACCACCAGGCGACAAGAGACTAGCTTGGTCCATAAATTAATCAAAACAGGGGATGCTGGCCTGAGGAGGCGCTTCTGCCTCAGGGACTCCATTCGGGTAAAGCCAGACCCTTAATCATGTCTCAGAAAACAATTCCAGGATGAGTCTGAGTGAAGCACAGTGAGTGTGAATTTATTAAGATAAGGGAGACTACACACTTTAGATTTAAATGGAGGCTTTGGAAAATGGAGAGTACACAGCCTGAGTGCTTTCCAAGGAGGATAGTCACCCTTAGGGATGGATGGATGGATGGATGGATGGATGGATGGATGGAGATATCTACATCTATTATATATTACATATGTGTGTGTGTAATTTGTGACTTTTTTCTTAGACTGGGTCTCATGTAGCATAAGCTGGCCTCAAAGCCAAGGATGAACCTGAACTTCTGACCATCTTACCATGTACTAGAAGGACAGCCATGCTACTAGAACTAGACTCGTGGCTATTTAAATTACAGTGTTCATAGAATATAATTTACAACCAAGTTTAAAGATTAAGCAAAGTTTAAAAATAAAAGTTTAATAAGTAAGTAAAAACCCTTTTTTTTTTTTTGTTTTTGTTTTTTTCTCTGCGTAGCTTTGGAGCCTGTCCTGGATCTCCCTCTGGTGACCAGTGTATGGGTGGCTATCTGTGCTTCACCTCTGAAGCACTGCTCCCAGTAGATAGCAGGTAACCGCTAGGTACCTGCCCCCTCCAACGGGCAGGGCCATGGGGGACCCCTTAAGACCTGGGATGTATATGTGCTCGCTCTCTTGGCTACCTAGTGATTTTGGAGGCTGGTGCTACGGATCAAGGCAGAGTTCGCCAAAGAACCGTGTTGGACTGCGCCTCACCCCTCCTGGAACCCTGGACCAACTCCCTTATCCTTGTTGTGAGTTAACCCAAAATAAACCCCTTTGATTATCAGATAAACTCCGAGGAATTGCCGCTTTAGACCAGGCTGGCCTCGAACTCAGAGATCTGCTTACCTCTGCCTCCTAAGTGCTGGGATTAAAGGTGTGCACCACCACCGCTCGGCTACTTATTTCTTTTATCTTAAAGAATTTCCTTTTGTAAATGAAACTGTAGTGTGGTTTAATGAGGTTTAGATTTAAGTATTGCAGAGGCAAGCAAAAAAAGTAAAACTCAAGGTCACAAACATTCTGGCCCTGACTAAGTAAGCAAAGGTTGTTGTTGTTTTAAACAACCCCTGTGTGAGAAGTCTTTTGGAAAACACAGATTATCTCTGCAGGCCATCTAGGCATTATCAGTTGTGACAAGTTTCTTGACCTTTGGTCAGCAGGAAAGGTAAACTGGGTCCCAGGGTGAGTGTCTTTCTCTTCCTCTGTCTCTTACTTAGCTGCCCTAGTCTAGAGCTGCATGGCTATATCCTGTCTCCAAAAACCACGCAACCCATTACCCAACAACAAAACAGAATAAACAACAAAGGAAGGCGTGAGGGTCAAAAGGGAGCCAGCCACCGCGGTGCACGACTGTAAGCCCACATACAAAGGAAGCTGAGGCAGGAGGATTGTGAGTTTGAGGCCCAGCCTTGGAAACATACTGAAGCCCTATCTGGAAAACAAACAGGGCCCAGCAAGATGGATGAGCAGATAAAGGGTGTCCGCCTCTAAACCCGAGGACCTGAGTTCCATCCCCAGGACCCGAGTGAAGGGATGAAAAATGTCTTCTGGAAGTTGTCCTCTGAGCTCCACATGCTCACTCCCCACCCCACCCCCAAGAAATTCAGAAATGAATAAATGTAAACATTTTCTTTTTTTTGAATGAAAAGTCAGAGCAGGAAGAACTAAGCAAGAGACAGAAGACTGGGTACTTGGACTGATGCAAGGAAGGGTCATAAAGCCAAGGAATGCAGAAGGCAGAGAAGACGACGACAGACATGCATCTTCTGCAAGTCTCTAGAAGGCTCCAGCTCGGCCAGCCCCCGACTTTAGCCATGTGAGGACGTTTACTGGGGGTAGATGTGGGCACATCCTTTCCAGTCATGGTCTATTGAAATCTCTTACACAGCTGCTCCTGTCTGTAAGAGTGAGGCCATGAGCAAGAGATCTGGAGAACATCTAAGCTGCCTCCTCTGTGGACTTGTTTTATTTTGTTTTGTTTGTTTTCCAGACAGGGTTTCTCTGTGTAGCTCTGGCTGTTCTGGAACTCCCTCTGTAGCCCAGGCTGGCCTTGAACTTGCTTGTCTCTGCCTCCTGAGTGCTGGGACTAAGGGCGTGCACCACCACTGCCTGGCTCTCTACAGACTTTTATGGAAGCTTCTAGACATTGGGTACTGTAAGGATTCAGTCCTTAATTACATCATCAGCCTGCGATGGTGAGCCTAAAAAGCAGGTGGGCCCTCTGTGTGTCCCCCCCCCCTTCTTCTCTTTCTGCTCTCTCCTTCCGTCTGTCCCCCCCCCTCCCAATAAAGCTCTAAAAAGGTAACCATGGCTGTGATTCTTCCGATCAGCACTCTCCCCCGCTGGCAGCGCGCCATTTAACCAACAGGTACCACATATTAGATAAATGCCATTAGGTTCCACAAGAATGCCAAAATACCAAAAAAAAAAAAAAAAAAAAAAAAAAAAAAAAAGAAAGAAAAGAATGCACACACCTTGGCATACCTTGACCACACCATATGTTCATTCGTGACCTCTACAGTCTCATTGTCTTGGTGAATTCTGCACAGACAGGTTGATTTCCTTTGGAAGTTTTGTGTGCCACAGGTTAGGGATGATACCTGCTTTGTTATATGTAAGAGGGGGAAAGAAATAATCTGAACAATTTAGAATTTAGCGTATGCTGCCAGTGCATTTTTAAAATGAGGACATATGCCGGGTGGCAGTAGTGGTTCACGCCTTTAATCCCAGCACTCGGGAGGCAGAGGCAGTAGATCTCTGTGAGTTCCAGGCTATCCTGGGCTACAGAGCAAGATCCAGGACAGGCTCCAAAGCTACACAAGAAACCCTGTCTCGAAAAACCAAAAAAGGGGTTGGGGATTTAGCTCAGTGATAGGGCGCTTGCCTAGCAAGTGCAAGGCCCTGGGTTTGGTCCTCAGAAAAGAAAAGAAAAAAGGAAAACCTAAATAAATAAATTTTAAAAAATTAATAAATAAAATGAGGACATGCATGTTCTGTGTGACTTGCCTTTAGAAACTGCAAAACTAAGGGAATTATGTAAACAGCCAAGTCAAGGAAGTGATTGGCTAATCTGGTTGTGGAATCTGAGAGCAAATAATTCATTTCTGGACTCGCAGAGCAGAACCGAACCCCCAGGAAGTCATGGGTACTGACTCGAGGCTTCTCAGGAGGCCAGGACTAAATGCAGCCTAGATGAGGTGAGGGGTGGGAGCAGACAAAGGGTAGAGACAGGAAGATGGGCTGAGCCAGGCATGGAGGCCGTTGTATTAGAGGGCCTAGGCTTTCTTCGCTTTTCTTCCCCTCCCTCCCTCTCCCTCTTACTTTCTTCCCTGCTCCCACTTCTCCCCCCCTCCACTAACTCCTTCCTCACTCCTTCTTCCCCCTCGCCCTCCCCCTCCTATTTGAGACAGGTCTTGCTATGTAGCCTTGGCTGGCCTGGGACTTGCTATTAATATATAGACCGGGTTGCCCCTAAACCTGTGGCAATCCACTTGCCTCAGCCTCCCAAATGCAAGATTCCAGGCATGTGCCCCCATGCCTGGTGGTAGAGGTTTCCAGAGTTTTGTCGGGGTACTCTGAAGACTTTTGTTTTTTGTTTTTCGAGACAGGGTTTGTCTGTGTAGCTTTGCGCCTTTCCTGGAACTCAGTCTGTAGGCCAGGCTGGCCTCGAACTCACAGAGATCCGCCTGGCTCTGCCTCCCGAGTGCTGGGATTAAAGGCGTGCGCCACCACCGCCGGCAAGACTTTTACTCACAGACAGCCTTCAGCTCTGCTGGGAGCCTCACACATGGAGATCAGCTGCCCAGGCTCAGCTGCCTTCTGACTGTGAGGAAGGGCTCACTCAGGTTGAGAAAGGGAGATCTGGAGCCTCCCTCATACCACAGGGAAAGCCACACCTCCAGACTTCCCTCTGCCTGACAAAGTTGCTCTGATGGGCAGCGTGCAGGTACCACACCTCACGACGTTCATGTGGGAAGCAAGAACCTCAGCTGGAGGCAGGAAACCTCCAGGCTCTTAGCCCAGAAATGGGGAGGGGCAGAGCAAAGTTTAGAGGTCAAAATTTAGAGACTAAAACTGGGTGTTTATTTACCATTCATTCATTCATTCATTCAAGACAGGGTCTCACTACATAACCCTGGCTGTCCTGGATCTCACTCTGCAGACCAGGCTGGCCTCGAACTCACAGAGATCCACCTGTCTCTGCCTCCCAAGTGCTAGGACTAAAGGTGTGGGACACTATTGCTGGGCTAAACTTGGTATTTTAGAATTTACAAATGCAAGCCCCATTTCACTTAAGTGGCAGGTCCAAGACTCAACTGCAGTTCTGTCTGATTTAAGTCAATGTTTGAAAATAACATTTTCTAGCTTTCCTGCTCATTGTTAGCCTTGCTTTCTGTTTTTCAGCTTTTTTCTGTGTTTTATTGCAACTCAATTAAAGACATTTGCTGAGGTCTGTTAAGGATTTCTTCCTAGTCTACTGTCACAGTAGATGGACAACTTTCTTCAAGATTTATGTGGGGACTGCAGAGAGGGCTCAGCAGTGAAGAGCGCTTGCTGCTCTTGCAGAGGACCTGGGTTTGGGTCCCAGTGCTGTTAGCTCCAGTTCCAGGGGACCCGATCCCCTCTTCTGTCCTCTGTCCTCTGCAGGTGTCCACATGCTCACATGAACAAACCTCTTTTTTGTTTGTTTGTTTGTTTCTTGAGACAGGGTTTCTCTGTGTAGCTTTGGAGCCTGTCCTGGAACTCACTCTGTAGACCAGGCTGGCTTCGAACTCAGAAATCCACCTACCTCTGCCTTCTGAGTGCTGGGATTAAAGGCGTGTACCACCACCGCCTGGTGGTGGCTGCTTCTTAATATGTTCAAAATTCTCCCAAGCTCCAGAGCCAGCTTGAATCTACCTGGACAGGTCAGATCCACTTCAGATAAGTATAATTCAAACTTTCTGGTCCTGGGACAGCCCCCCTCTCACCCTGAGACCCCTCAGGGAACCCCACAAGGTAAATTTTTTTCTGAACTCCCTCTTCTGCCTCACCAGTACCTTGTCAGACCCAAACAGCCATGGAGCCCGAAGCAGCAGAGGATGATGGACAATTCCCAAAGCAGCAGAGGACAATCCACTACCTCAGGACATCCAGCTACCCCCAAAAGCCCCCTTCTCTACCCCCAAAAGTTAACTGACGCCCACCGAGTCAGCTGGAAGTAGTTTCGGGAGACAGGGCACCCCCATTTCCATTCAGCCACCATTTTTATAATAAACAAAGAGTCTGGAATGTTAGAATTCCTAGCCCCTCCCCAGCTACATGCCCAGGATGGGGCAGAGGGGACACCTATAAAAAGCGGTTCCGACGCCGGGCGTTGGTGGCGCACGCCTTTAATCCCAGCACTCGGGAGGCAGAGCCAGGTGGATCTCTGTGAGTTCGAGGCCAGCCTGGTCTCCAAAGTGAGTTCCAGAAAAGTTGCAAAGCTACACAGTGAAACCCTGTCTCGAAAAACCAAAAAAAAAAAAATAAATAAATAAAAAAAAAAAAAAAGAAAGAAAGAAAGAAAGGAAGGAAGAAAAAAGAAAAAGCGGGTTCCATCTATCCCTCCCTCTCTCTTCCTGCACAATCATTTCCATAGGCCTATGCACATCTTTCTTACTCCCTTCCATTAATAAACTCTTATAGTGGGTTTTGTTGTACCTCATGGCTTTTCTTGCACAGTAAATAGTGCCACTTAATGAATAGCATTGTGCCACTTAATAAATAACAATGGGTGCCTGTGGAGGCCAGAAGAGAACATCAAATCCCCAGGTTCTGAAGTTATAAGATATGGGTGCTTTGGAAGAGCAGCAAGTGCTTTTAACCACTGAACCATCTCTCCGGGCTTTTCTTAACATTTTAAACTTTGGTTTTTTTTGAGACAGGATTTCTCTGTGTAGCTTTGGAGACTATCCTGGAACTCACTCTGTAGACCAGGCTGTCCTCGAACTCACAGAGATCCACCTGCTTTGGCCTCCCTAGTGGCATGCACCACACCGCCCAGCATAACTTTTATAACTAACTTTATTTTATGTGCATTGGTTTGAAAGTGTCAGGTCCCCTGGAACTGGAGTTACAGTTGAAAGCTGCTGTGTGGTTGCTGGGAATTGAACTCAGGACCTCTGGAAAAGCAGTCAGTGCTCTTAACTGCTGAGCCATCTCTCCAGCTCCCCTTTTTCTTTTGTTTTTTTGCTTTTGTTTTTTGAAATAGAGTCTCTCTATGTAGCTCTGGCTTTCCTAGAATTAACTATGTAGATTAGGATGGCTTTGAACTTGAAGAGACCCACCTGCCTCTGGCTTCCAGTGCTAAGATTATAGGTGTGTACCTTTAAGCTCTACTGATAAATCTTTATATTGCTCACAGAATACTGCTTGTGACCTTTGCTTAGACAGGAAGGTTTAGGTAGTAGTTAACAACTTTATTATTTCAAGGATACATTCTTTATGCATTGGAGTTTTCTGCTCTGGATTACAGTTGCAGTAACTACCCTATGTCTTTGTTGGTCATTTTAATTGTACTGCTTGTATTTTCAATCCTGTCCTGTGTGTGCTTCATAGGGAGGAATTTTAACTCTGGCATTTAAGGATTACAGAGTCTCTGGGCCTCATTAGAATGTTGACATTTAAGACCCTTGGACAACAACTGAGGCAGGGCCAGTGAGGTGTCGCAGTAGGTAAAGGTGCTTAGCGCACAGGCAGGTCTGCCTGCTCAAGTTCAAGACTGAATACCTGGTGGGAGGAGAGGAACAGTTCTCGGAAGTTGTTCTCTGACCTCCACATGTACACCTCCGCATGTGCACACGTCAGTCACACCACACACACAGATATTAATAAATAAGAAATTTAAAAATAACTGAGGCATCTGAAGCGTTTGCATATGGCTCTTCTCGACCTTCACCCACATGGACAGACATGACTCTGCCGTGAGGGGTACACAAATCCCGCTCATCAATGGCAGCTCCACTCCTTGTTACACCCAGCCCCTTGTGGCTATAAGGTCTTTTCTCTCTGGTTTTTTTTTTTTTTTTTTTTTTTTTTTTTGGTTTTTCAAGGCAGGGTTTCTCCGTGTAGCTTTCTGCCTTTCCCTGGAACTCACTTGGTAGCCCAGGCTGGCCTTGAACTCAGAGATCCACCTAGCTGAGTGCTGGGATTAAAGATGTGCACCACCACCGCCCGGCCAAAGGAAAACATTTAATTGGGGCTGGCTTACAGTTCAGAGGTTTAGTCCCTTGTCATAACAGAGGGAAGCAAGGCCTCTGTTAGGATCCAGCTCTCACTCCAGCACATGCGCAGCTCCGGGTCCAGCTCCAGGTCCAGCTCCGGGTCTGGTACCTTACGTCATCTGTGTGCGTGGGCAACTATGTACAACTACTTACCTACTTACCGGCTTAAAAAGCTGTTTGGGGACCCCACCCTCTCTTTCTGTTTCCTCTCTGCTCTCTGCTCTGCTCCCTGCTTCCCTCCCCGACCAGGCCCCCTGGCTCCTCCCTCCTATCCCCTCTTCTTCCTAATAAAGCTCTTTATAACTCTGGTAGTCGTGGCCGTGGACCTTGACTCTTCCGCTGGTAAGCAGCGCCACCCACCAGCGCCATTTTGCCATCACCAGCATACAGGCAGTCGTGGTTTTGGAGCTGAGAGTCCTTACATCTTGATCCAAAGGCAACAGGAAGTGGTCTGAGACACTGGGTGTGGCTTGAGCATGTATGAGACCTCAAAGCCTGCCTCCACAGTGATGAGTTTCTCCAACAAGACCACACCTACTTCAACAAGGACATACCTAATAGTGCCACTCCCTTTGGGGGCCGTTTTCTTTCAACCACTGCACCCAGCAGTTACATAAAAAAAAAAAGAACATGAACCTGTAATCTCAGGACTGAGGAGGCAGAGACAGGAAGATCACTGGGGTTCAGTGGCCATCCAGGTTCAGTTAGACACCCTGTCTTTGGAAATGAGGAGGAGAGTGATAGAGGAAGATAATACCTGACTTCAGCCTCTGGCCTTCGCTTATGCACATAGGGCTGTGCACACCTGTACACAGACATGAATACACATGCATACACCCACTGCTCAAACATACACATGACTGAGCAGAATCGCCTTGAAATCATCCACATCTGTGTTGTGTACTAGTAACAGTATGCGGGATAAGGGAGAGATATGGAGAATAAAAAAAAATAGGAGATATTCAGTAGTGATGGTACATGTTAGAGTCCAAGAGAAGTCCCATTAAAAAAAAAACACCAGTCACTTATGCAAACAAGTGTGTTTAATAAAAAAGCCCAGCATGCAGGGGTCAACCATCTGATACTGTGGCAAATGGTGATCCTGAGAAGCTTGCAGTCTCCTTTTAAGCAGGATTAGGGGAATTCCAGCTGTGGTTAAGTATACTTTGAAGTGATTGGGTATAGACCCTTAGTGGTACAGGAATCACTTTATGATTGGCTTGTGACATCTGGTAGCAACTATGGTTGCAGTGTCAGGGGTCAGTTTGCTGTGTCAGGGGTCTGTCTGTCTGCTGTGTCAGGGGTCAGTTTGCTGTGTCAGGGGTCTGTTTGACTGAAAATAGCAAGAAGAGTTCCTGCTTGTGGCCAGGTGGGACCCTGATTAGTTACCAGACTGGATGTATTTCCTGAGAGTCTGAATGAAGCCAGACATGAGTCAACATAGGATGATGGGGTAATACGGGGCAGAGGTCTTTGCAAACTGGTCCCTGGGGGAAAAAAACAACAACTGGCCCTGTTAGGGTCGGTCCTTTTATAAGAGGGGGCAGCCACTTCAGTACACATCTATAATTCTAGCATTTAGGAAGCTGAGGCAGGAAGATCACAAATTTGAGGACAACCTGGGCTACACAGTATCCTGAAAAATCTTGGGAAAAGAATAATCTCAGCACTTGAAAGACTGATAATTGTAAATGGCCAGAAAAGAGAGAAGAATGGTAACTGCTGTGGAAGTGGAGAAAGCAGGACCAATTCAAAAAACACTACAGGAATAAAGAAAGGAAAAACTTCACACACACAAAGAAACATAACAAAAATAAGCCAGGTGTGGTGATAGAATTTATAATCCTAGCATCTGGGGAAACAGAGGCAGGAGGATCTCTGCAAATTTGAGGCCAGTCTGGTTGACACAGGTAGGCCATCCAGAGGTATATGTCTCAAAAACTATAAAGTGAGGACATGACCGACCCAAGGAATGGTTTTTATTGTAGATATGAGGAAGGGTAGAGCCTGAGGCATCTGGAAGAGTCCAGAGCAGGGAGAGAAAGTAGTAAACTAAACATGGCCAGCAGACTGGGCCAGCTATGAGTGGAGAGAGAGGGAAGGGGGAGAATAAGAGAGGAAGGGAAGAGAGAATAAAGAGGAGAGAGAGCACGTGGCCAGAATGGCGGGGTTATATGAGAAGCTGGGGGAAGGGAATTCCGTGAGCTGGAGAAGTTTAGGGTAGGGAGCCAGGATGCCAACACGGACTCTGTAACAGGTACTTGCAATCCTGAGAGCCTGGAGGCCAGCATGCACTTTGGTATCCTAATAGGCACCACAGTTAGCCATTTGTCTGCAGTTTTTTTGGATCTGACATTCCAGACATCTGTTGATGATTAGGGGTGATGTAATCTCTTCTGTAACTTCTTAGCTGAAATGAGGGTGTCATTGTCCGGGCCCAGGGAGGGTGGGATGCTGGTAAGGCGAGGAGTGAGAAGAGGATGGATATACGCGTCTGTGTGTAGGAAGGGAGGTGGGGAAAATGAATCAATCGTAGACATGGTGGTATTTAGATTTGATGAGTGAGGAGTGAGGAAGATAAAGGATTTGAATAGGATAGGTTTCTGGCTTGAACACTTGAAGGTGCTGATGTCATTAAGTGAATGGAGACATAAGGATTGAGTGAGTGTTCCTTTTGTAGAGGTGAAGTGCAGTACATTAGAATTTTTTTCTTTTAAATTTACTTTTATTTATTGATCTTGTGTGTGTGCATGTATGTATGTTAAAGAACAACGTGCAGTACCTTTCTACCTTGTGGATCAGTCCTGGGGATCGAACTCAGATCATAAGGCTTAGCAGCAAGTACCTTTCCTCACTGCTAAGTTATCATGCTGGCCCAAGAAAGGATTTTCTTGTTCTGAAGTCCCTATGGATAGTGGTTTGGTGCTATCCATCTGGACAGTCAGAGCAAGTCTGGGGATTATTTCTTAGTATAAAGGTAAGGAATGCTCTTGTAACCAGAACAGCTCGTTTTTTATAGTGCTCAGTCATTAGCACCCCAAACTGAGGTAGTTATTACTTCCCCAGCAGTAAAAGCTTGATTATAGCCCCTGTCTGCTTACTGTGTAAAGGCTCTCCGGTTCCTCAAACTTCTACGGGCAATGTGGTGTTAATGGTGATTAATCATCGCGTAGCCCAATACAAAGACAAGACTATTTACTGAGGCTTCCTGCGGGTGCTTGCAGTTTTTCTGGGCCCTCGGGGCAAGGGAACTGGACGGCTCTCCCGGTGGCCCTGGGGGCCTCCCCGAGCCTGAGCTAGCCAGCAGCAAGCGGCTACCACGGCCCGACACGGGCCGACCCTCCCTCTCACCTGGCCCAAAGGACCGGGTGTCCTTTCTCCAGCACGGACACCTCCCCCGCACCCCATCCCTCCCGGTTCCTAAGGGCAGGGGGCGGGCCCGGCGCTAGGCCCCGCCCCCAGCCCCACCCGCGCGGCCGGCTCCTGGCGTGGCCTGGCGTGTGCGCCTGCGCGAGCCCCGGACTCGAAGCAGCCATGATGGTGGGTGTTCACGGCGGCGCCGAACCCGGGGCGCGCGGTGGGGGCGGCGGGCGCGGCGGGCGCGGCGGGCGCGGGGACGGCGCGGGCCGGGCGCTAATGTCTCTCTTTGTGTCTCCCCTTCCCCTTCCTCCCGCTCGGTGCGCCGGGCCCGCGGGCTCAGCAGGAAGGCCTGGATGACGGCCCCGACTTCCTCTCGGAGGAAGACCGCGGAGTAAGTTGTGCTTTCCGTTCGCGCAGGGGCCTCGGTCCCTTTCCCCGCCGCGGGGCCTTGAGGAGGGGGTCCCGGGCTGCGCTGCCGCCCGCCCGCCCGCCCCCGCGGCGTCGCCCCGCCGGCCTCCGCGGCGCGCGCCCCGCCCTTCTGCCCCGGGGTCGGGCGCTGCTTCTCGGTTCCCCGGGACCCCCGGCGGCTGCTTCCTCGCCCGGGGCGGGCGGTGCAGCCCGGGGCGGGCGGTGCAGCCCGGTGCTGAGCCTGCGCTTCCCAGGCCCCGCGCTGCAGGTGGGGTGGCCGAGGTGGAGGCCGGGCTGGAACGCCCCCATCCGCAGACGTTCCCGGTGGTGGTTACCGTCAGGATCCTTCCGTGGCTTTCTGGAATCCCCCGTTCCCCTTTTCTTTGCTGAATGGTATGGATTTAGTCTAAATTTACCCCTTTGTAATGATTTTTTTTTTCCTTCTTGCAGTCAGCAAATCTTAGCTCTGCCCTCACAGATTTTTTTTTGCAAAGAAACGGTAGCCCTCAGTTATCTCTACTTTTTCTAGTCTATCCCTCAGCCCCGATCCTTTTCGGGGTTCTCTGGATATTGTTTCCTTTCTCTGGCTTTATGGAGATACGGCTTACAAAATCATAATTTATATATTTAAAATGCACAGCGTGATATTTTGATGCATGTAGAGGTTGTGAAATGATTACCATTGTCAAGTTAAGTGGTGCACACCTCACCCCAGTACCAGTAGTCAGTTTCTTTTTGGTGAGAACTCTTGGTCCGCACTCAGCAAGTTTCAAGTACACATTTATTAATCACTGTACCTGTACATTAAGTATCCAGAGCTTAAAACTGAGTTTGTGTTCTTTGACTGCTCCCTCACCCTTTCCCCGTCTTTACTCTTTACAGTCCCCCTTGAAGCTGCCCCTAGTTTAAAGCTCTGATTTCCGCCTTCGTCTTTGAAGGATAGCAATGCATGTAGCGCCTGGTACAACTGCTGTATTGAAAACTACTGATACAGATGTACGATTGCCCCTAACTAAAGTTTCGATGCCACCATTTTACCATTTAGCAGCTCACACTTTATTTCTTAGGCTCCCCCACCTCCCCCAAACAGGATTTCTTCATTGTCCTGGCTGTCCTAGAACCCACTTTGTAAACCAAGCTGGCCTCAAACTCGGATCCACCTGCCTCTGCCTCTGATGTTGTGATGACTTGTGCAGCCACCACCCAGGGTTTGTTTTTTTTTTTTTTTTTTTTTGAGACAAATGTCCATGTAGCCCGGTTTAGCCTGGAACTTAAGGCATTTTTCCTGCCTCTGCCTCTGAAGTGTGGATTACGGGTACATGCCACCCAACCTAGTTTTTACTTCCGTTTTCCATTTTGCTTTTACTTATCCATCCTAGATGATGTGAGATACAGGTGTTGGTTAATGTTGTAGATGATAAAACATTGCAGTGTATTGCTAAGATTGCAGGATATTGATAAGAGGTTAGCTGGTCAAGGTGGCTCACACTTTTCATCCGAGCACTCTAGAAGGCAGGGGTGGGTGAAGCTCTTAATTAGAGTGCAGGCTGTTTTGGATAGCCAGTTCCAGGTAAGCAAGGACTCTCCCGGGGAAGAGAGGGGTGTCAGGATTTATTTTTAATTCTGTGCCTAGGTGCATCTGTGTGCAAGTGCTGTAGAGGCTGCAGGGGGTCAGGTCCTCTGAACCTGCAGGTCCTGGTGGTTGTGAGCAGTCTGATGTGGATGCTGGGAACCAAACTCAGGTACTCTGTAAGAGCAGTGTGCTCTGAACTACTGAAGTCATCTCAGCAGCTCCTGAAGCGCAGTCTTTAACATTTATTATCATGGAGGGGCACGCACTACGGCTGATCCCTTTTCTTTCTCCAAATAGTCCCTTTCTGCGTTAATGTCATACTTGTATTCCGATACAGAGAACAGCTTTGTAGGGCCAGCCCTCCCCTCCCACCTTGACGTGGGCTCTGGGATTGAACTAGGGCGTAAGGCTTGCACAGTGAGCACTTACTGAGCCATCTTGCAGGCCCAAGGTGGGGTTTTATAAAGATGTTTAATTTAATATAGACTTAAGCATGAGGGTTGAGAAAGAGCCACTCTCTCAGAAAGACAGGCATACCCAAGAGCAGGGGTGTGAGCTCTGAGGAGTCTCGAAAGGACTCCTAGTGTAGGCATACACTCATCGTGGGAGACTGCTTGAGAGTAGCAACCAGATGCTTTTGTGAACGATAAATCAAGTCCCTCCGTCTACATAGGAACATCATATGATTTCTGCTTTCTAAACTTAACTTCTAGTTAACTACAAAACAATGTTTACGTATAATATGTGTATATGTAATTCCTGGGTAAGACAGAATTAGGGTTTACTAATTGTATTTTGGGTTGTGTTTGTTTTGAGACAGGCTCTTACTTTGTAGCCCTGGCTGGCCTCTGTCTCCCCAGGACAGATTAAAGGCCTGTGCCCCTGCCTGGTGTGTTTTGGATTTTAAGGTAGGAAAGGGCCTGGATTTGTAAGTCAGTGATGAGTGTGGTTGCCTGGCATGGGTCAGACCTCCGTCCTCAATCCTTGGTACTGGAAAATAAAAGACAATGGGAGGAACTAGCAGTTATTGATGAAATGAGATTAGTTTTAGTTCAGCTAAACTGCTTTTCTAAAAGCTTGTAACTTTGTTTAGATTAAAAACTGTCTTTTGTGGTCTGCCATAAAAAGCAAACAGGATTTGTTCATCAAAAGTGTCAACTTTCTAAAAAATTGTTTTACATCAGTGACGTGGAATGTGTTTCTGATTTGTGTGGGTGGCTTTTTGCCTTTTTAAAATTTGTTTACAGAACTGAAAGTACTTAAGTGGTGTGTCCCAGAACTTGTCACATGTCACACAGCTAGAGAGGAAGCAAAGAGCACAGCTGGCCGGGCGGTCACTGGGGGACGTTTTTGGTGAAAAAATGTTGTTTTCAGTGGAGCAAATGTCGATTTACTAAGGAAAAGGGAGAGAGACTCCAGAGAGCGAGCGGGGTTCCACGGGGGAGTACCCTAGATGAAAACTGTAGTATGAAAGTGGAAAACAAATGCACAGACAGAACACAGGCTGGAGGTGTAGCTCTGTGGTGGCGCTTGCCCAGCGTGGTCATGTGACTGGGTTTGATCTCCCCTAAGAGGAAGGAGCCATCATGAGTTAGAAATTTTGGACTGCAAGGTGGTTCAGTGGGTTAAAGTACTTTCTACCAGGGCTGAAGATCTGAGCTCAGTGCCTCGGGTCCAGATGATGGGGGAGAGAAAACCAGTTCTCACGTGTTGTCCACTCTTGACCGCCACATGCATTCTGTGGCGTATCTGCCCCTGTCTTCACCACCACCACCACCACCACCGCCGCTGCACCGGCCAGCAAAGTAAATGTTTAAAAGAAGAAAGCCTCAGTCTCTAGAAAGAAATGTTTGAGGATGTAGTGATGGCTGTGTCCACCTGTCTAGCTCTTGCTTGCTCTTGGTGCTGTGGAACTGGAGAATCAGCCGTTACAGCCCAGCTTTGTATGAAGTGCTGTGCAGACTGTTTGGTCAGTGTCTGAAGTCTCCTTTCCTCTCTTCACATTTATTTATTTATTTAGAGTCTGTATGGCTGGGTGATGGTGGCACACACCTTTTGTCCCAGCACTTGGGAGGCAGAGGCAATTGGATCTCCTGAGTTCGAGGCCAGCTTGGTCTTTATAGTAAGTTCCAGGACAGCCAGAGCTACATAGAGAAACCCTGTCTCAAAAAAAGAAAAAAAAAATAGAGTGAGTGTGTATGTATGTGGGACACACATGCCACGGCATACATACGGGGGCCAGAGGATAATGTGGTCCCTGGGAATCAACCTTGGGTCATTAGGCTTGGTGGCAAGTACCTTAACCTGCTGAGCCATCATCCTGGCTCCTCTGAAGCCTTGACTCCTTCATAGTTGAGAAATTAAAACTCTTGAAGAACTTTGGGGCCACACAGCAGTGAGTCAAGTATTCTTGAAATACTTCTAGAGCAGGTTAATTGCAGTGCGTGCCTGTAACCCCAGCATTTGACAGGATTGCCTGCAGTTCTAGGGTAGATAGACTGTGTTACCTAGAAAGTGCTAGGACACCTAGACTACAAATCAAGTCCTTATCTCAACCTCTGACCAAGAAAATACAATACTTACAGCAGAGTCGCCCGGTGTCCAGATGTAGTAGTGCCTTCCTGAGGCACTCCAGAAATAGGGGCAGGAGGAGGACCAGTTCAAAGCCAGCCTGGGCTACAAAGCAAGATCCTGTTTCAAAAACAGACTTTGTCTGCCCAGACCAGAATTACTTGGGGTGTTTGAAAAGCAAAACAGAAAATCTGGGGTCCTTGCTCTCCTAACTAAATTGGGATCTCGTGGTTGGAAGGGACAACTATTTTTAAAGTTTATTTTAGGATTTATCTTACTGTTTATGTATGCATAGGTGTGCGCGTGCGTGCGTGCGTGCGTGCGTGCGTGCGTGCGTGTATGCGTAAGTTCTAGAGGAGGCCAAGAGAAAGCTTAGAATCCCCTGAAGCTGGAGTTAACAGGTGGTTGTGATTCGCCCATTTTGAGTGGTAGGAACCAAACTTGGGTCTTCTGGAAGAGCACCAACTCTCTGAACTCCTCGGCCACCCCTCCAGCCCAGTTCTGTCCTGGCTGTGGTCCTGGGGTTGGACTCAGGTCAGCAGCCTGTGCAGCACACCTGACTCCCTGAGCCACCTCTCTGGCTCCTAGCATTGAAGAAGCGGGTGCTTTGAACTCCTGGTCACTGAAGTTTGATGGCTGTTGCACATTTAGTTTGCTCTTTCCCCATTTTAGGGACAGAAATTGGCCTGTTTAAATGTCTCTGTCATTTCTGTCCTGATAGAAACAGATTCTAGTAGTCAGATCTTAAGGCCCTGCATTTTTTTCAGACTTTAGCTGTTCTCAGCCCCAGGGTCACAACCCCTTTGGGGGTGGAGTGACTCTTTCATAGGGGGTCTCCTCAGACCATCAGAAAATAGATATTTACATTACGATTCATAGCTGTAGCAAAAATACAGTTATGAAGTAGCTACTAAATAATTTTATGGTTGGGGTCACCACAACATGAAGAGCTGTATTGAAGGGCCGCAGCATTAGAGAGGTTGAGAACCATTTAATGGGATAAATCCACAGAGTCTTTTTAATGATCAAAGGAATTTATTTGGGGTTAAACTCACAACCATGGGAGATTTATTGTAGGGTCTGGGGAAGCTGAACTGTGTCGCACGCTGAACGGCTGGGTCCAAGATCTCAGCATCCAGAACCACCAGGTAGCCAAGGTCCAGCATACACCAGGTCTTAAGGGTCCCTGGTGGCCACGCCCAGAGGCCAGTACCTCCAGGTCATAGGCAGGTGTAACAGCCAGCTGCCTCACTAGGGGCAGTGCTTCAGGGCATGGCTCAAACTGCTGTCCACTACAACCATTGCTTTAGATTGTTTTGCTCAGCCTTTAAAAAAGGGCATCTCTCTTTTTCTTTCACACTTGTTTTTTGTTTGTTTGAGGGGCGCACATGTAGGGCGAAGGACAGAGTTGGTTCTCCCCTTCACCATGTGGGATCCGAGGTCGTCGGCTCCTTGACCCACTGACCCATTCACCAGCCCTTCTTTATTTTATTTTATTTAAAAATTTTTGTTTTTTTTCCTTTTTGTTTTTCGAGATGGGGTTTCTCTGTATAACAGTCCTAGCAGTCCAGGAACTTGCTCTGTAGACCATGCTGGGTTCGAAGTCACAGAGATCCATTTCCCTCTGCCTCCCAAGTGCTGGCATTAAAGGTGTGTGAACCTCCACTCACCTCCACTCCCGGCTCATCATGGTATTTTTATCGAGACAGGCTCTTATGACAGGAAGAACTAAAGAATAAAATAGTATTAGCTGGATATGGTGATACACAGCCATAATCCCTGCTCTTGGGAGAACTGAGGCAGAGCGATGGCCAATTTGAGGTCAACCTGGCCTAGATCGTGTTTCTCTACCCCCAAAAAGTTAAAACCGAAACAAAGCTGACAGTATTGGGAGCTGCTGGCTGGGCTTTGTTTTCTTCAGAAGCCACATGCAGAGAAATGAGCAGTCAGTCCCATAGTAGTAAACAAACCAGTCCTTTGAACTGGACTCGCTCGCTTTTGATGTACAGTGCGTGTGTCGGAGTGAGTGATGCTCTGATTCTGTAGCATGTAGAGAATCCTCTTTCAGTTCTAAATGGTATGCTGTCTTAAAAAATGACTTTAGGAGCCGGGCGGTGGTGGCGCACGCCTTTAATCCCAGCACTCGGGAGGCAGAGGCAGGCGGATCTCTGTGAGTTCGAGGCCAGCCTGGGCTACCAAGTGAGTTCCAGGAAAGGCGCAAAGCTACACAGAGAAACCCTGTCTCGAAAAACCAAAAAAAAAAAAAAAAAAAAAAAAAGCCGGGCGGTGGTGGCGCACGCCTTTAATCCCAGCACTCGGGAGGCAGAGCCAGGCGGATCTCTGTGAGTTCGAGGCCAGCCTGGGCTACCAAGTGAGCTCCAGGAAAGGCGCAAAGCTACACAGAGAAACACTGTCTCGAAAAACCAAAAAAAAAAAAAAAAAAATGACTTTAGGTGGGGTGGCTGCCTCTTCTGGACTCTTGGTCCAGCTGCTCCTCTGTTCTTATCTTAGTGGAATCATTTTCCAGTTGTGCAAAGAACCTCTGAATCATACATAGATTTCATCCTCATATCAGAACAGTCACTGAGGCCAATTTAATTTCACCTTGGAATACTTGCTCTTTCTTTGTAAAAAATTTACAACTTTTTTTTGAGGGGCGGGTGTTTCGAGACAGGGTTTCTCTGTGTAGTTTTGGAGCCTGTCCTGAATCTCACTCTGTAGACCAGGCTGGCCTCGAACTCAGAACTCACAGAGATCCGCCTGCCTCTGCCTCCTGAGTGCTGGGATTAAAGGCGTGCGCCACCGCCGCTGCCCAGCTAAAATATTACAACTTTTATCTGTTGTGACTGGAAGTGTGGAGGTCAGAGGACAGCATTATGAAGTTGCTTCTTTTTTGCACCTTTACATGGGCTCCAGGGGTAGGTCATCAGGCTCACATGGTCAGTCATGTTCTAGTTTGCTTTCTGTTGTGATGAAACACAGGCCAGAGCCGTGCTGGGAGGAAAGGGTGTATTTGGCTCACAGGTTATATAATCCAGTGATATAACTATATATAAGCCGGGGCAGGAGCTGACAGACAGACAGACAGACACATGGAGGAATGCTGCTCCCTGGCTTGCTCAGCGACAGCCCAGGCTCACCTGAGTGGAATAGTGCTGAGCGGGTCTGAGTGTGTTAAGTGGCAGGTGCCTTCAACCACTGAGGCAGCTCATTGGCCCTGCCCTGCTTTTTTTTTTTTTTTTTTTTTTTTTCCCAAGGCTTTGGTGTTTTTCTGGATTGTAGCAACATCCATTATTGGTCTTTTATCCTTCTGTTTTCTCTGTACCCTTTTTGTTTACTTAACACTTTATGATTAAAGTTATTAAATCATTTCTCTTCCCAGGAGTACTTCCTTGTGCTCCATTTCTTTTCAAGTAAGGTCCGAACTTCTTACGCTGTATTCATCACTGGACCACCCTTTGTGGCTGGCTGTTCCATGCCACTCCCACCCCACTGTGCTCGTGGGGTGTTCCTCACACACCTTGTCCTTGACTGTCGTTTTTTGTTTGTGTGCTTTTGAGACAGGATTTCTCTGTGTAGTCCTGGCTGTCCTGGAACTTGTTCTGTAGCCCAGGCTGGCCTTGAACTCAGAGGTCCACCTGCCTCTGCCTCCCGAGTGCTAGGGGCCTGCACCACCATGCCTGGTGTGGAAATTGTACTTTTAAAGATACTTGCATTATCTTTGCGCCTGTATGGTATTGACACATTTACATAGATTGAGAAGGACTAGACATCTGGTTATGATCTCGCACAGCCAGTAGGAGCTGTGGTCAGACACAGACTATTCAGCTCTGGGGTCTGGACTCCTCTTGGTTGTCACCAAAGTGAGCTGACTCCTGAATGTTGATCTGGGATTTTGTAGGTACAAGAAAGGGGAGGATTGCTGGTAGAAAGGGTAGTATGCGGCTCTCCTTTGGTTCTCCTTGGAGTGCCTGACCTGACCGAGGCAGAGGATGCAAAGGTAGCTGTGGCTGAAGACTGAATCTAAAGTCCATCATGACAAGAGCTGCAGGCGCTGGGAGTGCTGAGGCCCTAAGCTAGAAAGTGCGTGTGTTCAGACACTAACAGCGTTGCATCGCACTCTTCACGTGGAGAGTGCAATGCTGCTTCCTTCCAGAAGAGCAAAGAAAGCAGTTACTAGGCAGCTGGAGCACAGCAGCTGAGGTGTGAGAAGGCGGAGCTAAAGCTGTGAAAGAGTCCTGGGGTGGAGAAGCCAAGGAGCGCCAGGCAAGAGTTACTTTGGTTATCTTAGCTACATGCTTATATGTATGTCTGTGTATAGGTATGTGTGCATGAGTTCAGAGGTTATAAGAGGACACTAGATCCCCTGGAGCTAGAGGGGAGGCAGTTGTGAGCCCCTTGACCTGTGTGCTGAGAACTGGACTTGGGTCTTTTGCAAGAGCAGTTGAATGCTCTTAACTACTGAGAGTCTCTCCAGCCCTATTTTTATTTGTTTTAAAAGCACTTTATGAGCCGGGCGGTGGTGGCGCACGCCTTTAATCCCAGCACTCGGGAGGCAGAGCCAGGCGGATCTCTGTGAGTTCGAGGCCAGCCTGGACTACCAAGTGAGTTCCAGGAAAGGCGCAAAGCTACACAGAGAAACCCTGTCTCGGAAAAAAAAAAAAAATAAAATAAAAATAAAAAAATAAAAAAAATAAAAGCACTTTATTTCTGTAAGAGTTAAACATATGTAACTGAAATTAGCATGCATTCTAGATTCTGTTCTATGCATGCATTTGGCTGAAACTCAACTTGGAATAACTATGATGCTCATTTATACCAACAAAATGCTGATAACTTGATCTGGTTATTAAAAATTATAGATTCAGCTATATGAACGTAATATAGAGGGAAATAATGGTCAGATTTATGCACAAAAATACATGAAAAAATAAGATTTTTATTAGCATACATAATAGGTTTCATTATGGCATTGTTCTTTTTTATTTTATTTACTTAGTTTTTTGGGTTTTTTTATGTGCATTGGGTGTCAGATTCCCTGGAACTAGAGTTACGGACAGTTGTGAGCTGCCATGTGAAGGCTGGGAATTGAACCTGGGTCCTCTGTAAGAGTAACCAGTGCTCTTAACTGCTGAGCTATCTCTCCAGACCCTTCTTTTGTTTATTTATCTATTTATTTCTTTATTTGTCTTTTTTTTTTTTTTTTTTTTTTTTTTTAGACAGAGTTGCTCTGTGTAGCCCTGGCTGTCCTGGAACTCACTCTGTAGACCAGGCTGTCCTCAAACTCAGAAATCTGCCTCCTGAGTGCTGGGATTAAAAGTGTGTGCCACCATGCCTGGCCCTTCTTTCTTTTTTAAAAAAGAGATTACATGTATTTATTTTCTGTGTAAGGGAAGAAAGCACACTCACACCATAGTGTACATGTAGAAATAGAGAACAACTTGAAGCAGCCAGTTTTCTTCATGTAGGTTCTGGGGACCAAACTCAGATCATCAGGCTTGGTGGCAAGTGCCCCACATTATAACATTTTGATACGTATATGTAGTGTATTTTGAGCATATTTACCATCCATCACTCTCTCGTAACCCTACTCACTCCCATGATCCCCTTCCTCTACCCCACTAGCCCCTCCCCTCTACTTTTATGTACAAGGCGATTTCTATTTTATTTATTTATTTTTTATTTTTACTTTATTTTTATATGCATTGGTCTGAAGGTGTCAGATCCTGGAGATCTGAACTTACAGACAGTTGTGAGCTGCCATGTGGGTGCTGGGAATTGAACCCGGGTTCTCTGGAAGAGCAGCCAGTGCTCTTAACCATTGAGCCAGCTCTCCAGCCCCTATTTTGGGTTTTTTGAGACAGAGTCTGTCTTTGTAGCTTTGGCTGGCCTAGAACTTGCAATGTAGACCAGGCTGGCATCAGACTTACAGAGATCCACCTCCTGGTTGCTAGAATTAAAGGCATGTGCCACCACACCCCACTTAGTTTAATTTTTAAAGGATTTCACTTATTTATCTATTTTTTTGTTTTCAAGACAGAGTTTCTTTGTATAGCCTTGGCTATCTTAGAATTAGCTCTGTAGTCCAGGCTGGCCTGGAACTCACAGAGATCCACCTGCCTCTGCCTCCCAAGTGCAGTGAGCCAGGGGGTAGTGGGTTAGAGTCAGGTGAGAGTTTAGAGGTCCTGGTGGGCCACTGTAAGGACGTGGGCTTCTCCAAGCCAGCGGGAACCCTTTTGAACACAGGAATGATGTCTAGTGTAAGGAGGTTGTAGTGGTGGGTCTGTAAGGAAGAGATTGCAGAAGGACAGTGCAGAAGCAAGAAGCGAGCAGGAGATGGCAATAGTTGGTTATTTTCCCTTCTTTCTCATGCACCTCTATACGTTTGCTGTTCTTTTCTAGCAGAAGAAAGTGGTTGGATTTTGTATGTTTATTTATCCTGTGTGTGCACACGTGTACGACAACCTGCTGACGCCCTCCTTCCACTCTGTGAGTTCCAGGGTCAGACTCAGGCTGTCGGGCTGAACAACTCGACCCACTGAACCGTCTCAGGAGCCTGTGAATAGCTTTTTGTCTAAGCAGTTATAAGTGGAGAATTAGCCAGCCAGCAACTGGCCAGCATCTTTTTCATGTTCTGGTGCTTTGAGGCAGGGTCTTACGTAGCACAGGCTGGCCTCAGCTTCCTATTTAGATAAGGGTGACCTTGAGCTTGTGATACTCAGGACTCCACCTTCCAAGAGCTGAGACTGCACCACCACACCTGGTTTAGGGTCTTTAAATGATTGATTAATCAGTATTGTAACGTGTGTGTGTGTGTGTGTGTGTGTGTGTGTGTGTGTGTGTGTGTTATCAGTGGTTGTTAGCCAGCATGTGGGTGCTATAAATCAAATCCCTGTCCTGTCCTCTGGAAGAACAGCAGTTACTCTTAAGTGGCTGAACCACCTCTCCAGCCTAAGGTCTCTCAGTTCTTACTTATTTGTATGTACTTTCCGAGACAGAGTTGGCTCTGTAGACCAGGCTGGAATTCCCAGAGACTGCCTGGCTCTGCCTCTAGTGCTCGAATTAAGGTCCACCTCCCTGGACCTTAGATTATTTTTAACGATACTATATCTTTGTTGCTGAATACACATGTTGTGTCCTTGTCTTTCTTACGAACAACAACACAAATGTTTAACTTATTTAAGTCTCCAGCTAAAAAAAGTACAAAGTTTATTGGTCCAAATAAAGATTAAACCAGTTAAAGTCTAATTAGAAAGTTCTTCAAACTGAACTCACTAGTTGTAAAAATTTAATTGAATGCTGGTGATCACAGTTTGTCTGCATTAAGTCTTGCCCTTAATAAAACCTTCTGAAGTTACTTTTTTTTTTCCAGAATGGAAAAGAGTTTACCTGGGAAATCTTTATAATTTATGTAATTGACATTAAATTTACAATATAATGTCTTATGAAATCTAAGTGAAGGTGATTGAAATTTTTTTCAGTGTAATACAAAAAAAACGATAATATAGTTAAAATACAGTTTTGTCATTAATTGAAAGATTTATTTCAGTATATCAAAATACAAAAATATACACTGGGTAGTGATGGTGCATGCCTTTAATCCTAGTACTCAGGAGGCAGAAGGAAGTGGATCTCTGAGTTCGAGGCCAGTCTGGTCTATGCAGAGAATCCCTATTTCAAAAACTAGGGGAAAAAAAAATCCATTGAAGCAGTTAGTTTAGCAAATTAGCTTTCAGTGAAACTTTGTGCTGATGTGGGAGTGATTTCATTTTATAATACACTGCCACCTGAGATCAGGAAGCAGGGGGAGTTTCATTTTAGAGACTGGCTTTTCCATTATAGATCTTGGTAATTATTAACAGGACTTGAAAAAAAGTCTTACGTATGTGAAGTGCAACTTACTGTCAAGCGAAATAATCCTTTATGTCTACTTTTCTATGTGCTCAGGTCCTAGGAAGTAATTGTTGGGGTGTGAAGTGGATGTAGAAACCGACTATAGGGAGAATCAGAAGGACTCTGGTTGATATTTGTATTGATGATGACAGAAATGAAAGAAATCAGGTGTGAGGAGTGTTCCATTTGTATCATGAAGAGCTGAAAGGAGATTGGTTCGTTCTCCCCCCACCCCCCACCTCCTTTTGGTTTTTTGAGACAGGGTTTCTCTGTGTAGCCCTGGACCAGAGGCTGGCTCTGAACTCAGAGATTCACCTGCCTCAGAGATTCACCTGCCTCTGCCTCCTAAGTGCTGGAATTAAAGGTGTACTCCACCCAATTGGTATATACTTTCTTTTCCCTTTTTCTCCTTTTCTTTTTTCTCAGTTTTTTCTTTTTACAGTTTCTCTCTGTAGCTTTGCACCTTTCCTGGAACTCATTCTGTAGCCCAGGTTGTCCTCAAACTCACAGAGATCCGCCTGCCTTTGCCTCCCAAGTGCTGGGATTAAAGGCATGCGCCACCACTGCCTGGCGGTATGTACTTTCTACGATCAACTCTAGAACTAGGTTTTGTTTTAGGAATGGGTAGTGAACTCTGCTTTTAAGATGAAAAAGACATGGTGGGTTGACTTAATCACTAGTAAGGCATTAGTACGTATAATATGCTTTAGTAAGGGGTACAAGAGAGAAGTCACAGAACAGTTAGGGATTAAGAACTAGGGCTGGGGATGACTCACTGGATGAAATGCTTGCTGTATAAGCGTGAGGATCTCGGTTCTGATCCCCAGAGCCTGCTGATAAAAGCAGGTTGGACATGGCAGTATATGTTTGTGACTCAGCATTGGGGAGGTGGACACAGGCAGATCCCAGGAAGTGGTTGACCATCCAGGCTAGCTGAAACTGCCAGCTTCAGGTTTGAGATGCTGTCGCAAAAAGTATGACGAGCGGGGCATGGTGTCATACTCCTTTAACCCTAGTCTTGGGAGGGAGAGGGCAGCCTGATCTACATTGTAAGATCCAGTGTAGCCAGGGCTACACAGTGATACCTTATCTCATGCAAAACAAAATATGGTGGAGAGTGACAGAGGATGACACTTGACATTTGCCCTTCACAACACAAGCATTACCCTACATCTGCATAAGCCACACTCAAGAACTAACAGCAGGAGAGTTAAGTTTGTTAAAGGGGCACAAAGGGACCCGTGGACGTGATAGAGATGTCCATTATCTCAGTTTGGCACTTGCAACATGTGTGTTTGTTAAGACTTCAAATTAATTTTGACTTGCATATTATATGTAAATTGTATTTAAAAATTTGAGTCAGGTGGTGGTGGTGGTGGTGGTGGTGGTGGTGGTGGTGGTGGTGGTGGTGGTGGTGGTGGTGGTGGTGCAGGTGCAGCACACCTTTAATCCCAGCACTGGGAAGGCAGAGGCAGGCAGATCTCTGTGCGTTCATGCCAGCTTGGTCTACAGAGTGAGTTCCAGGACAGCCAAAACTACACAGAGAAACCCAGTCTTGAAAGAAAAAAAAAAAAGAATCATGGACCAAATCATCATTTATCAACCTGTGGTTTGCGACCCTTTGGGGGTCAAGTGACCCTTTCACAGGGGTGGCCTAGGACCATTGGAAAGCACAGATATTTACATTATGATTCATAGCAGCAGCAAATTACAGTTATGATGTAGCAACAAAATACTTTTATGGTTGGGGTCACAGCAAGAGGAGCTGTGTTAAAGGGTCGCAGCATCAGGAAGGTTGAGAACCACTGCTCTAGATAAAAGTGTGCATTGTGTGATAAACAGGTATTTATAGAGATAGAATCAGAAACAACAAATGCTAGCTGAGCATGGTGGTGAATTGTATAATTCCATCGTACCTGTAAATGCCAGCACTCAGGAGCCCTTGAATTCAAGGTCAGCCTGGACTATAAAGTGAAACCTTGTCTCAGAACAAACAAGGAAAACCCAAGAGTTGTGGTATTGATAAAGGGGGAGGGCATCGTGTTTGGTATAGAAAGAAGGGGAAGGGAAAGAAAAAAATTGCTTTAATAATCTAGAGTAATCTTTGTTTTCTGGGGCAGGGTCTGGCACGTAGCTCAGGCTGGCCCATTGCTCAGTGTGTAACCTAAGCTGGCCCCAAACTCACTGCTGTTGTACCTTCTGCTTGTGGGATTACAGATGTTTACCACCACATCTGGTCAGGTTGATTCTTATCAGTTGTGTTTGGGAAATGCTAATCTAGGCAGTGCATACACGACAGATGAGGAAATGGGAGCTGGGGTGTAGCTTAGCAGTCGAGCACATGCTTGCCATGTGCAAGATCAACCCTAACACTACCCCACTCACCCCCAGCTTGTGCTTGCTTGTGCCAGTGTGTGCATGCCAAAAACAAAAAAGGTACAAAATAGAAAATGTAAAGTTATTCCAAAAACTGTATGATTGATGTACTAGTTTCTCTGGGTGTTGCAGTGAATTAGCACAAATGGGTTAGAATAACAGCAATTAATTCTCATAATTCTGCAAGTTAGAAATCAGCATTAGGGCTGGAGAGTTGGCTCAGTGGTTAAGAGCACTGACTGCCCTTCCAGAGGTCCTGAGTTCAATTCCCAGCAAACCACATGGTGACTCACAGCCACCTGGAATGAGATCTGGTGCCCTCTTCTGGCCTGTAGTTATACATGCTATATACATAATAAATAAATAAGTCTTTAAAAAAATCCTTAAAAAAAAAGAATCTAAGCATTACATTTAAAAAAGTAAAGGAAAAAGAAAGAAAAAGAAATCAGCATTAGGAGCTGAGAGATGACTCAGCAGCTAAGAACAGTGGCTGCTCTTCCAGAGGTCCTGAGTTCAATTCCCAGCACCCACATGGTGGCTCACAACCATCGGTAATAAGATCTGGTGCCCTCTTCTGGCCTGCAGGGATATGTGCAGAGCACTCATACATTACATAAAACATATAAATAAAATAGTCAGCATTAATTATGCTGGTATCAGGTATCGTCCCTCCAGAGTCCTGTGGGGTCTTGTCCTTTCTCTTTCAGCTTGGAAGCAGCAGCAGCAGTCCTCACTGGTGGCTGTGGTGCTCCGATCTGTGCAGTCGTATACCTTCTCTCAGTTGAACTAGTTGGTCCTGTTTGGAGACAGTATCTCAGTGTAGTCCTGGCTGGCTTGAAACTTGCTCTGTAGATCAGGCTGCCTCTAATTTACAGAGCTCCACCCACTTCTGCCTCCAGAGTGCTGGGCCCACCCAGCCTGGTTTGGTCTTAAAGTTTTAAGGTATACCTAGATGAGCTAGGATAATCGCATCTCAGAACTCTAAATTGAATCAAATGTGCAAAGGCCTCTTGGCTACATAAGGCCCATTCACAGATTGCAGGTTTAGATGGAGATACTTTTAGGAGCCATTAGCCAGCCTGCCACAGTAATTATTTTAAAAGTGCCTTGTACATTAGTTAAAAAACAAACTATAAAGTAAAAAGATTCCTTAATTTTTTTTTTTTGGTTTTTTGAGACAGGGTTTCTCTGTGTAGTTTTGGTGCCTGTCCTGGAACTCACTCTGTAGATCAGGCTGGCCTTGAACTCACAGAGATCTGCCTGCCTCTGCCTCCCGAGTGCTGGGATTAAAGTCATGGGCCACCACCACCTGGCAATTCCTTATATTTTTGATGGTGGAGGTTAAGATGGGGTCTAGCTGTGTAGTCCAAACTGGTCTTGTGTTTATCATTCTGCCTCAGCCTCCTGAGTGCTGGGACCATAGGAGAGAGAGTTCATACCCTGATCTCTCTGTTTCGGTTTTGTTTTGTCTTGTTGTGAAGAAGAATGGAATTACATAAAAGTACACAGGGCCAGGTTTCCTGATACATGCCTTTAATTCCCACCCTCAGAAGGCAGAGACAGGAGGATCACAAGTTTGAGGCCAACCTATCTGTCTTAAAAAGAAAAGGGGACTGTAAAGATGGCTCGTCGGTTAAGTCCACTGACTGCTCTTGTGCAGGACCCTAGTTCAGTTCCCAGCACCCACGTGGCAGTTCCAGGGGATCCTACACCCTCTTCTGACCCTCAGGGGCCCCTTCATGCACACGATGCACATACGCACGCTCAAGCACACACACATGCACATAAACTAGAAACTTTCTTTACACTGTGCTTTCTCTTTTAGCTTAAAGCAATCAATGTAGATCTTCAGAGCGACGCCGCCCTGCAAGTGGACATTTCGGATGCTCTCAGTGAACGGGATAAAGTCAAATTCACTGTTCACACCAAGGTAAAGTGGAGCTTTGTATTTGGTGTTCTTTTAGAAATGCTGACACTTGTGTAACGTGTTGATTGGTTTTGATTCAGTTGATTCCAAACTTAACTTTTGAATGTATTGGAAAGAGGCATAGATCTTTTTTTTTTTTTTGGTTTTTCGAGACAGGGTTTCTCTTGTGTAGCTTTGCGCCTCTCCTGGAACTCACTTGATAGACCAGGCTGGCCTCGAACTCACAGAGATCCGCCTGGCTCAAGAGGCATAGATCTTAATTGACTGATTCTTTAACAAACAAGTTTAGGGAAGTTACTTTTTGTTTGTTTGTTTGGCCTTTCTCTCTTTCTTTCTTTCTTTCTTTCTTTCTTTCTTTCTTTCTTTCTTTCTTTCTTTCTTTCTTTCTTTCTTTCTTTCTTTCTTTCTTTCTTCCTTCCTTCCTTCCTTCCTTCCTTCCTTCCTTCCTTCCTTCCTTCCTTCCTTCCTTCCTTCCCTCTCTCTCTCTCTCTCTTTCTTTCTTTCTTTCTTTCTTTCTTTCTTTTTTTTTTTTAAAATATGTAGTTCTTCCTGTCTGGGAACTGACTATGTAGACTAGGCTGGAGAAGTTAATTATGATTTTAGGAGTTAACACAGAACCTACATATAATTTTAATTTCTAGGTTTGTGTGTGAGTGAGTATGTGTGTATGTGTGTCTGTGTCTGTCTGTCTATCTCACTACGTAGCTCTGGCTGGCCTGGAACTCACTTTGTAGACCAGGCTGGCCTCAGCTCCCCGAGATCTGCCTGTCTGTGTGAGTGCCACTACACCAGCCAATAGTATAACCTGAAGTGATGATAGCAATACAATAAATAGGCGCCTCTTGAGTTTTTTTTCAAAGATCCGAGGATAATTTTACTTTTATTCAGGAAAATTGCTGTCTTTGCAGAGTTCATTGCCAAATTTTAAACAAGATGAATTTTCAGTCGTTCGACAACATGAGGAATTTATCTGGCTACATGATTCCTTCGTTGAGAATGAAGACTATGCAGGTTACATTGTAAGTATTAGGTTTCCTTTTCTTGTTAAGATTTTTTTTCTTTTTTTAATGTGCATGCATCTAGATGTGAGTGTAGTTGCTCACACAGGCCAGAAGAGATGCTGTGGAGTTGGACTAACAGGACGTTTATGAACTGCTGCCTGGCATGGGTGCTAGGAACCAAACTAGGGTTCTGTGGAAGAGCACCCAACTGCTGCGCCATCTCTCCAGCTCTTACTTTAAATTATGTATGTATGGACCTGTGTGTGGGTATGTGCATGTTAGTACAGGTGCCTGTGGAGGCCAGAGGCAGCAGATGTCCCTGGAGTTGGAGTTACAGGTGGTTGTGAACCACCCAACAGTGTTAGGAACTGATCTGGCTCCTCTGCAAGAACTCTGTGTGTCTTTACTGATAATCATCTTTCTAGCCTGGGTTTTCATTTTCTAAGAACATTTTAGAAACCCATATGGTTTTGTTTAGCATTTTTAGTAACTGATGTGATTTGTAAAAATACCAATTGTGAGGCATTGGCCTACCACCTTTTTTTTTTTTTTTTTTTTAATTTTTAAATTTATTTATTGTATTTCATGTGCATTGGTATTTTGCCTGCATTGGAGCTACAGACAGTTGTAAGCTGCCATGTGGGTGCTGGCAATTGAACCCTGGTCCTCTGGAAGAGCAATCAGTGCTCTTAACCGCTGAGCCATCTCTCCATCCCCGGCCTACCACCTTTCATCCCGAGTTGTCTTGTCTTACTTTGAAAATGTTATACTTTTTTGCTTAACCTTGAATTCTTTTTGTTTATTCAAAATAGAGTCTAGCGTATTGTCTAGCCCTTTCATGGTCTGGAACTCACTGTTTAGTGTGTAGTCCAGGCTGACCTTGAACCTGCAGCAGTCTTGATTCTGCCCTCTCAAGTGCTAGGGTTACAAGCCCGAGCCCTTCTAAACATGGATAATTAGTATTGGAGTAGGTGATTAATTGAGGAATGTTACAAACTGTACTGGTTTGGGATGCTTGAGTGGACAGAAACTGGAGTTTAGAATGCTCCTTAAGATGTTGTAATCAGTAGTAAGTGGTTATTCTCAGCTGTTGAGCACAGCCAGAGTCCTGAAATTTATGATTTCCCTGGGGTCATCATGGCCTGACTGTGTCTTCATCTTGAGGCCAGCACCCCCTGAGTCATGTGTGTCCTTTCTGTAGCTCAGATTTTGGTGAATGACCAATAACGTAGTCGTCTTTTTGCATTCTAATTCTGACTTTCCCCACTTTCTAGGATTAAAGTTGCACACCACTACACCTGGCTAGAAGTGTCTTAAAATTTTTTTAATTTTTAATATTTTTGTTTGTTTGTTTGTTTTGTTTTTTCAAGACAGGTTTTCTCTGTCACTTTGGAGCCTGTCCTGGAACTCACTCTGTAGACAAGGCTGGCTTCAAACTCACAAAGATCCGCCTGCCTCTGCCTCTGCCTATGTCTACCAAATGCTGGGATTAAAGGCATGAGCCACCACCGCCTGACTTTTAGTACTTATTTTAATGTGTGTGTACCTATTTGTTTGTGGAGCATGTCCATGGGATTGCAGACATGTGCCACTGTGTCTGGCCTGTGCGTAGGACAGAAATTCAGGTCATCAGGCTTTGTGCTGTGGTGCTTTTACCCCTGGGCATCTCTCCTCTCCTTACGAACCATCCTAATGTCCATCCTAATGTCGTCGTCGCCCTCCACCCCCAACAAACGGTATTATGGGAGCTGGGCACTTGGAGGGGTGAGGCAAGAGGCTTTGCTGCGGCCTCGGCCACAAGCTGATAAAATAATGTTATACTCTGTTTCTTCATTGGTATGCAGGAACCCACAGATCTTAGTTTCTAAAACTAGTCAAGTTTTCTAATCACAATTTTGGTATTTCTGGTGCTCAATTCATTTGCTGTACTTTGGCATTATCCATTCACTGTTGTGTTTTGTTTAGTTTGAGGCAGGAGTTCACTTTGTAATTAAGGCTGTCCTCAAGTATTAGGTAGGCCAGGTTGGTCTCAAGTTAGCAGCCATGTACTTCCGCCTCCTGAGTACAGGGGCCACCGTCTTCAGATGGTGTGGTACAGTGCTGAAAACGTGAAGTAAGCTGGCAAAATGGCTTGCCAGGTACAACCGTGTCTGCCACCAGGCCCGAAGAGTTTGAGCCCTGCGTCCCACGTGATAGAAGGGGGAACCAAGGCCTGACCACTGCGCATGCTTGGGCGCCCGTGCCCGTGCCGGGGTGTGTGTGTGTGTGTGTGTGTGTGTGTGTGTGTGTGTGTGTGTGTGTGTGTATGTGTGTGTGTGCGCGCGCGTGCGTGTGTGCGCACACGCGCCTAAAAACAAATGTTAAAGAAAGAAAGAGGTCCTGAAAGAGAGTTTTTGGTTTTATTATAGATCCCACCAGCACCCCCGAGACCTGATTTTGATGCTTCCCGGGAAAAACTGCAGAAGCTTGGAGAAGGGGAAGGGTCGATGACAAAGGAGGAATTCACGAAGATGAAGCAGGAGCTGGAGGCGTACGTGACGGGTGCTGTCAGTCCTGTTAACTGCTTGTGTGGTGCCTGTGTGAGCTCCGACACCATTCCTTAACCGTTTCCCTGGAGTGACTGAAAACCCAGGCTAAGTCCTCAGAGCCAGTGTAAATAAACAAAGGGAAAAGTAGCCAGGTGGTGGTGGTAGTAGTAGTAGTAGTAGTGGTGCACACCTTTAATCCCAGCCTTTGGGAGGCGGAGGCAGGAGGATCTCGTGTAAGTTTGAAGCCAGCCTGGTCTATAGAGCAAGTTCCAGGACAGCCAAGACTGTTTCACAGAGAACCCTGTCTTGAAAAACAAACAAACAGAAAATAAAAGGAGGAAATATAGATCAGAGATACACTGTCAGCATTGCTGGGAATGGGATTGCTCAGCAGGTAGAGCACTGGAGTTGAGGCTGCGGATCCCACATAAGGTGGGATGGGAGAGCTGACTCCACACACACTTGCACGCGTGCACGCACAGGGACACACACACACACACACACACACACACACACACACACACACACACACACACACAGTTCAGAAAGGGGACAGAGTGACTGCAGGCCATGTGAGTAACAGAACACTGAGGACCTTGTCAGTGTTCTGAGAGTTGTCCGAGGCGTCGCTTCTCTCGTCACCTCGTTTCTCTTCTCCGGCCCTTCTCCTTTTGTGCACTTCCCTTACTCTTCTCTTTAGTTTTCAAGCATCTGTCCCCCGCTTTCAGAATTTCAGTGAGTTACTGGAAAGGTAAATGAGCAGACTAGGTTTTTGTCCAAGTGTAAAGGGACACTCTGTCAGTTCTGGTGCAGCGATCTCAGAGAAGACCGAGCTGGACGTTAGCAGAGCGCATGCCTGCTGAAGCCCTGGTTTTCAGGTGGCCCTGATGATGGTTCTTTGTGGCCTGGCTAGAGAGAGCCTTGGCTTGGTCCTCCTGCTACCTCCACCCTCTGCACTGAAGGATGACCCACGGAGATCAAACTCCTCCCAACACTGAGCCGCTGATGTGTGCTGTGTAAAACGTTCGCTTCTTGCATGAAGTCGAAGCAAGACTACCAGGCTCTTTCCTTGAGTGCCCCCCCCCCCACAGCTGTCCTGTGCTGCTGTATGGGAGTCATTGATAGTATACTTCAACACATTTCTTCATTATAAGGTCATAAATAGTTGCTCTGTGGTTGGTCTTTCTCACATACTTTGGTTACTATATGAAAATAATGATTAACAAGATTAGGTATTTTTTTGTGTTAGGTGTGTAAAGGTTATAATTATATAAAAATTGGGTTATGGTTGTATCAAATAATTTCTCTAGAGCTAAAAAACAAATACCCCAATAGTGACCCAACATCAAGTTTATAAGACTTGAGATATTAACATTTAGATACAATAAATACTAAAATAGCATGAGGCTTTTTCAGAAATGAACTTTATATTTTGTTTTTTTTTGTTTTGTTTTGTTTTTTGTTTTTTTCGAGACAGGGTTTCTCTGTGTAGCTTTGCGCCTTTCCTGGAACTCACTTTGGAGACCAGGCTGGCTCTGTCTCCCGAGTGCTGGGATTAAAGGTGTGTGCCACCACCGCCCGGCGAACTTTATATTTTTACTTAACAGTTCAGCTAAAAGCTTTGTTGATATGAATTATGCCTTTACCTTTCTGGTTTTTACATTTAGAATGTTTCAGAGAATAATTGTCGGGATGACTTCTAGTTGATGCCATTGTTCACTCAATTTTATGTTGTTTCTAGTGAATATCTGGCAATTTTCAAGAAGACGGTCGCAATGCATGAGGTGTTCCTGTGTCGTGTGGCAGCGCATCCTATTTTGAGAAAAGATTTAAATTTCCACGTCTTCTTGGAGTATAATCAAGATGTAAGTATCAGACCCCTGGTTTGCAGTGGTAGAAGTTGTTGTTGCTGTGCATTGTTTTCTCTGATGTCTGGAAGGGCGAGGAGATAGCACTGGCTTAGCATGAGCAGGGCCCTGGGTTTTTGTAACCTGTACCGAGAGTGTTATAATCGTAGAAAGGGCAGAGCCAGCTCACTGCTCCAAATGCTTTGATTTTTCAAGGCAGTCTAAAGTGTCACATTTTTAGTAGTGAAGCAAAGAACTTGGGTGGACCAGTTAAATTAAGCTATAAATTGAACTTTCATAATGCAAAAACCTGAAATAAACAACTTTGTTTTGTATTTCTCTGAGACAGAGGCCCAGGTGTCCCAGATTCCTCAAACTCTGTGCAGCCCTGGATGACACAGGACTTCTGAGCCTCCTGCCCCCACCTCATGAGTGCTGTGATTGTGGGCATGTGCCACTGTGCCCAGTGTTTATGTAGATTTATTTAGCCTCTGGGAACTGAGCTACATCCCCAGGCCAGAAACTTTTTTCTTTTTAAGTCTGTATTTCAGGCTACCTTCAAACTCTCAATACTCCCTCTTAGTACTTAAGATTACACCGGACTAGACTGAACTATAAACCGCCTGGCTTTCTTTTTAAACTTTTTCATACTCAGTCAACTCAGGGACTGTGATACGGCTCCAAGGGGAGAGACACCTGCATGAGTCCTGTTCCTATAACCTTTTCACGTGACCTTTCCCCTGACCACCCAACCCCAGCTGTCCAGGCCTGGGCCAGATTGTTTGATAATCAGGTATTTTGAAGTTTAGTGATATCAATGAATGTAAATCCAAATGCTTATTTTTGCAATGTAAGGACTTCCTTTTATAAATTCAGGGGTAGATAAGCTAATTATAATACTTGGTTTTAGTGGCTCTCATGTATTGTTTGTTTTTAAGTAAAGTATATAAATATTAAAAAATAAGGGGAGGCAGAGGCAGGCAGATCTCTTGAGTTCAAGGTCAGCTTGATTTACTACTGTCCTGAGCTTGTTCTAGGACAGCCAAGGCTACACAGAGAAACCCTATTTACAAAATACGAAACAAAACAAAAAAATTTAAAAGATACATTATATATCAATTATATATAGTACATTAATTATATAATATATACTTTTCTATATATTACAAATACTTATAAGACTAAATAATTATAAGCTGGAGAGGTGACTCATCAGTTAAAAAGCACTGGCTGCTCTTCCAGAGGACTTGGCTTCAATTCCCAGCACCCATATGGCAACTCATAACTGTCTGTAGCTCCACTTCCAGAGGATCCAACACCCTCACACAGACATACATGCAGGCAAAACACATGAAATAAAAATAAATATTTTTTTAAAGAAGTAAATAATTGAGCGGGGCATGGTGGCACATGCCTTTAATCCCAGCACTCAGGAGGCAGAGGCAAGTGGATCTCTTGTGAGTTTGAGGCAGCCTGGTCTACAGAGGGAGTTCTAAGACAGCCAGGGAAACTCAACAAACAAAAAAAGGTAAATAATTGTAAAAGAGATACAAGTCAGTTATAGGCACTCACTTAGCTTATGATGCCCTGGGTTCATGAGCTCCCGGGTCTTTTTTGGGGGTGAGGTGGGGTGGGGAAGGGCAGGGTCTCTCTATGTATAGCTGGTCTAGAACTCTATACATAGAGACTTGACCAGATTGTCTCCTCAGTGCTGGGATAAAGGGGTACACCATCATACCCAACTCCAGCATATTTTTTTTTTTTTAAGACAGGATTTCTCTGTGTAGCCCTGGCTATAGACCAGACAGGCTTCTAACTCACAGATCTTCCAGCCTCTGCCTCCCAGAGTGCTGAGCCTAAAAGTGTGCGCCATCAGGCCTGGCTGTAGTTTGTTGGACCCCAAAATTTAGGGTCTCAAGTGGGCGCCCCAAGAACCCAGACTCCAGTCCAGTTGATGCAATAGCAAGAGGTTTTTATTGAAGCTTCTATATAGAAGGGCAAACTCTGCTCCTAAGAGCAAGAGCCGCATCTTACTGCAGCCCCATGGGGGCTTTTAAAGGAAAAACCCACAAAAGCCATAAGATTACAATTCCCATACAATTTTGTTTCACAAGATCATGGTCTGATCACAGAGTGATCACAGGGGGTACAGTTACGTCAACAGGTACATTCTTCCTGAAACCTCAAGCGGGGAGTGGTCACAGTGGTCCTTCCTGGAACACCTGCAACTATCCCAGTCACAGTTGAGCACATCTCTTAACAGAGATCTTTTTACATTGTTATATGGTTGCAGGGGAGATTGAACAATGGCTAAGTCAGGTTGTCCTTGGAACTAGATTTTTAGTTTCTCACTTCCTGGTGCTTAAAGTTTCTATTTTCCTGAGGCTTGGGGGTGTAAGCCTGAAGGGCTAGGGTCTTTCAAGTTCAATTTTTATTTTTATTTTACTTTATTTTTTGAGATGGTTTCACTATGTAGCTCTTCAGTTCTGGAACCCATTATATAGACCAAGCTGGCCTCGAACTCACAGAGATCTTCTGCCTCTGCCTTCCAGTGCTAGGATTAAAGGTGTGTGCCACCACACCTGCCTCACTTCTGGGGTTTTTATTTGTCTTATTTTGGTTGTTTGCTATGTTTTTGGTTGTGAGCCTGCTAAGCCATCTCTTTAGGCCATTTTTTTTTTAAGATTTATTTATTTATTATGTATACAGTGTTCTGTTTGTATGTATGTCTGCACACCACAAGAGGGCACCAGATCTCATTACAGATGGTTGTGAGCCACCATATGGTTGCTGGGAATTGAACTTGGGTCCTCTGGAAGAGCAGTCTGTGCTCTTAACCTCTGAGCCATCTCTCCAGACCCTAGCCCCCTTTTTTATTTTTTTTTAAAAAACAACTATATTAGTTGATTTTGTTGTTGTTTTGGGGAGTGTTTCTCTGTGTAGCCCTGGCTATCCTAGAACTCACTCTGTAGGCCAGGCTGACCTTGAACTCAGAGATCTGCCTGCCTCTGCCTCCTGAGTGCTGGGATTAAAGGCTTGAACCACCATGACCTGGCTGTTTTGGTTTTTTGTTTGTCTGTTTTTGACATTATAATTTAATTACATTTCTCCCTTCCCTTTCTTCCCTCCAAGCCTTCCATATACCCCACTCCAGTCTCCTTCAAACTCATAGCCTCTTCTATCACTAATTGTTATTGCGTGTCTGTCTGCATTTGTATACACATACAGATTTGTAGATATAACCTGTTAATCCGTATCATGTTACTTGTAGTATGTCTCCAGGGCTGTCCTTTTGGCGCTGGACAGCACTTGGTGTGCTCTTGGCTGGGGAGGACTGCCTCTCCACTCCCAGCTTTCCTCAGTTGCTGTCTTAGTCAGGGTTCTATTGCTGCGAAGAGACACCATGGCCACAGCACCTCTTACAAAGGAGAACATTTAAATGGGGCTGGCTTACAGTTCAGAGGTTTATTCCATTATTGGCATGGTGAGAAGTATGGCAGTGTATAGGCAGACATGGTGCTGGAGAGGGAGCTGAGAGTTCTCCATCTGGAGCAGCAGGCAGCGGGAAGAAAGAGTGACACTGGGCCTGGCTTGAACTTCTGAAACCTCAGAGTCCACCCCCAGTGACACACTTCCTCCAGTAAGACCACACCTCCCAGTGCCACTCTCCAAGCATTCAAATAGATGAGCCTGTGGGGACCACCTCGAACTCTGCCTCTGCAGTGCTGGGATTAAAGGTGTGTGCCACCATGCCCAGCTCTGAATTAAATGCTTGGTTGCCACTTTAGTATATATACTCTGTCAGAGAAAGGAGAGAGAACTGTTTGCAACTGAATTATCAGATCATCTTGTGAAATTAAGTGGGTCCTTACCATCTGAGCCTTGGAGAGTGACCTTGAGCATTTGTATTTCTGCTGGTTTCCTCTTTCACTTTTAAAATGTAAAAGAAAAGGTTTCAGCCGGGCGGTGGTGGCGCACGCCTTTAATCCCAGCACTCGGGAGGCAGAGCCAGGCGGATCTCTGTGAGTTCGAGGCCAGCCTGGGCTACCAAGTGAGTTCCAGGAAAGGCGCAAAGCTACACAGAGAAACCCTGTCTCGAAAAACCAAAAAAAAAAAAAAAAGAAAAGAAAAGGTTTCAGGGTTTTCTGAGATCGTCTTGTGTAATCCAGGCTGTACTCAAACTTGCTTTGTTAGCTGATCATGACCTTGAATTCCTGTTTGCTCCCACGTACCAGGTGTGTGTTACCATGGTTGGCACTCTTGGAGATATACACAGCAATGGTCACTTTCAGTTTTAATCCCAGCACTCGGGAGGCAGAGGCAGGAGGATCTCTGTGAGTTCCAGGCCAGCCTGGTCTAGAGAGCGAGTTCCAGGCTCCAAAGTTGCACAGAGAAACCCTGTCTCAACCCCCACCCCCCAAATCCTATTTAAATGTCTTAAGAGTTAATAAGAGTTAAAGAGGTATTACTGTTTGTAGCTTCCAAAAATACTAACTTAAATTGTCTTTTTATTTTTTTCAGTTGAGTGTTCGAGGAAAAAATAAAAAAGAAAAGCTCGAGGATTTTTTTAAAAACATGGTTAAATCAGCCGATGGAGTGATTGTTTCAGGAGTAAAGGTAAAGTGTATACTTGAGCTGTGTTAGTTGAAAATACATACTTTTTGTTTTGTAGATTAGGTGAACTCAGAGAGAGGCACAGGCAGGGGCCTCAGATTCTAGGACTAAAGATGAGGGCCGAAGGGTGGGCTGCCTTTGAGCGCCTGGCCTTGCTTGCAAATGCTGGGGTAGCCCTGGGATTGGATCTAGTTAGATCTCAGCTGAGATGTTGCGAGTGTCTTTGGGTAAATGTATGATGTTGGGAAAAACTGTTTTTTTCATCTTCAAAATGAAGTAATATCACTTGGTTCGCGGGATTATGGGAAAAATGAAATGAAGTATGTGTGAAAAGAATTTTTTTTTTTTTTCATTTTTTGTTTGAGACAAGGTTTCTCTGTGTAACAGCTCTAGCTGTCCTGGAACTCGCTCTGTAGATCAGGCTGACCTCGAACTCACAGAGAGAGCTCCCTGCCTCTGCCTTCCAAGTGCTGGACTAAAGGTGTGCGCCACCACTGCCTGGTGGATGAAAATATGAATAGTAACTTTTTTCCTTAATGGTGCTTTTAAAATGGTATGAGAGTTTACTCAGCTGGTACCTTTCTTCGGTCAGTGTTACAATATCAGCAGCTGTTAAGAAAGGTGCATAGTGCTTCTGTTTCATTGTTACTGCTGCTCTGGATCTGCAGGAAAGCCTGTGTGTACTAGTTAACTTACACTCTGAGCTTGTGTGGACAGTCCAGGTGCCAGCCACTCTCCAGCGACAACGAACTCGGTCTTCTCTCTGTGGCTGCGCATGGATAGCTCACATTTCCGTAGCTAGTAAATGTAAACCACTATTGGGTGTGATTTTCATAATCGACGGACACTTTTAACATGGGTAATATATTCATTTGTAGATTTTGATTACAGCCTTCATTATAACCCTGCAAGTTAGCAGCATTTTTCCCCATCTGTGGTTAAGAAGACTGACACGTTTAAAGCGATGTGAAGTGGCACTTTTCTAGTGCAGACTTGCTGCGCAGTCTGTTGCTATAAAACCTAAATTATATCAGTAACACTTTCAAAGAACAGTTGCTAGAAAGCACTATTAGTGTTTTTGTTGTTGTTGTTTGGTTTTTCAAGACAGGGTTTCTCTGTGTAGCTTTGTGCCTGTCCTGGAACTCACTCTGTAGCACAGAGATCCACCTGCCTCTGCCTCCCGAGTGCTGGGATTAAAGGCGTGCCCCACCGCCGCCCATTGTTTTTTTTTTGTTGTTTTTTTAAACATAAGTCTAGCTTAATTTCAAGAAGAGATTGAGGGCTGGAGAAATGGTTCGTTCGGTGATTAAGATCACTGGCTGCTCTTCCAGAGACCCAGGTTTGAGCCTCAATATCCATGTGGTCAGTTTCAGGGGATCTCACGACCCTCTTCTGTCCTGTAGGCACTAGGTACACAGGTGGTGGGCAGACGTACATGCAAGCAAAACACCAATACATACAAAATTAAAATAAATACATGTTTAAAATTTTAAAAAAGATTGAAAATGGTGGTTACCTGTATCATTGCTCCCAAGAGTCTCATTTGGCTGAGTTCATCTGAGCAGCTGGTTAGGCTAGGTGGTCCCTGAAATGCATAATGGGCCGGGAAAATGGGTTTTTCGTTTGTAGATACGCAAGCATTTCTTGCTTTTCCTCAGAAGCATTTGCTGCCTCCTGGCAGCTGTGTCTGTAGCAGCAGAGCACAGGCCATGCCTGTTTCAGGTAAACACACAGGGCACTCGAGCCTGCAGCTGTAGACCACAGGCTTGTCTGCTGAAGTCGGACTGCTTGGGCGAGGTCAGTGTAAAGCCTGAGTGCTGGAAGGGAGTTGTACTCCTTTCCTGATGAAGTTTCTATAGTGATGTCAAGGTTTCATGTCACATAGAGCATGTGTGTGTGTGAACAGCTAGCTCTTCCCTCATCCTGCAGGACGTAGACGACTTCTTTGAGCATGAACGAACATTCCTTTTAGAATATCATAACCGAGTCAAGGACGCGTCTGCGAAATCGGACAGGATGACAAGATCTCACAAAAGTAAGACTTCTGTGATAAAACTGTTTTGAAGATTGTTTGTTTTGCTGGACATGGTGACAGGTCTTTAATCCCAGCACTCTGAAGGCAGGGGCAGGCAGATCCTCTGAGTTTGAGGCCAGCCTGGTCTACATAATGAGTTCCAGGACAGCCAGGGCTCTGGAGAGAGACCCTGTCTCGAAAAAACAACAAGAAAAGATTTGTTTTATGTGTATTTGTGTGCATGCCTCATCGTATGTGTGTGTGCACCATGGAGGCCAGAAAGAGGCATCAGATCCTCTGGAGCTAGTTATAGGTGGTTGTGAGCCACCTGATGGGGGTGCAGGGAATCAAACCCAGGTCCTCTACCAGAACAGCAGATGCTCTTAACCACTGAGGTGAGTTACTCTGTTATCCACTGAGTAACATCTCTCTGCCTGCCTTACATTTTAGTTGAGATAATTGTAAAGTTGACATGTTACTTACAGTTGATAAAAGTCTGAATTTAGAATAGTGGTTCTTAAATTCTGGTCTGTGACACTCAGGCCCCCACAAGTGTCTTCTTTGGAACCAAATGTATTCCAAGCTGACATCCCCAAGGTCCTAAGGGTGGTTCCATGTTGCACTATAGTCCTCCCTCATCAGGTGAGCTGCCTGTGGGTAAATCCTGAGAGTCGTGCTGAAGGGGAGTCTTTTGCCCTGTAGCATCTGAATAAAGGGGCTATCATTTGTGAGTGTCCCCTGTCTGTCAAGTCTGTTGATAATTTCTACCTGTCGGGCCTCCTCAGTGACTGGCAGCTTTGCTAGTGTCTATTACCAGGTTATTGTAGCAGTTTCCTGGTCAGTCACTCTGCCTTCTCTGTCTTTCCACTTTCAGACTGTAGATAGCAGATTTGGGGGGTGGAGGGGCGCTAAAATCCCTTTTGTCACCTTATGGCTTAAATAATTATTGATATCTGCTGGGTGGGGGTGGCGAACGCCTTTAATCCCAGCACTCGGAGGGAGAGCCAGGCGGGTCTCTGTAAATTTGAGGCCAGCCTGGTCTACAGAGCAAGATCCAGGACAGGCGCCAAAAACCACACAGAGAGAAACCCTGTCTCAGGAAAAAAAAAAAAAAAAAAAAAAAGTATTTATTGATATCTGTCCCACAGACCCAAACTCTTTTGGTTTGGAAGACCTTGACCTCCAACATGTTTGCAGTTTTTCTGTCTTCATCCACTCCCTTTGTTTCCAACAGTACCGAGTCCACCTGCTCTGAGTGCCGTTTTATGCCTGGGATCTTCTCTGCGCTGCTTCCTTTAGTCAGTCAGTGTGTGCACTCTTTGCTGGTGACGATTTTCTCATCCTACACGCTTCAGTTCACTCTCAGTTTCCATAGTCTTCTCCGACTCAGGCAGCATCGCATGCTTCTGAAGCGTTTTCACGTGTCTGGTGTGTCCACCGTATTGGTTACAGCTGCCTGTACCATTTCCTTTACTGGGTATCTCTTATTTTGTAGATAGGTAATCAGTAAATATTTTTAAATCAACAGTTAATATATTATTAAAACTTGATTTTTAATTCTTAAAACTTTCTCCATAGGTGCTGCTGATGATTACAATAGAATTGGGTCTTCATTATATGCTTTAGGAACTCAGGACTCTACAGATATATGCAAGTAAGAATTATAGTTAAAAACGTGAATATGAGGGAAGCAGCAAAGGAAACAGTGTTTGTAATTTATGTAGGCATTTTAGGATTTTTTTATTAACCCATTTATGAGAAACTGGATTTTTATTATAATAAAATGGTCGGTTTCTTTTTTGCCTTCTCATTCTCAAATTATTATTTTAAAATATAAAACATTTCAGGCTAGGCATGGTAGTGCATACCTTTAATCCCAGCACCTAGGAAGCAAAGGCAGGCAGATATCTGTGAGTTTGAGACTAGCCTCATCTACATAATTAGTTCTAGTTCAGCCATGGCTACATAGTGAGACCCTGACTATAAATAAATACTGAACATTCAACATATTTGCTATATATTTCATTGGAAGTCAAACAACTTTTTTTCATTTAACATAGTCTACACTGAGCTAAATACCCAGTACACCCCCCCACACACACAAATTGTCGCAAGTTCACATGTGGCCCTCACAGGCTTCAGACTTGCTATGTAGCCAAGAGGGACCTTGGTCTCTGGATTCTCCTGCCTCTGCTACCTGAATACTGGCTGCTGGGACTTACAGGATCGGGACATCATTCCTGGTGCTCCAGTTGAACATTAAAGTTTTTGTGTGTTGTGGTGTGTGTGTGTGTGTGTGTGTGTGTGTGTGTGTGTGTGTGTGTGTATCACAGCAGCTCATGGGACTGAAGCTGAAGCCAGTCTGGTATACATGACCCTTTGCCTCAAAAAGAAAACGAGGGCAGATGTGATACGCATCTGTCCCAGGACCTGGGAAGCTAAGGCAGAACAGTGTTGAGTTCGGCCAGCCTAGACTACACATTAAGGCCTTGTCTCATAAAACCAAAAGAGCAGGAAGAAAATTAATCTTGGAGCTGGAGAAATGGCTCGGTTTGGTTCCTGGCATGTGTGTATGTGACTTATAGCCTGTGTAACTGCAGTCCTAGGCGATCCAACACCCTCTCCTGCACATATATGACATACTCCCACAGCTACCTACACAGAAATTAATTTATATGTATATTTATGTCCACACATATGGAAAGAATACATATATTTATATATATATATATATATATATATATATATATATCTGTGTATGCTATCTACCCACATACATTTTTTTCACTTGTATGTATGTGTGTTTGTGTGAGTATATAACACCTGTATGCTAGTGTCCTGCAGGCCACAGACCATGTCAGATCCTCTGGAACAGGGTCTGTGTTCCAGACCCTTCCACTCCACCCTCTCTTGTTGAGATAAGGTCTTACTGTGTAACTCTTGCTGACCTCTTACCTCACAGAGGTCCACCTGCCTCTGCCTCCTGAGAGCTGGGGTTAAAGGGGTGCACCACCGGCCTGGCTGTTTGTTTATTTGGGGTGGGGCACACATGTAAGAGCATGAGTGTAGAGTCCAGAGAACAACTTGTGGGAGTCTGTTCTCTCCTTACACCATCTAGTTTCTGGGGAATCAAGATAGTAATATTCTGGGGATTTTAAATAAGCAGTTTATTGTAAGAGCAGGGAGGTTTTTATTAAACTGTTGACTCTTTAGTTAACAAGACCATTGGATACTTTATGTGATGAAAACAAGAATGTCTTGGGGCTTTTTGTTTGTTTTTGTTTTGTCTTGTTTTATTAATTTATTTATTTATTGGTTTTTCAAGACAGGGTTTTTCTGTGTACAGTTTGGGCTGTCTAGGAGCTCACTTTGCAGACCAGGCTGGCCTCAAACTCACTGAGATCCTTCTGCCTCTGCCTCCCAAGTGCTGTAATTAGAGGCGTGCGCCACCACTGCCTGGGAAGAATGTCCTTTATTAATATGGTTTGGGGATATTGTCTCTATACACTTAAAGTGAAAAATTAATCAAATGTTGCTTCTGATCAGAGTATTTTATTTTTCCCTTGAAGGTTTTTCCTCAAAGTTTCAGAACTGTTTGATAAAACAAGAGTAAGTATGAAGAGAGCCGCTGCACATATAATTACACTTGTATTAATGGTATTTTACTGTGCCCCTGAACAGTGACACACAGGAGTAAGTATGAAGAGAGCCGCTGCACATATAATCACACTTGTATCAATGCTATTTTACTGTGCCCCTGAACAGTGACACACAGGAGGTGCCTCCTCAAGTTCTCAGACTTCCACACGTCTCATGACCCAGACAAAATAAAATTAATGTAAAAAATACGTCAGCTGTGGTGAATCACCCCAATAACCTTAGCACTCAGAGAGCTGAAGCAGAGGATACTGGTTCCGAGACGAGACTGAGCATGACCCATCATCGCCCCCCCGACCCCCCAAAAAAATTTTTTTTTTAAATTAGGACCAGTGAGGTGGCTCAGTGGTTAAAGGCCCTGGCTGTCTTGACCTGAGTTCAATCCTTAGAACCCATGTGATGGAAAAAGAGAACCAACTTCTAAAGGCTGACCTCTGACCTTCAGCACCAGCACTGTGAGATGTGGTTCCATTTTACCACATTTTGCTTCTACTAAAATGAACTTGAACATTTGGGTTGCTCTGAGCTTACTCACACTTGATGTTTTTTACCTGTGTTTTAGCTACTCGGTAAGCATGCCTTTTAAGAAAAATAGGTGTTTTTTTTAATTTTTCAGAGCTGAGGACCGAACCCAGGGCCTTGGGCATGCTAGGCAAGCGTTCCACCACTCAGCTAAATCCCCAACCTGACAGTTTTAGCAGTAATTTCAGTTATTCATTTTTGAGTCGGGATCTATCTCAAGCTAGTTTTGGACTCTGTACAGCCGAGTTCTCCACCTCAAGTGCCTGGATTATAGGTGTGCATCACCATACCTGACCTGGTTTCAGATTACAGAAAAGAATATAAAGTAGTAGGAAAAGTTGTGTGCACATTGCCAAGGTTCCCTGAAACTGAACATTTCTGTGTGGTTTATAATTCTCTTATTCCAGATTTCCAAGTTCATCTGTGTTGTGTCTTTGTGTGCATCTCAGTTCTGTTTTTTAATACAGCCAGTACTAAAATGAAAAGGAAAAAAAGAAGGAAAAGACAGGCAGTGGTGGCACATGACTTTAATCCCAGCACTTGGGAGGCAGAGGCAGGCAGATCTCTTAAATTCAAGGCCAGCCTGGTCTACACAGCAAGTTTCAGTATAGCCAGGGCTACACAGAGAAACACTGTCTCAAATTATAGCCAGTAATAATGTTTTTCTCAGTGTGACCAAATAAGATCTCGCCATTCGACTTTTTGTGGTATAACAAGTTAGGAGACACATTAAGTTTCTTTTTTTTTTTTTTTTTTTTTTTTTTTTTTTTTTTTTTCTCGAGACAGGGTTTCTCTGTGTAGCTTTGCGCCTTTCCTGGGACTCACTTGGTAGCCCAGGCTGGCCTCGAACTCACAGAGATCCGCCTGGCTCTGCCTCCCGAGTGCTGGGATTAAAGGCGTGCGCCACCACCGCCCGGCCACATTAAGTTTCTTATTGTATTTAACTAATATAAAATATCTCTTAGGCCAAATGGGTTGGCACACAGGTTTAATCCTATCCAGGAATCTGAGGCGTTGACCATGAGATCAAGGCTAGCCAGGGCTACAGAGTAAGACATTTTCTCAAAAGCAACATTTACCCTTTGTCTTCATTTCTTTTTCTTTTTTGAAGTTTTGGTTTGGCTTTGGTTTTTGTTTCTTGAGACAGGGTTTCTCTGTGTAGCCCTGGCTGTCCTGGAACTCCATCTGTAGACCAGGCTGACCTTGAACTCACAGATCTGCCTGCCTCTGCCTCCTGAGTGCTGGAATTAAAGGTGTGCGCCACCACCTGGCAAGGAGTTCTTTTTAACTTTCCTTTCCATCTCATCTTAAATTCCTTCATCTGTTGGTGAGCACGTTTCAGTTGCCATTGCAGCAGATTCTGTAATAGTGAAGCCAAAAATGAGAGGAAAGCCAAGTTTCCAGATACAGAATTTTCCTATAAATTCATTAGTGTTATTTGATTTTCCTTTTCGTTTCTTGTTGGAATTTTGAAAGCCGCCCAGATAAAGCAGAGTGGGTTCTGTAGTTCTTCAGCATTTCTACATATTAAAAATGTTTTTATTTAGAGCAGAATGTAACAGGTGATTTAATGCCATTTCCCCTTTTCAGAAAATAGAGGCCCGAGTGTCTGCTGACGAGGACCTCAAGCTTTCTGACCTGCTAAAGTACTACTTACGGGAGTCTCAAGCAGCTAAGGTAACTGGCCCGATTTCTGAGGTTATTGGGTGGGAGGCTGTGCGGTTGATTATGGGCATATTGGTTTGCATTTTCAGGGTGTGTGTAGTGCTGTGTGATGGCTGGGATCCCAGCACTTGGTGGAGTAGGCAGGAGAAAGGAGGTGAGGCTAACTTGGGCTGTGTAGTGAGACCTTGTCTCAAAAACAAATAAATGTTATATGAAATTACCTTTCTCAGGGCCAGCATGATGTCACACACCTTCCTCTAATCCCAGCCCTGAGGAGGCAGGTGCATCTCTGAGTTCAAGGCCAGCTTGCTCTGCAGATTGAGTTCCAGGACAGCCAAGGTGACAGAGGGAAACCCTGTCTCAAAAAAAGGAAAAGGCCTAAATAAGATTTGTATACCTACTGGTTTCTCATTTGGTCTAAATAAGTCCTTATCTGAGGTCAGAACACTATTAAACACAAATACCTCATATTTTAAACCGATTCACACTTCCTGCTGTGTATAAAAGACTAAGGAATCAAACAGCAAAGACCAAGAAAACAAAATAAGACAAATAAATTAACACAGATGTAGAAAAAGCACCAAGAACACTCTAGTTTCCAAATCATTTACCGAACGAGCAGGGGCAGTGGTTTGTGGGGTTTGCCGGTATTAAGGATGTGCACCGTAGCTGGTGGGTGGCGGCGCTCCCCTTTAATCCCAGCCCTCCGGAGGCAGGGGCAGGCGGATCTCTGGTCTACAGAGCGAGTTTCAGGACAGCTTAGTATAAAATGTAGTTGAAATGGATAATTTTTTAGAACATGGCTTTAAATGTAAATCTAGCTGGTGCTCACTTCAGGAGCACATCTACTAAAATTGAAATATGCAGAGATTAGCCTAATGCAAATCCGTGAATCCTTCTTTTGAGGGGTGTTGAGGTAGAGTGGCAGAATCTCACTGTATTGCCCTGACTGGCCTCGAACTCACAGACATTTGTTTTCCTCTGCTCACCAATGCTTGGATTGAAGGCATGTACCACCACACCCAGCTCAGTATTTTTTAAGTCCATTTTGGAGATCAGCATTTACCTTTTAATAAATATTGTGGGATTTTAATGTTTTTGTTTTGTTTTCAAAAGAAGGAAGAAATCAGCTGGGTATGGTAGGTCTTGCCTTTAATCCCAGCACTGGGAAGGCAGAGGCAGGTGGATCTCTGAGTGCCAGGACAGTCTGGCTACAGAGTCAAAACACTGTCTCACAAAAAGAAAACAGGCAGCGGTGGGGTGGGGTGGGGTGTCAGTCAGGTCTGTTGTGGGGTATGCAGTGACCCTGGCCCTTGGGAAGTGGAAACTGAGGCTCTGGAGTTCAGAGTCACCTGCAGCCTTGTAATAAGTGTGAAGCCATCCTGACTACTTGAGAGCCTGTCCAGAGTGGGTAAGCACATGGAGGTGATAGTGAGCATGGGTTTTCTTATTCAACAGTGACTAGTGTCGAGAACTGGTTCGGATGATTATACAGCTCTGTGCACATAGTCCAAGCCCTGAGTTGGGTATTTTAAATGAGTGAGTTATGAAGTATGTGCATTCAGCTTCAATTAAGCTATTATTTATAAAACCAAACAAACATTTAGGGCCTGGTGTGTAATTAGTGGTGCACTAGGAGGCCCTGGTTCCCCCAGAACAAAGCATTTACAAGTTCCCTCTGTGTGAGTGTCCCTGCGGTGGTGGTGGTGTCTAACGCAGGAGGGTGCAGCGCACACTGAGTGTGCTTCTGTTTTGCAGGACCTCCTCTATAGAAGGTCCAGGTCGCTGGTGGACTATGAAAATGCCAATAAAGCCCTGGACAAGGCAAGAGCCAAAAACAAAGATGTTCTACAGGCAGAAACTTCCCAACAGTTGTGCTGTCAGAAGTTTGAGAAAATCTCTGAATCTGCAAAACAAGGTACTACTGCTAACACGCCTTTTAGTGCAAGGTGTGCGTTATGGTGGGGTCCTTCTAATTTTTATGTTTCTGTTTACAGAACTGATAGACTTTAAGACAAGAAGAGTTGCTGCATTCAGAAAAAATTTAGTGGAACTTGCAGAACTAGAACTAAAGCATGCAAAGGTAGTATCATTAAATATTGAAACATTTAAATTTTAAATTGAGTCAGTTATAAAATAGATGGTAATCCTTTGATCAACCTCCTACGGGAGATTGACACACTGTCCTTGATTTATTTGGATGTTTTACACTGTGTGTGTGTGTGTGTGTGTGTGTGTGTGTGTGTGTGTGTGTTCGTGTGTGCATGCGTGAGCGTGTGTGCTGCACACATGCGAGCGTACACTCAAAACACCTTTAGGGTTTTGCTTCTCCCCTTGTATAAATTTGCAGGTGGAACTCAGGGCCCATGCTCACACAGTAAAAGTGCTTTACGCGATTGGCCATCTCACTGGCCTCCTTTGGTTTGTGGTTTCAGTACTGTGGTTATGGGTGGGCTTCTTGCGTGCTGGCCAGCACTCTGCCCCTGAGCTCATTCTCATCCTGACAGGATGGGAATTAGGTTGTTCGTTTGCTGTGGTTGAGGCAGCTTCTCACTCTTGAGGCTGGGCTTAAGCTCATTAGGTAGACCAGGCTGGCCCTGGACTCAGTGATCTTCCTGCCTCAGCCTCTTCTTGGGAGGTTGTTCTGTGACCTCCAAACCACACACACCCATGCATACACACACAAAAGAATGTTAAAAAAAAAATAGTTATGGTGTTTGCCAGTTGTAGTAGTACATACCTGTAGGACACACTGAAGAGGTCACACGTTCAAAGCCAGCTTGGGCTACACCTTATAGGCTGGAGGGTTAAGATAGTTAAGATCACTTGCTGCTCTTGAGGACTGGAGTTTGGTTCCCAGTACCTGCATCAGGTACCTGCATCAGGTAGCTCATAACCATCCTAGGTCCGCACCCAGGAGATAGGACATTCTTTCTTGGCCTAAATAAGTTCTTGGGTGTATGTGGTGTTCACTCCCCTCAGCTGTAACCAGCACTCCTAGGGCACAGCTGTAACCAGCACTCCTAGGGCACAGCAGTAACCCGAGCACTCCTAGGGCACAGCTGTAACCAGCACTCCTCCTAGGGCACAGCTGTAACCAGCACTCCTAGGGCACAGCTGTAACCAGCACTCCTCCTAGGGCACAGCTGTAACCAGCACTCCTAGGGCACAGCTGTGACCCCAGCACTCCTAGCACAAGATGAAAGGCAGAGGCAGAACTGTAGATGTAACATGAATTGCTAAACAGTCTTATTAATAAAAAAAACCCAGAGCCAGTTATTGGAGTGAACAACAAAAGATCAGAGAAACAGAACAGCCACAACCAACCTCACCTCATCAACTCCTCAGCCAATCCTGTTTCCTCAGACTGGAAGCCTCTGAGTCCTCACCCCTGAGGGTCTCAGTTGAACTGCTGCTAAAAAGCCTCTTTCCTGGTCCTCACGCCTTATATGCCTTTTTGCTTCCTGCCGTCACTTCCTGGGATTAAGGATGTGTGTTACCCAATAAAGGCATGAGAGCTCAAGTGCTGGGATTAAAGGTGTGTGCCAGCACGCCTGGTCTATGTCTAATTTAGTGGCTGGCTCTGATCTTAGATCCCCAGATAAGTTTATTAGGGTGCACAGTATATTGGGCGACAAAATACATCACCACACAGAACTGTGCAGAAGCGTGTGGATCGTCCAGACTGCATGCAGCACAGCAGCAGGAAGAAGAAGGTAGAGCGTGAGGGCTGACTCCTACAAGTTATCCTCGACCTCTGCAAGAGGGGGGGATATGGCGGAAGAGTACTTACATCTTCCCCTCCCTCCCCTCCCCTCCCCTCTCCCCTTGCACACACACAGAGTAAATCACTTTTAAGTTAAAAAAGGTAGGAGAGACAAGACTCCTGCACATGTTTGTAATTGTACACATATACACACAATGCACAACAAAAAATTACTTTTTGGAATTTAAAAATGGAAAAGATGGCGATGGAGAGACGGCTTAGCAGTTAAGCACACTTACTGTGCTGGGTGTGGCGACCCATGCTAGAAATCCCGGAACTCTGGAGGCCAGAGCAGGTAGATCTTTGGGAGTTTGAGGCCAACCTGGCCTACAAAGCTAGTTCCAGGGCCAGGGATGTTACGGGGAAAGCCTGTCTCGAAACCCCCGCCCACCCAAAAGAGAGCTCTTACTGGTCTTGCACTTGGGTTCGGTTCCCAGTTCTGTCTAAATCCAGTTCTAGGAGATCTGATGTCCTTCCTGACATCCTCAAGTACAGGGCACACATGGTGCATGGACGACAGAGGCAGAGTACTCCTCCACAGAAAGTAAGAAAGTCTGTGTGTGTGTGTGTGTGTGTGTGTGTGTGTGTGTGTGTGTGTGTGTGTGTGTGTGTAAATCCTAATTCATTCATAGGCATCTAGAATGGATTTGCGTCTGTTTGTTTTGGGAGGGTTTCTTATGGATGTTCTGGTGCTGTAAGAGACAGCCTGACACAGCAACACTGTAGAGGAAAACAGTTCATTGGGATGCTCTATAGAGGGTGATTCAGTCCATTATCATCATGGTGGACACCATGGCTGCGGGCAGGCAGACGTGGTGCTGGAGAGGTAGCCGAGATTCTACATCTGCATCTGTAGACAACAGAGAGAGAACCACTGGGCCTAGCTTGGGCATTTCAAACCCCAAAGCCCACCCACAATGACACACTTCCTGCAAGTGTGTCAAGGCCACACCTCCTGAAGCCATTCCTAAGCATTCAAACATGAGTCCATGGGGCCGTTCTTATTCAAAGCACCACAGTTGGGTGTGGCAGAACTGAGAAGAGACTGGGTCTCTCTATGTAGTCCTGGCTGTCCTGGAACTCAGTAGATCCACCTGTGTCTGCCTCCCAAATGCTGGGATTAAAGGCGTGTGCCACCACACCTTTAGTCAGATCTCCTGTAAATTTTGAAGAAAGGTCAATTGTTCTACAAATGGCTAGATGCATGTGAATTTTGTAGAATACTTTTGTATGTAATGATAGCTTTTTTTTTTTTTTTTTTTGTCTTTGTTTTTGTTTTTCGAGACAGGGTTTCTCTGTGTAGCTTTGTGCCTTTCCTGGGACTCACTTGGTAGCCCAGGCTGGCCTCGAACTCACAGAGATCCACCTGGCTCTGCCTCCCGAGTGCTGGGATTAAAGATGTGCGCCACCACCGCGCGGCAGGGCTAGCATTTTTATTTAAAAAAGAAAAAAGAAAAAGAAAAAACTAGCATAGGGCTGGAAAGATGGCTCAAAGTCAGACTGTGTAAACCATGAATACTGGTCTAGGTGGAAATTTGGTGAACAGGCTGGCACTTTGTGTCTTTAACTATGATAGAAGTGTTTCTAGAATTCTGGCACCAGAATACCATTTCTGTCTTTTATCCTGTCTGTCTTGGTTGCTCGGTGATGCCTCTGAAGGCAGCGGGCACACCCATGGGGCCCAGACATACACGCAGCCAAAACACCCCTACACATCACAGACAGCAGAAAATATTTACAGACCACGACTCTCAAGCTGCTGGGACTAAAGAAATTGATGGTCGGTTTGTTCCTCCCTTCCAGGGCAACCTCCAGCTGCTGCAGAACTGCCTTGCCGTTTTAAATGGAGACACATAGGCCACACTCTGCCTTCTGTTGAAAAGGGCTGCCTTCAAATCTCGTTTGTTTTCTCCATGACTTCCGGCATCTAAGCTCCCTGGGAACAACCGATCATCTGGCATGGTGCATCGGCTCTTCTTCTGAGAGACAGTGAAGTGGCCGGGCTCACCGGCCGCAGGGCAGCGTCTGCCACCCCGCACTTGACCTTCCGAGAAGCCCAAAGTCCAACTTCCTCTTTTCTTTAAGTAGCCTGTCTTAACTGTGTTTATTTCGTGCGTAGCGATCTGATGGCTGGCGCCTTATTTACCTCTCGCTCACTTGTCCAGTTTTAACATTCTCAAGAGTCCACTGTCCACACAGATAACGGTTGCCTTTCTGGATTTTTTTTTTTCTAAGCATCCTGTGCCCTGCGTTCTTTCATGTTATCCGTGTAAACATCTTAATGAGACTTACTTTGAATTAATGAAACGTAAAGTTTTGGGTCAGTTGTGTGAGCTTTATCATTATGGTCGATCTCTGAAGAAAAGCTGATGTGTTCGTATGTTTGCCTTAAACTTGTGAACTAAACCAATATTGTAAACCGCCCAGCGATACCAGCGGCGTTTGGACTCCGTGCTCCTTGTATCGCTCTGGAATTTGGGGTAGCGATAATAAATCTACTCCAGCATTATGCTTTACAGTGCAGGTTTTCTGTTTTCCTCCCCTTCTTTCTTTTGAAAAGGCCGATTGAACCAAGTTCACCGACGCTTTACCGCAGAGCGACCTGGTCTTCTGGGTGCCCTCCACAGAAGGAGCAGCTGGGCAGAGGCAGACGTCTGCCTTTTCCGGAATGCAGGAGCATCGCACTTCTCTGGGCCCGTCCCTAGCTCAGCCAACCGCGTCCCTCCTAGTTACCATGGCAACCATGGCAGCGTATTGACTGGCACAGAGGAAAACCCTCTGCTAGAAGGAAGAGCTCTTGAGTTGGTGAGGGAAGTAGATTCCCCGGGACCAAAGTTTGTATGCGGATGGGGTGCCCCGCCCGGGCTCTCTGACGAGAGGACGAGATCCCCGTTGCCAGTGTAAAGTAGGTGGAATGGATTTCTCTGTCTTTTTCCAAGTCCTCTCCCATGTGGAAACCACGGGGATTCGGGCTGGTCTTGCCTGGAATGGGTTCCTAGTTTGTTTACAGTTTTCCAAGCCGTCCGGAAGACTCCCGGGGCCGCCTCGCAGGCGGTGGCCCTGACCCCGCCCAGCCTTTCCCAGTGCATGTTCTCTGGCTGGCCGGTGTGCTGGTCGCTGTCCTCTCCGACTGACACGTGTCCCCGTGCTGTTCAGAGTCGGTGTTCCTGGTGTCGGCCGAGAGATCCTTTCTGTCCTTCGTGTCTGTGACCTCCCGTGGTAGAAACGCCCACACGGGGTCCACCAGTGGGTGAGTGCAGGACCAGGAGCCCTCATTCAGGACCCGTCCGACCCTCACCAGCTGCTCTTGTGGCCTCAATCCGGTTTGGGCAAGATTCTCTTGACTTCTGCCTCAGTTCTCTGCTCTAAAGGACATGTTGACCTACCTCACAGGGGTGTTGTGAGGATTAATAAATGTTGGTACCATGCTTTGGAAACGTGAAGGTGCTGTGTAAATGCTGAGGGATGGATGGTTGAGGGCCAAATTGTACGATGGTTCTCTCCCCCAGGGGTTATTGTGTTTTTGATCAACGCGGTCTCTTGTGGGGAGGAAGTGGAGTAGAGTGCACCTTTAGCCTCTGGTGTCTTTTGTTTTTTTACTTATTTTTATTTACTGTTTAGGGATGCTTTTACCTGACCACTGTCTGTGGACCATGTGTGTGCAGTACCAGAGAAGGGTGGGTGGAGAAGAGGGCATCGGGACCCCAAGAACTGGAGCCTCGCTCTAGGTACGGGAAAAGAAGGAACCCAGGTCTGAGGGAAGAGCAAGTCAGGGCCATCAATTGATTGATTTATATCCATCCATCCATCCATCCATCCATCCATCCATCCAATCTATCTTGGTTTTTTGAGATAGGGTTCCTCTGTAACTTGTGTAACTTGTCTGTCCTGAAACTTGCTCTGTAGATCAGGCTGGCCTCGAACTCACAGAGATACCTCCCGAGTGCTGGTATTAAAGGCATGAGCCACCACCGCCAGATCCTAACTTACATTTTTAAATGGGTATATACAGTGGTCGCGGGCAGGGATTCAGGAGATGGTCAGAGAGCAACTCCAGTGAGTCTTACCCCAAGTGCAGTGGGGGGATCAGATTCAGGCTGTCACTGTGGGTTTTCTTTGTCTCTTTGGGGGCACCACCCGGCGCCCAAATAAATCACACACAGAGGCTTAATTCTTAGTTATGAATGTCTGCTTTGAGCTTGGCTTGTTTCTGGCCAGCTTTTCTTAACTTTAAATCACCCTGTGTGCCTTTCCCTCTGGACTTTTACCTTTTCTACTTATTAACCTTTTCTTTCACTCTGACTCCGTGACTTGCTGTGTAGCTGGGTGGCTGGACCCTGAGGTCCTCCTCTTTCTCTTGCTGCTAGACCTCTTTTTCTCCCAGATTTCTCCTATTTATTCTCTGCCTGCCAGCCCCACCCATCCTTTTCCTGCTTCGCTGTTGGCGGATCAGCTCTTTATTAGACCAGTCAGGTGTCTTAGACAGGTACAGTAACACAGCTTCACAGAGTTAAACAAATGCATCATAAACAAAAGTAACACACCTTAAAATAATATTCCCCAACAGTCAGCCATGACAGCAAGTGTGTTTTTCCCCTAAGCCGATTTGGCAGGCCCTGGGTTCATTGTTAGAGTTTTTTAATTTTATTTAAACTTGTGGGGTGGGGGTAGGTAGTAGCAGCTGTACAGACTAGCCAGGGGACTTTGGGTAGGGGTTCCAAACATACATAATGAGTGGACAGTGCCAGGCTTTCTCACTAAGACCTGGAAAAGTAACATGTAGGGGGCTGGAGAGATGGCTCAGCTGTTAAGCACACCAGCTGCTCTTCTAGAGGTCCTGAGTTCAATTCCTAGCGACCAACCACATAGTGACTCACAGCCATCTATAGTGGGATCTGGGGTGCAGGCGGACATGCAGATGGAGCACTCATATACATAAAATAAGTAAATCGGGTTCTTTTTAGATTTATTATGAATACAGTGTTCTCCCGGCATTTATGTGTGTGCATGTCAGAACAGGGCACCAGATCTCATTATAGATGGTTGTAAGACACCAACCATGTGATCACTAGGAATTGAACCCAGGACCTCTGGAAGAGCAGCCAGCGCTCTTGTCCTTGGAATCATCTCCCCAGGCCAATATATCTTTTTTAGAAAAACAAAATCATGTAGCTGGGCATTGTGGCATTTTCCTGTAATCTCTGCTCAGGGGTGGGGGTAAGGAGGCAGGGGGATACTGCTGAGGCAGGGGGATACTGCTGCTGCCCTAAGATCAAGGCCAGGCAAGACCACAAGTGAAAACCTGCCTCAAAAGAACAAGAGACCAGGTGTGTGGTGCACACCTTTATTGCCAGCTGCAGCAGGTGTCGTTTCTGGTCACACCCTGAACTCCAGCTGCAGCAGGTGTCATTTCTAGTCACACCTGAACTCCAGCTGCAGCAGGTGTCGTTTCTGGTCACACCCTGAACTCCAGCTGCAGCAGGCACCATCTCTGAGTTTGAGGCCAGCCTAGTCTACATAGTAAGTTCCAGGCCAGCCAGGGCTACATAGCTGCTGCTCCCCAACACATCCCCTACTCCTCCCCCTAATGGTTTGGGGGCAGCAAGGTGACTCATTGGGTAAAGGTGACTGCTGCCAAGCCTGACAACCTGAGTTCGATCCCCAGACCCCATGGGGTGGAAGGAGAGAGCCAACTCCCAGAATTGGCCCTTGACCTGGACACGCTCGCTTGCTGTAGCACCCACACACGTACAACTAGATTTAATGAACGAAACCCAAAGGAAAAAGATCGTATGGGCATACTTAAGAGAGCCGCTCTGTGCCTGTGGGACAGGTCATTGACTAGCTGGCTGTCTGGCCCTGTATCCACTCTGGATTCCCTGCTGTGGGTGGTGTACATTGAACATTTACCGATCGTCCCGGGAATCTAGGGAGAGATGGCACTAGTGGTCACCATAAGCATGTGGGGTTCCCAGCCCAGAAGCAGACTTTGCCTACCCAGTGGGAGGCCCGGGACGTAGAGCTGAGCAGTCAAAGCGGTGTTTGGCAGCGAGTGTGAAGAAGGGTCGATCTGGAACCGTAAGAAGCCAGTTGACTTGATGACTTATTCCTACAGTGAGGCTGGAAGGCTGAGTGACGGGGAGCACGGGGCAGCAAACGGATCGAGAGAACCTCGGGTAGTTGGAATTCAAAACCTGCTCCCGTCTGGTCGCAGATTCATCTATCGAGAGCGGGAGTGAGAGGCCTGAAAGATGGTTCATCTGTCAAGATCCTGTCCTGCCCTTGCACAGGACCAGAGTGGGGGTCTCAGCACCCACTTTAGGCAGCTCACAACCGCCTGTAACTCCAGTTCCAGGGTCTCAGGCACCGTCTTGGTCTCTGTGGGTACTTGCACACAACACACATGTACATGTATGTTGTGGTGTAGCACTTTCCTGGGAGGTTGAAACTTCTTAAGCCAGGAGGTACACAACTCAAAATAGCTTCAAGAAGTCCCTGAAACTGACCAGACCCACCAGGCCCCCGTCCTCCCAGGAGGCTGAGAGTCCCCCTCAGAGGAGCTAGCTGCAAAGGAGCCTCTGAAAGCAGAGCAGAGGCCTGGAGGAGGTGGAGATCAGCCTAGACACTGGAGGGGACACGCTCCAGCCCGCTTGAGCTGCCTGCAGGCTGTGCACAGTGGACTGGGGTCCCGTGTGCTGGGGACGGCTGGGTGGTACAGCTGTCTTTGAGTCAGTTCTGCTCCCACGAGTGACTCCTCACCCACATCCTTGTAACTAACCCCCAGAAAACTCATTGGTTCACCAAGGGGGCCTTTACAGAATCCACACTCTTGTCTGCTGTGGGCTCCCCCTCTAGGGTGAGTAGCCGTGTGTGTATGCTGCAGCTCCCCGGGAAAGGGCTTGGCACAACACATAACAACAACAGTCACAAAAACAACAACAAAAAAGGCTTTCCAACGGGAGTGAGATGAGACACTCTTTGAACTCTCCGTTGTCGCAGGGAGCAAGTCCACTCACATCCATCTGTTTTCTTTGAAACAGCAAGCCAAATAGAAAGTGCTGGTGAAGCGCTCTCTGTTGGCATTTAACCTTGACTGAGGGTCACTAAGACTGAGCACCTCAGACAGAGAGAGGAAGGACTTTTTCTCCCTCACCCAGAATGTCAGAAGAGCCTTTGGAGGGAGCTGTGTTCTGCCCTGCTATGAATCAACCCACCTGTGGTCTCTGCCCTACCCGCAGCTCCCCCAGCTCCAGGCCTCAGCCTGATTTCCAAGCAGAGCAGTGGGGAGAAGGAAGACTGGGAGCAGGGGCTTTGATTTGTTTTTCCCGGCAGATGCTGTCCCGGGCTGCAGCTGCTTTAGCTGGGTTTTAAAGAGGTGGATACTCTAGACCAGAACGGTCACCTGCAGATCACACAAGATGACTCGGCAGCCTGGGACGGAGTATTAAAGGGAAGGAAGGAGGAGGGAAGGAAGAGAAAGAAATCACTCCTTCAGTGTTTACCAAATGGTCAGTCAGAGGGTGAGAAGGTGAGCGCACGTGCCCATCGACCTGAGGTCTCCCCGGTCCACCACAGTCGTCCTGGCCTCCACCCTCTCCCCGCCGCCATAAATATGACGTCAAGCATCAGGACGACTAGGTCCGGACAATTCTCGCGCCTCTGCCTCGCAAGTGTTAGGATGACAGGTGTGAGCGCCACAGCCGGCTTAGTCATGGTTTCTGCTGAGAACTTGTAGCGAACTTCTGTGCGAAAGGAAAGTGGTTCACGGGCCGAGGGTGCAGCTCGGCCGGTGGACGGACCCGAGCGTGTGACCCCAGCGGTGGACGATGACACCCAGGCAGGATCAGAAGTTTAGGGTCCTCCTAGGCTACGTAGTGCGCTCGGGGAGTCCCTGGGGCCATCGCGGTCGCATGGCAAGAAAAAAAAAAAAAAGCACGCGGGGCGGGGCGTATGCAGACGAGGCGGCGCGCAGTGGCTGCCGGTCCCGCGAGCTTAGAGGGGGGCGTCCCGCGCGGTGACGATCCCGTGTGGGTGAGTGTGCTGTCCGCGGGGGCCAGAAGACCGCGACGGGTGTGGAGGGCGTGGGCGTCGATTGGGTGTGTCGATCGTGGTGACCGTGCGTTAAAGGGGCGCGCGTGTGTAGGGAGAGCGTGCGTGCGTGGCGAACAACTCATACTTACCTGGCAGGGGAGATACCATGATCACGAAGGTGGTTTTCCCAGGGCGAGGCTTATCCATTGCACTCCGGATGTGCTGACCCCTGCGATTTCCCCAAATGCGGGAAACTCGACTGCATAATTTGTGGTAGTGGGGGACTGCGTTCGCGCTCTCCCCTGGTTTTGTGGTTTCTAAAAAGAGACTTTTCTTCTAACTAACGATTTTCAACATGTGTTGACTGCCTCCAGTTCCTCGTTGTTAGCTCCATTTACAAACTGTTTGGAGAGAGGTGAGAAGTCACGACTATCATTCAGTTATTTGCTCCAAGCATCTGCACCCACGTTGCCAGTCCATCCATGCATCCACTCTGCACAGTGGGCCCCTGCAGTCGGGTCGGGCAGCCCCAGAGAGAAGAGCAGAGAGTGCTTTTTGGGAGACTTCCGGTCACCTTATAAAGGAGTTCATGGAGGAGGAGGAGGCTTGCCAGGAGGGTTGAGGGATTTCATTTCTGCATTGGAAGTCTAGTAGAGTCATTGTATCTAAGGTAAACATTAGAATGAAACTGTTGTTTTCTGGAATGTTTAGACATTGAAGAAATCGATGTTTAAAACAGTGTTTTCTGTGATTTATAGAGGTTCTTTTTTATTTTTCAAATTACACTCATGATATTAATTATACATATATTAACTACATTTCTGGTATTCATTGATTACATTCGCAGTATTCATTCAATAATTATATTTATGATATTCACTAATTACATTAATTGTATTGATTTATTACATTCATGATATTGTCCTGAGAGTACTGTCCATTTGTGGGACTTTTCCATCACACAAAACAGAGATTCTGTACTTAGGAAATCATTGCTCGATTTATAGAGTTTGATAAGTCTTTGCAGCCCAATAAGGCCTCTCCGTCGATGCAGCAATCCATATTAAACCGAATTGGAAAAGCCCAGGTTTAATGGGTAAAGCGTTCCCAGATGATTCCCGGCCCCTCAGAGAGGAGAAGGGGCCGAGAGAGGAACCGGGAAGAACCACGTGTCTGTTTTCTGGGATCTGCTCATGAATTCCGTGGGAGTGGTTTTGAGCCTCTCTGGGGGAGGAGCTGTGTTTGGCGGGCTTTGAAGGGGTGGGTTTGGGGAAAGAGATGGGGAGGGCAGTTGAGGTAGATCTTCCACCAGAACACTTCGGACTCTTTGGGTATATGGATACCAGGGTGCCAGGGGTGGAGGCGGAGCCAAACAGTTGTTTTTCAGGACTTTTACAGCGTTTTCGTGACTTTTGTCACAGTGAGGTCCTGGTAAATCTGCGTTATTGCGTTATTGAGTACTGCTAACAGTGCACATGAGAACTAAAGTTTCAGGAGTGGCTGTGACGTTTTCCTTCACGAAACATGTAGATCAGACCAGGGGCTTTGGTAAGAGGAACTTGTTTTACTCTAAATCACAACCTCTGTGTAACTATCGATAACGATGCTTCTGCGTGGCAGTTTGGGGTTCAGTCCATCGAGGCTGGACTGCCCTGCTGCCTCAGACCCTGACTACACCGTGGCACAGATTATAAATAAATCTCTTTTTAAAAATATTGTTGCCAGACAGTGGTGGCACATGTCTTTAATCTCAGCACTCAGCTAGATCCAGGACAGGCACTAAAAATACACAGAGAAACCCTGTCTCGAAAAAATATTGTTATAAATATTGTATTGTGGGTCAGACAGTGGTGGCACACGGCTTTAATCTGAATACTCGGGAGGCAGAGGCAGGTGGATTTCTGTGAGTTTGAGGCCAATCTGGTCTACAGAAGCAAGTTCCAGGACAGCCAGAGCTGTTGTTACACAGAGAAATTGTACTGTTTCACGTGTGTGGATGTTTTGCCTGCATGGATGTCTGTGTACCACCTTCTCAAAATGCCCACAGAGGCCAGGAGAAGTGTAGGGACTTTGGGTACTGGAGTTATAGATGATTGTGAGCCACCATGTGGGTGCCAGGTGGGAGTGGGTGCTGGGAATTGAACCTGGTGTCTCTGGAAGAGTGTAGCATGCTTTGTTGTGGCCCGCCAGCTCACAAATAATGACATGGAGGCTTCCTATTAATTATGAAAGCTTGGTCTTAGCTTAGACTTGTCCCACTAGTTCTTAAGACTAAAATTGACCCATTTATAGTAATCTACATTCTGCCTTGTGACTTTTTTTATTCAGTATATCTGACTCCCTTCATGTCCCATTGGTGTCTGTCAACTCCTACTTCCTTTCTCTCTCTGACCGGAAGTCCCGCCTACACCTCCTGCCTAGCTATTGGCCATTCAGCTCTTTATTAAAACAATCATAGTAATATATCTTCACAGGGATATCTCACAACATTTCCTCCTTTCTGTCTAAATAAAAAGGAACAGTTTTTTTTTGTTGTTTTTTTTTTTTTTTTTTTTTTTTTGGTTTTTCGAGACAGGGTTTCTCTGTGTAGCTTTGCGCCTTTCCTGGAACTCACTTGGTAGCCCAGGCTGGCCTCGAACTCACAGAGATCCGCCTGCCTCTGCCTCCCGAGTGCTGGGATTAAAGGCGTGCGCCACCACCGCCCGGCAAAAGGAACAGTTTTTAACTCTAACATAGTAAAACTATATACAATAAGAACAATTATCAGGTAAGAATGACATTTACAATGTCCAGTCTATCTGCATTTGGCAAATTTAGAGAAAATATCTCATTATATATCCTATCTTGATGAGTCAAAAGTTTTGTACCTAATTTGCTTCCTATCATAGCTTGTATTTCCAGCCTAAAATTACCCTTTTAGACCTTAAACCATTTCCTTTGATAAATAACTTAAGCATTCATGTCTCTCAACCTTATACACTTTATACCTCTTTTGTGAGGTGGTTTTTTCTGTACTCCATAACAAGGAAAGCTGTAACTATAAGTATCTCGTCTTCAACTCCATCAGAGACCCGAGAAGGATATACTATTACCTGAGTAAACAGGAAGTGCAGAGCAAACAACTTCCAAAACTACAGAAATGACAGAAGCAGCTGGCTGCCTGGACAGTCACCAAGGTTCCTCTCCAACGTTGGGCATCCATCTTGGGCCTACAGGCCTAGAATATCTGACAAACTCCTGTGAAGCAGGAATTTTGAAGGACTGTCCTACCTTGTCTTGGCAAAGTTCAACAGTCTTTTTCTTCAGTGTCCTGCTTGTCCAGTTGTACAACATAATGTCAGCAGACAAGACAAGAGCAGTTTCTTGCCCAAATAGCTAGTTTTGCCACATTGAAAGCAAACTCCATAGGGAGGTTCTTTGGTGCCCATCATCTTTTCTGAAGTGTATCAGCGCTGCCAGGAGCAGACGTGTCTCACTGTCATGAAAAGCCTTGTGTTAACAAAACATTTTAACTGCCATATTCTGTAGGTCTTTGAAGTGTTTGAAGACCATCTCTCTATTAAAATATATCTCTGTTTGACCTTGAAAACATACCTATCATGGTTACAAGTTTGATTGTTATAGGTGATGAACTACTAACCTGCATTTCTTTATATCCTGAATAGATTGTAATAACAACTTCCAAGGACTAGAAATTACATTGTGAAATGAGCTGCATAGGTAGGTACAACACCCTAAAGAAGAGCAGAAGTGTGTATACAGCATGTTCTAACAAAAAGAACCTTAAATTTGTATCAATATACAAAAATATCTTAAGGGTAGAAACACATATACGGTATAACAAAAAGAACCTTAAATTTGTATCAATATACAAAAACATCTTTTTTTTTTTTTAGAGCTGAGGACCGAACCCTGGGCCTTGCACTTGCTAGGCAAGTGCTCTACCACTGAGCTAAATCCCCAACCCCACAAAAATATCTTAAACAAGAGTAGAAACATATATATGATATAACAAAAATAACCTTAAATTGGTATCAATATACAAAAATCCATAGCAATATAAAATATTTAAGACTAGTAGTTGTCCTTTTAGTTTAAAAGTAGATTAAATAATCTACCCTTTTATTCTATCATTTCTATACCCTCTTACTCTTTTCAGAATGAGATTCCTGAATATAAACTCCTTTGTTTAGCTTTTTTCCTCACCATGACCAATAACAACTTGCAACCAACCCCCCTAAACAATGACAAATATCCATAACCCACAGAATCACCAAAACCCACCCACCCCACCTCTTGGGAATGTGGGCGTCATGTTCTCTGAATTGCTTCCTGCTGTCTGGGGGCAGTGGCATCTCTAGGGGACCCTGACAAAATTAAGATAATGGTCAAGGCCTGGAGAGTAGCTGCATCCTTCGTTGCCAGTCTGTGTGTGATGGGAAGGGGCTGGGCTTGTCTCAAGTCCTGGATGGAGCAGTGCATGAGGATGAACCAGCTCAGCTAGCTGCCCTGAAACTGTCCTGAGCAGCTGCAGTCCAGAGTGATCGTGGGTGGAGTTTGTCAGCTCAGTGGCTGTTGTTACCACAGTTTTTGCTGCCTGGGGGACCAACCTCCAGCAGCACAGGGCTCAAAGGGAGTCCTCGGAGTCTGCTTACCGTAGCTTTTTTTTTTTAATCTGAGGGGATGAGGGGGAAGACACTCCCATACTCTCTTGATGGTTTCTTTCAGACCTCTTTATTCTTTTGTATTCTGTCTGCATTCTGTATTCTCTTTTCTTATCTCTATCCAGAGATGTCCCTTCCTTCTCTCTTGATGTTTTCCTTCTGACTCGGTCTTATTCTTCCTTATTCTCTCATTTGCGATGTTTTCCTTCTAACTCTATCTTTATTCTATCTTATGCTCTCTCTTTATTTTTCCTCTACAGCTTATATACCCCAACAAATCCTTTCAGGCAATATAGGAATTACAATGTGGTGATATTTTATTTTTCAATTGAATGGTGACAATAAATACAAGAAACAGTATGTTTTCCATATCTCGTACGTGATTAAACATTTGAAAAACAAATAATTCCCAAGAACCTACGTACATTCATACCCAAGCGACTTGTTATAGATTAGCAGAGTATAAGCCAGCAAGGTATTCCCCTCAGCTGGTTCTTTTACTGGCAGGCTGTGATTGTGGTTACAATAAAAGAACCAATCACTTTATCGCAGGTTTTTGGATTTAGCGGTTTTTTGTTGTTGTTGTTGTTGTTGTTGTTGTTGTTTATTTAACCCGTTAGTGCTGAGGATTGATCTCACACGCTAGGCATGCCCTCTCTCACCAAGCTATATATACATGTCCCTGCCCAGGTCGCAGTTTTGTGTGTTGTTTTGAGACAGGGTCTCTCCGTGGAGCTGTGGCTGGCCTAGAACTCACAGAGCTCCCACCAAACAGCCCAGCCCTCGAGTCTTAGTGCTTCGTTCCTGTTTGGTAGCTCTGGCTGTCCCAGAACTCACTCTGTAGACCAGCCCGGCCTCCAACTCGCAGAGATCCGCCTGCCTCGGCCTCCTGAGTGCCGGCTGGGGTTATCCTTTGCCTATCTGTAACCCTCCACATACAGCAGCTATTCGTAATAACTCCATTCATTAGCGACGTCTTCACGCACGCACACAATGTACGTCAACCACGTCCACGACCCTGGTCTCTCTCTTGTCCCCTCACAGTCCTGCAGATCCCCTTCGTCTTCCCAACCAGCCTCCTCCACTGACCATTTTTAACACTTATTTTGTGAGTATTCACGAGTGACACACCACCTGTGTGCCAGGACCTGTGCATGTCAGAAGAGGCTGTCGGGTCCCCCGGGACCGGAGCTGGCAGGTGGCTGTGAGCTGCCCCGTGGGTGCGGGGATCGAACCTCGGTCTTCCGACAGAGCAGCCCGCGTTCTAAACCGCTGAGTCGTTTCTCCAGCCCCCAACTCCAGTTCCATGTCTTGTTTGTTTTTGTTTGCCTGTTGGTTGGTTTTGAGACGAGATCTCAGCGGGTAGCCCTGGCTACCTGGAACTAGATGTGTAGACCACAGGTGTCTAGCCTCGAACTCACGGCGCTCCTGCACAGCCGCAGCGTTGGGATGGATTACAGGGTTGCGCTGGCCAGTTGACTGTCAACTTGACGCGGGATCCGGCTGAAGGCTGGAGAGCCCGACCGGCATTTCCTTCACCCGTGGTGAATGAGGGAAGACCGAGCCCACGGTGGGCGGTGCCACCCCAGGGCTTGTGGTCCTGGGTGCTCGGAGAAAGCCTGGCCCGCACAATCCCCGAGTGCGTGACCCCAGCGGTGGACGATGACACCCAGGCAGGATCAGTTTAGGGTCCTCCTAGGTTACGTAGTGCGCTCGGGGAGTCCCTGGGGACATCGCGGTCGCAAGGGAAAAAAAAAAAAAAAAAAAAAAAGCACGCGGGGCGGGGCTATGCAAACGAATCGGCGCGCAGTGGCTGCCGGTCCCGAGAACTCGGAGGGCGGCGTCCCGCGCGGTGACGATCCCGTGTGGGTGAGTGTGCTGTCCGCGGGGAAGAGAAGACCGCGACGGGTGTGGAGGGCGTGGGCGTCGATTGGGTGTGGCGACCGGGGTGACCGTGCGTTAAAGGGGCGCGTGTGTGTAGGGAGAGCGTGCGTGCGTGTCGAGCAACTCATACTTACCTGGCAGGGGAGATACCATGATCACGAAGGTGGTTTTCCCAGGGCGAGGCTTATCCATTGCACTCCGGATGTGCTGACCCCTGCGATTTCCCCAAATGCGGGAAACTCGACTGCATAATTTGTGGTAGTGGGGGACTGCGTTCGCGCTCTCCCCTGGTGATTTCCGTCGAACATTAGACTTAAGCCTTCTATCATTTGAGACACTTTTCCTAGCCACCTCAAGATGTATATACAAGTCTAAGCTCTATGTGTCTTGTGAATCTGCTTCTGTGACTCATTTTTGTCCATCCTTACTTTTCTCGGTCCTCGGATATACACACTGGAGTAGACACTGGCACTGAAGACAGATTGGGAATGTGTGTGCTTGACAGAAACTGGAGTTTATGTCGGAGCGGGGAACCACCACACTGCCTTACAAGGTTCGGCTCTGGGGGATCGATCTTCCCTCTGTAGACCAGGCTGGACTCACAGACATCCACCTACCCCTTCCTCCCATTCTGGGACTAAAGGCCCTGCGCCGCCGGCCACCGCCGGTCTGCCTGCCCGCGTTTTCTTCGTGAATGAGGAGGGCGGGTCCAGCCTTGTTGTTGGTACCAACCTTAGGCTAGTGGTCCTGAGTTCTCTAAGAAATGAGTCTCTGAGCAGTGATGACCAAGGCGACAGGGTAAGCACGCCCCTCTGTGGCCTCTGCAGCAGCTCCTGCCTGCCGGTTTGAGTTCCAGCCCTGACTTCAATGCCGAACTATGATGCCGAAGTGTAAAACCATGTATACCCGAAGGGTAAAACCATGTATACCCTTTTCCTCATCTGTTTGCTTTTAAAGGTCACGCTGTTTAATCACAGCGAGCCTTAACTAGGACGCTATGGAAACCATCGTTGCCAGTATGGAAAGGGAAACAAACATTGGTACATCTGTGCACCCCGGTCGTTCAGTAGGGTAGGGGTTGGATCCCCAGGAAACGGAGATATAGACGAGTATCAGCCACCTTGTGGCTGGTGTTGGGAACCAGACCCGGGTCCTCTGTAAAGAGCAGCCGGTGCTCCCAACAGCTGAGTCATTTCTCCAGTCCCCCTCCTCTACTTTCATATCTTATTTGGTTTGTTTTTAAACTGTGTATTTGTTGGCTGGCTGGGAACTAGATATGTAGACCAGGTGTCTTAGTCAGGGTTTCTGTCGCAGGGACAAAACACCGTGATCCAAGCAACTTGGGGAGGAGGGGTTTGTTTATTTGGCTTATGCTTCCACATCGAAGGAACTTAGGACAGGAACTCAAGCAGGGCAGGATGCTGGCTGGAGGCTGGAGGCAGGAGCTGATGATGCAGAGGCAAGGGCTAGGAGTGCTGTGTACTGGCTTGCTCCCCAGGGCTCGGTCAGCCTGCTTTCTCACAGACCCTGAGACCAACAGCCCAGGGATCACTAATTAATAAAATGCCTTAGGGCCGGGTGGTGTTGCACGACTTTAATCCCAGCACTGGAGAGGCAGAGACAAGTGGATCTCTGAGTTCCAGGCCAGCCTGTGAAAGGAGCAAGCAGACGCCATAACAGGCTGTCAGTTTTCTTTTGGACATCAGGCCTCAATTTCAGTTTCCTGTGACTTGAGCAGGCAGTTTCTGGGAGGGCCATGACATAGTCCTTGCGGTAGCTCCCTTTCTGCACGTACTCGGACTGCTCAAGGTTCAGCCAGTTGTTTACTGTCTGGGACCCCTCAGCAACTTAGAGCTACGTGCATGGGTCAATGTGAACGTGCAAGGCCAGCCAGCCCCCACGGCAGCTCAAGGACAGAGCCTGGGACTTGTTCAGGCCTGCCCCCCAAATGATAACTGCAACCCCCAACCAGTAAATTAAAAGGTTACACACCCTCACCCAATCATATGATGCCAAGGCTTGTACCACCCTGTTTGTGGTTTTTCCCCTTTATAAAACCCCTCACCCTGAGGGCTCAGGGCCGTCCTCCTTCACCTGGCCAGCCAGTGGGATGCTGACCAAGCCCGAGCTTGCTTGTTATCAATAAACCCCAGTGTGTTTTGCAAATGATATTGGCTCTGTGGTGGTCTTGCTTGGGGGTCTCTAGACACAGGCACAACTCCTGGACTACAAATTGAGTTCCCGAACAGCCAGTGCTGTTACACAGAGAAACCCCATCTCAAAAAAACAAAACGAGAGAGACAGAGAGACAGAGGGCCTTACAGCTAGATATATTTACAGACATAAATCTAGCCAGGACACCAGGCCAGTATTGAACTCACAGTGGTCCTGCACCACCTGAGTGCTATTGGGGTTAAACTGGCTAGCTTTCTATCAACTTGTCACAAGTTAGTGTCATCTGAGGGGAGGGAATCTCAGTTGAGAAACTGCCTCTATAAGATCGGCAATAAGCAGGAAAGCCCGAAGGGCATTTTTCCTTAATCACTGGTGAATATGGGAATGCCCAGCCCCTTGTGGGCAGTGCCACCACTGGGCTGGTGGTCCTGGGTGCTAGAAGAAAGCAGGCTGAGCAGGCAGGCTGTAAAGAGCAAGCCAGCAAGCAGCATCCTTCCTGGCCTCCATGATGATGGATTGTGATGTGGAACTGTAGGCTGCAATGAAGATTTTTTGTTTTGTTTTGCTGTTTTTTTTTTTTTTGAGACAAGGTTTCTCTGTGTGGCCCTGGCTGTCCTGGAATTCACTCTGTAGGCCAGGCTGGCCTCAAACTCAGAGATCTGCCTGCTTCTGCCTCCTGAGTGCTGGCATCTTTTAAAGGCATGTGCCAAAGGCATCATATAATGTTTCCCAGTGAATTTCATTAAGGTTTTCTGTAGGTTGTGTGGTTTACCACTGGAAAACAATGTCTTCCCTCACAAAATATTGTGCTAAATAGTCATGCTGTCAAACTGCCTTCTAAATATATTTTATACCCCAAAACGTTTCTCTGCAGCACGTTGGTGTAATGGTTACTGCAGAGATCCACAACTGGTCAAAATGCTGAGAATAAGTAACTGTGAGTCTCAACTGCAGATGAATGGTCTACACCAACCTCCCCCACTTAAGGTTCAGGGAACTCAGAAGAGGGCCAGAAGAACGTAAGGACTGACAGTGTGGGAGGAGGGCTGCGAAAAGCTGTCCAGGGGACACGATGCAGCTGTTGTGCACATCACCTCACAGAAGCTGTGGTGAAGAGCACTGGCTGCTCTTCCAGAAGACCTGGGTTCAATTCCTGGCACCCACAGAGCTGCTAACAACGCTCTGTAACTCGAGTCTCAGGGGATCCGATGCCTTCTGCAACAGGAATACATGCGGGCAACACACACACACACACACACACACACACACACACACACACACACACACACACACACACTTCCCACACCAGTATGAATCAGAAACTGGATCCCAACACTCAGAAAAATTCTAGGCAGCGAGCGGGTAAGGGGCGCTCCTGTTGGATCTAGAGAACCTTTAATGAATTGGGGTTGGCAGGATTTCCTCTTTTCACCATGTGAGTTTCAAATACTGAACTTTCAGCTTTAATGGGCTTTGGAAGGCAGAGGCACAAGCGAATTCCGTGCAGCTTGATTCACATTTAAAGTTCCTGGGCCCACAAGAACTGGTCTCTATTGGAAGGCCAGTACACGAAACAGACAGTAAAAAGGAACACTAAAATGCATAAACTGCCACTATCGCTAGCGAAAACTCCTATCAAGATCACATCACAGGCGAACTTGAGTAACACCAACACCCTAATGAGCCTGTTAAGAAAGAAAGTCTTCTTTTAGAAACCACAAAACCAGGGGAGAGCGCGAACGCAGTCCCCCACTACCACAAATTATGCAGTCGAGTTTCCCGCATTTGGGGAAATCGCAGGGGTCAGCACATCCGGAGTGCAATGGATAAGCCTCGCCCTGGGAAAACCACCTTCGTGATCATGGTATCTCCCCTGCCAGGTAAGTATGAGTTGCTCGACACGCACGCACGCTCTCCCTACACACGCGCGCCCCTTTAACGCACGGTCACCCCGGTCGCCACACCCAATTGACGCCCACGCCCTCCACACCCGTCGCCGTCTTCTTGCCCCCGCGGACGTCACACTCACCCACACGGGATCGTCTCCACGCGGGACGCCCCTCTCCGAGCCCCCGGGACCGGCAGCCACTGCGCGCCGCCTCGTCTGCATAGCCCCGCCCCCGCCCTGACGTCAGAGGCCCTGCTCCGAGCCCCCGCCCCGTGTGCGCCCAACGCTCGGACGCTCCCCGCCGGGCCCTGGCGCTGAGCCTGGAGCGGGCGCCGCGGACGGCCAGACCTCCGGACCGACCACTGACCACACTTTAGACACCGTCCGCGGGGGCCGTGTCGGGATCGCGCTTGCGTTTGCGGTCAGCTTCCAGAAACGTGACAAGCCGGGGTGTGGATGGAGTGTGGACGCGAGCCTGGAGTTCCAGCGCTAGGATCCAGGGTTCAAAGCCATCCCCGGCTAGGTAGAGACAGGCTGTGGGGCCAGCCTGGGCTACAGCGGGCCATGTCTCAAAAGGAAAAGTAATAATTCACTCGGCGGGGCAGAGGGCTTAGTCCGTGTACCTGCTCGCTCTGCAAGCCTGAAGACCTCTGTTCTAGCGTCCGCAGGAGACTGTTCCAGAAAGTTTGTCTCTCACCTCCGCACTCGTACGTGCGCGGTAAAAACAAAACACACGGGGGAAAAAAGAGCCCCCAAACAATAAGTTGTCTTTTGTTTTAATTCAGTTGCTGCTGGGTGTGGGGGTTGCACGCTTTTAACCTCCGCTTTCCAGAGGCAGGGGCAGGGGACAGGAGGTGAGGCAGAGGGAGGCACAGAGGCCCTAACTTGTCTGTGTCTCGAGGTCTAGGCCAGCCAGGACCACACAATCAGATCCTGTCTACTAAGGAAAAAGAAAGACATTCCGTTACTTGTCTCCTTCCTGAGTTTGAGACTGAGGCCTTATAGACCCGAAACAACCTTAGAGGAGCTGCGAACCTCCCAGCTCGGCTTAAGGACCAGAACACCTTCCTGTGGGGCGGTGGTGGTCCACGCCTTCAATCCCAGCACTTGGGAGGCAGAGGCAGGCGGATTTCTGTGAGTTCGAGGCCAGCCTGGGCTACAGACTGAGTTCCAGGACAGCCAGGGCTGTTACAGGGAGAAACCTTGTCTCGAAAAAACAAACCAAACCAAAACAGAACGGAACGCCTTCCTGTCAGGAGACCCAACGTTCGGCCTGGGGACTCTGGAGAACACATCCACTTAAAGGAGAATTGAAAGACCCCCAGCTGAGATCTTCCTCCGGGAGAGACCCCAAACCCAAGGAACACACCGAAACCACAGATCAGATGCAAAAGCAAGAGGGTTTATTTAGACCAGGTACCTGGGGCGAAGTCTCTTGGAGGACTTGCGCGCTTTCCTAGGGCAAGGGGGACTTTTTATGGGATCCCAGGGGCAGAGGCGCGGTTACAGAAGCAAGAAGCATAGTTACAGGGTCCCTATTGGTTGTTTCAAAGAAGGCCAGGGTGAACTTGGGGTCGTATGTGTGTGGCTGATTTGGCCTTGCCCAGGCCAGCTGCTTATTCCTCAAGGCCAGGGGGCCAGCCATAAAATATCCTGATTCGACTCAACTGTCTTTCTCCCAAGGCCGCCGACCACAGTTATCTCTCTCAAGGCTGGATGGCTGGCCATAGTTATCTCTGTCAAGGCCGGGTGGCTGGCTACGGCTGTGAACTCCTGTTTTTCTGATTCCTTCAGAATGGCGTTTCTTAGGCTAAGTTATAGGGGGGGGAGCATTTCATTTGCCCAAAGCCCCATGTCCTCATAATGGAGCGGGGGTCTTTCAGAATAAAGTGGAAAAGACCCGTAATTAGATACTGATTGATTTAGTGACTTAAAGTTCTGCTAGGACTGCCTATTTGCCAAGCGTGACTTCACTTGCTACCTGAAACAGAGCGAGCTGGAGAAGTCGTTGAAACTGTTAAGAAAAGCTGTTAAGGTCGTTGCCCTTAACAACCGCTGACTGCGGGTGTGCTTGGGGTAACTTGCTTCCTCGCCTGCCCCACCTCGTGTCGGTAGAGTGTAAAATGAGAGAGACTGCAAACTGGACCCGGCATCGAAGCCTCTTAGCAGCTGTCCTGGGTTCTGGTGACCTCTCCTCTGTCCGCTCTCCTCTCTCCCACTCTCACTGGTGTGTGTTGGGTGCTTATTCTAGAAAGATCCCTGCAGCACACCGGTGAAGCTTTCCTTCCCCAAAGTCTCTGCTTCTCCCCCACACCCAGTGCACCCTGATGCACAGTCTCCACTCCCAAGGAGAGACCGGTGTCCTTCAGTTGTTCTGGTTAAAGGACAATTCTGGCGGGGTAGAAGTGGGTGGGGGTGGGGTGTGGCGGGCAGGGGGAGAGGGTGACTTGTGGCGCATGGCTTTAATTCCAACACTCAAGAGGCAGATTCAGGATGATCTCTGTAAATTCAAGTGCAGCCTGGTCTACACAGTGAGTTCCAGGACATCCGGGACTACAAAGATAGACCCTGCCTTGAGAAAGAAAGAAAAAGAAAGGAAGAAAGAAAGAAAGAAAGAAAGAAAGAAAGAAAGAAAGAAAGAAAGAAAGAGAAGGAAGAAAGAGAAGGAAGGAAGGAAGAAAAAGAAAGAAAGAGAAAGAAAGAAAGAAAGAAGAAAGAAAGAAAGGGAAAGAGAGAAGAAAGAAAGAAAACAGAAAGAAAGAGAAAGGAAGGAAGGAAGGAAGAACAGCGGGCAAACTGGACAGTGTTACCCCTGTAGAGGTCTGCTCCTTCTTCCATTTCCGAGTTGCCTTGATCAATCTTGATCTAACAGAGACCACATGGACTCAATCCTACCGATTGAGAATAAAACCGCTACCACAGTTCAAAGCCTAATTTGAAGCAAGCTTTTAAATACTGGCCAGGCAGATGGGCTCTGTCCAGGTTCATACCCAGGTTCCTGGGAATGGCCCAGAATCACAGGTCCAAGCACACATCCTGACGTACCTCCAGCCTGTGACCCCTGACCCACACATGATCAAGCACATCCGGTGCGGAAGGGTCAAACAAACTTGTTTAGGGGAGTGAAAACATGCGACTTGTTATCTCCTTAAACAACAGTCTCCAGCATTTCAGGAACCCGCTGTCCTTGGGCAAGGGGCTTGAGATCAGAGACATTTTTGTTTCATGGATCTCTAAGGCATAGTGATTAAAACTTAAAATGTGGGGCTGGAGAGATGGCTCAGCACTGGCTGCTCTTCCAAACGTCCTGAGTTCAATTCCCAGCAACCACATGGTGGCTCACAACCATCTGTAGTGAGATCTGGTGCCCTCTTCTGGTGTGCAGGCATACATGCAGGCAGAATACTGTATACATAATAAATAAATCTTTTTTAAAAAAAACTTAAAATGTGACTTTGGCTCTCACACTGTAACAGGCCCCAGACCTTAGTACAACTGACTCCATGATGGAGTCGTTCATGATGGTATGGTTCAGGCACATACACAGCACCACCTCACAAAATGAAAACGAAAACCTAACCCATCAAGGTTCATCCTTCTGGGGAAGTCTCTAAATGCACTAATCTTGCTTTTTGGCTTCTGCAGTTCTGCTTCTGGCTAACTGTTCTTTTACACCTTCACACCATTAAAGTAATATTCTGTAGCATAAAAAATGTAAGACATCTGTGCCTAGTTAAAATAATATTCTACAGCAGTTTATAAAAGACAGGATTTAAAAACAATGCTTGTCTAATGAGGTATTAAAGTTGGACATCTATGCGTTCATACACAGGAATGTACCTTGCACTGGCAGACAAACTTTTTAACTTAAGAGTTACCCAGAGGGCGGCGGCAGAGGCGGAGGCAGTACACGCCTTTAATCCCAGCCCTCAGGAGGCAGAGGCAGGCAGATCTCTGTGAGTTTGAGGCCAGCCTGGGCTACAGAGTGAGTTCTAGGACAGGCTCCATAGCTACAGAGAGAAACCCTGTCCCCCTCCCAAAAAAAAAAAGTCATCCAGATAGTATTTTTTTAATTAAAAATTTTTTTAAAATTACTCTCATGATATTAATTACACTCATGATATTAATTACATTTGTGGTATTCATTGATTACATTCACAGTATTCATTCAATGACTATATGATAATCACTAATTACATTAATGTATTGATTTATTACATTCATGATATTATGTCCTGACACTACTGTTCCTTTGTGGGGTTTTTCCATCACACAAAACAGGGATTCTGTACTTAGGAAATCATTGCTCTATATTCCTTTCTTCTCCATCTTGAGATAATGTCTGATCTTTCTGTCTCTATAAATTTGTATATTCTATATATTTCATGTAATGCAATTCTATAGTATTTGTCCTTTTTTAAAAATGTAAAAATGACATTTTCTAAATGTAAAAACATTTTAGGTACAACTGCAGGAGAAATAATACACAGATAGCTTGAACATAAAAACAGGTTATAATTCAAAAGTCCAAGTTTATTTGAAACTGGAAAATATTTTCTCTGTAGAAAATAGTAAAAATGAGTCCTTTTAAGCCAAATAATAGCTGAATTATAAATATTGATTAGATTCTGGGATAGAGAAGAAATTTATCTTCATCTGTTCAGAACTATGTTTTACTTAAGTTGTGAAAGTGAGATTCCTATTCATCTTCCCCTTCACTGTTTGATTTACGGCAGACATCTTTCTTTCTTTCTTTCTTTCTTTCTTTCTTTCTTTCTTTCTTTCTTTCTTTCTTTCTTTCTTTCTTTCTTTCTTTCTTTCTTTTTTTCGAGACAGGGTTTCTCTGCGTAGTTTTGTGCCTTTCCTGGAGCTCACTTGGTAGCCCAGGCTGGCCTCGAACTCACAGCGATCCGCCTGGCTCTGCCTCCCGAGTGCTGGGATTAAAGGCGTGCGCCACCACCGCCTGGCCACAGCAGACATTTTTCTATAGGCTAATCCATAACCTAAAAAGATTTTAGCCTCCCCTCATGAAAGTACAGCCAGCATTTTTTTCATCAGCTTGATACACTACAAATTCTTATCCTAATAGTGAAATGTTTCACTAAAGCTTGCCCAGTAATTGAGTAAAAACAAAACTTATTCTAAGCCACAGTCATCCTAGGGTCCCCCCTGCTATGTAGCCTCTCTGGTTCTGTGGGTTGCAGTCTGATTGTCCTTTGCTTTATATCTAGAATCCACTTATGAGTGAGAACATACCATGTTTGTCCTTCTGGGTTTGGGTTACCTCATTCAGGATGACATTTTCTAGTTCCATCCATTTGCCTGCAAATTTCATGCTTTCATTGTTTTTCTCTGCTGAGTAGTACTCCATTGTGTATATGTACCACATTTCTTAATCCATTCTCCAGTTGATGGGCATCTAGGTTGTTTCCAGGTTCTGGCTATTACAAATAGTGCTGCTATGAACACAGTTGAGCATGTGTCTTTGTGGTATGATTGAGCATTCCTTTGGTATATGCCCAAGAGTGGTATGGCTGAGTCTTGAGGTAGATCAATTCCCAATTTTCTGAGAAACCGCCATACTGATTTCCACAGTGGTTTTACAAGTTGGCATTCCCACCAACAGTGGAGGAGTGTTCCCTTTGCTCCACATCCTCTCCAACATTGACTGTCATTGGTGTTTTTGATCGTAGCCATTCTGACAGGTGTAAGGTGGTATCTCAGAGTCGTTTTGATTTGCATTTCCCTGATGATTAAGGATGTTGAGCATTTCTTTAAATGTCTTTCAGCCATTGGAGGTTCTTCTTTTGAGAATTCTCTGTTTAGCTCTTTAGCCCATTTTTTAAAAATTGGATTGTTCAGTATTTTGATGTCTAGTTTCTTGAGTTCTTTATATACTCTGGAGATCAGTCCTCTGTCAGATGTGGATTTGGTGAAGATCTTTTCCCATTCTGTAGGCTGTCTTTTTGACTTATTAACCATGTCTTTTGCCCTACAAGAGCTTCTCAGTTTCAAGAGGTCCCATTTATTAATTGTCGTGCTCAGGATCTGTGCTGTTGGTATTATATTTAGGACGTGATCTCCTGTGCCAATGCGTTCAAGAGTACTTCCTACTTTCTCTTCTATCCAGTTTAGTGTAACTGGATTTATGTTGAGGTCTTTGATCCACTTGGATTTGAGTTTTGTGCATGGTGACAGATATGGATCTATTTACATTCTTTTATATGTTGACATCCAGTTATGCCAGCACTGTTTGTTGAAGATACTTTCTTTTTTCCATTGTATAGTTTTGGCTTCTTTCTCAAAAATTAGGTGTTCATATATGCGTGGATTAATGTCAGGGTCTTCAATTCAATTCCATTGGTCCGTATGTCGGTTTTTATACCAGTACCAAGCTGTTTTTATTACTATAGCTCTATAGTAGAGATTGAGGTCAGGGATGGTGATGCCTCCAAAGGTTGCTTTATTGTACAGGATTCTTTCAGCTATTCTGGGTTTTTTGTTTTTCCATATGAAGTTGAGTATTGTTCTTTCCAAGTCTGTGAGGAATTGTGTTGGGATTTTGATGGGGATTGCATTGAATCTGCAGATTGTTTTTGGTAAGATTGCCATTTTTATTATGTTAATCCTACCTATCCATGAGAATGGGAGATCTTTCTATTTTCTGATATCTTCTTTAATTTCTTTCTTTAGAGACTTAAAGTTCTTATCAAACAGGTCCTTCACTTGTTTAGTTAGTGTTATCCCAAGGTATTTTATATTATTTGTGACTATTGTAAAGGGTGATGTTTCTCTGACTTCTTTCTCAGCCCTTTTATCATTTGTGTATAGGAGGGCTACTGATTTTTTTTGAGTTGATCTTGTATCCTGCCACTTTACTGAAGGAGTTTATCAGCTACAGGAGTTCCCTGGTAGAATTTTTGGGGTCACTTATGTATACTATCATATTGTCTGCAAATAGTGAAAGTTTGAATTCTTCCTTTCCAATTTGTATCCCTTTGATCTCCTTTTGTTGTCTTATTGCTCTAGCTAGAAGTTCAAGTACTATATTGAATAAGTATGGGGAGAGTGGACAGCCTTGTCTTGTTCCTGATTTTAGTGGAATCGCTTTGAGTTTCTCTCCATTTAATTTGATGTTTGCTGTTGGCTTGCTGTAAATTGCTTTTATTATGTTTAGAAATGTTCCTTGTATTCCTGATCTCTCTAAGACCTTTATCATGAAGGGGTGTTGGATTTTGTCAAAGGCTTTTTCAGCATCTAATGAGATGATCATGTGGTTTTTTTCTTTCAGTTTGTTTATATTGACAGATTTTCATATGTTGAACCATTCTTGCATCCCTGGGATGAAGCCTACTTGGTCATGGTGGATAATTTTTTTTTGTTTTGTTTTGTTTTTTTGAGACAGGGTTTCTTTGTATAGTTTTGCACCTTTCCTGGATCTTGCTCCATAGACTAGGCTGGCCTCGAACTCACAAAAATCCGCCTGCCTCTGCCTCCCAAGTGCTGGGATTAAAGGCATGTGCCACTACCGCCCGGCAATTTTTTTTTTTATGTGCTCTTGGATTTGGTTTGCTAATATTTTGTTGAGTGTTTTTGCATCAATGTTCATGAGAAAGATTGGTCTGTAATTCCCTGTTTCATTTTTGTGTGGTTTGGGTATCAGGGTAACTGTAGCCTCATAAAAAGAGTTTGGTAATGTTCCTTTTGTTTCTATTGTGTGGAACAATTTGAAGAGTATTGGAATTAGCTCTCCTTTGAAAATCTGGTAGAATTCTGCACTGAAACCATCTGGTCCCAAGCTTTTTTTGGTTGGGAGACTTTTAATGACTGATTATATTTCCTTAGGGGTTATTGATGTACTTAAATAGTTTATCTGGTCTTGATTAAACTTTGGTATGTGGTACTTATCCAGAAAACTGTTCATTTCTTCCAGATTTTCCAATTTTATGGAGTACAGGTTTTTGAAGTATGACCTGATGATTCTCTGGTTTCCCTCGTTGTCTGTTGTTATGTCTCCCTTTTCATTTCTGATTTTGTTAATTTAGATTCTCTCTCTCTCTCTCTCTCTCTCTCTCTCTCTCTCTCTCTCTCTCTGCCTTTTGGTTAATTTGGATAGGGGTTTGTCTATCTTGTTGATTTTTTCAAAGAACCAACTCTTTGTTTCATTGATTCTTTGTATTGTTCTCTTGGTTTCTATTTCATTGATTTCAGCCCCCAATTTGATAATTTACTGATGTCTATTCCTCCTGGGTGAGTTTGTTTCTTTTTGTTCTAGAGCTTCATGTGTTCTGTTCAAGTGTGCTGTTAAGTCATTAGTGTGAGATTTCTCCAACTTCTTTATGTGTGCATTTAGAGCTATGAATTTTCCTCTTAGCACTGCTTTCATAGTGTCCCATAAGTTTGGGTATGTTGTACATTCATTTTTTTCATTGAATTCTAGGAAATCTTTAATTTCTTTATTTCTTCATTGACCTGTTGGTGTTTCAGGTGGGCATTATTCAGTTTTCATGAGATCGTAGGCTTTGTATAATTTTTGTTGTTGAAGTCTAACTCTAAGGCATGGTGGTCCAATAAAATACAGGAGATTATTCCAATGTTTTTGTATTTGTTGAGATTGCTTTGTGACTGAGTATGTGGTCAATTTTTGAGAAGGCTCCATGGGAGAAGAAGGTATATTCTTTTGTGTTAGTGTGGAATGTTCTGTAGATATCTATTAAGTCCATTTGAGACATAACATCTGTTAGGGCCTTTATTTCTCTGTTGAGTTTCAGTCTGGTAGATCTGTTCATTGGTGAAAGTGGTGTGTTGAAATCTCCCACTACTAATGTGTGGGGTTTGATATGTGATTTAAGCTTTAGTAATGTTTCTTTTACAAATGTGGGTGTCTTTGTATTTGGGGCATAAATGCTCAGAATTGAGACTTCATCTTGGTGGATTTTCCCTGTGATAAATGTGTAATGTCTTTCCCAATCTCTTTTGATTGATTTTAGTTTGAACTTTATTTTATTAGATATTAGGATAGCTACATCAGCTTGAGTCTTAAGTCCATTTGATTAGAAAGCCTTTTCCCAACCCTTTATTCTGAGGCAATGCCTGTCTTTGAAGTTGAGGTCTGTTTCTTGTATGCAGCAGAAGGATGGCTCCTGTTTTTGTATCCATTTTGTTAGCCTGTGCCTTTTTTATAGGTGAGTTGAGACCATTAATATTGATGGATATTAATGATCAGTGATTGTTAGTTTCTGTTGTGTGTGTGTGTGTGTGTGTGTGTGTGTGTGTGTGTTGTGTTTCCCTTCTTTCGTATTTGTTGATGTGGGATTATCTATTGCCCGAGTTTTCATGGGTGTGTTTAATTTCCTTAGGTTGGATTTTTCCTTCTAGTGTTTTCTGTAGGGCTGGATTTGTGGATAGGTATTGTTTAAATCTGGTTTTATGATGGAATATTTTGTTTACTCTGTCTATGGTGATTGAGAGTTTTGCTGGGTATAATAGTCTGGTTTGGCATCCATGGTCTCTTAGTGTCTGCATAACATTTGTTCAGGACCTTCTAGCTTTCATAGTCTCTATTGAGAAGTCTGGTGTTTTCTGATGGGTTTGCCTTTATATGTTATTTGGTCTTTTTCCTTTGTGGCTCTTAATATTTTTTCTTTGTTCTATATGTTTAGTGTTTTGATTATTATGTGGCAAGGGGACTTTTTTTTTTTTTTTGATCCATCCTATTTGGTGTTCTATAAGCTTCTTGTATCTTCATAGGTGTTTCTTTCTTTAGGTTAGGAAAGTTTTCTTTTTCTTTTCTTTTTTTTCTTTTTTCTTTTGTTTTTTGAGACAGGGTTTCTCTGTGTAGACCAGGCTATCTCAAAGAGATCCACCTGCCTCTGCCTCCCGAGTGCTGGGATTAAAGGTGTGCGCCACCACCACCTGGCGGGAAAGTTTTCTTCTATGATTTTGTTGAATATATTTTCTGTGCCTTTGGGTTGGTATTATTCTACTTCTTCTATCCCTATTATTCTTAGGTTTGGTCTTTTCATGGTGTCCAAAAGTTCCTGGACATTTTGCGTTATTACTTTTTTGACCTTAGTGTTTTCTTTGACTGACGAATTTATTTTCTCTATTGTGTCTTCATCGTCAGAGATTCTCTCTTCCATCTCTTGCATTCGGTTGGTTATGCTTGCATCTGTAGTTCCTGATTGTTTAGTCAGATTTTCTATTTCCAGCATTCCCTCAGTTTGTGTCTTCTTTATTATCTCGATTTCAATTTTCAGATCTTGAACTGTTTCCTTCATCTGTTTAATTGCTTTTTCTTGGCTTTGATTTCTTCCAATTTTTTGTTTTTTTTTTTTCTTCCATTTCTTTAAGGGAGTTTTTTCATTTCCTCTTTAAGGGCCTCTATCATCTTCTTAAAGTCATTTTTAGGATTGATTTCTCCTGCTTCTTCTGCGTTGGTATGTTCAGGTCTTGCAAGTGTAGAATCGCTAGGTTCTGATGGTGTCATATAGGTCTTTATGTTGTTGCCTGTATTTTTGCCCTGGCGTCTACTCAATTCTTCCTCTGCTCGGTGTAGGTGGTGTCTGTGTCTGAAGGTGCCTCTCTTGTTCCAATTGATAGTCTTGGTCCACTGGGAGTTCTTGGTCAAATAGTGCTGTTGGGCTCTGTTTTTTCCAGGAGCAGCTTAGTCCAATCGGTGTTAGTGCATTGTCTCAGGGAGCAGTTGTTCCCAGTTGGTGCAGGGTGGGCTTATGACTCTGGTGGTTGTTGGTTTTTTTTTTTTTTTTTTTGGTGAGGGAGCAGGGAAAGGGAGCTGCCTGGTCCCTGGGGCTCTGATGGCTGGGGCCTAGGGGCTAGAGACCTGGTCTGCCAGTCCAGAGATGGGGCCTTACCTGTTCCCAGTTGGTGTAGGGTGGGCTTATGACTCTGGTGATTTGGTTTGGTGGCCGGATGGCTCCTTCTCTTGTGTTCTCGGGTCGCATTTTGCTCACTGGCCAACTCCTCAGCTGATCGTGTTTCCTCAGACTACAGGCTGCAGGCTTCTGAAACCTCTCCCAGATGGATCTCAGCTGAAGAGGTTGATCAGTAGGGCAATCTCACCAATGCCTCCAAGTTGTTGGGCTTCGTAGGATCGGCAGCTGGGCCCCGGGTCGGCCTCGGGCAGAATGCTCTCGTCATTCTGGTCATGTCCCACTATGCCGGCTCCCAATAGTTTTGGTTTTAAAGACACAAAGGGGTCATGAAGCCGACTGGGATCTAGAAGGCAGGATATGCATGCTGCCAAGGGTGGGGCCAGAGTGTAGTGCGAGTTCTAATTGGTCTTAATAATAAAAACCCAGAGTCGGATATGGGGGTAAAGGCTGAAAGACCAGAGAGACAAAGGGGCAAGCCACAGCCACTTCTCACCTCACAGATTCCTCAGCCTGAAAGGGGGCCCAAGCTCCTGTCTCTTCCTGCCTTGTATTCCTCTCTTGGCCCAGCCATATCACTTCCTGTTTCCACCTCCCAAGTGCTGAGATTAAAGGTGTATGCCACCATGGCCTGGCCTCTATGGTTAACTAACTAGTGGCTAGTTCTGCCCTCTGATCTTCAGATAAACTTTGTTAGAGCACAAACAACATATCACATTTCCCCCTTTTTTGTCTAAAATAATAAAAAAATGTTTTAACTAATATATGAAAAACTATATACAATAAGTACAATAACATATGCAATATATATATATGGATAATAAGTCCATCAACAATGTCTAGTCCATAAACATTTGACAAATTCAGAGAAAATGCTCCATATCTATCCTATCTTGGTGAGTCCAAAATACCTAATTCACTTTCTATTCTAACTTACATTACCAAAACTATCTTTTAATGTCTCTCAATCTTATACACTTTACATTTCTTTGGTGAATTTTTATTCTGAATCTGGCAACAAGGAAAACTATAACTATAAAGTCTTCAACTCCACCAGACACCCAAGAAGGAAGTAATATTACCTGAGTAAGCATATCTGACAGACTTATCGGTGAAGCAGGATTTTCTGAAGGGCTGTCTTACTTTGTCTTGGCAAAGTTTGGCAGTCCTTCTTCTGTGTCCTGCTTGTCCCATTTGGACTGCATACTGTCAGAAGTCGAGGCAAGGGCATTTTCTTGCCCAATGACTAACTTTTTATAAGGAAAAGGGGCTGGCTAAAGAAACCAACCCTGACCCTGGTTCCCAGAACTAGGGAAAGATGGCTCAGATAAGGCCAGTGAAAGAAACACAGTTTGGCTCAGATCAGAGCTATCTCTGACCCTGGCCAGCTGACTTGTGAAACCAACCAATCACAGAGTAGGACAGTAGCACCCAGGCCCTGGAGCCCAGGACCAGGGAAAGAAAAAATCCCCTGGGTTTGGGATCTGAGCCAGAGAAATGAACACTTTATCCCCAAACCCAGAACCGAGGAAACATGCCCTGACTCTGAAACTAGTACCAAAGTAACACTCTTGGCCCCTAAAATCAGAGTCAGCGAAAGAAATGTGCCTTAGCCTTAGAAGTAGTGACAAAAAGCCAGGAAAGGCCAGTGAAAGAAACACAGCTTGGCTCTGAAATCAGGGCCATCTCTGTCCCTAGCCCACAAAACTGGCCAATCCCTGGGCAGAAAATAAACTAACCAATCACTGGTTAACTCCACCCCCAAGACATCCTATATAAACCACCCTTCCTGGTCAGTTGTGGGCTGTTCTCTCCGCCCTGGTAGAGGCAGCTACTCTCCTGGACTCCTCCTTTCCAAATAAATCTCTTTCTCAAAAGAGTTTTGGGTGTGAAGATCTTCATTCACTGGCATAGAGAAGGACCTTGCTGAGACATCCCATAGTGGACAGAGCAAGGAGGAGCTGAACAGAAGATCTTTGCTGAGATGTCCCTCAGTGGACAGAGCAAGGGAGAGCTGAAAAAGTAACACTCCTCTGGAGCCAGAGGAGATTGCTACACTTTTCCAGGGCTTTCCCTTTATGCAGAGTGAAGCAAAAGAAGCAACATCTTAGGCCAGAGAAGCAGAGCTCTGCCAGGAAGCCCCCTCAAGTCGGGGCTGAGCAAAGCTCAGCTGTAGTGGCTCTCCAGGAGAAGAGCAGGATTACTATATCCTGAGGGGAGATCATCCCCATCACACCAGGTATAGCCTGACTTTCCCCGAACAGTCAGGATACCCTTGCCTGCTGAAGCAGTTCTGGGCTTGACTCTCCTGAGCAGTCAGAAAAACTTCCCCTCCAGGGCTGAGCTGTCTCTTTGCAGCTCCAGCCACCAGAGCTGTCCTAAGCAGCTCCAGGTGTTGCCTGATTCCCCAAGTAGTCAGGATACCTTTCCCCAGTGTTGCAAAACTTACATTGTTGGTGCCGAAACCTGGGACCAAACCTGCAGAGTTGCAACAAATTTACTTACACTTTTGCCACAAAGAAAGTAAACTCCATATGGAGTTTCTTTGATTCCCATCATCTTCTCTGAAGTAGATTGGTGATGCCAGGAACAGACATGTCTCATTGTCATTTAAAAAAAAAAAGAACCTATGTTATTAAGACATCTTAAATGCCATCTCTGAAATGTTTAAAGACCACCTGTCTACCTAAAATATATCTGTTTGACCTTGAAAACATACCTAACATGACAAATTCAATTGTAATAGGAGACTAACTACTCACCTACATTTCTTTATTATCCTAAATAGTTTGTAATAATGACTTTCAAGGACTAGCAATTTGCATTACATTGTTAAATGAGATGTATAGGTACAATACCTTGAACAGGATTAGAAATGTATCTATAGTATGTTCTAACAAAAATAATCTCAACTTAGTATCACTATACAAAGATCCATATCAGTATAAAATATTTAAAACAGGGCTGGAGAGATGGCTCAGAAGATAAGAGCACTGCTTGCTCTTCCAAAGGTCCTGAGTTCAATTCCCAGCAACCACATGGTGGCTCACAACCATATGTAGTGAGATCTGGTGCCCTCTTCTGGCCTGCAGGGATACATACAGACAGAACACTGTATACATAATAAATAAATCTTTTTTTAAAAAAAAGTATTTAAAACAGGTAGTTGCATTTAAGCTATCATTTCTACATACCCCGTTTTTCTTTTCTTAGTAGACTCAATAATCTACCCATTATTTTATCATTTCCATATCCTGCTTTTTATTTTTTCAAAACAAGAACCCTGAATCTAATCTCCTTTGTTCAGCTTATTTTTAACCATTACCAATAACAACTTGTAACCAACCATGCTAAACAATGACAAATACCCGTAACCCACTGAAAGACTGAAAACCACCTGCCCCACCTCTTGGGAATGAATGTAGGTGTCGTGTTCTTAAAATTACTTCCTGCTGTCTGGGGGTGATGGCACCCTGAAAAGAAAGGTTAGGGGATCCTGAAAAGAAAAATTTGGGTTGTCAAGTCCTGGGAGAGGTAGCTGTATCATTTGTTGTCCAGTCTCTGCTTAATGGGAAAGAGCAGGGCTTGTCTCAAGTCCTTGCTCAAGTAGTCTGTGAGGCTGGATCATCTTAGCTAGCCACCTTGAAATTGTCCTGAGCATTTTGTAGTCCAAAGCCGATCTATGGGTGGTGTTTATCAGCTTAGTGGCATTATCATAGTCCATGTGGAATTATTGTTGTGGGACCCCATCATCCTTTTGGAGACTTTAAAGGTCACTGTTAAGTATCGTCATGGTTCATTGCCAGAAATTTAAATATTTTAAATGTAATATGCAGTAGATCTCAAAGAGGTTAAAGGATCAATATTTGTTATGTACATCCAGAGTACAAAAACTTAATTCCTAGTTACCTGAAAAAGACTCAAACCTGAAATCATGTACAGGAAGCCAGATGAAGCCTTTTTCTAGAATTAGTTAGTACTCTATATGATCATTAATATCATGAGAAAATGTTTAAAATATATGTTAATCTTGTAAATTTTGACATATTTGTACCTAAAGAGAAGCTATAAAGAACCAAAATAAAACCAAAGAATTATGAGGTCAGTAGCAATAGAATAGTCCCTAAATTTTTGTTTGTCTTCTGTCCTATACGAGGTTGCTCTTCTGATATGAGACAGAGATTTTGAATTTCGCTTTAACAAGCATGTTGTGGTTTAGAGAAGGAGAGAGCCACACTACAACTCCAAAGACAGCTTTAATTTTCAATTGAACTTTGTCTACAAAAAGACCATTTGCATTATATGTCTGTAGAGAACAGCAGAAACAAACATTTGGGAAGATGTGGAATTTTATCCTGTTGGAGATGTGATATATCAATAGGCCAATTTACTTCTTTTCTTGGGTTATTTTTTTTTTCCGGATGATTTGTCCTTTTTCTTCAGATGTCTCATTCGTCCAATTGTCTTCAGATTCCTTAGTTTGATGCCTTCATTCTCCTGGAAAGACAAAAACAAAACCCTGCCCCAACTCTAATTTTGGGGAGGTTGCCTTATGGCTAGTTATATCTGATCAGATGAAAAGCATTTGTTGGTCTTATAAATTAGTGTACATTGAATGGTCACACTGGTTGATGAACTATCACCTCTTCTAATTAAGAGGTCTCTCTTGTTCAAATATATTTATCAATTTTTATGGTATCCATAGCTTTTCTTATCCTGTGTAATCAAAAGCAAAACCTTTGTTCCAACGTAACACATATCCTGGCTCCTATTCTGAAGGCTGATTTAATTCTGTAGGTTTTTTTTCCTATTATCCAATGTCTCTCCACAGCTGTTGTTCCTTTCTCATTAGCATTTAAAAAATGGGCGGTGGTGGCTCACGCCTTTAATCCCAGCACTCTGGAGGCAAAGCCAGGCAGATCTCTGTGAGTTCGAGGCCAGCCTGGGCTATCAAGTGAGTCCCAGGAAAGGCGCAAAGCTACACAGAGAAACCCTGTCTAGAAAAACCAAAAAAAATAAAAAAATAAAAAAATAAATTCACAGTTAATAAAGCATTATGCGGGCTGGAGAGATGGCTCAGAGGTTAAGAGCACTGACTGCTCTTCTAGAGGTCCTGAGTTCAATTCCCAGCAACCACATGGTGGCTCACAACCATCTGTAGTGAGATCTGGCGCCCCTTCTGGCCTGCAGACATGCAGGCAGAACACTGTATACATAATAAATAAATAAATCTTTAAAAAAATAATAAAAAAATAAAGTACTATGCAATCTATTTCTGGGGGTCTTTATCACCCCTTCCAGTTTATTTATCATATCCTTTAGAGTTTGAGTAGATCTTTCTATGACTGTGTGCCCTGTAGGTTATACCTGTAATATGATTTATATAATAAGCAATATACCAGATACATATGCTTGACCTTCTTTGTCAGTCTTAATTTGTACAGGTATACCCATGATGGTCATAACTTCTAGCAAATGTGTGATTACAGAATCAGCCTTTTCAGAATTCAAAGCAGTTTTGAAAGCCCATTGAAATCCTGCATAGGTACCAATGGTGTGGTGTACATATTTTGATTTTCCACATTCTACAAAATGAAACATATCCATCTGTGTGGGGCGTTTACCCACCATCCCCACAGCTTCCCAGAGTTTTCTTGAGTGCGATCAGCAGGAAATATTAGATAGAAGGATTTATAGCGGAGAATCTTGCGGAGATAAACAGATAGAAAATAAAGGATAGCCTCGAGAGGGCCTGAAACCTATTCCAACGGGCCCTGACTGTCTCTGGTCCAGGGTTTTTATAGAGACGCCAAGGGGTGGAGCAAAAGACCTCCTCCCCCAGCACAGTCAAGTGCAGACCATCTCAGACACCTGCACTCAGGCCCGTGGTCCTGATCATCCTCTATTCGGACCTGCTGGGTAAAGCCATGAGGAACCCCAGAACGGGCTCCCACAGGTCCCCCCTTCTTAATATATAAAAAAATAACTATTAATGGCTTACAGCAATCTCCATAGCTGTTACACCTCCCAGTATGGGAGTAGAGGATGATATAGATGGCATTTCTCTTTTGAATTAGGTCCAAGGTGACCACAGCAGTCTTAGCTGCCTCAAGCCCTTTCTAAACCAAAACTCTTTTTTTTTTTTTTTTGGTTTTTCGAGACAGGGTTTCTCTGTGTAGCTTTGTGCCTTTCCTGGAACTCACTTGGTAGCCCAGGCTGGCCTCGAACTCACAGAGATCCACCTGCCTCTGCCTCCCGAGTGCTGGGATTAAAGGCGTGCGCCACCAACGCCCGGCTAAACCAAAACTCTTAAGGCGACTACAAACTTAAAGAATCCCTTAGCTTCATCATTACTATTAACAGGTTAACATAAATATTGCTATACATAGTCACAATTCTCTCAATCTTACAACTCAAAACAAACTCTTAACAGAACCATTAGAATTAGCATATATGGTGCTACATACAGTTAACAATTTTCTCCGTCTTACAACTTTAACTCAGTCATTTGAATTTTCTTGTTAACAGAACATAGGAAAACTTCGATGTATTCACATTAAACTTAAACATTTCCTCAAATCCACAAAACCAGGGTGCATTAATATCAATAGGTTTCTGCGAACATAATTCAATCTCATAGCTCCTCCTTTTCTTTATAATTTTTAAGCAAAATCTCAAGCCTAGTTAGAAAACCCAAACTTTTCTGTTTAAACAGTTCCATTTGTAACACAAAACCAGTTCCATAAGTAATTCCATTTTTACATAAACAGTTCCACAAAACAATTCATAAATCTCCAGTTAATAAAGCATATATGCATACACAAAACTGCATCTTAATTCTAGGTAGAAACGATAAATTTCTTCATTTAAACAGTTTCATTTTTAACCCAATTCCAGAAAATCATTCCTAGGTCATTACTCAAAACTGTCCCATTGCAATGAAATCTCTATGGTTTGTTTCATTTAAGTCTTAAAATTCAAATGATAAATTCTGGTACTAGCCTTCCAAATATGAGAAATCCATAACCAAAATCTTTTTGTAATTTTATCTCATTTTAAGTTCAAAAAGTTCAAACAAGAAATAAATTCTGGTATCAGGCTTTCACTTCCAAATATGAAGAGATGTTTTTCAACCAAAACTTTTTGCAGTTAATTTTTGTTCAAACAAGCGTCTCTGCAACTTTTGTTCTCAAAGACAGACCTTTTTAGTATAGTAATATTTTAAACCGCACCGTTTTTGCTGTTAGCTCAGGTTTTTCTGTGCTGCGTTGATATTCCACGGATCTCAGCTGCGGATGCCTTGTGCTGGTTCTGGCCTCCGCCATTCTTAGCTTCTTAGCGGCTTCTGGAGCTTTTGAAACCATTCAGACTGCCTACCTTGCAGTCTACTAGGACACTATCTCCTGTGTCTCAGGTGTTTTCACCATATACATTAATAGACTCACACTTAACATTTATACTTTTTCACAAACTCACATAACATGTGCTTAAGCATAAACTCACTCAACATTTACACATTTTTACAAACTCACATATAACATATTAACATCTACTTATTTATACTTTAAGGAAACTATAGAACTACTTTAGCAAATATATTAATTCTTATATACTTATATTCATTCCATCTTATTTCTTATTTAAACTTACATTTACAACTAGCATCTTACAAGTTTATTACTACATGTCTTAAGACTACCTTAGATACTTCTTGCAAGCTTATATTCTTTTTTTTTTTTTTTTTGGTTTTTCGAGACAGGGTTTCTCTGTGTAGTTTTTCGCCTTTCCTAGGACTCACTTGGTAGCCCAGGCTGGCCTCGAACTCACAGAGATCCGCCTGCCTCTGCCTCCCGAGTGCTGGGATTAAAGGCGTGCGCCACCACCGCCCGGCGCAAGCTTATATTCTTTTTTTTTTTTTTTTTTTTTTTTTTTTTTTTTTTTTTTTTTTTTTTTGGTTTTTTCGAGACAGGGTTTCTCTGCATAGCTTTGCGCCTTTCCTGGAGCTCACTTGGTAGCCCAGGCTGGCCTCGAACTCACAGAGATCCACCTGGCTCTGCCTCCCGAGTGCTGGGATTAAAGGCGTGCGCCACCACCGCCCGGCTCGCAAGCTTATATTCTTAAAGGAACTCTATAGATCTATTTTACAAACTTATATAGGCTACCATTAGCATATATCTAACTTAGCAAACACCTAAAGATTTCTTAACACAGAATTTTTACAAACTCATATCTTATATTCGTCTTTCTATTTCTTACTCTTAATTATTATCACCATCTCTATTTGAAAGATTCTCTTAACTAGACAGGAAGTACGTACATCATTTCTAAAGTTTACAGTTTATAGTTAGCTTTGTTATAAAGCACTGGGATTTAGTGAGTGTTGTCATTATAGAGTTGTGATACTTGTTGCTAGGGGATTGTAACATTCTCAGGACAAAGCCACACCCCAAAGTTGCGAGTTCTCTCAGCAGTTCCGGACAGGCAGAGATGCACTGTCAGCGGTAAACGGTTTTTAACTAGAGGCTGTCCCTTCACCCAAATTCATAATAGCTCCCCTAAGTACTTCAATTCAGACAAACATTTCTTTTTTTTTTTTTTTTTTTTTTTTTTTGGTTTTTTCGAGACAGGGTTTCTCTGTGTAGCTTTGCGCCTTTCCTGGAACTCACTTGGTAGCCCAGGCTGGCCTCGAACTCACAGAGATCCGCCTGGCTCTGCCTCCCGAGTGCTGGGATTAAAGGCGTGCGCCACCACCGCCCGGCTCAGACAAACATTTCTATTACAACAGCACTTTTGGTTTGCTCTACCAAAAAACTTCACTTCACACTGAGGGTGAAATTATCATATTTAGCTGCTGTAAAGCTCTTTACCAAAAACTGCACAGCTATTAGGTGGTATTTTAAGGATTTTAAAGTGGCTTGTTTGCTCTTAAAGGTAGCTTTTTGTCATCCAACTGCCGTAGAACTTGTACAGCTATTAGGGTAAATAAGGCATTCTACCAATGGAGCCCCAAACTGCGAAGCGCCTAGTTCCGTATCCTTTCAATTTTTCATCGGAACTGATACTTAAACTTAGACGACTTTCCTACTCATTCTTTTAAAAGCTGTATTTTAAGTTTACCATGAACGTATTTACGAGCTGACAAAAGTGTTTCAGGGCAATGTCGCCATCTTTAGCGGAAAAACTACCTTTCCCAGAATGCATTTCCCTTATATCAATCAGTCCATAATAATATCAGTCCCATATCAGTCCCTTATATCGTTTTTCCATATTTCTTATCGTGTTCGAGAGTCAACTGGTTCTCTTTTACCAGACTTGCTTACAAATTCTTGCCCGGGAGGTTTGAACAAAGTTTTTTGCTTTTGCAACGGGAGATTTGAACAAGCATTTTACATTTTCAGCTATGGGACATTGGGAGGCTTCTGGTCTCTCCTCAGCTGGCTTTAACAGGTGTCTCTCCTTCATTTGACACTGGCCCCGAATCAGAACCACACCTGCCTCGTTAGCCAGCATTGAGGCTGGCATTTCTGATAGCAACTTTCCTCGGGGCTTGTGTTTGTTTTAGCCAGTCAGTGAAAAACAAGATCATGTACAACAACTTTTCCATAGCTCTTTCAGAGAGATTTTCTCCCACTGATCTTATTCTCATTTTGCTTGTTCCTTCCCCCCCAGATGCAGAGCTTCAGCTATCTGTCTGCGGCTCTGTTCCTCTGCTAGCTGCCTTTGGAGGTAGGGGCTTCTTTTTCTCCCCCTGAATCTGCCTCAAACTCTAGCAGCTTTGTCAGGTCATACATTTTCTGGGAAGGAATCTGTCCCCTCTGTTTCTTCAGAGTCTTTCTCCCAGACAGTATCCAGTTTGGTCTCAGTTTATCCCCTCTACCCCAGAAACAGTTTCCAACACTACAGTGGCGGCGTTCCCTGCTACTGGAGGTAGGGGTTTTTGTCTGTTTTTTCAGGGTCTGTGTGGTTTGCGTACAGACTGAAAATCTAACAAGGGAGGTTTTTGCCATTTCCAAACTCCCATTAGGACAGGTGTTTTGCCTCATCAGGCCTTCACCTGGCCCAGTCCCCCAGTGGGTTGGGTTTGCTTGTCTGGGTGCTCAAGGACAGAGCTTATGCCAGAGGCAATCACCCCTCAGGGCTACACTCCCTCATCTCATCGGGAGTCAGTTGAAACAAAGCTTTTCTCAAAGAGGTGCTTTCTCTGACAGAAAAGAAAGCTTTACTCCTGGATAGTTCTGTTCTGCCCTGGCTGGGCTCTTTCCCCGACAGTGTTCTGACTTGGCAGCACAACTGCTTCAGACACAGTTCAGCTTTACTCTTTTCCCAGAAAGGTCCTTACTCTGATAGGAAAGCTTTTCTCAGATTTCTTTTTGCAGCTGTGGACCTGTCAGCCCGGGACTTGTAGGAAAGTGGACAACTGTGCGGTTCCCACCGGCTTTAGCTTTGTTCACTAGTAATCTTCCCCTGGGTCCTGCACCTTCCTGCCTCAGCTCTGTGCTCCAGGAAGTTTACAATTGCAGGAACCCTAGTATCCCCGAAATGCACTCCAACTCAGAGACGCTGGCCAGTCGCCCCTGAGTTTTTGGTCAGAAGCGAGGATACAATGCTAACAGTTTGCATTGCTTCAGGGGATCTTTGCGTTAAGACAATTAGGAGCACTTTTTTTCTGAAATGCTCACTCAAAATCTTTGCTGCCTCAGCTCAGCTGTAACCGTGAAGCTTGACTATTTTGCTTTTCTCAGGTAAAGTTTCCTGCCCTTTTGGGCTCTCTGTAGCTGTTCACCCTTGCACTCTCCCAAGCGTTTCCCTCAGGGTACTCTGACCCACTGTCTTTTACTAGCTTGAAGAGACAGAGCTTAGAAGAGGTTTTTAGGAACTTGTCCTTGCCTCCTGCATTGCAGGGAGGATTGTTAAAGCTTGAAAGAACTTAGAGAGGTTTTGCTGTCTTAAGTTTGTTGTTTTCCCTTAGAGCTAATCACAGGTGGTCCCCATACTAATATCTTCAGGTGATTCTACTCTCCTCTTTCTGAGAGAGGTTAGAGGCTTTAGTTTTTAAGTTTCTTAAGAGAGAAAGATTAAGGCTTTTTAGAGAGATTTTCCCCCCAAATTTTCCAAGGAAAACTTTAGAGTTTAAGAGAAAGATTTTTTTCCCCCCAGGAGAAAGACCAACTTTTCCCAAAACTTCCCAACTTTAAACTTTGACTTCTTACACCCCCATTTTTGCCTCAGGGAGAAATCACTTTCTCCTGCCGCTTGGATTTGGCATTTCAGCTGTCCCAAGGTCAAAAGCTTCCATAGGAAACTTTTTCTTCCCCATAAAATCAAAGAAGAGCTTTTTTACTTCCCGTAAAACCCAAAGAAAGATTTTTTTCCCAGTTTGCTTTCAAAGCCCCCAAAGTTAGAAAATTGAAGAGTTTTTCTGTCTAGTTGCCTTACTTATTTTTTCCTACACAATCTTACACTTCGAAGTTTTTCCTAACTATATTACTACCCTATATCTTATACTTATCACAGATAGAAATTGAGAAAGGGATAGAAGATAGAAAATTGACAGAAGAGAATTTCGCTGCAGCATCGGACATCCTTCCAGTCCGCTTTCCTTTTCTCTCGAGGATAAAACCCCTGCCTCACCAATATATATATATATATATATATTCCATAACACTGGCATGCCTTTCCACTAGCAGGGCTGACTCAGCACTTTCACCAAAAACTCTGTATTAAAACTATTATTTTCCTTTATCTTTAGTCCCTATTACTTTGTCTTTAGTCCCTGTTCATTTGTCTTTAGTCCCCCTTTTTTTGTTTCCCTTTTTTTTTCTTTAGTCCCTTTTTTTCTTTAGTTCCTTTTTTTCTTTAGTCCCTGTTCACGGCGCCATTCTGTGGGATGTTTACCCACCACCCCCACAGCTTCCCAGAGTTTTCTTGAGTGCGATCAGCAGGAAATATTAGATAGAAGGATTTATAGCGGAGAATCTTGCGGAGATAAACAGATAGAAAATAAAGGATAGCCTCGAGAGGGCCTGGAACCTATTCCAACGGGCCCTGACTGTCTCTGGTCCAGGGTTTTTATAGAGACGCCAAGGGGTGGAGCAAAAGACCTCCTCCCCCAGCACAGCCAAGTGCAGACCATCTCAGACACCTGCACTCAGGCCCGTGGTCCTGATCATCCTCTATTCGGACCTGCTGGGTAAAGCCACGAGGAACCCCAGAACGGGCTCCCACACATCTGCAAGTGCATTCCTTTGAGTACCCTTTGAGTTACTTTCTGCAGGTAGTGGAGTTTGGTTGTTCAAAGAACAAATAGAGACCAAGTGGTGGTGGTGTACACTTTAAATCCCAGCACTCAGGAAGCAGAGGCAGGTGGATCTCTGTGAGTTTAAGGCCAGGCTAGTCTACACAGCGAGTTCCAGGATAGGCTCCAAGGTTACACAGAGAAAATCTGTCTTAAAGAACAAAAAACAAACAAACAAAACAACAACAACAACAAAAACAAAAAAAAAAACAAAAACAAAAAACCAGCAGCAGCAGCAACAACAAAAACCCAGTAGGACATTTCCTTATTATAATTTCCTTGGCTAATTGCCAAGTGATGGAAAAATCTTTTTTCAAACCTTTGCTATTGGCATGATGTTTTTAATGAAATTCTGAGGCCCCTAGCACATTTCCTATCATAGTTGATCAATTTCTTCATTACATTGTGTTAGAGGGCATGGAGACCCAAATGGGATTGGATGTGTGTTATATTTATATGGGATGATTCCTATTCCTGATTATTTCTTGTAACTGAATAAATAGCAAAGTTAATTCTGACACATCAGGAATAAATTCAGCAGTTTCAATGTGTAAAACAACTCTTTCTGGCCCGGCGGCGGCGGCACAAGCCTTTAATCCCAGCACCTGGGAGGCAGAGCCAGGCGGATCTCTGTGAGTTCCAGGCCAGCCTGGGCTACCAAGTGAGTTCCAGGAAAGGCGCAAGCTACACAGAGGAACCCTGTCTGGAAAAAAAACCAAAAAACCAAAAAACCAAAAAACAAAAAAACCCAAAAAAATCAACAACAACAACAAACAAAAACCAAAACAACTCTTTCTGTATACTGAGTGTCAGTAACCATGTTAAGAGATTCTGTAATCTGACCTTCGGACAGAATCATAAGGGCTTTTGTACAACTTTACTTAAATTTTCTGATTTGTAACATGCCTTTCCTTGTTTGTTTGCATCTGTATAAGATGTAGGGTCTCCAGAAATTGGTGTTCCCTGTACAATGTGAGGAAGAATCCAATTAGTTCTCTTTATAAATTTAACTCTCCTCCTTTTGGAATATTTCTTGTTAATCTCTCTAAAAAAATTACTGCAAGCTGTTTGATAATGTTCACATAATTTGTCAACTTTATCTTTAGTAGAAGGTACTACAATTTCTGCTGGATCTATTCCTGCTAATTGATGAAGTTTCAATTTTCCTTTTAGAATCAATTCAGAGACCTTTCCCACGTAAGTTTTTAATTTCTTATTCTGTTTATGTGGTAAAAAGATCCATTCTAAGATAATATCTTCCCTCTACATTAATATTCTGGTATAAGAATCCTTCCTTTCTTCCTTCTTTCCTTCCTGCCCTGCCTCCATCTCTCTTCTCTCTTCTTCCTTCTTCTTCTTCCTCCTCCTCCTCCTCCTCCTCCTCCTCCTTCTCTCTCTCTCCTCTCTCTCTCTCTCTCTCTCTCTCTCTCTCTCTCTCTCTCTCTCTCTCTCTCTCTCTCTCAAGGCAGGGTCTATCTTTGTAGTCCCGGATGTCCTGGAACTCACTGTGTAGATCAGGCTGCACTTGAATTTACAGAGACCATCCTGACTCTGCCTCTTTGGTGCTGGAATTAAAGCCGTGCGCCACCACTCACCCTCTCCCCCTGCCCGCCACCCCCCACCCCCACCCACTTCTACCCCGCCAGAATTGTCCTTTAACCAGAACAACTGAAGGACACCAGTCTCTCCTTGGGAGTGGAGACTGTGCATCAGGGCGCACTGGGTGTGGGGGAGAAGCAGAGACTTTGGGGAAGGAAAGCTTCACCGGTGTGCTGCAGGGATCTTTCTAGAACAAGCACCCAACACACACCAGTGAGAGTGGGAGAGAGGGGAGCGGACAGAGGAGAGGTCACCAGAACCCAGGACAGCTGCTAAGAGGCTTCGATGCCGGGTCCAGTTTGCAGTCTCTCTCATTTTACACTCTACCGACACGAGGTGGGGCAGGCGAGGAAGCAAGTTACCCCAAGCACACCCGCAGTCAGCGGTTGTTAAGGGCAACGACCTTAACAGCTTTTCTTAACAGTTTCAACGACTTCTCCAGCTCGCTCTGTTTCAGGTAGCAAGTGAAGTCATGCTTGGCAAATGGGCAGTCCAAGCAGAACTTTAAGTCACTAAATCAATCAGTATCTAATTACGGGTCTTTTCCACTTTATTCTCCTGTAAGTGGATGTGTTCTCCAGAGTCCCAAGGCCAAACATTGGGTCTCCTGACAGGAAGGCGTTCCGTTCTGTTTTGGTTTGTTTTGTTTTTTCGAGACAAGGTTTCTCCGTGTAACAGCCCTGGCTGTCCTGGAACTCAGTCTGTAGCCCAGGCTGGCCTCGAACTCACAGAGATCCGCCTGCCTCTGCCTCCTGAGTGCTGGGATTGAAGGCGTGCACCACCACCGCCCCGCAGGAAGGTGTTCTCATCCTTATGCCGAGCTGGGAGGTTCGCAGCTCCTCTAAGGTTGTTTCGGGTCTGTAAGCCCTCGGTCTCAAACTCAGGAAGAAGACAAGTAACGGAATGTCTTTCTTTTTCCTTAGTAGACAGGATCTGATTGTGTGGTCCTGGCTGGCCTAGACCTCGAGACACAGACAAGTTAGGGCCTCTCTGCCTCCCTCTGCCTCACCTCCTGTCCCCTGCCTCTGCCTCTGGAAAGCGGAGGTTAAAAGCGTGCAACCCCCACACCCAGCAGCAACTGAATTAAAACAAAAGACAACAACTTATTGTTTGGGGGCTCTTTTTTTCCCGTGTGTTTTGTTTTTACCGCGCACGTACGAGTGCGGAGGAGAGAGAAAAACTTTCTGGAACAGTCTCCTGCGGACGCTGGGGCTAGAACAGAGGTCTTCAGGCTTGCAGAGCGAGCAGGTACACGGACTAAGCCCTCTGCCCCGCCGAGTGAATTATTATTTTTCCCTTTGAGACACGAGCCCCTGTAGCCCAGGCTGGCCCCACAGCCTGTCTCTACCTAGCCGGGGATGGCTTTGAACCCTGGGTCCTAGCGCTGGAACTCCAGGCTCGCGTCCACACTTCATCCATACCCCGGCCTTTCACGTTTCTGGAAGTTGAAGCGCGATCCCGACACGGCCCCCGCGGACGGTGTCTAAAGGGTGGTCAGTGGTCAGTCCGGAGGTCTGGCCGTCCGCGGCGCCCGCTCCAGGCTCAGCGCCAGGGCCCGGCGGGGAGCGTCCGAGCGTTGGGCGCACACGGGGCGGGGGCTCGGAGCAGGGCCTCTGACGTCAGGGCGGGGGCGGGGCGTATGCAGACGAGGCGGCGCGCAGTGGCTGCCGGTCCCGGGGGTTCGGAGGGCGGCGTCCCGCGCGGTGACGATCCCGTGTGGGTGAGTGTGACGTCCGCGGGGAAGAGAAGACCGCGACGGGTGTGGAGGGCGTGGGCGTCGATTTGGTGTGGCGATCGTGGTGACCGTGCGTTAAAGGGGCGCGCGTGTGTAGGGAGAGCGTGCGTGCGTGTCGAGCAACTCATACTTACCTGGCAGGGGAGATACCATGATCACGAAGGTGGTTTTCCCAGGGCGAGGCTTATCCATTGCACTCCGGATGTGCTGACCCCTGCGATTTCCCCAAATGCGGGAAACTCGACTGCATAATTTGTGGTAGTGGGGGACTGCGTTCGCGCTCTCCCCTGGTGTTGTGGTTTCTAAAAAAAGAGTTTTCTTCTTTTCGCAGTGATCTTGTAGTGTAATTGTTATTCAAACTTCTCTGTGGTTCGCATCAGCGACGGTGACCCTTTTTTATTACTATTTTCTTTTGTCCAGTGTACTCTTTACTTTCATGTACTGACCTTGCAGTTGAGCTGGTTTTTCCAGGCTTCACAGAACCCGTTAAAGCTGAGTTCAGTACTAGAAGCTCACGTGGTGACAAGAGCAAGTCCTGCTTGCTGTCCTCTGGCACATGGACCCCGCAACCCCAATTCATAAATGTTCTTTATTCACTAGGTCCAACAGGAGCGCCCCTCACCCGCTCGCTGCCTAGAATTTTTCTGAGTGTTGGGATCCAGATTCTGATTCATACTGGTGTGTGTGTGTGTGTGTGTGTGTGTGTTTTGCCTGCATGTATTCCTGTTGCAGAAGGCATCGGATCCCCTGAGACTCGAGTTATAGAGTGTTGTTAGCAGCCATGTGGGTGCCAGGAATTGAACCCAGGTCCTCTGGAAGAGCAGCAAGTGCTGTTAACCACAGCTTCTGTGAGGTGATGTGCACAACAGCTGCATCGTGTCCACCGGACAGCTTTTCACAGCTCTCCTCCACACTGTCAGTCCTTACGTTCTTCTGGCCCTCTTCTGAGTTCCCTGAACCTTGCTTGGGTGGAGGAGGTTGGTGTAGACCATTCATCTGCAGTTGAGCGCTCACAGTTACTTATTCTCAGCATTTTGACCGGTTGTGGATCCCTGCAGTAACCATTACACCAACGAGCTGCAGAGAAACGTTTTGGGGTATAAAATATATTTAGAAGGCAGTTTGACAGCATGATTTAGCACAACAATATTTTGTGAGGGAAGACATTGTTTTTCAGTGGTAAACCAGACAACCTTAATGAAATTCACTGGGAAACATTATATGATGCCTGTGGCACATGCCTTTAAAAGATGCCAGCACTCAGGAGGCAGAAGCAGGCAGATCTCTGAGTTTGAGGCCAGCCTGGCCTACAGAGTGAATTCCAGGACAGCCAGGGCCACACAGAGAAACCTTGTCTCAAAAAATAGCAAAACAAAACAAAACAAAAAAACTTCATTGCAGCCTACAGCTCCACATCACAATCCATCATCATGGAGGCCAAGGAAGGATGCTGCTTACTGGCTTGCTCGCTCCTCATGGCTTGGCCTATAGCACTCAGGACCACCAGCCCCGGGGTGGCACCCCCCACAATGGGCTTGGCATTCCCACACTCACCAGTGACTAAGGAAATGTCCTTCGTACTTTCCTATCGCTGATCTTACAGAGGCAGTTTCTCAACTGAGATTCCCTCCCCTCAGATGACACTAACTTGTGACAAGTTGATAGAAAGCTAGCCAGTTTAACCCAAGTCGCACTCAGGTGGTGCAGGATCACTCTGAGTTCAATACTGGCCTGGTGTCCTGGTTAGATTTATGTCTGTAAATATATCTAGCTGTAAGGCCTTCTGTCTCTCTGTCTCTCTGTTTTGTTTTTTGAGATAGTGTTTCTCTGTGTAACAGCACTGGCTGTTCGGGAACTCGAGTTATAGTCCGGGAGTTATAGCCTGTGTCTAGAGACCCCCAGGAAGACCACCACAGAGCCAATATCATTTGCAAAACACATAGGGGTTTATTGATAACAAGCAAGCTCAGGCTTGGTCAGCATCCAACACACTGGCTGGCCAGGTGAAGGAGGACAGCCCTGAGCCCTCAGGGTGAGGGATTTTTAAAGGGGGAAAACCACAAACAGGGTGGTACAAGCCTTGGCATCATATGATTGGGTGAGGGTGTGTAACCTTTGAATTTACTGGTTGGGGGTTGCAGTTATCATTTGGGGGGCAGGCCTGAACAAGTCCCAGGCTTTGTCCTTGAGCTGCCGTGGGGACTGGCTGGCCTTGCACATTCACATTGACCCATGCACGTAGCTCTAAGTTGGTGAGGGGTCCCAGACAGTAAACAACTGGCTGAATCTTGAGCAGTCCGAGTACGTGCAGAAAGGGAGCTACCGCAAGGACTATGTCATGGCCCTCCCAGAAACTGCCTGCTCAAGTCTCAGGAAACTGAAATTGAGGCCTGATGTCCAAAAGAACACTGACAGCCTGTTATGGCGTCTGCTTGCTCCTTTCACAGGCTGGCCTGGAACTCAGAGATCCACTTGTCTCTGCCTCTCCAGTGCTGGGATTAAAGTCGTGCAACACCACCCGGCCCTAAGGCATTTTATTAATTAGTGATCCCTGGGCTGTTGGTTTCAGGGTCTGTAAGAAAGCAGGCTGACCGAGCCATGGGAAACAAGCCAGTACACAGCCTCTGCATCAGCTCCTGCCTCCAGCCTCCAGCCAGCCTCCTGCCCTGCTTGAGTTCCTGTCCTAAGTTCCTTCGATGTGGAAGCATAAGCCAAATAAACAAACCCCTTCCTCCCCAAGTTGCTTGGATCACGGTGTTTTGTCCCTGCGACAGAAACCCTGACTAAGACACCTGGTCTACATATCTAGTTCCCAGCCAGCCAACAAATACACAGTTTAAAAACAAAACAAATTAGATATGAAAGTAGAGGAGGGGGACTGGAGAAATGACTCAGCTGTTGGGAGCACCGGCTGCTCTTTACAGAGGACCCGGGTCTGGTTCCCAACACCAGCCACACGGTGGCTGATACTCGTCTATATCTCCGTTTCCTGGGGATCCAACCCCTACCCTACTGAACGACCGGGGTGCACAGATGTACCAATGTTTGTTTCCCTTTCCATACTGGCAACGATGGTTTCCATAGCGTCCTAGTTAAGGCTTGCTGTGATTAAACAGCGTGACCTTTAAAAGCAAGCAGAGGAGGGAAAAGGTATACATGGTTTTACCCTTCCGCATCGTAGTTCGGCATTGAAGGAAGTCAGGGCTGGAACTCAAACAGGGCAGGCAAATCCTGGAGGCAGGAGCTGCTGCAGAGGCCACAGAGGGGCGTGCTTACCCTGTCGCCTTGGTCATCACTGCTCAGAGACTCATTTCTTAGAGAACTCAGGACCACTAGCCTAAGGTTGGTACCAACAACAAGGCCGGGCCCGCCCGCCCTCCTCATTCACGAAGAAAACGCGGGCAGGCAGACCGGCGGTGGCCGGCGGCGCAGGGCCTTTAGTCCCAGAATGGGAGGAAGGGGTAGGTGGATCTCTGAGTCCAGCCTGGTCTACAGAGGGAAGATCGATCCCCCAGAGCCGAACCTTGTAAGGCAGTGTGGTGGTTCCCCGCTCTGACATAAATTCCAGTTTCTGTCAAGCACACATATTCCCAACTTGTTTTCAGTGCCAGTGTCTACTCCAGTGTGTATATCCGAGGATTGAGAAAAGTAAGGATGGACAAAAATGAGTCTCAGAAGCAGATTCACAAGACACATAGAGCTTAGACTTGTATATACATCTTGAGGTGGCTAGGAAAAGTGTCTCAAATGACGGAAGGCTTAAAGAAGTCTAATGTTCAACGGAAATCACCAGGGGAGAGCGCGAACGCAGTCCCCCACTACCACAAATTATGCAGTCGAGTTTCCCGCATTTGGGGAAATCGCAGGGGTCAGCACATCCGGAGTGCAATGGATAAGCCTCGCCCTGGGAAAACCACCTTCGTGATCATGGTATCTCCCCTGCCAGGTAAGTATGAGTTGCTCGACACGCACGCACGCTCTCCCTACACACGCGCGCCCCTTTAACGCACGGTCACCACGATCGACACACCCAATCGACGCCCACGCCCTCCACACCCGTCGCGGTCTTCTTGCCCCCGCGGACATCACACTCACCCACTCGGGATCGTCACCGCGCGGGACGCCGCCCTCCGAGCCCGCGGACCGGCAGCCACTGCGCGCCGCTTAGTTTGCATAGCCACGCCCCACGTGTTTTTTTTTTTTTTTTTTTTTTTTTTTTTTTTTTTTTTTGCCATGCAACCGCGATGTCCCCAGGGACTCCCCGAGCGCACTACGTAGCCTAGGAGGACCCCAAACTGATCCTGCCTGGGTGCCATCGTCCACCGCTGGGGTCACGCACTCGGGGATTGTGCGGGCCAGGCTTTCTCCGAGCACCCAGGACCACAAGCCCTGGGGTGGCACCGCCCACCGTGGGCTCGGTCTTCCCTCATTCACCACGGGTGAAGGAAATGCCCGTCGGGCTCTCCAGCCTTCAGCCCGATCCCGCGTCAAGTTGACAATCAACTGGCCAGCGCAACCCTGTAATCCATCCCAACGCTGCGGCGGTGCAGGAGCGCCGTGAGTTCGAGGCTAGACACCTGTGGTCTACACATCTAGTTCCAGGTAGCCAGGGCTACCCGCTGAGATCTCGTCTCAAAACCAACCAGCAGGCAAACAAAAAACAAACAAGACATGGAAGTGGAGTTGTGGGGCTGGAGAAACGACTCAGCGGTTTAGAACGCGGGCTGCTCTGTCGGAAGACCGAGGTTCGATCCCCGCACCCACGGGGCAGCTCACAGCCACCTGCCAGCTCCAGGCCCGGGGGACCCGACAGCCTCTTCTGACATGCACAGGTCCTGGCACACAGGTGGTGTGTCACTCGTGAATACTCACAAAATAAGTGTTAAAAATGGTCAGTGGAGGAGGCTGGTTGGGAAGACGAAGGGGATCTGCAGGACTGTGAGGGGACAAGAGAGAGACCAGGGTCGTGGACGTGGTTGACGTACATTGTGTGCGTGCGTGAAGACGTCGCTAATGAATGGAATTATTACGAATAGCTGCTGTATGTGGAGGGTTACAGATAGGCAAAGGATAACCCCAGCCGGCACTCAGGAGGCCGAGGCAGGCGGATCTCTGCGAGTTGGAGGCCGGGCTGGTCTACAGAGTGAGTTCTGGGACAGCCAGAGCTACCAAACAGGAACGAAGCACTAAGACTCGAGGGCTGGGCTGTTTGGTGGGAGCTCTGTGAGTTCTAGGCCAGCCACAGCTACCCGGAGAGACCCTGTCTCAAAACAACACACAAAACTGCGACCTGGGCCGGGCGGTGGTGGCGCACGCCTGTAATCCCAGCACTCGGGAGGCAGAGCCAGGTGGATCTCTGTGAGTTCGAGGCCAGCCTGGGCTACCAAGTGAGCTCCAGGAAAGGCGCAAAGCTACGCAGAGAAACCCTGTCTCGAAAAAACCAAAAAAAAAAAAAAAAAAACTGCGACCTGGGCAGGGACATGTATATATAGCTTGGTGAGAGAGGGCATGCCTAGCGTGTGAGATCAATCCTCAGCACTAACCGGTTAAATACACAAAAACGCTAAATCCAAAAACCTGCAATCAGGCTTTTGGCCTGCAGCATATTTCCCCGACCCCGGGTGCTGCGACCCATCGGGTTGTGCCTCTAAACCGAGGCACGGGGAGCCACACTTGTTGGGTCACCCGAGTTTCTCAAGACACCGCACTTTGGCTTCAACCTTGAAGTTGTGGCTTTTCACAAAAGACTTGAAACTTCAACATCCCAGAAGAGTTGACATTAGTGCTGAACTCAACTTTTGAAAGTACCCCGAGGCTGGAGAGACGGCTCAGAGGTTAAGAGCACTGGCTGCTCTTCCAGAGGTCCTGAGTTCAATTCCCAGCTCCCACAGGGTGGCTCACAACCATCTGCAATGAGATCTGGTGCCCTCTTCTGACATTCAGGCAGATGCTGTATACATAATAAATAAAGAAGAAACGGGAAAAGAAAACAATTGAGTCCCAGGTGCCTCGTTGGCTCAAATTCTTTTAATCTTAATGTTGGGAGATGTGTTTACAGGTTTCAGAGTGCGTCGTAGCTGAAACAAAGACTTAGAATGACCTCAGATTAAGATATTTTGATAATAGCTTTGAGGTTAGGGATCAAATACAAAGCAGTATAGTAAGTTTTGATTTTTCCCAATCACTGGGCAAGCTTTAGTGAAACACTATCAGCACTTTCTGTTTTAGAACATAGCTGTCTTCAGTTTCATACACACATATAATGTATGGTGACTACATTCTACCTTATTTTTTTATGAACATAAATTTGTAATTGTAACCATTTTTAAGTTCACAATTCAGTGGCATGAATTACATTCAAGATATTAATTACACTCATGATATTTTATATTTGTTGTATTCATTAATTACATTCACAGTATTCATTCAATAACTTTATTTATGATATTCATTCATTAATTATATTGATTTATTACATTTATGATATTATGTCCTGATACTACTGTCCATTTTGGGGACTTTTCCATTACACAAAACAGAGATTCTGTACTTAGGAAATCATTGCTCTATATTCCCCTCTTCTCCACCTTGAGATGACATCTGATCTTTCTATCTCTATGAATTTGCATATTCTATGTATTTCATGTAATATAATTCTATAGTATTGGTACCTTTTTTAAAATGTAAAAACATTTTATGTACAACTGCAGGAGAAATAATACACAGATAACTTGAACATAAAAACTGGTTACATTTCAAAAATCCAGGGTTATTTGAAACTGGAAAATATTTTCTCTGTAGAAAATAGTAAAAATGATAACATGTCCCAATAATCCCTTTAAAGCCAAATAATAGCTGAATTATACATATAAATATTGATTAGATTCTGGGATAGAGAAGAAACCTATCTTCATCTGTTTAGAGAGCTATGTTTTACTTAAGTTGTGTAAGTGAGATTCCTATTGAAAGGGAAAAATCAGTAGCCATCTTGAGAGATGCTTCCCCATCCTCCTCCAAAGGTATTTGCTGACCAGCATTTTTTGAATTGACCAAAAGTTGAACCTATGGGAAAGATAAGGCTGGGACAATAAATCTGTGTATCCTAGACTTGGCAAAACAAGATATAAAGAGTAATGGGAAGCCGGGTGGTGGTGGCGCACGCCTTTAATCCCAGCACTCGGGAGGCAGAGCCAGGCAGATCTCTGTGAGTTCGAGGCCAGCCTGGAGCCTGGTCTCCAAAGTGAGTTCCAGGAAAGGCTCAAAGCTACACAAAGAAACCCTGTCTCGAAAAACCAAAAAAAAAAAAAAAAAAAAAAAAAAAAGAGTAATGGGCTCAACTGAGCAGAAGTTGACCTTCTGGAGTGTAGAACTACAACAATAAATCTGAATGTGTCAACAAAAGCAGGGCATAGGAAATAAAAATTTATGTCTCTGTAGACACCCTGAATCCTGTTAGCAACTAGTAACCTTATGCTTACCTCATCCCTAGCCCCCAAGATATGTAACATTCTGCCAAGACAAGGTAGGAGAGTCCTTCAAAATTCCTGCTTCACAGGAGTTTGTCAGATATTCTAGGCCTGTAGGCCCAAGATGGATGGCCCAGCGCTGGAGAGGAACCTTGGTGACTGTCCAGGCAGCCAGCTGCTTCTGTCATTTCTGTAGTTTTGGAAGTTTTTTGCTCTGCACTTCCTGTTTACTCAGGTAATAGTATATCCTTCTCGGGTCTCTGATGGAGTTGAAGATGAGATACTTATAGTTATAGCTTTCCTTGTTATGGAGTACAGAAAAAACCACCTCACAAAAGAGGTATAAAGTGTATAAGGTTGAGAGACATGAATGCTTACTAAGTCATCTGTATTAAACTCTGTTACAATGTAAAGAGATTCCAGCCTTGTAAATAATGAATGAAGACCTGTGCTGCACTTAAAGTATTTGCTGCTTGATTATTTTATTTTTACATCAGAGCTTTATAACGAACTTTTGTACAGAATTGTGAGTTGTGACCATGGAACAAGAGAGCTTTTGCTAGGGCCTATTATTTTTAACCACCATTAATTAGTTGGGGTGGAGTTTACTGTACTGTGGAATTTTCACATTTGAATTTTTTTAGTTGCCTGGCAAATGCTGGTATCAGTTCAAACATATCAGCAGAGTGATTTGCTGAACTCATTACAGCCCTGTCATGTTACTTTTTGATTACAATAAAAGTTTTCAGTCAACTTAAAAAAAAGAAAGAAAGAAAGTAAATTAGGTACAAAACTTTTGACTCACCAAGATAGGATACATAATGAGATATTTTCTCTGAATTTGCTAAATACAGATAGACTGGACATTGTAAATGTCATTCTTACCTGATAATTGTTCTTATTGTATATAGTTTTACTATGTTAGAGTTAAAAACTGTTCCTTTTTATTTAGACAGAAAGGAGGAAATGTTGTGAGATATCCCTGTGAAGATATATTACTATGATTGTTTTAATAAAGAGCTGAATGGCCAATAGCTAGGCAGGAGGTGTAGGCAGGACTTCCGGACAGAGAGAGAAAGGAAGTAGGAGTTGACAGACACCAATGGGACATGAAGGGAGTCAGATATACTGAATTAAAAAAAGTCACAAGGCAGAATGTAGATTACTATAAATGGGTCAATTTTAGTCATAAGAACTAGTGGGACAAGCCTAAGCTAAGACCAAGCTTTCATAATTAATAGGAAGCCTCCATGTCATTATTTGTGAGCTGGCAGGCCATAACAAAGTATGCTACACTCTTCCAGAGACACCAGGTTCAATTCCCAGCACCCACTCCCACCTGGCACCCACATGGTGGCTCACAATCATCTATAACTCCAGTACCCGATGTCCCTACACATCTCCTCCTGGCCTCTGCAGGCACTTTGAGAAGGTGGTGCACAGACATCCATGCAGGCAAAACATCCACACACGTGGAATGGTACAATTTCTTTTTTCCAAGCAGGGGTTTCTCTGTAACAACAACTCTGGCTGTCCTGGAACTTGCTCTGTAGACCAGATTGGCCTCAAACTCACAGAAATCCACCTGCCTCTGCCTCCCGAGTATTGAGATTAAAGCCGTGTGCCACCACTGTCTGGCCCACAATACAATATTTATAACAATATTTTTCTGAGACAGGGATTCTCTGTGTATTTTTGGTGCCTGTCCTGGATCTAGCTCTGTAGACCAGGCTAGCTTCGAACTCACAGAGATCCACTTGGTTCTGCCTCCCGAGTGCTGGGTTTAAAGGCATGTGCCACCACCACAATATTTTTAAGAAGAGATTTATTTATAATCTGGGCTATGGTGGTACAAGCCTTTTATCCCAGCACTTGGGAGGCAGAGAGGGGTGGATCTCAGAGAGTTCGAGGCCAGCCGGCTGTACAGAGCAAGTTCAAGGCCAGCTGGGTCTACAAAGTTCCAGGACAGCCAGGGCAACACAGAGAGACCTTGTCTGGAAAAAAACAAAAAGTGAGAGGGGTAGGGGGAGAGTGACTTTAATTTTATGTGTATAGGTGTTTTGCCTGTGTGTATGTCTGTGTGTATAGTGTGTATAGTGCTCAGTGGAGGACAGAAGAGGGCATCAGATCTCCCAGATCTCCTAGAACTGGAGTTACACACAGTTGTGAATTGTCATGTGGGTGCTGGGAGTTAACCCCTGGTGGGTGTTCTGGAAGAGCAGCCAGTGCTCTTAACTGTTGGGCCATCTCTCCAGCCCCCCCAACCCTGCCCTCGTATGGTGTGTGTGTGTGTGTGTGTGTGTGTGTGTGTGTGTGTGTGTGTGTGTGTGTGATTTCACTTTCTGTGCCCATGACAATGATTTTCATACATATTCCCAGTACGTTTTCACTCCCAGGATACAGGCACCAATACTGGTCCCCCAAATGCAATGCTCCAACACAACTGTACTGTATCTCCTGCTCGGTGAGGACACCAAATAGTGACTTGTACCTAGAAGAGGGCCTTCACAGATACCACCACGCTGTCCCTCTGATAGACTTCCAGACCCTAGAACTGTTTTGATTCTGCAAAAACGGGACACTAGAAGCTTGAACCAAAGAGATCTCTGACCTAGAGGCCTGAGCTCCTCAAGAACAAATGTGCCGCCCCGGCAAAGGACTAGAGTGTGTGTGTGGACCGGTTTAATGGTGCTGAGCCAGTCCCCAGGGTGGCCATGCTCCACGCATCTTTGAAGGAATGACAGCCATGGGACCTAACCTGAAAAGGAGAGTGCTTACTCCCTTTTCCTGGAATCGTTTCTACCAGCTTTGGGGAGGGAATTTGAGACAGGGTGTCTCGTCACTCCGTCACACAGGCTGGCCTAGAACTGCACTAATTCATAGCTACCACACCTGGCTGAGAAGTTTTGAAGCCTTATGCAATATTAGATGAAGGTACATGAACTTCACAGACGTGTTCTACCGCCGGAACCATCCATCTGCTCACCCTGGTTTAGGTATTTATGTGTTTGTGTATGCCACGTATGTGCAGAGGCCGGCCAGATGAGAGGTCTTCCTGTGCAAGAATTAATTGCAAGGCTGGGTGGAAGTCATCCGACTTGAGGGATGGACCTGGAACCTCAGCGAGAGTGGAAGATGCTGGATTTTAAGTTTATTATTAGAAAGGCCTTGGGCAGGCAGAGGCACCCCGAATCTCAGCAGCTGAGGATGAAACAGTTGGTGTTCTGAGTTAACTCGGGAAGATCGTAAGAAGAGGATTACTCTAGGATGTAGTCAGGGTCTGAGGCAGCAGGGCGGTCCAGCCTCGATGGACTGAACCCCGAACAGCCACGCAGAAGCATCGTTATCGATAGTTACACAGAGGTTGTGATTTAGAGTAAAACAAGTTCCTCTTACCAAAGCCCTGGTCTGATCTTCATGTTTCGTGAAGGAAAACGTCACAGCCACTCCTGAAACTTTAGTTCTCATGTGCACTGTTAGCAGTACTCAATAGCCCAGAGACCTTACTGTGACGAAACTCACGCCAAGGCTGTAAAGCTCCTTCTGAAAAACAACTCTATAAATCACAGAAAACAATCACTGTTTTAAACATCGATTAATCTTCAAGGTCTAAATACTTCCAGAAAACAGCAGTTTCCTTCTAATGTTTACCTTAGATACAATGACTCTACTAGATTTCCAGTACAGAAACAAAAACCTCTCATCCTTCGTGGCGCGTCTCATAGTCCTAGTCCTTCATTGACCTCTGTCCAATGGGGACCGGAAGTCTCCCAAAAGGTACTCTCTGCCTCTCCTCTCTGGGGCTGCCCGGCCCGACTGCAGGGGCCCACTGTGCAGAGTGGGTGGATGGGTGGATGGGGGGACGGACAACGTGGGTGCTGATGCTTGGAGAAAAGAGCTGACAAGACACAGCGAGGTCCTTGGCTCTAACACAAAATGGTTCTAGAACCCCAGGAGTACAGAACCGGAAAGGAGCCTGCTGGACTCGGAGTTGGGCCACACAGCCAGTGGGTGACCACTTCCTAGTTACCACTCATGAAGTCTCACTCTTCGAGGAACAACCTGGGACTAGAACCACGCAAACTGGGTCGTTATGAGGTTAAAGCGGTAAGGATACTTGTGTTCTCAGATTAAAAACACACTAACACAAACGAAGAGGGATCACTTGCGTACAGTGTAAAGGAAAACACGGTCTTTTTTTTGCACCGCAATGATCAGGGGAGAGCGCGAACGCAGTCCCCCACTACCACAAATTATGCAGTCGAGTTTCCCGCATTTGGGGAAATCGCAGGGGTCAGCACATCCGGAGTGCAATGGATAAGCCTCGCCCTGGGAAAACCACCTTCGTGATCATGGTATCTCCCCTGCCAGGTAAGTATGAGTTGTTCGCCACGCACGCACGCTCTCCCTACACACGCGCGCCCCTTTAACGCACGGTCACCCCGGTCGCCACACCCAATCGACGCCCACGCCCTCCACACCCGTCGCGGTCTTCTTGTCCCCGCGGACATCACACTCACCCACACGGGATCGTCACCGCGCGGGACGCCGCCCTCCGAGCCCGCGGACCGGCAGCCACTGCGCGCCGATTCGTTTGCATAGCCCCGCCCCACGCGTTTTTTTTGTTTTGTTTTGTTTTTTGTTTTTTGGCCATGCAACCGCGATGGCCCCAGGGACTCCCCGAGCGCACCACGTAGCCTAGGAGGACCCTAAACTTCTGATCCTGCCTGGGTGCCATCGTCCACTGCTGGGGTCACACGCTCGGGTCCATCCACCGGCCGAGCTGCACCCTCGGCCCATGAACCACTTTCCTTTCGCACAGAAGTTCGCTGCAAGTTCTCAGCAGAAACCATGACTAAGCTGGCTGTGGCGCTCACACCTGTCATCCTAACACTTGCGAGGCAGAGCCGAGAGAATTGTCGGGACCTAGTCGTCCTGATGCTTGACGTCATATTTATGGCGGCGGGGGGAGGGTGGAGGCCAGGACGACTGTGGTGGACCGGGGGAGACCTCAGGTCGATGGGCACGTGCGCTCACCTTCTCACCCTCTGACTGACCATTTGGTAAACACTGAAGGAGTGATTTCTTTCTCTTCCTTCCCTCCTCCTTCCTTCCCTTTAATACTCCGTCCCCGGTACCGAGTCATCTTGTGGGATCTGCAGGGGGACCGTTCTGGTCTAGAGTATCCACCTCTTTAAAACCCCAGCTAAAGCAGCTGCAGCCCGGGACAGCATCTGCCGGGAAATACAAATCAAAGCCCCTGCTCCCAGTCTTCCGCCTCCCCACTGCTCTGCTTGGAAATGAGGCTGAGGCCTGGAGCTGGGGAGCTGCCGGTAGGGCAGAGACCACAGGTGGGTGCTACAGCAAGCGAGCGTGTCCAGGTCAAGGGCCGATTCTGGGAGTTAGCTCTCTCCTTCCACCCCATGGGATCTGGGGATCGAACTCAGGTTGTCAGGCTTGGCAGCAGTCACCTTCACCCAATGAGTCACCTTGCTGCCCCCAAACCATTAGGGGGAGGAGTAGGGGATGTGTTGGGGAGCAGCAGCTATGTAGCCCTGGCTGGCCTGGAACTTACTATGTAGACTAGGCTGGCCTCAAACTCAGAGACGGTGTCAGCTGCAGCTGGTGTTCAGGGTGTGACCAGAAATGACACCTGCTGCAGCTGGAGATCAGGGTGTGACCAGAAACGACACCTGCTGCAGCTGGAGTTCAGGTGTGACCAGAATGACACACAGGATAATTAAAGTTAAGAAAAGCTGGCAAGAAACAAGCCAAGCTCAAGGCAGACATTCATAATTAAGAAAAGCCTCTGTGATTTATTTGGGAGCCGGGTGGTGCCTCCAAAGAGACAAAGCAAGAAAACCAACAGTGACAGCCTGAATCTGATCCCCCCACTCCACTTGGGGTAAGACTCACTGGTGGTGTTCTCTGACCATCTCCTGAATCCCTGCCCGAGACCACTGTATATACCCATTTAAAAATGTAAGTTAGGATCTGGTGGTGGTGGCTCATGCCATTAATATCAGCACTCGGGAGGTATCTCTGTGAGTTCGAGGCCAGCCTGATCTACAGAGCGAGTTCCAGGACAGACAAGTTACACAGAGGAATCCTATCTCAAAAAACCAAGATAGATTAGATGGATGGATGGATGGATGGATGGATGGATGGATGGATATAAATCAATCAATTGATGGCCCTGACTTGCTTTCCCCTCAGACCTGGGTACCTTTCCCAGTAACTACAACGAGGCTCCAGTTCTTGATGTTCCGATGCCCTCTTCTCCACCCACCCTTCTCTGGTACTGCACACACATGGTACACAGACAGTGGTCAGGTAAAAGCATCCCTAAACAGTAAATAAGTAAAAAAAAACAAAAGACACCAGAGGCTAAGGATGCACTCTACTCCACTTCCTCCCCACAAGAGACCGCGTTGATCAAAAACACAATAACTGGGAGCAGGAGAGATTGCTCAGAGGTTAAGAGCACTGACTGCCCTTCCAGAGGTCCTGAGTTCAATTCCCAGCAACCACATGGTGGCTCACAACCATCTGTAATGAGATCTGGCACCCTCTTCTGGCCTGCAGGCATACATGCAGACAGAACACTGTATACATAATAAATAAATAAATAAATAAATAAATAAATAAATAAATAAATAAATAAATAAATAAATAAATAAACCCCACAATAACCCCTGGGGGAGAGAACATTCATACAATTTGGCCCTCAACGATCCATCCCTCAGCATTTACACAGCACCTTCACGTTTCCAAAGCATGGTACCAACATTTATTAATCCTCACAACACCCCTGTGAGGTAGGTCAACATGTCCTTTAGAGCAGTCAAGAGAATCTTGCCCAAACCGGATTGAGGCCACAGGGGCAGCTGGTGAGGGTCGGACGGGTCCGAAGCAATGGCTCCTGATCCTGCACTCACCCACTGGTGGACACCGTGTGGGCGTTTCTACCACGGGAGGTCACAGACACGAAGGACAGAAAGGATCTCTCGGACGACACCAGGAACACCGACTCTGAACAGCACGGGGACACGTGTCAGTCGGAGAGGACAGCGACCAGCACACCGGCCAGCCAGAGAACATGCACTGGGAAAGGCTGGGCGGGGTCAGGGCCACCGCCTGCGAGACGGTTTGGAAAATTGTAAACAAACTAGGAACCCGTTCCAGGCAAGACCAGCCCGAATCCCCGTGGTTTCCACATGGGAGAGGACTTGGAAAAAGACAGAGAAATCCATTCCACCTACTTTACACTGGCAACGGGGATCTCGTCCTCTGCCTGTCAGAGAGCCCGGGCGGGGCACCCCATCCGCATACAAACTTTGGTCCCGGGGAATCTACTTCCCTCACCAACTCAAGAGCTCTTCCTTCTAGCAGAGGGTTTTCCTCAGTGCCAGTCAATATGCTGCCATGGTTGCCATGGTAACTGGGAGGGACGCGGTTGGCTGAGCTACGGATGGGCCCAGAGAAGTGCGATGCTCCTGCATTCCGGAAAAGGCAGACGTCTGCCTCTGCCCAGCTGCTCCTTCTGTGGAGGGCACCCGGAAGACCAGGTCGCTCTGCGGTAAAGCGATCGGTGAACTTGGTTCAATCGGCCTTTTCAAAAGAAAGAAGGGGAGGAAAACAGAAAACCTGCACTGTAAAGCATAATGCTGGAGTAGATTTATTATCGCTACCCCAAATTCCAGAGCGATACAAGGAGCACGGAGTCCAAGCGCCGCTGGTATCGCTGGGCGGTTTACAATATTGGTTTAGTTCACAAGTTTAAGGCAAACATACGAACACATCAGCTTTTCTTCAGAGATCGACCATAATGATAAAGCTCACACAACTGACCCAAAACTTTACGTTTCATTAATTCAAGGTAAGTCTCATTAAGATGTTTACACGGATAACATGAAAGAACGCAGGGCACAGTATGCTTAAAAAAAAATCCAGAAAGGCAACCGTTATCTGTGTGGACCGAGGACTCTTGAGAATGTTAAAACTGGACAAGTGAGCGAGAGGTAAATAAGGCGCCAGCCATCAGATCGCTATGCACGAAATAAACACAGTTAAGACAGGCTACTTAAAGAAAAGAGGAAGTTGGACTTTGGGCTTCTCGGAAGGTCAAGTGCGGTGGCAGACGCTGCCCTGCGGCCGGTGAGCCGGGCCACTCCACTGTGTCTCGGAAGAAGAGCCGATGCACCATGCCAGATGATCGGTTGTTCCCAGTGAGCTTAGATGCCGGAAGTCATGGAGAAAACAAACGAGATTTGAAGGCAGCCCTTTTCAACAGAAGGCGGAGTGTGGCCTATGTGTCTCCATTTAAAACGGCAAGGCAGTTCTGCAGCAGCTGGAGGTTGCCCTGGAAGGGAGGAACAAACCGACCATTAATTTCTTTAGTCCCAGCAGCTTGAGAGTCGTGGTCTGTAAATATTTTCTGCCGTCTGTGATGTGTAGGGGTGTTTTGGCTGCGTGTATGTCTGGGCCCCATGGGTATGCCCGCTGCCTTCAGAGGCATCACCCAGCAACCAAGACAGACAGGATAAAAGACAGAAATGGTATTCTGGTGCCAGAATTCTAGAAACACTTCTATCATAGTTAAAGACACAAAGTGCCAGCTTGTTCACCAAATTTCCACCTAGACCAGTATTCATGGTTTACACAGTCTGACTTTGAGCCATCTTTCCAGCCCTATGCTAGTTTTTTCTTTTTCTTTTTTTAATAAAAATGCTAGCATTACATACAAAAGTATTCTACAAAATTCACATGCATCTAGCCATTTGTAGAACAATTGACCTTTCTTCAAAATTTACAGGAGATCTGACTAAAGGTGTGGTGGCACACGCCTTTAATCCCAGCATTTGGGAGGCAGACACAGGTGGATCTACTGAGTTCCAGGACAGCCAGGACTACATAGAGAGACCCAGTCTCTTCTCAGTTCCTCCACACTCAACTGCGGTGCTTTGAATAAGAACGGCCCCATGGACTCATGTTTGAATGCTTAGGAATGGCTTCAGGAGGTGTGGCCTTGACACACTTGCAGGAAGTGTGTCATTGTGGGTGGGCTTTGGGGTTTGAAATGCCCAAGCTAGGCCCAGTGGTTCTCTCTCTGCTGTCTACAGATGCAGATGTAGAACTCTCGGCTACCTCTCCAGCACCACGTCTGCCTACCCGCAGCCATGGTGTCCACCATGATGATAATGGACTGAATAACCCTCTATAGAGCATCCCCAATGACCTGTTTTCCTCTACAGTGTTGCTGTGTCAGGCTGTCTCTTACAGCACCAGAACACCCATAAGAAACCCTCCCAAAACAGACGCAAATCCATTTTAGATGCCTATGAATGAATTAGGATTTACACACACACACACACACACACACACACACACACACACACACACACACACACAGATTTTCTTACTTTCTGTGGAGGAGTACTCTGCCTGCCTCTGTCATCTATGCACCATGTGTGCCCTGTACTTGAGGATGTCAGGAAGGACATCAGATCTCCTAGAACTGGATTTAGACAGAACTGGGAACCGAACCCAAGTGCAAGACTCTTGCGGGCCGCAGAAATATATCATAAGAACTCAGCTGGTTATGGCAAAGTCACTACCTGGAGGGATCAGGGAATTCCTCCAGAGGAAGCCAAATCCCAAGGAGTTTTTGGTGTTACTTGGCTTGTTATATATCAGCTGTATTCTGTTATGAAAATCATGTGTGCCTTCATAGTTTTCCCAATTGACTTTTCCCTAAGAAGAGCTAACAGTGTGGACTGATCACTCTCTGGACATACACATTCCAGGCATTTTGAGAACAGCCTCAGGAAAGGCCTTCTCTGGAATCAGATATCTCCCTTAGCCACTTTCAAGGACTACAGGAAACACCACCCAGGTGGTCACCCAATTTCCGAGGATTAACAGTGATAGCAACCCACAGGCGAGTCTCCTGACTTAAGATAAATTCCACAAGGAGACACCACCCAGGGGGGCGCCCAACTTCCAAAGACTAACAAGTGATAGCAGTCCACGTACAAGTCTCCTGACTTACAGTAAATTCACAAGAGGACACCGCCCAAGTCAGGTAGACATTAAGTAATAGCTTTACACAATTTAGCTCAGACCCCTCCTTTCTTACAACCTTACTAACTTTATAGATCTCTAATTACTTACCTAACCACTTCTAGGAATATTTAGATAACCTTCTGTGCTAACAGCTATGCTCAGCCAGAACTCCCAGTTCAAGCCTCCCTGTAATTATCATTGGTAGCATCCGGCCAGGTCCATCACCGGATGGAGGAAAGTACCTTATCAGAGATACCTCTGTACTCTCTAAGAACAGACTTAAGCATCCAGGTTACCTGTTTGAGAAGGCCTGGCGGATGTGTAAATTAAGCCTATTCTTATCACCCCTCCATTTGACCCTGGAAGCCTGGCTTTGCACTGCTAAGGAAATACTGCTTGTAAGTGTATATATACCAGAACTCCCAGGGCAGGAGAGGAGAGAAGAGGAGAAGAGAATGGAAGAACGAGATGGGTAAGAACTTGAGAGGAACAAACTGAGATGGGAGAGAAGTAGATTGAAGGGCTACAGCAGAGTACTAGAGGAACGAGATGGAAGATGAGGAAGAGCCAGATGAGAGAGAAGGAGACGGGAGAGGAGATGATATGGGAAAGAACTAGATAGATGAGAACCTAGAAGGGACAGAACTAGATGAAGGAATTAAGATAGAACATAGAAGGGACAATAGATAAATATAGAGAGAAATCAGGCAAGAAAGGAGCTAGACATGAGAACAGAACTGAAGCTGTGTATAAAGGATGTTATGCCAGAGGAATTAAAGCAAGTGGACTATAGAACTTGGTGTGCTGAGATTATATTTCCTGATAATAGTCCTCGCCGTTAGTAGTTCTCTCTCCTGAGCCCCTGGGATGTATAATATTGAGGCTGGTTCCTCTAATATTATACAAGACCTGGCGCCCTTGGGTACCCAGTCTCAGGAAGAGTAATCTACCAAGCACACTCAAAAAACAGTGGTGTGCTTGGCGGAGGCTGTCCAGAGACGAGGCAGTCTCTCCGGGGAGTCGTAAAGGTGACCCCTGAAGTGCCGGCTACCGACGGACCTCACCAAAGGTGCTGCAGACCGGGAGGAACCCCAGGCCTCTTTGTGGTGAGTAGGTGAATAGTTAAATATCTCCCTTCCCTATTAAGAATCCTTCTTGCAGACGGGCGGTGGTGGCGCACGCCTTTAATCCCAGCACTCTGGAGGCAGAACCACAGGATCTGTGAGGATCTCTGTGAGTTCGAGGCTAGCCTGGTCTACAGAGTGCGATCCAGGAAAGGCGCAAAGCTACACAAAGAAACCCTGTCTCGAAAAAAAAAAAAAAAATCCTTCTTGCACCATGAGTCCACGAGTCAAAAGAGAATCAGTTTTTGATAGAAATTACAGGACACAGGCTTGCGACGAAAGGCATTTCAGTCAGTTCTAGTCTGTTTACAGGCTTAGATAAGGAAGCAAAGACTATCTTAATTCCATAAAGCCCCCCCCTAAAAAATGTAAGGAAAGATTTAGGAGACCCCTAAAAGCCACCAACCTTATGAAATTGATTTACCATCAGAATATGATAAGCGGCAGAGATTCTAACCCCTCCCTTTTAGGGAGAAACCTGCCGTTACTTCATTCAGGGTCTTACAAGGAGGTAACAATATTCTCACACTACCAGACCTCCTGAGAGCATAAACCAGAGCTAATGAAGTTCACTATGTTCTCCATAGTAGCAGCAGCGTCCTGCTACAAACAGTCCTTTTTGCTAAAACTACTGGAATCTAAGGGCTAACTTGAGCCCTAAACTTGCCCTGCAGCTAACTAGGAGCTCCGCTCCAGCAGCCTTCATTTAAATCAATGCAAGCCTCACAGCCAGTGCCGATTTAAAAACTAATGGCAACTCCCAGCTCTCCTAAAAAATGTCTCTTTCTCTCTCTTTCCTTTTTCTGGGTTGACTATTAAGTTCTTGGTAATTTACAAAAATCTTGGCCAAGTACAAGAACTTCAGTTAACCCATTTCAAAAAAAAAAAACAGGTCCTGGTTAGGGGACGCCCTACTACGACCTGTATGGATTCATCAGACCCCTGAAGACGTTTGGGGGTCGGAATCCTAAACATCTGCCTTCTTCTCTCTGAACCTAACTATCTGCTATCTGCATCTCAGCTCACTTGGGCTCCACCCTTCTCCTCACCTTGCCATTCCCGGTGGCATGGCTATCTGGCTTGATACAGACTGGACAAACAGGCTGCAGCTGCTACAAAAAAAAAAAAAAAAAGAAAGAAAGAAAGAAAGAAAGAAAGAAAGAAAGAAAGAAAAAAAAAAAGAAAAAGAAAAGGAAAAAATCCTCCTTTGTTTTACTGTTTTATTGTGCTTATCTCATTTCATAATACACCTTAAAGGATTTATTAAATTGCTACTCTCCTCATACACTATATTTTTGAATAAGAGTTCCTGTTTCTACATTACAATAACTTCAGTACAAACTTAATATTTTTAAGGCTAAACTGACAGGTATAAAACCAAAGTTCTAAGCTTATAAGGGCAACTAACTTATAAATTGTTAAGAATATGTTTACTTTAATTAAAGATAATTAAGAAATAAAACTTATTGATTGATTGGCCGACCTAAACTGTAAACTGTTAAGGATAAGTTGTATTTAAGCTATAAGCTATTAGAAATAATTTTCAGGATACAAATTAAAACTTGATCATCATAAATGATCAAATTCCCTAACGTATACAAAATCATATTTATGTACATGCTATGTATGCTAAATTTCATATAATCAATTCATTACTTAGCCCCCTAGCATTTAAAATGTTTAAGCTTTGGACAAAACTGTCATACCCTTTATTGCCAGGGTTTTTTCCAAACTATGCTTTGAGATAATTTAGATTATATTTCCATTTATCAGGTTTAAAGATAATTTGCCTTACTATCCAATTTCAAGTGAAAGATAGCTCACCTAACAGATTTCAAAATGACATAGATGCTTTTGGATGTAAAGTTTTTATAAAGGGATATAAAGGTTTAGATTTAGAGAATGTTTAGGAAAGTTAAAAAATAATTTATGATATATGAATTGCCAGTTATTAGGATAGATCAATGTAACACATAAACATCTAGATGTTATTAATGATACATGAATCTCAGTAATAACCTAGAGATACTGAGGATGTATGCCTAAATTGGATCTATGGATAAAGTTTTTATTGAGGTCTGAGATATAGAAGCTTAAGGAATGGACTTATATGCCTTAACACAAGAGTCTGGACCTCCAAAGAAGGGACACTGGGGCTAAATATAGGCTCTAACTCCTCTGCTGTACAAGGTATAAAAATTGTCCCAGTAAAGGTTGATCCTGACTTTACTAAAGAAATTAAGATTATTGTACAACTCTCTATAAAACAATTCAGATTCATGCAGGGCAGCGCCTAAGGGAGCTGCTGGTATGGATTCCAGCAATATGGCCTTCTGGGTTCAGGAAATTAAATATTCCAAACCAACTAAACACTTAAAATACAGGGGGAAAAGTAATTGGCTTGCTAGACATAAGCATGGTTGTTTCTTATATTTCAGGAAAAGATTTGCCAAGTACTTAAGATGACTATTACTCCTTGGTCTCTTATAGGCCTAGGTCAACCTAATATTATTGTTAACAACTCAAAAATATTAAGATGGTCAGATAGATAAAATTATGACATATTCTGACCATATGTCATCCACCATACCTAACACACTATGGGAAAAAGACATACTGTAACAAATGGATGTACCATTAATTTCTGCTATGAACTAATATCATCTCAAATGCATTAGATGGGTTTTAAACTTAAAGGAACTTGAGTAACAAGCTCAAGGCATAATTGGGCCCTTTATTCCAGAAATCATACATGACAGACATGGCCTAAGGTATCAAAATTTCTCCTAGGGGCCACTGTCCACTGTTGACCCCATTACTTGTAAATCTGATGCTCCTATCTGGGTTAAGCAATGACATTTAAATGCTGAGAGAATTGTGATTGCTACCTGTCTGGTGGAAGAAAAACTTAAATATTGGGCATATAAAGCCCCCCACCAGTCTTTAAATCACCCCAATATCTTTTTATTTAGGAATATCAGGATTATAGACTGTTACAAGACCTTAAGAAATTAAATATAATTTATTAAAACCAAGGGGAACCTCACAGCCTGGCTTCCCATCTTACACGGCCACCCCAGAAACTGAAAAATAATTGCCATAGATGTACAAGATTGCTTCTTTACCATGCTTCCTCACCCTAAAGATTGTCAGCATTTCAAATACTTTGTTTGCCTACTCACCCTGCCATGATGGAGGCCAAGGCCGATATACAGAGCAGGAAATGCGAGTTCTGTTTATCCAGGACTCATTCTTTGAACAGAGTTCCTCATTTTATCCATACAGATTAACTTTCAGAACTGTCAGTTATAGCTTCCTCACAGTCCCCCAATCTAATAATTATGTGTGTGTATGTATGTATGTGTGTGTGTGTATGTATCTTACAATAATTTTATTGCACAGATGATATCAAACTATAAAACTTATGAGTCTATAGAATGGCAAATAACTCTACAGGATATACTGGCACCTTTTCTTATTTCTGTCCAACAATTACAAATTCTTTCCCTATGGAAGCTCACCATGAGGCTTACTTATGATTTTTGGTTATGAAATAAGAAGTAATACACCATTTATTTTTACTGCTTTTCAATTTTAGGAATGCCTAGAACTCATATAGACAACAGCCTTACTTATACCTCAAGAACTCTTAAGAATCGGCGCTTAGATTTTTCATATCTCCCACTACAGGCATTCCTTATTACCCCCAGGCCAAGTCACAAAATTACACCTAAGCCTCTGTGATCTTCTCACTGGTTTTTGTAAAGGTCCTGATGTTTTCATACTGTCAGGAAGAGGATATGCTTACATATCTTCACAGGACATTGACCTGCCTTTATGAATCCTGGATCGCCTGGTCACACCATAAGTTAGGCGCTACAGGATAAAGGCACTCTAAAGCTGCCAGACTGAATACAGGCTGTTATTTACCTCTAGATTCTTAAATATTGAGCTTTGAATATAAATAAATTGATACAACTCCAGATCCTTTTGATGAACTGTTCATCAATGATATAAAACTTATAGAAATGTGATTAGAAGTCACAATTCTGTTCTAAATACATTTCATTAATTTTTGTCAAAAGATAATGAGACTTGAGAGATATATAAATGACACATTTCAGATATCATTCTCTGGCTATCCTGATTCTGTTGAGACTCCAAGGATTCATATTTTTGTCTGACAAAATTTACCTCTGTTATATTGCTAACATATGTAAGCTTTTGTCCATTAAGAAGGTTCTTACAAACTTCAGGAGATCAAAATTTGCCAACGCTCACAAACCAAGAAGGACTGGGAGGAATGCAACCTATCTACAGTTCTTATCTCCCGCTTACAAAATTTCTTTTTCTTCTCAGGGTGGGGGAGGAGCCTTGCCTCTCCCTGGCCTGGTATCCCCTTCTCTTATCTACTAACCATGCATTCAATATCCCATAGGTACGCCTAAGAGAAAGAGTTTCCTCTTTAAAACTCCTCATCTTTAAAACTCCTCGGCTGCATGTTCTACCATTAATACACATATTTGTTTCCAGCAGAAACTCTAACCATTTAAAGAGTTACAGGTTGTCATCCTCTGGACCATGGACATGCTGTCTAGCTGCAGGTCTGCATCCCACCCTCCAGCCCACACCGATGTGCTGTCCGGCCCAACCCTGCATCACGCCCTCCAGCCCTCGAGACAGAAAATTCTGCTACACTGCCTGTCTCACAGAGCCTGAAACAGCCTGCGCTTCCTGGGTTTCCACTGCATCCCAGGCCTCAAGACCCCCAGCTTCGCCCCCATATCCGCAGGAAGTAACCATGAGAGATTTCTACAGCCCCCTTTGTCACGTACCCCTCTTTGTGAACTGAACTTTCCAGCCCAGGGGCTGGACTGCCCTTAAAAATGCTCTATTGTTAATTGTATAAGTTTTGCCCATGATCCTGAATTGTATGTATGTAAGTCTTGCTATGTATACCCTGACACAGGTTATTACTGTTCTCTCATAGCTAATAGTTTAATATTGCATTGATTACAAATTTAAATTAGGTAAGCCTCAGCTGCAGCCTTGGTCCCACAGGTGTTCAGGACTAGCTCAGGTAACTCTTTAACTATGCCTCATTAAATTACAGGTTAACCAAATTAATACCACTAACCAAAGATTAATAGATAGAGTTAATGTTCCAAACTAACCATTTCTTTTTGATAAGTCACAATCATAGTATTCAGACACTTTTGACCATATTATGCCATACTAGCTAAGGATAGATTTTTATGATTAATCATCTGCTCCCTTTTGGAGACAGAGATATTCTAACTATATACAGATATACCTATTAGATGGTTAAACTAATCCTCAGCCTGCCATCTATATAGAGTATTGATTATAAATATATATTATAGGTACAATATTGATTAAATATCAATGTTAATCAATCATTATTTATCATTTTTCAGAAATCTCCAAACTTAAGTTTATCTACATATTCAATGTCCCACAAAAAATTTTTTTTAACTAAATGAAAAAAGGGGAACTCTTGCGGGCCGCAGAAATATATCATAAGAACTCAGCTGGTTATGGCAAAGTCACTACCTGGAGGGATCAGGGAATTCCTCCAGAGGAAGCCAAATCCCAAGGAGTTTTTGGTGTTACTTGGCTTGTTATATATCAGCTGTATTCTGTTATGAAAATCATGTGTGCCTTCATAGTTTTCCCAATTGACTTTTCCCTAAGAAGAGCTAACAGTGTGGACTGATCACTCTCTGGACATACACATTCCAGGCATTTTGAGAACAGCCTCAGGAAAGGCCTTCTCTGGAATCAGATATCTCCCTTAGCCACTTTCAAGGACTACAGGAAACACCACCCAGGTGGTCACCCAATTTCCGAGGATTAACAGTGATAGCAACCCACAGGCGAGTCTCCTGACTTAAGATAAATTCCACAAGGAGACACCACCCAGGGGGGCGCCCAACTTCCAAAGACTAACAAGTGATAGCAGCCCACGTACAAGTCTCCTGACTTACAGTAAATTCACAAGAGGACACCGCCCAAGTCAGGTAGACATTAAGTAATAGCTTTACACAATTTAGCTCAGACCCCTCCTTTCTTACAACCTTACTAACTTTATAGATCTCTAATTACTTACCTAACCACTTCTAGGAATATTTAGATAACCTTCTGTGCTAACAGCTATGCTCAGCCAGAACTCCCAGTTCAAGCCTCCCTGTAATTATCATTGGTAGCATCCGGCCAGGTCCATCACCGGATGGAGGAAAGTACCTTATCAGAGATACCTCTGTACTCTCTAAGAACAGACTTAAGCATCCAGGTTACCTGTTTGAGAAGGCCTGGCGGATGTGTAAATTAAGCCTATTCTTATCACCCCTCCATTTGACCCTGGAAGCCTGGCTTTGCACTGCTAAGGAAATACTGCTTGTAAGTGTATATATACCAGAACTCCCAGGGCAGGAGAGGAGAGAAGAGGAGAAGAGAATGGAAGAACGAGATGGGTAAGAACTTGAGAGGAACAAACTGAGATGGGAGAGAAGTAGATTGAAGGGCTACAGCAGAGTACTAGAGGAACGAGATGGAAGATGAGGAAGAGCCAGATGAGAGAGAAGGAGACGGGAGAGGAGATGATATGGGAAAGAACTAGATAGATGAGAACCTAGAAGGGACAGAACTAGATGAAGGAATTAAGATAGAACATAGAAGGGACAATAGATAAATATAGAGAGAAATCAGGCAAGAAAGGAGCTAGACATGAGAACAGAACTGAAGCTGTGTATAAAGGATGTTATGCCAGAGGAATTAAAGCAAGTGGACTATAGAACTTGGTGTGCTGAGATTATATTTCCTGATAATAGTCCTCGCCGTTAGTAGTTCTCTCTCCTGAGCCCCTGGGATGTATAATATTGAGGCTGGTTCCTCTAATATTATACAAGACAAGACCAGTAAGAGCTCTCTTTTGGGTGGGCGGGGGTTTCGAGACAGGCTTTCCCTGTAACATCCCTGGCCCTGAAACTAGCTTTGTAGACCAGATTGGCCTCAAACTCCCAAAGATCTACCTGCTTTGGCCTCCTGAGTTCCGGGATTTCAAGCATGGGCCGCCACACCCAGCACAGTAAGTGTGCTTAACTGCTAAGCCGTCTCTCCATCGCCATCTTTTCCATTTTTAAATTCCAAAAAGTAATTTTTTGTTGTGCATTGTGTGTATATGTGTACAATTACAAACATGTGCAGGAGCCTTGTCTCTCCTACCTTTTTTAACTTAAAAGTGATTTACTCTGTGTGTGTGAAAGGGGAGAGGGGAGGGGAGGGGAGGGAGATGTAAGTACTCTTCCGCCGTATCCCCCCCTCTTGCAGAGGTCAAGGATAACTTGTAGGAGTCAGCCCTCACGCTCTACCTTCTTCCTGCTGCTGTGCTGCATGCAGTCTGGACGGCCCACAAGCTTCTGCACAGTTCTGTCTCTGCCTTTCATCTTGTCCTAGGTGTGCTGGGGTTACAGATGTGCTCTAGAGTGCTAGGATTACAGATGTGCTCTAGAGTGCTAGGATTACAGATGTGCACTATGAGTGCTGGGGTTATAGATTTGCATTAGGGGGCTGGGGTTACAGATGTGCACTAGAGTGCTGGGGTTACAGATGTGCACTAGGAGTTCTGCATTACAGATGTGCACTAGAGTGCTGGGGTTACAAATGCTCCCTCCACATTCAGCTTTTTTTTTAGGGTATCAGGTCTCAGGCTTGAGAAGCAAATGCTTTTACCTGTCAAGCCCTCCTTGCCTCCCACTCTCCATCCCAGATTTAAAATGGCAGGATTTTGTTTGTAGCCCAAACAAAGTGCGGCCTCAAACTGACAATCTCCTGCCTCAGACTCCCAGGGGCTGGGGTTACTGGCATAAGCCACTCACTACACAGCTGGCAAGTTCTTCCTTACAGTACAAAGTCAAGGTCTTAGCCAGTGTTCTATTGCTGTGAAGAGGAACCATGATCAAGGCAATGCTTACAAAAGGAAGCATTTAATTGGGGGCTTTCTTACAGTTTCAGTCTCCCCTGCCTCCTACACTTCATGTTTAAAATGGCAGGGTGTCAATGAGATAATACATTATTATTTGTTTGTTTGTTTGTTTATCAAGACAGGCTTTCTCTGTGTAATCCTGGCTGTTCTGGAACTAGCTCTGCAGACCAGGCTGGCCTTGAACTCGTAGAGATCTGTTTGCCTTTGCCTTCCAAATGCTGGGGTTAAAGGCGTGTGCCACCATACCCAGCTCATTTCTATTGTTTTAAGCTGTTCAATGTGAGAGAAGAGAGATTAAAGAGCTAGAGAGAGCAAGAGAGAGGAGGGAGGGGAAGGGAGAGGGAGAGGGAGAGAGGGAGAGAGGGGGAGAGGGGGAGAGAGAGAGAGAGAGAGAGAGAGAGAGAGAGAGAGAGAGAGAGAGAGAGAGAGAGACCTTAGTTCCTATTTGGGTTATTGGGCTGCATATAGAACTCAGTTAATAAGTGCTAATGAAATTTTGCTCAGTTTACATGTACTCAAGGATCTTCCCAAAAGAGTGAGGTCCAAAGAAATGACCAAAGTATGCTGATTTTAGACAAAGAATAAGTAAATGTTGAAGAAATAATAGGCCCAATGTATAGGTGGTCCAGGGTGATAACATTGTTAAAAGATAAGGATGTAGAAGCACCCAGTGGAGGAAAAGATTTATGTTGAGTTTATTTATTTAGGTCCATTATGCTCTCAATTACCAGTCTGGTTGATCAGAACTGTTTTCTGTCCTGGTGGTTAAACCAGTGAAGGCCTGGGCACCCAGGCACCTCTTGAACTGATTGCTATTGCCAATGACTATTACAAGTGGGACGCCTCAGTTTTCAGGCATGCTTTATGTGTCCATGGTTTATGGTTAGGGACTGAGGGCCTAAATTCTATAATGGCATCTCAGCTCCTAGCCATTTGCTGACTAGGTGTTCCACACTCATGCGCTGTTCTCAAAAGAACCAACCGAGTCTTGTGTCCCTTTTCTGACCTTGTTCTTATGTCAACTGCCAAGACGAATAGCTTCAGAAGTCTCAGTTCATCACCTAGACATGAGATGTAACATGCAAATTTAAATATCGACCAATGGAGACCGAATTTTTATTTCAATCTCCCTTTTCATAGGAGACCAGAGTGGGAATCTGAATGGAACTTTCCTTTAGTTTAGAATTCCCACCGCTCTTCCCCCCCCACCCCCCCAACCCCCGACGGTGACAAATGCTCCTCATCGGCTCACATATGTGAACACTTGTTCCCCCGCTGGCCACACTGTTAGGGGAGGCTATGGAGCTTTTGGGACTGGAGCCTTGCTGGAACAAGTATGTCTTGGGGGTGGAGGGGGTGGGGGTGGGGGTGTGTGAGATTCAAGAGCTTATATCTTTGCCCATTAGCAGTTTGTTCTCTCTATGGATTATTATGGACTCCTGGGACCCATAAACCAAATTAAAGACATTTGTCTCTTAAAAAAAAAAAGAATAAAATGGCAGGGTTTAGCATGGCGTGGTGACACATACCTTTGTAGGCATAAGTCGTTAAACCGGATGGGAAGTTTTTCCTTAGAGTAGTACAGAGTCAAGCTGCCTGCTTCTGCTCTTAAGTGCTGGTATCAAGGGTCCGCATCATCACCCCTAGTCTGCTAAAGCTTTACATTTTTTATTTCTTTATTTATGTACAAGGTTTCTCTGTTTATCTCTGGCTGTCCTGGAACTCACTCTATAGACCAGGCTGGTCTATATATTCAGAGATCTACCTACCTCTGCCTCTGGAGTGCTGAAATTATAGGCCAGTGCTGTCCAGCAACCTTTAATTTTTTTTTTTTAAATTTCATTTTGGGGACTGGAGAAATAGCTCACTCATCGTTTAAAAGCACTTGCTGCTCTTATAGAGGGCCCAACTTTGGTTCCCAGCACCCAGTTTAGATGTTTTACAACTGCCTATAACTATAGCTCCTGAGATATAATCCAACACCCTCCTCTGGCCTCTGCAGGTACCCATACACATGTGACACACACACCCACATGCACCTATATAAAAATGACTTTTTAAACATTTAAAAATTGAGACTGGAGAGATGCTTCAGCAGTTAAGAGCACTGACTACTCTTCCAGAGGATCCAGGTGCATGCCCCAGCATCCACATTGCAGTTCACACCTCTCTGTAACTCGAGTTCCAGGGCTTGTGACACCCGTATAGATATACATTCAGGCAAAACACCAATGACATAAAATAAAAATAAATTATATATTTAAAAAAAGGGAAAAAAATTAGAAAGTTCTTAGGGCTGGCCATTTAATCCCTAGCACTTGAGACACAGAGGCAGGCAGATCTCTGTGAGTTCAAGGCTAGCCTGGTCTACATAGTGAGTTCCAGGAGGGAGAAAAAGAAAAGAAAAGAAAAGAAAAGAAAAGAAAAGAAAAGAAAAGAAAAGAAAAGAAAAGAAAAAAGGTATAGAAAAAGATGACTCAGCAGGTGAGGGCCCTTGCCACTGAAGTTGATTGAGTTCCATTCCCAGAATTCACAGGGCAGGAGTGAGCTGGCTCCTTTGAGTTATCCTCTGCAGCGGGTGGTTTCCTTCCCATGGGAACATTTAAAAATGTCTATTATTTTGTTGAGAATGGCTCTCACCACGTAGTCCTGGGTAGCCTGGAACTCATTATATAGACCAGGCTGTTCTCAGACTTACAGAAATCTGCCTTGCTTTTGCCTGCTGAATGCTGGGTTAAAGATGTACCTCATTGTGCATAGGAAAAAAAATTAAGCTGGACGGCGGTGGCACACACCTTTAATACCAGCACTCAGGAGGCAGAGGCAGGTGGCTCTCTGTGAGTTTGAGACCAGCCTGGTCTTCAGAGTGAGATCCAGGACAGCCACCAAAACTACACAGAGAAACCCTGTCTCGAAAAACAAAAACAAAACAAACAAAAAAATAAAAAAGAAAAAATTATGCATGGACATGTTTGTGGTATGCACCATGTTAAAAAATGTGGGGACATGTGTGCACTTGCACATGTATGTGCAATGTGGGCAGAAGTTAGAGTTTGCAATAGAATATCTTCCTTGATATCTCTCTCTCTCTCTCAACCGAGGCAGTGTCTCTTGCTGTGAACCGGAGCTGGCTGATTCAGCAAGTCTCTCAAGTCTATAGCCAGCTTGTCCTGGAGAGTCAGTCTCCTTTCTCTACTTCTGGAACTGGAGTTACAACAGATGAGCTGCCCCGACTCAGCGCTGGAAGGGCTGGTCCTCTGCCAGAGCAATGAGTGCTCTTCATCCCTGAGCTACCTCCTCCAGCCCCTTGTGCAGATTTTGTGAGTGCCTGTAAACACAGCTTCCGTGAGGTGATGTGCACATTGGCTGCATCATGTCGGAAAGACAGCATTTCACAGCTCTCCTCCCACACTGTCAGTCCTTACGTTCTTCTGGCCCTCTTCTGAGTTCCCTGAACCTTGCTTGGGTGGGGGAGGTTGGTGTAGACCACTCATCAGCAATTGAGCGCTCACAGTTACTTTATTCTCAGAATTTTGACCGGTTGTGGATCTCTGCAGTAGCCATTACACCAACGTGCTGCAGAGAAACGTTTCTGGATATATAGAAGGCATGACCATTTAGCCCAACAGCACTCCTAGTGCACATCTGTAACCCCAGCACTCCTAGGGAGACTTTTCCTCCTAGTGACGAATTTCCATACACAGACAAGTTTAATGAAATTCACTGGGTCACAACAAATGATGCCTATCTTAGGGTTTCTACTGCTGTGATATTGGAGAGAAAAAGGTATGTCAGAATTCTCAGTTCACATCACCGTCTATCACTGAAGAAAGGGCAGGAATCCAGGCAGAAGAAACCTGGGGGCAAAAACTGAAGCAGAGGACATGGAGAAGGAATGTTACTATTTCCTTAAGTAGGTATCTTGCTCCGGTCCTTTCTTTTCAGCACCCACCACTACTCAGGGGCCCGCACCATCCTCAGAGCTGAGCCTCCACCACAAACAAAATAGCTTTTAGTTTTGCATCGTTCAAGGGCACTATACTACCAAACTTTTTAATATTTACGTTGCGATAAGTTGCTGCTAGTATTTGATTTATAAGAATGTACTACTACCAAAGCTCTTAACTGTTAAGCTGTGAGAGTTACTCCTACTATTCGATGTTAAATGCTGTACATGAGTTCCACGTAACAGCAAGCACCACCTTCTCAAACATAAACCACGTACAGCTAAATAAACTACATTGACAGAACCTGCCAGGAAAAACTAAAGTTAGAGACCCTGACATTAAACCTTCAAAGATGAGGGGAGAGCGCGAACGCAGTCCCCCACTACCACAAATTATGCAGTCGAGTTTCCCGCATTTGGGGAAATCGCAGGGGTCAGCACATCCGGAGTGCAATGGATAAGCCTCGCCCTGGGAAAACCACCTTCGTGATCATGGTATCTCCCCTGCCAGGTAAGTATGAGTTGCTTGGGCCGGGCCCAGGCTCTCCATCATTATAGACTCACTCAACACTTACGGTCTTTTCTTTACTGTGCCTTCTTTCCCTCCCAGTCCCTTGATCTAATAGTGCACTCTAAAAACACCCTGGACCGCATGTGAATCTTATTCATCTACGGCGTGGGAAGTCTACGTGCGGGGAACCGGCATCCTCTGCGTGCATGTCATTTACATGCACCACGCCTCTGTGGTGACGTGGTGGGGACGCGCGCGTTGTCCCCTAAGTAAGACTCCGCCCGCTAAAGCTGGAGGGTGGAGGGGCGGGGCTTGCTGTTGATGGAGGGTCAAGTCTGGAAACCAGAAGGGAGGTGAAAACCTATCTTCGAGGTCCGGGGCCACCCAGGGGCTCACAGGCTCTGGGCCAAAAAGAACTTCTAGCTGGTCGTTTCCGCCAGCGGATGGAACTCATCCTCGCAGGATTCAACTCTAGGAGATTCACCCTTGTAATGTTCAAGTACTTATAGAAAATAGGTTTTTTTCCATGGTATTTTTCTGAGGTCTATCATTTATTTGCACACAATCACTAAGCCTAATAAAAACCTGGGGGGAAAGGCCAAGATAACAACTTGGAAGAAAGAAATCAGACTGGATGGTGGCACACAACTGTAATCTCAGCGCTCCGCAGGCCAAGGTGGGCGGAGCGAAGTCAGCCTGGGCTACACGGCGAGTTTCAGGTCAGTGAGCCCAGTGAGACCGTCTCAAAACCTAAAGCAGCAACAACGAAAATCCATAAAAAGACAACTGCTGGCCGGGCAGTGGTGGCGCACGCCTTTAATCCCAGCACTCGGGAGGCAGAGGCAGGGGGATCTCTGTGAGTTCGGGGCCAGCCTGGGCTACAGAGTGAGTTCCAGGACAGGCTCCAAAGCTACACAGAGAAACCCTGTCTCCAAAAACAAACAAACCAAAAACCAAAAACCAAAGACAACTTCTGTTTTCTGCGGAAAGGAAAACGCAAGGTACCGACGTGATCCCGTCCCCGCTTGGCAGCTTCGGAAGGCCTGCGCAGGCGCACCGGAAGGACTCGGGGTTACGAGCGGAAGTCGAGTCTCGGGACGCTTTAGGGAAGGAGCCCGCGGAGTACGCAGACCCGGGGACCGTCCGTGGTCCCCGCAGGCTCCCTTAGGCCGCCATGAACCGGCTCCAGGACGACTACGACCCCTACGCGGTGGAAGAGCCGAGCGACGAGGAGCCGGCTCTGAGCAGGTGGGCCGCCGCCCCGCGGGGTCCGCCCGGCCTTGGCCGAGGCCGTCGCGCTCGCCGCGCCGGCCGAGCCTGGGCGCCGCGCCGCCCGCTTGGCTCGTAGGAGCCCCGGGGTGCCTGGGGAGGCTGCTCAGCCTCTGGGGAGCCAGGATGGACAGCAGTGCGGGAAGAAGGGGTGTTCCGGAATCTCGGGGGCCCCGGGCGTAAGTCCTCAGATGGAGCCCTGCTGCCTACCGCTCCCTAGCACTGTGACTGAAGGCAAGTCGGCTCTCGGCTTCGCGTCTGTCAGTGGAGAGACGAGCGTGGAACCAACTGGTGAGGGCGGGCCACGGGCCTTAGCAGGAAGAACTCATCGGGAGGACTGTCAAATAGAAACAACGGAATACTGAGCGGGGAGTCCTTTTGGGTTGTGATAGAGATAAATACAAAGTTCTTGTCTTCCATTGCCGTGTCTTACAACGGGGAATGAAGTGCGTGTCTGCGAAGGCCATCGTAGATGACCTCTGATAGGCACAGATGAAGTTCTGTGCTACTTTTGGAAAGGGAGTATTTAATCCTACTTGAGGGAACTTGGAGTGTTTTTACTTACACACATCTGTCTCCTCCCACCTTTTAACCTTGGCTGAGTATTAAACCCAGGATATTTTTATCTATATGTTTCTTTTTTTTTTTTTAATTTAAATTTTAGTTTTGAGACACGGTCTCATTGTGTAGCTCTGCCTGGCCTGGAACTCATTCTGTAGACCAGGTTGGCCTTGAATTCAGAGATCCACTTGCTTTTGCTTCCAAGTGCTGGTGTTAAAGACACACACACACACACACACACACACACACACACCCCTGGCTTGTTTACTCCTCTATTAACCTAGATTCTAGAACAGTGGTTCTCAACCTTCCTAATGCAGGGACCCTTTAATATGGCTCTTCATGTTGTGGTGACCCTCAGCCATAAAATTATTTCGTTGCTGTCTGGGTGCTCTGTGTTGTGGGTTGGTCAAAGAAAGAAGGTCACTCCAAGATGAATTTTAGGCTTTCTGGCAGCAGGGAGGAGCAGTTTCTATGAACTGAGCCCTGAATCACTGTACGAAGATGTATTTATTGACTGTTACACAGAAGTTGGTTTTTTGAGTAAAACAAGTTCCCCACCCGAAGCCCCTGATCTAAAATCACATGTCCTTCTGAAGAAAACATCACACCTGGGCCCCTTTAGTCCTTACTGTGTACTGTTTGCAGTGCGCAGTAATCCGAGGTATCCAGGTGTGCCCGGAGCATCTTGTGACCAAAGCCATGCAAAGGCTCTAAAGCTCCTTCAGAAAGACAACCCTATAGATAGCAGCAAACCTCACTGTTTTCCACAATGATTTCTTCAACGTCAAAGTACTCCTAGAAAGCAACTATTCATTTTGAAGTTTACCTTAGATACAATGAAAAACAACTATTTTATTCTAATGGTAGATACAATGATTCTATTAAATCTTCTTGCTGCAATTGCTACTTTATAATTTTGCTGTTATAAAGCATACTGTAAATATGTATATGCAGGATATCTGATATGTGACTCACAAGGGGGTCGTGGACATGGGTTGAGAACCACTGCAGAAAATGACGGCATGCCCCCTGGGAAGACGGTTTAGCTTGTAATAGCACTTGCTGTGCGAGCCTGAGGACCTGAGTTCTAGCCCCTGAACTCATGTAAGAAGCTGGGTGTGGTAGTCCTCTGTTTTTAATCCCAGCACTTTTGTGGTGAGATGGGACAAGTGGAGATGGATGCCATCAGAGGCTTGAGGACAGCTAACCTGTCATATACTGCCAGAAACAAGAAAGACCCTTCCTCTACAAGGCAAAAGGCAAGAAGCAGTTTCTCAAAGTTGTCTTCTGCCTTCCAAATGCACTTGCACACATAACAGCAGACATGATGTGAACACTGAAAACAGCGAAGATACAGAACATGGGAGTACAAGGATCCCGTTTACTGCCGGCAAGAATGCTGTTCTCCTTCCTCTCTGCTCTTGGTCCTCATGTGTCAGGCTGGCCTCAGACTTCTGCAGTCTTCCTGCCTTATAGGTGTGTGTCACCACATTAGCTCTTTTTTCCCTTCCTGCCTCCTAAGTGTTGGGATTACAGGGGTGCACCATCGTATCTAGCTCCCCTCTTGATGCTGTTTTTAGTTTTTATTTTTTGTTCTTTTTTGAGACAGGGTTTCTCTGTGTAGCTCTGGCTGTCCTGGAACTCACTTTGTAGATCAGGCTGGCCTCGAACTCAGAGATCTGCCTGCCTCTGCCTCCCCTGTGCTGGGATTAAAGTTGTGTGCCACCACCACCTGGCAAATAATATGCGCTTTATATTTTGGTCAGACTAGAGCATAGGAACAGTCTTCTGGCCTGAGCAGTACTGGCCTTTTGGGTAGGGACATAGAGGGTTTTTGTAGTGAGCATTCAGGTGGGAAGGTAGGTTGGAGCCACGTTGTGGAAGGCTGTTTTGAATGCTCAGAGAACTGGCGCCTGAGTTGGGTGGTGACGTGATGAGAATCCTTTAGGAGTGCATTCTGCTGGTAGGATGGATGAGAGGGAGTAGAGACAGGAGACAGTTTTGAGGTCAGGGCATCCTTGACATATGTTGCTGGAGGTGGAGTTAAGTGAAAATAGTTGTGACGGTGGGAGTAATAGGGGAGTCTAGCATGCTGGCCAATTTAAGGCATTTTCTTGGGAATAGATTCTGGTTAAAACCTTAGCCATTGTCAGGTGTGGTGGCACTTGCTTTTAATCCTGGCTCTTGGGAGGCTCTGTAAATTTAGGGCAGTTAGGCTGCACGGTGAAACCCTGTCTCAAACAGGCAGACAGACAAGCAACCTTCCTGTAGTCATCAGCAAAATTCACTGGAGTGAATTGCATTTTTCTGATTAACTTTCTGGTGGAGCCTTAAAAAGCATTGTTCAGTAAGAAAACAAAAGTCAAGCTGGGCGGCGGTGGTTGATATACCCTTTAGTCCCAGCACTTGAGAGGCAGAGGCAGGTGGATCTCTGTGAGTTCAAGGCCAGCCTGGTCTACAGAGTGAGTTTCAGGACAGCCAGGGCTGTTACACAGAGAAACCCTGTCTCAAAAAACAACAAAAAAAGAAAAAGAAAACAGAAGTCAGGAATATTCTGCTTATGAAGAATCTGCTATTATTATTGATACAGCATCTCATATATCCCAGGCTAGTGACTTCTGATCCTCCTGCTTCCATTTCTCAAGTGTTTTATGTGATGCTGGTGCTCAGATCCAGCCTTGTGCCTGCCAGGCAAGCACTCTTCCAACTCAGTTACAGCCTCATCCTTATTATCGTGTATGCTCTTCATATTGTATTAGAAAGGTCTTAGACATTTAATTTGTTCTTGTTTGAGACAGGGTCTGCGGTAGCCCAGGGCCGGCTTTGACTCCATTGTGCAGCTGATGATGCTCTTGAACTCTTCATCCTTGGCCTCCTAAGTGTGGGATTATAGGTTCTCACCACCACATCTGACTTAATTAATTTAAATATTTTAAATAACATTTTTTCCTTAAATTTGTGTATGTGGCATGTGGGTCCTAGGGATTGAATTCAGGTCATCACAGACTTGGTGACAGGTACCTGCCGATGAGCTATCTTGCTGGCCCCAACTTAATTCATTTTTGTTGTTTTATTCCTCCTAATTTCTGATTTAATTCTATTATAATTCTGTTGAAAGGAAACTAATCACAGAAGGCAATATAAATGGACAGAAACTGTTCAGGAGAATTGGGAATGTAGCGTAAGTTTCATGGGGCTAGCGATGTAGCTCAGGGGTAGAGCAGCTGCCTAGTCTGCATGAAGCCTTGGGTTCAGTTACCAGCACCAGGAAAAAATAATCATTGTACATAGTTTTCTCCTTTTACAGTTTCTGGAGCACTGTGTCTTTTAAATTATATTTAATTGCTTTATATTTTATGTTGATATATTAACTATATTAATTGCATATATATTTTGTCTAAGTAAAACTCAGTTCTGTGTAGTAAGCTTTAATTAGTTGATAGAATTATGACTTGGTACAAGTATTGGAAAGCAGTGTGATAATACAAGAGGTTGGAAAGAGGGATGGAAAGATGGCTCAGTGGTTAAGAGTATTGGCTGCTCTTCTAGAGGACCTGGGTTCGATTCCCAGCACCCACAAGGCAGCTCACAACCATCTAACTGTAACTCCAGTTCTAGGGGATCCAGTGCCCTTTTCTGGCCTCTGTGGGCACCAGGCAACACAGTTGATGCACAGATATATGTACAAGCAGGAACACACACACACACACACACACACACACACACACACACACACACACGGGAAAGAAGAAGCCAGGCAGTGGTGGTGCACACCTTTAATTTCAGCACTCAGGAGGCAGAGGCAGGTGGATCTCTGAATTTGAGGCCAGCCTGGTCTACAGATGAGTTGCAGGACTACATAGGAATCTTGTCTCGAAAAACCAAAACCAACCAACCACCAACAACAACAACAAAAAAAAAAACCAGAACAAAACCTCTGAAAATTGGAAGGATTAGCTGATGTATTGCCTACTAATGATCATTGCTATATGTAATGTGATAGGTATGTCAGATGTAAATTTGTAAAACTTATATTTGCTGTTGAGCAGTAAGATGATAGAAGTTTTAAGTGATTTTATTTTGTTTTGTGATGCTACACTTCAAACCTAGGGCCTTGCACATGCTACGTGAGTGCTCTACCACTATGCCACATCCCAGCCTTGATTTTAATATTTTTAATATTCAGGGTTGGAGAAATGGCTCAGCGGTTGCTCTTCCAGAGAGGTCCTGGGTTCAATTCCCAGCAACCACATGGTGCCTCACAACCATCTATAGTGGTATCTGATGCCCTATTCTGGCATAAAAGCATACATGCAGATAAAGCTCTTATATACATAAAGTAAATAAATTAAAAAATATTTTAATATTCATATTCCCTGTGCTTTAAATGTATGCTAGTTCTGAAGATGAAGTGGATGTGCTTTTACATGGAACTCCTGACCAAAAACGAAAACTCATCCGGGAATGTCTTACTGGAGAAAGTGAGTCATCTAGTGAAGACGAATTTGAAAAGGAAATGGAAGCCGAACTAAACTCTACCATCAAAACAATGGAGGATAAATTATCCTCTATGGGGACAGGTACTCAAGAATCACTGTTTGTGTGTGCATGTGCGTGCGTGCGTGCGTGTGTGCGTGCGTGCGTGCGTGCGTGAAGCATATGAATGATGGGTGGTGATGGGGGTAAAGCTGGGTCTTGTGTTTACTAGGCAAATGTTCTACCACCAAGTTACAGCCCAGCCTCTTAAAATTTTGAGACAGGGTCTGGCCAAGTTACTCAGTCTGGTCTTGAACTCACTGTAGCCTACATGATCCTTCTGCCTCTGCCTCCGGAGTAGCTGGTGGCAGATCTGCATGAATGGGTCTGATTAATACAGCACTTACTAAATGAAGGAATGAATGTGCTTGACAGTCTCTACCAGGGTTTTTGCTAATGACTGACATGTGTCATGTGTTATTGGAAAGATACTATTTAGTAGCAAGTACATGCATTATTTCCTTTTGTAGTGTTGAACACATGCCAGGCGTAGTGGCGCACACCTTTAATTCCAGCACTCAAGAGGCAGAGACAGGCAGATCTCTGAGTTTGAGGCTAGCCTGGTCTACACAGTGAGTTCCAGAACAGCCAGGGCTACACAGAGAAACCCTGTCTCAAAAACAAACCAGACAACCACAGCATACAAAACATTTTTAGGGTTTGATGGCAGGTTTAATGGCATGTCACTGCAAATGCCTGTCTCTTTGTAGTGAATAATAAACATATTTCTTTTTAGCTCTTTATGTATAATTTACTTGACCCAAAAATTGGTTTGTATAAGTAGGACTGGTCAGAACTGGTTTTCATGTTGTGTTATAACTTAAGAACTGAAAGATGTAATTGAAGCAGAGAAGAGTCAGGGACACAGGCATGTGAAGACAAGCTGGAGAGAGGAAGTTTGCTCTTGGTCCATCGTCTTGTCTGATGCCCCTTGAAGCAAGACATCCCTTTCCTATTCCCCACAGCTATTTGTATTGTGAATTCAAAGGTATATAGAAGCCGCCCTTTCCTTTTCCTCTTCCGGGGACGGTGCTTAGAGGCACTCAGGATGGTCCAGCGTTTGACATACCGTCGTAGGCTTTCCTACAGCACAGCCTCTAACAAAACTAGGCTGTCTCGAACCCCTGGCAACAGGATTGTTTACCTTTATACCAAGAGGTTGGAAAAGCACCTAAATCGGCATGCGGTGTGTGCCCAGGCAGGCTTCGAGGGGTTCGTGCTGTGAGACCGAAAGTCCTTATGAGGATGTCTAAGACCAAGAAGCATGTCAGCAGGGCCTACGGTGGGTCCGTGTGTGCCAAGTGTGTCCGCGACAGGATCAAGCGGGCTTTCCTTATTGAGGAGCAGAAAATGGTTGTGAAGGTGTTGAAGGCACAAGCACAGAGTCAGAAAGCGAAATAAATACTCAGCTTTTTAAATTAAAAAAAAAGGTATATAGAATATATATGCTGAAAACCTGGAAATACGGCATTTAAATTTTAATTGGATTTTTGGGGAGAAAGAGTGATTTTCTCCTAATTGGAAAACTCGTCAAGGAGTAATTCCCTATTTGTGCATAGGACACAGATAAACCAATAAACATATTGACACACAAATGAGATTGTGAATAAATTAATGCTATTTGAGGTGATGGAGATATATGTGGAGGCCTTTTGTTTTCTTGGGGATCAGATGTGGTGTAGTTTGTAAACTGTCTTCTGGTTTGGTAGGGACTTCCTCAGGAGTTGGGAGTGGTGGAGGAGTTACCGCAAAGTACTATGACGACATTTATTTTGATTCGGATTCTGAGGATGAAGACAAAGCAGGTGAGTATCTTTTTGTTTAGCAGTGCATTTTATGAATAATATCTGCCTTAGCAGTTACTTGATACTAGCTTTTTCATCTGAGTTTTATTTATTTTTTTAATCTTATGTTAATGGGTATTTGGCCTGCATGTATAGCTGTGCACCATGTGCATGCCTGGTGCCTTTGGAGGCCTGGAGAGGATGTTAGATTCCCCAGAACTGTAGTTAGAGATGTTTGTGAGCCACCATGTGGGTGCTGGAAATCAAACCTGGTCCCCTGGCCAAACCTGGGTCCTCTGGAACAGCAGCCAGTGCTCTTAACTGCTGAGCCATCTCTCCAGCTCCTCTATTTAAAGTTTATTTTTAAGAAACTATAGACTAAGCCAAGTGTGGTGGCTACATCTTTAGTCCCAGCACTCAGGGAGGCAGAGGTAGGCCAGCCAGAGCTACGCAGTAAGACCCGGTCTCAAAAGAAAAAAAAAAAGAAAGACATTGTATGTTGTTGATGGAGGTGCAGAATTGGTTAGTGAGAAAGGCAGGGGGTGCAGATGTGTGCATTTACAACAGCAGTTCTCACCATGGGGGTTATGACCCCTTTCACAGGGGTCATCTGAGACCATCAGAAAACACTGTTTCCAGTGTTCTTAGGAACTGAGACCCTGCTCCTCTGTCTGCTTTCTGTAGTCTGCCCACATGCAGATACACCACATGTGAGTACCAACCCTTCACATACACCCTAACAAACGAAGGTGTGTGCGGCAGGTTTGGTGCAGTGATGCACTTGTGTAGACCCATGGCACATGTGTAGAGAGCAGCTGAGTGCCGAAAGCAGCAGTATTGGGAGTAAAACTACACTGGATGAATTGTAATTACTGGGTAAATGTAAAACCATCAACTACTGCAAGAAAACAATCTGTACCATGGGAACTTTATCTGGCTGCTGATCGGTCTTTTATATTCTGCTGTGGTTGATGTGAATACTGCCCCCCTATTGATAGTAGATAGTAACAGGTATGTAACAACAAAACAACAAAAAACAGAATGGTAAATCATAGGAATTTTTTTTTTTTTTTTTTTTTTTTTTTTTTTTCCGAGACAGGGCTTCTCTGCATAACATCTCTAGCTGTCCTGAAACTCACTCTGTAGACCGGGCTGGGCTTAACCTTACAGAGATACACCTGCCTTTGCCTCCCAAGTGCTGGGATTAAAGGTGTGCACCACTATGCCTGGCCAGTCATAGGAAATTTTAATGAACTGCATTGACTGAAATATGCTATGTATCATCTTTTGTCTTATAAAAACTATTGTTATATATTGTTTTCATTAGAAAACCATCCTATGACAATGGATTATGTACAGAAAAATGTTAAGAAACCGTAGTGAAGATTTTTTTTACAGTATGGTAATTACAGCAGAAATTTAGAACTCACAATGTGTTATTTGTTGTGAAGTTCTATTAGCAAAGTCTATGAAGCCAAACAAACTAAACGCCATTTTGATAGTGAGCCTCTGAGCTCTGCCAGCAAGGATACCAACTAATTTAGAAGCAAAGCTGATGGACTCAAGAAAGCAAGACTTGTCAGGCGGTGGTGGTGCACGCCTTTAATCCCAGCACTTGGAAAGTAGAGGCAGGTGGATCTCTGTGAGTTCCAGGCCAGCCTGGGCTACAGAGCGAGTTCCAGGACAGCCATGACTGCACAGAGAAACTTTGTCTCAAAAGAAACCCCCCAAAAAAGGAAAGCCAAAATTGACACTGGTGGCAAATACCACAAACAAAATAGAGCAGCCATTGAAGCTTCATGTTTGGTGGCACTCAGACTCACCACAGCTATGACATCTCACACTGTTGCTGAGGATTTACTGTTGCCCGTGGCCAAAGACAGTGTCCAAGTTATGATTGGAGATGACCTTGTTGCATGATTAATGCAGTGTCCTTATCTAAGAACACTGTCTGCAGAAGAATGGATGGCATGTCTGCTGGTATTCTTGATCAGGGAATCCAGGAAATCAATCTGCTCTGCTCCATTATTTACTATCCAGCTCGCTGAATCCACAGACATTGCAAACTGTTCACAGTTACTGGTTTATAGGAGGTATATTAATGATGGCGACGTTAGAGATGAGTGTCTTTTTTTGCAAAGCTCTTGAATCAACAACCACTGCACGTGAAGTATTTGACACGGTTCATTTCTGAAAGAGCGGGAGATCTCTTGGGAAAGGGTTTGTGGTGTTGGCACAGACGGTGCTCCAGCTGTGCTAGGGTGCTGATCTGGACTTCAGTGTGGTGCTCAGTGAGGCACCACAGTCATCGGGCCTCACTGTGTGATTCACAGGCAAATATCAGCAGTGAAGATGCTGCCGCACGGGTTACAAGAAGTCATGGCAAACGTCGTAAGTTCTGTCAGTTTGTCAATGTGAGAGCACTTTAGACAGTCAACTGTTTTTACAGCTGCAGGGAGTTGGATACTCTGAACAAAGCTCTGGTTGTCCAGCGGAAAAGTTTTAAAACGTGTTTTTGAGCTTCGTGATGAACTCAATTTTTTTTAGACTTATTTACTTATGTATTTTATGTACATGAATGCTCTATCTTCATGCACACCAGAAGAGGAGGGCATCAGATTCCGTTACAAATGGTTGTGAGCCACCATGTGGGTGCTAGGAATTGAACTCAGGACCTCTGGAAGAGCAGCTAGTGCTCTTAACCGCTAGGCCACCTCTCCAGCCCCCTCAGAAAGCAAGACCACAGTTGGAAGCACTTTTCAGTGATGAAAATGAATTGCAGAAAACAGCTTACTAGGTCGACATCTTTGCCATCTTGAATGAAGTAAATTTATCACTGCAAGGACCAAATGCAGCATGCCTGGATTTGTCTGAAAAGATCCGATCATTCCAAATGAAAATTTAGCTTTGGCAAAAAAAAAAAAAAAAAAAAAAAAAAAAAGATGATAATAGAATTCACAGGTTGCCTACCTAAGCTGCCTTCTTTGAGGAACATGACAGTGAACCAGACAGAAGGATTAGGATGATAGTTTCTGTGAAAGAACACTTGCACATGAAATTTCATCATCTTTTCCAAATGTACCAGACACCCATTAGCCTCTGCCAAAAGTCCATTCACAGTCGGGTTGAAGGTATTCCTGAGACAGCACAAGAGGAATTCACTGAACTTAAACAGCCATGCAGTGAGAACTGACTTCTCTACGATGCCATTACAGAATTCTGGATCGAGTGTCTGCAGTCATTTCCTCTTTTCTCTGAGACTGAGTTGCGCCTTCTTCCATTTCCAACAACATATCTTTGTGAAACAGGTGTTCCAGCTTACTGGTTATCAAATCTGAATACAGAAGCAGACTGTGCTCTTGCAAAGACTGCCCTGAGAATTTCTGATCTGGTGAGCAAGCAGCAGTCTTAACCTTTGCACTGAGGTTAGCTTTTTATACACACTGTCGCAAAATGTAGCAGTGTAGTTTACTGTTGTTATTTTAAGATTGTTACCCTTGCTACACCATGCTTCAAGACGAAATTTTGTTTATTTGTAATTTAAATATTCCACAATATATAATTACATATTGTTTTTGTAATTAATCACTGTGCTTTAATTATGTTCATTTTGTAGCTGCAAATACATCCTGCTTATCAGATATTTACAGTATAACTCATACAGTAACAAAATTACAGTTATGAAGTAGCAATGAAAATAATTTTATGGTTGGGATCACCACAACATGAGGAACTGTATTACTGTATTAAAGGATCAAAGTATTAGGAAGGTTGAGAACCACTGGATTAAAGGCATTTGCCACCATATCTGGCGATATATATATATATATAAATAAAATATTTATGTATTTATGTGTGGACATGCATGTTTATATACATGCACACATACATGCGTATATATAAATATGTGTATGGGTGTGAGTGTATACATACACATACACACACACATATATATATATATATATATATATATATTTTTTTTTTCTCCCCATTTTCAAGATAGCGTTTCTCTGTAGCCCTTGGCTGTCCTGGAACTTGTTCTGTAGATCAGGCTGATCTTGAACTCAGAGATCCCCTTCAGGGATGTGTGCCACCACCATCTGGCTCTTAGGTTTTTATGTTGACCTCCACCTATTTGTTACATATATCAGGCTGGCCTCCAGCTCACAGAGACCCGGCTGCCTCTGTCCTGCCCTACTATCCTCCACCCTACAGGGCTGGGATTAAAGGACCACACCTGCCTAAGAGCATAGTTTTAGAAGTCTGCCTTTTTGTTTTGTTTTAAGTACTTTGGGTCCTCAAGAATGTTAGGCAAGGGGCTAGAGCAGTGGTCGCAACCCACAGGTTGAGAAACGCTGGGCTAGAGAGATGGTCCAGAGGTTCAGAGCACACGCTGTTCTTGTAGGGGGCCTGGGTTCAGTTCCCAGAACTCGCATTAACTCTCACAGCTATCCGTAACTCCAGTTCCAGAGGACCTGCTTTTTGGCCTCAGCAAGCATTAAGCATTCATGGAGTGTATTTGCATACATTTAGGCAAAACACTCATATACATAAAATAAAAAGCAATAAACCTTAAAAGAATTACCATTTCAGTTTTAAATATTTTTTGTTCTGATTTTAGTGTTTATTTGAGAGATGGTCTCAGAGTGTATCCCCATCTGACCTAGAACTCACTCTGCAGCCCAGGCTGGCCTGAGTCTTTGTTTGAGAGCTGTGGCGAGCTTATATGTGAGGAGTGGTTCCTAGGGCTAAGAATGGAGCTCAGTCTATAGGACTGCTTGCCTGGTGTACACAAAGCCCCAAAGGTGATTCCCAGTAGTGATAAAACTGAGTGCACACCCATAATCCTAGTGTTTGCGAAGTGAAGGCAGGGAGGGGTCTCAGAAGTTTAGCATCATCTTAGGCTACATAGTGAGTTTGAGGCTCAGGCTACACAAGGCCCAAAGCACATTCTGGCATTCTTTTTATTTAATTGAAAAATTATTCTGGCCTGGCTGTGGTGGTGCCTGCCTTTAGTCCCAACACTCGGGAGGCAGAGACAGGTGGATCTCTGTGAGTTCGAGGCCAGCCTGGGCTACAGAGGGAGTTCCAGGACAGCCAGGGCTACACAGAGAAACTCTGTCCTGAAAAACCAAACCAAACAAACAATATGTGTGTGTTTATGGGAGTCCATTCTGCAACTCCTGTGTGGCTGTAGAAGACGACCTGTGAGAGTCAGTTCTCTCTGGCACCAGGTGAGTCCCAGGCATTGAACTCAGGGGTCAGGCTTGGTGGCAGTTCATGATCCCATTGCCTCTGTCTCCCAGGCACTGGGATTACAAACGTGTGTCACCATGCCCAGTTAGTTTTAAATGGGTTTTTGAGACTGAATTTTCATTATTTTGAACTTAGCCTTTTGGCCTCCTCTATCTTGTTAAGTTTTTGAGTGTAGGGGGCCATCCCTCACCCCTGACATTTCCCCAGAGTACTCTTGAGTAGAAGCATCAGGAAATATTAGTTAGAAGCATAGAGGGGAGAGAAAAAGAAAACACAGGATAGCCTCAAGAGGGCCTGGAACCTTTTCCAACGGGCCCCGACTGTCTCTGCCCCAGGGTTTTTATAGAGACGCCAAGGGGTGGAGCAAAAGACCTCCTCCCCCAGCACAGCCAAGTGCAGACCATCTCAGACACCTGGTACCCAGGCCCGTGGGCCAATCATCCTCTATGCGGACCAGCTGGGTAAAGCTCCAACATTTGAGACAGCGCTGGCTGTCCTGGAACTATCTCTCTAGACGAGGCTGGCCTTGAACTCACAAAGATTCACCTGCTTCTGCTTCAGGAGTGCTGGGATTACAGGCGTGCCCCACCACGCCTCCTCTGTTTTTAATTTAGTGTCTTAATTGGACAAAACTCTTATTTGAAGAATAGCTGTATTTATTTAATTTCATGGAATGTTTTTTGGGGTAAGGTTTTGTATTTGTTGCCAGGGTGGCCTGGGACTCACTGTGTAGTCCAGGCATGGTAGGTCTCTTGCCTCGACCTCCCGAGAGTTGGGATTGCTGGCTAAAGGAAGGCTTTAGACATCCTTTTAAAAGATAATGTAAATAGAATAAATACACAGTATGGGAATCAGGAGTCATTTTATATTCAAGACTTGTAAACTTCAGGGTTGGGGATTTAGCTCAATGGTAGAGCGCTTGCCTACAAGCTCAAGGCCCTGGGTTTCATCCTCAGCTCCAAAAAAAAAAAAAAGAGTTGTAAACTTTAAACATGATTCTGATCCATATTCTCAACCTTTTAAAAATTAGCACACGTGACCAAGAAAAAGAAGAAGAAACAGCGAAGGATCCCAACAAATGATGAACTGCTGTATGACCCTGAGAAAGACAACAGAGACCAAGCCTGGGTTGATGCACAAAGAAGGGGGTAAGAATTTAAATCTGTAATCTTTAGAGAAAGAGTGCTTTTTCCCTGCTTTCATAGTTTACTGTATTTGTATTTATTTTCACACAAACACTTCAAAAACAATTTGAGGACAAAAACTTGAATAGCTTGTTTGAAAATAACCAGCAGATTTTAGTCAGGTAATTGATTATTTATTCATTCATTTGTTTGTTTATTTATTTATCTATTTACTTATTTATTTGCAAGACAGTGTTTGTCTGTCTAGCCCTGACTGTCCTGGAACTCACACTGTGGACCATGGACCAGGCTGGCCTTGAACTCAGATCCGCTTGCCTCTGCCTGGGATTAAAGGTCTGTTCCATCATACCTGGCTGAATTTTTCTTTATTTTTAAAATAGATTCTCATGTAGCCCCTGCTGCTTCAAAACTTAGTATGTAGTTGGGCTGGCCTTAAACTCCTGATCTTGCTGCCTCCACCTTCCAGATGCTGTCTGGAGTTACAAGTTTGTGTCACCACAACAGTTAATTGTTGAGTTATTGATGGATCTAAACTGTCATAGTCAGTCTCTTCATTTAAGAATTGCTCTTGTGAGACAGGGTCTTGCTATGCAGCCCTGGCTGGCCTGGGACTCATGTATGTTGCTCTGCACAGCAATCCCTCCTCAACCTCATAAGTGCTGGGATTAGAGTTATGTGCCACCATGCCTGGCCTTCCCTTTTGCCACCACCCCATGGTACTAGGAATTGTTTGAACATAGGCTCTTGAGCATACTGGGCAAGTGTTGTGTCACGGATCTCTATCCTTAACCTTCTTTTTGCTTTTTTTTAAAGATTTTATTTATTTATTTTATGTATATGAGTGCTCTATCTGCATGGATGCCTTTATGCCAGAAGAGGGTATCCGATCCCACTATTGATGGTTGTGAGCCATCCATCATGTCATGGTTGGGAATTGAACTCAGGACCTCTGGAAGAGCACCCAATGCTCTTAGCTATTAAGCCATCTCTCCAGCCCTGGCTTTTTGCTTTTTAAAACAAGGTCTCATTAAGTTGTTCAGGCTGGTCTTGAAATCACTTGCTGTGGATATCGCTCTGTATAAATAAACACTCATTGGCCAGTGGCCAGGAAGTATAGGCGGGACTAACAGAGAGGAGAAAAAAGGAAACAGGAAGGAGAGGGGAGACTGCCTGGAGCCGCCTCCAGGACAAGGAAGATGTAAAGGACCGGTAAGCCACGAGCCACGTGGCAAAGTAAAGATTAATAGGAATGGGTTAAATATAAGAGTAAGAGCTAGACAATGACAGGCCTGAGCTAATGGCCAAGCAGTTTAAATAATGTAAGAGTCTGTGTGTTTATTTTATAAGTGGGCTCTGGGACTTGGCGGCGGGAGCTAGAGAGAAACTCTGTAGCCCAGCGGGCCTGGAGCTTGCAGTCCTCCTGCCTCAGCTATATCAGAAGCAGGGTTATGGGGCCTGTACCAGCAGGCCTGATTATAAAACTAACTTCAGTGGTTGGTTGGTTTGTATTTTGGTCTTTCCAAACTAACTTTTCCCTAATAGACATGTTAAAACTTTTTTTTTTAAAGTTTTTTTGTTTATGGAGACAGGGTCTGTCCCAGACTGGCCTTGAAGTCCCAGGGCTACTCCTGGCCTCCCAAATGCCAGGATTATGAGTATGTACCACCAGGCTTATTTTATAATTTTAAATTATTTTGAGAGCAGAGTTTTAGCATCTAAATTGTTAATTTTATTTTTTGATGTCTTGGAACTCACTATGTAGCCCAGGCTGGCCTTGAATACTCAGAGATCTGTCTACCTCTGCCTCCCAAATGTTTTTTGTTATTTTGTTTTTTAGTCCCGAGTTCTGAGATTAAAAGTTTGCATCAGTTTGCAGGCTCAAGAGCACAGTGCTGTCCAGGCTCGTCTGCACTGTAGCCCAGTACTCTGAGCGGTGCCATTGCATGTGTATACCTTGACTTTTTTATCCAGATGCCCACCAAAGGATGTTTGTGTTCTAAGTACCTTTTGACTGTAGTAGTGTTGGCAACACTGGTATACTGTAGATGTAACCAACCGTCTTATTAAATAAGAAACACAGAACCAATGCAAAGAAGAAAGCCAAGAGAACAGAGCTAAGAGCCTTACCGCCTGCTGCTAGCCTCTTAAGCCAATAGACCTCTCCGAAAGAGAACTACTTCCTGTCTGTTTGTCTTTATATAGTCTTTCTGTTCTGCCTTCTCATTGATTGTAAACCCAAACACGTGACTGCTTCATCACTGCCTGTAAGTACAGCCCTCCAGGTCTTAAAGGCATGTGTCTCCAATGCTGGCTGTATCCCTGAACACACAGAGGCTTACCTAGCTCTGCCTACCAAGTGCCGGGATTATAAGCGTACGCCACCACTGCCCTGCTTTCCTATGGCTTGCTAATAGCTCTGACCCCCGGGCAACTTTATTTATTAACATACAATTAAAATCACATTTCAGTACAAATAAAATATCACCATAGTGTACAGATGTTTGTTTGAGTCTCTACTTGTGTGTTTTTGGTTATAGGAGGAGCCTTGGAGGATCGCATGGTAATTCTGTGTATGAACTTCTTGTGTGCTTGTGTGTGTGTGTGTGTGGTGCTGGAGATTGAGTTTATGCTGTTGTACATGCTAGGCAGGCACTACGCTGCTGAGCTACACTCGGTGCCTAGGAGGCTGTGCTTCAATCCAGATGGGGATGGCTGGCTGTTTTCCAGGTCTGGAGGGTTGATGTTGCTGTGGGATCTCTGTACACACCCTTAGCTCCAGTTCTTTCCCTGTCCTTTCCTGGTTCGGATTTATGCCTGTGCTGCTTCCTCCAGCGCCCCCCTGCTGTTTACTTCCTGAAACTTCCTTTATTTTGTTTTGGGGTCAGGATCTCCGAGGAAGCATGGTTTGGCCTGGGATTTACTGTGTAGCTCAGGCTGGCATTGGGAGCTTTTGTTCTTCCTGCCTTAGCTTTCCAAATTTATTTTACTTTACATTTGTTTATTTAAGATTTAGTATTGCTGTGTGCATGCATGGCAAGGCATCCTTGTGGAGGTTAGAGGACAGCTTCTGGGAGTCAGTTCTGTTTCCATCATGTAGTTCTCCAGGTGGAACTCTGGTTGTCATGTCAGTCGCAAGCGCCTTTACCTGGTAAGCCATCTTACCAGCTCCTCTGTCTTCAGTTTTTGTAACAGTCTCTACTGAACCCAGAGCTCTGCTTGGCTGAGCTCCAGTGGCCCGTGCCTGTCTCCATCCTGCTATCCTGGAGAGCAATGTGGCCCGTACCTGTGTGCCTGCTCTTTATGTGGCTTTGGGCTCTTAGCTCAGGCCTTAAACTTTGCACAGCAGGTGCTTTACCAAGCGTCTCCCCAGCTGTGCCGTGCCCCTCCCCCAGGCTGCTCTGGAGCTCACGGTATATATAGTCCAGGCTTAATTAGTAATCTCCTGCTGTTGTCTCTACTGCTAGGAATACAGGTGTGGGACACCTTGCCTGGCCAATTTAAGTTTTTTCAGACAGGGGACAGGGTTTCTCTGTATAGCTCTGGCTGTCCTGGAACTCACTCTGTAGCCCAGGCTGGCCTTGAACTCAGAGATCTGCCTGCCTCTGCCTCCTGAGTGCTGGAGTGAAAGGCCACCAGCGCCTGGCTTAAGTTTGTGACTACAAATGTAAAAATAGTTTCTTAGATTTTCCTTGTTTTTGGTCTCTTAAGTATTTTGAATCATGGCCAGCTGTGAGAAAGAGTTAGTTTCCTGTTAGAATTCACCTGAGATTTCCTCACAATCACACTGATATTATGGATTTTGGTTTGTTGTCAGGTTTGGTTTTTATGAGACACATCTCATTTTAGCTCATACTGACCTTGAACTCTGGATCCCCCTGCTTCTGTCTCTGGTGCTGGGATTTCAAGCATTGACTACCACTTCCCACCATACTGTCTACTTTGAAAGAAAATTACTGTGTGCAGTCCAGACTTAAGGAGTTAGGCTCTGTCACCTTGAAATTTTATTTTATTTTATTTTTTTTTTATTTTTGAGCACTTTTTTTTTTTTTTTTTTTTTTTAACTTTCTGCTTCTCCAAGGTGTTTTAGATAGATCTTGTAAACCAGATCCCTAGAATTACCCATTTCTGGTGCTGGAGAAACGGCTCATCGGTTAAGAGCACTGAGTTTGGTTTCTAGCGCCCACATGGTGACTCTCAGTTCCTGGAGATATCACACCTTATTCTGACCTCCCAGGGCACCAGGCATGCATGTAGTGCACTTAGCTACATGAAGATAAGACATTCATATCCATAAAGAAAAACAGATCAAAAATATAAACAATAATAATAAAGTAACTAGTCATTTCTCTGAGTACTGATTCCGTTTTCTGGACAGTGATATTAGAAACCAGGATTTGGTTGGTTAATGTATTTTTCCTTCTCAAATTTACTTTTCTGTTTTAGTTATCATGCCTTTGGATTGCGGAGACCACATCAGAAACAGCAGCCGGTTCCAAACAGTGATGCCGTTTTGAATTGTCCTGCCTGCATGACTACACTGTGCCTTGATTGCCAGAGGTAAGGGACAGAGGTAAACATACCACATGCCCCCAAACGAGCGAACCCCCACCCTCCAACAAGCCTTTCCCGGAACCAAAACAGTTTGATGGGCCTTTGCTTAAGTCAGAATTTGTTGTTGCTGTTTATGTAAACATTTATTTGACCAAAATGTAGAAAAGTAGTAACTGTAACATAGGATACAGTTACAGGAATCTGAAGAACAGAGTGGGTTTGCTAAAAGTTCATCTCTCTGGTAGTGTGATGCTTAAAACACAGGAGCGAGAGCAAGGCAGGGTTGGTGCACCCCTTGATCCCAGCACTTGGGAGGCAGAGGCAGGAGGAGCTCTGTGAGTTCAAGGCCAGCCTGGGCTGCAGAGCTACACAGAGAAATTCTGTCTCAGAAAAAAAATTTAATGTCATCCTTGCACAGGGGCATGCTAATTTTCTTTGTATTGTTTCAGTTTTAATATATGTGCTGTTGAATTGAATCGAGCACAAGGGACAGTTTTTAAAAATAACAGTTGTTAATAGTTATTGCCGGGTGAGGAGAGGCACATCTTTAATACCAGCATTTGGGAGGCGGAGGCAGGTGGATCTCTGTGAGTTTGAGGCCAGCCTGGTCTACAGAGTGAGTTCCAGGACAGCCAGGGATATACAAAGAAACCCTGTCTTGAAAAGCCAAAAAAAAAAAAAAAAGCTATTATTAGTGCAATTATTCACTAATAGTAATTCAAACCTCTGCTGGTCTATAATCCCAGTACTTGCAGGTTCAAACAGGATGATTGCTATAGGTTTAAGACTGCTCTCAGCTACAAAGTGAGGACCTGCCTCAGAAACAAGAATGGGCTGGAGAGAGATGGCTCAGCAGTCCAGAGCACTGGCTGCAGAGGCCCTGAGTTCAGTTCCCAGCAAACATGGTGGCCCACACCCATCTGTAATGAGGTCTGGCGCCCTCTTCTGGCCTGCAGGCATACATGCTGGCAGAACACTCAATACACGATAAATAAACACATCTGTAAGAACTCAGGTTTGGTTCTGAGCACCCAGAGGGCAGCTCAGTATCCAGCACCTTCTTCTAACCCCTGCAAGCATCAGGCATGCATGTGGTGTACATACATACAGGCAAAACAGTTGTACATATAAAAATACAATAAATCAGCCGGGCGGTGGTGGCGCACGCCTTTAATCCCAGCACTCGGGAGGCAGAGGCAGGCGGATCTCTGTGAGTTCGAGGCCAGCCTGGGCTACCAAGTGAGCTCCAGGAAAGGCGCAAAGCTACACAGAGAAACCCTGTCTCGAAAAACCAAAAAAAAAAAAAAATACAATAAATCTATTTTTTTTTTTTTTTTTTGGAGACAGGGTTTCTCTCTGTTGTATATCCCTGGCTGTCCTGGAACTTGCTTTGTAGCCCAGGCTGGCCTTGAACTCCGAGATCTGCCTGCCTCTGCCTCCCGAGTGCTGAGATTAAAGGCTAATATAATCCCTCCTCCTACTCTTCAACTGGGCTCCTGGAGTTCAGCCCAGTGCTTGACTGTGGTTCTCTGTGTCTGCTTCCATCAGTTACTGGATGAAAGGTCTATAACGACAATTAGGGTAGTCACCATTTGATTACAGGAAAAGACCAGTTCAGGCACCCTCTCCACTATTGCTAGGAGTCTTAGCTGGGGTCATCCTTGTGGATTCCTGGGAGTTTCCCTGGTACCAGGTTTCTGCCTAACCCTATAATGTCCCTCCATCAAGATATCTCTTTCATTGCTCTCCCTCTCTGTCCCTCCCCCAACTCGGCCATCCTGATCCATTATGTTCCCACCCCTCCATACCCCCCCTTCCCCCAGTTTACCCAGGAAATCTCATCTATTTCCCCTTCCCAAGATAATCCATGTGTCCCTCTTAGGGTCCTCCTTGTTACCTAGCTTCTCTGGGGCCTAAACTTTTTTTTTTTTTTTTTTTATACAAAACAATACAAACCTCAAATAATTCTAGACAGAACATTAAGTGTTTCTGACTTTTGTTGAAGTGTCAGCCACTAGTCCGCTGGAGCATGTGGCTCTGGCAGGCCTTGCCCTTCTCCGTTCCCTCTGCCTATCTAGAAACCGTTACTGTTTAGGTGACGTCCCTAAAGCTAGCCACTAAGGGCTGTCCCCTTATTTGGCCACTTCCTCCTCCTGAGACTGACCACCAAGGACCAGCTATCAAAGTATTGAAGTCCAGTAATCAAAAGCTTCCTTTGGTTCACCTAATTAACACGCCCAGTCAAGATACACCACTGTGTCCTAGCCCATTCTAACACAGACCTCCCTTTTCCGCCTCTTAAACATCACACCTGCACGCTCATTTGCTGCCTGAGTCAGAAAGCAGCCACTTTAACTTTTCTTCCCCACTTAATAAAGGATCTCTCTGTGAAAACAGGTGTTTCTGTGTGGTTTATGCCTAATCTGCGGTCCGTGAGTACGGTGGTCTCTTTCAGGTGGGCCTCTGAGAGTTCCAGGCCAGCCAGGGAAACGTAGTGAGAACCTGTCTCAAAAGGAGAAAACAAATTTTAAAAGCTTCAGGGCTGGTGCCAGGCATGGTGGCACATGCCTTTGAGCCTGGTAATCAGGAGGCAGAAGCAGGCAAATCTCTGTGAGTATGAGACCAGCTTGGTTTACATATGGAGTTCCAGGCCAGTCAGGGATACATAGTGAGATCCTCTCTAAAAAAATTAATTTTTTCAGTGCTGGAGATCAAACCTCAAGACTTTGGGCATGCTTTACCATTGAACTATATTCCCAGCCCAGCAATATGTTTTCATTTATTTATTTGTCTGTTTATCTGTCTATCTATCTATCTATCTATCTATCTATCTATCTATCTATCTATCTATCTATCTATCTATCTTCTATTTATTTTTGAGGCAGAGTTTCTATGTAGCCCTGGTTGTCCTAGAACTATGTAGATCAGGCTGGCCATGAACTCACAGAGACCCCTCTGTCTCTGCCTCCTTAGAGTGCTGGAATCTAAGGTGTGTGCCACTGTGCCCAACCTTACATTCCATTTAAGAAATATATTTCTCCATGGAATGACAGTGCATGCCTGCATTCTCATTACTTGAAAGGTTGAGACAGGAGGATTGTGAGTTCTAGGTTAGCTTTTGTAGGTGTGTCTCAAAGAAATAAGTAAATAAATGACTCAAAGTTTTTTGTTTTTTTTTTTTTTGTTTTTTTGAGACAGGGTTTCTCTGTGTAGTTTTGGTGCCTGTTCTGGATCTCACTCTATAGACCAGGCTGGCCTCGAACTCACAGAGATCCGCCTGCCTCTGCCTCCCGAGTGCTGGGATTAAAGGCGTGCGCCACCAATGCCTGGCTGACTCTTTCAAATTTAATCCCCATCTTTATTTTGGTGGCTGTTGATGTAGGTGTTCTCAGATGTGATCTAAAATGACTACTATTAAATCCAAACTCTCCTTTTCGTTCTCCTTCTAGGCATGAATCCTACAAGACTCAGTACAGAGCAATGTTTGTGATGAATTGTTCTGTCAACAGAGAGGAGGTTCTAAGATACAAGAATCCAGAAAACAGGAAGAAAAAGTGGGGTGCTAAGAAGATGAGGTCTAACCCTGAAGGTCCCGTGGAGACAGACGTGGAGGAGATCTATCACCCTGTCATGTGCACAGAGTGTTCCACTGAAGTGGCCGTCTATGACAAAGATGAAGTCTTTCATTTCTTCAACGTTTTAGCAAGCCACTCTTGAACAGTGTGACAGGTAATTGACTTCCCAGCACTGTATAAAGCAAATGTGGACTCCTATTTTCCTCTTTCCTAGTCTAAACTTTCAGTGACATTGAGTCATTAAAACAGTATTTACCTCTGTGAAAAGAATGGTTATCAACCTCTGTTTCTTCTCCCTTTTTTCTTTTTAATTTTCCCATGAATAATGACGGGACTGATTATTCATTTCATTTTTGGTGCATCTTTGAAGACTTTGGGGTTCCTTATTTATTAAACTAGCTTCCTAGAATTAAATGGTTTTGGAGTATTTGTTTCTTAGTGTTTGGTCCATTTTCTATTGCTATAACAAAGTACTAGAGGTTGGGTGCTTTATAAAGAGATGAGTTTTAGGGGTTGACAAGATGGCTCTGCACTTGGCATGCAAGCCTCACAACCTGGGATTGTTCAGTCCCTGGGACCCTCAGTGGAAGGACAGAATAACTTTCAAGTTTTCCTGTGACTGACCTAAACATACATGCACAGGCGGGCACACACATGCAGAGGCGGGCGGATACACAGCACACAGAGGACCTGAAAAGTGGGGGAAGTGTTGACAAGTTGGTGGGGTAGCAGACAGAAATGGGGCAGCAAGTCACACAAGTTGAGTGGTGTGCATGTGAAAATGTTTTGTATGCTTACTAAAAACAATACTGAATAAAGTACTATTAACAACCATTGTTCCTGTCCTTTCACTTAGAAAAGACTTGAGATATCAGGTATTTCCTGAGGCTATTTGGGCTGGACACAGGTGTGCTACAGTGTTCCCCTCTGATTTCCATGCATAGCTTTGAATATCTTTCTGTTCTTTTATCAGGATGATTGCTATAACTGACCTGTAGGTGATTGTATCTGAGATGACAGTGTTTCTCAGCATAGCCTTCTCATATTTCATCACTATAGATATTTTTCTCTTAATGTTAAGCAGCTGCCCATAATCCTTTGAAGGATTACTTATGGCCTTCTCTTGCCTCAACTCTCTTGACCTTCACAGGGCATCATGTAGCCCAGGCTGCCCTTAAACTCATCATGTAGCTGAGGATGATCCTGAGCTCCTGCTCCTACCTTCCTGTTGCCTCGATTATAGATGTCTGCTCTTCCTCCATTTTTTTTTAAATGCTGAATGTCATTTCTTGAAGGGGTAGGAGGTCTTAAATGCAGGCTTACAGCACAATGGGAGAACCCCGGAGGGCAGAAGTTCGATACTGATGTTTTACAATCTTGCATCTAAGCTGTTAACACCCATTATTCAGGATACACAGACAAGGAACTTCCTTAAGCATTCAGGAGGGTGGAACTTGGCAGGGAATTAACATAGGGAGGATATCAAGGTCAAGGTCAGCAAGCAAGGCAACAGTTACCCAAAAACAGTTAGCCCTATAGGTCCCCCTTTTATTAAAAAATGAGCTTCTGGCCGGGCGGTGGTGGCGCACGCCTTTAATCCCAGCACTCGGGAGGCAGAGCCAGGCAGATCTCTGTGAGTTCGAGGCCAGCCTGGGCTACCAAGTGAGTCCCAGGAAAGGCGCAAAGCTACACAGAGAAACCCTGTCTCGAAAAACCAAAAAAAAAAAAATGAGCTTCTGACTTGGGTTGCTTGGGACGTCAGCAGGTCACCTTACCCGTCATGGAGACGCCTGCCCAGGCCACACAGGTGCTCTGTCTTAGGTTGGTGAGTGCCCCCCAGGTATTACCCGTCTCTGAATACTCCTCATACAGGCTCAATCGTGTCTGAGCTGCAGAGTTAACTGCTGCCAAAGATCTCAAAGTGGCACTGGGCTTGCAATCTGTGTTCAACACAGAAAAGACCAACAGAGGTCCTATCTCACCCATAGCCAGTAGGCTAAAGGCAACTGAGCCTTTCCCTTCCTTAATGAGCCGTACTGTACATTGGAGTCCTTGTAGGATAGTATCCCAAAAGCAACTGGAACTTGAGTTTATAAATTTATAATTTTCAAAGCCAATCAAGATGTGTATAACTACTGAATTAAATTTATCATGCCCAATAGAATGGAAGATTAACTGTGGTAGCTACTTTTGCTGTCAGGATCTCTACTGTGCTAGCTGTAGTAAGCAATTATGAAATTCTACCTCCATTTTAAATGGAGCATAAAATATTTTAAACAGATTCCACTGCAGCTAATTGTTCCTTCCTCAGCTTGGCTTATTGCGTCCTGCCCCTCTTTTTTTTTTTTTTTTTTTTTTTGCCTGTTTCCTTCTTTATTAAGATATAATAACTAACAGTAAGGATTTGTAATGAATGAATTGATAGTGCCTCCCCTCCCACCCTCCACCCCCCAGTGCTAGGGATCAGACTCAGGGCCTTGTGCATGCTGGTACTCTACCATGAAGCCATACTCCCCAGGCCCAAGGCATGACTCTTAAGCACCCTGACTGACATTCCTCATTCAGTCCCAAGTCAGGCCTCCTTTCCTTAGACTTGCACTCTTTCCAAGAGCGCCATATAGACAGCTGCCTGCTCCAGGAGACACCAGAGACCATCTCTTGTCAGGAGAGGGCTCCTCCTAGAAGCTGTGGTGTGGTCCCTCTGAATGCCAGAGAACCATGGGGATCGTTTAGAAAAATAAAAAGCAAGACCTTTGCCCTAGCCCTGTGCACAGGTAAGGGGGTTAATCAGGAATTTTCTTTCCCTCACTCAGGGCTGCTGGTAGGTCATCCAGCTCTCTGATGATCTGGGGACCCACTAGCCTGTGGTAAGTGGGGCTTCCCAGTGCCTTTTATCCTGTTTACAATACACTGGTTTTCCTTAGACGGGTGCGTCCTGCCTCTCTTGCTGTGTAACCTGACCTCGGGCGTATAGAATAACGTTCGTTGTCGTAATTTTTTTTGTGTGTGTCAGGAGCCTGGCCACAGTTAAGCAGTGCATTCAACACGAGCTCACAAAGGCGGTAAGGAACCTGGTTAGGTAGTGTTCTCTCTTGGAGACGTGGCCAGGCAAGTGTCCGTTCCAGCATCTCAGGCCATTGGCAGAGTGTGTGTGCATCCTTACAGCCACAGGACTAAGTGCCTTTCCCCTCTGCTGGTTGTCAGCCAGGAGGAGTAAAGGTGACGCTTTTTTTTTCCTCATTGATTAGCCAGGAGATGCTCTCAGCTCCCGGAGGCCACCTGCCCCAGATGTAGAAATGCACAAACTATTAAATGTCACTTGTCAAGTGTTGTATTATGTTTCAAAGGCGCGCGCGCGCACACACACACACACACACACACACACACACACACACACACACACACACACACACACTTCTATCTGTATGGCAGATGTTGGCTGTGGTTTGTTTGCTTTCTTAGTTCCCAATCTGAACTCCAAGCACTCTAGGAGCGGTCATTGCCCTGGGCTTTTGATCCTCACCAGGGATCTGGAGCAGAAGGAACAGGTAAAGATGCTGTAATGAGGGAAGCTGAACACGGTGAGGAAGCAGGGACCTCTACCACATCCCAATCTGAATGCTTTTTTTGGTCAATAATTTTTGAGTGACTTCTTTGCAGTTTTGATATTTGGTTGTCACTGACTCACTGGTTTGCTGTGGTTTCTTAGCAGTCATGCAGACATGGGAAGTTTTTGTTGTTTGTTTCGATTTTTCCTGTACTAGGGATTTTACCCAGAGTCTTATGCATGCCAGGAAGTACTTTACCACAGAGCTATAACCTAGCCACAGGCCTGGGGTAACTCGCTTCCTATATGTAAAATCAAAGAGGTTACCCCACAAATATATACAGTTACTGTGTCAATTAAAAAGTAAGCATTAGCTGGGCATGGACGTTGCATTCCTTTAATCATAGCACTCAAGAGACAGAGACAGGCAGATCTCCATGAGTTCAAGACTAGTCTGGTCTACATAGCAGGTTCCAGGTCAGCCAGGGCTGTATAGAGAAATCCTATCTCAAACAAACAAACAAACAAACAAACAAACAATCATACATACATACATGTTTAAATACCCTTAAGCTTGCAGTTTTACTTTTAGCTGGAATCAAGGCTTGCCCCTACCCTGTGTAGGGGCACTCCCCTGTGTACTGGAAAATTTGGACCTCTGCACTCAGCTGCAATGCTGGTTTGGGTGTTTCTCAGAGTTAATATGTTGGGAATTTAATCCCTAAAGTCATAGCGTGATGGCTTTTGGAGATGGGCCTTTGGGAGGTAGTTAGGATTAGATGATACACCCCCCCCCCCCCCGTGATGGCATCCATGGGCCTTTGGGAGGTAGTTAGGATTAGATGACCCCCCGTGATGGCACCCATGGGCCTTTGGGAGGTAGTTGGGATTAGATGATTCTCCCCCACCCCCCGTGATAGCACCCATGGGCCTTTGGGAGGTAGTTGGGATTAGATGGTTCTCCCCTACCCCCTTGATGTCATCCATGGTTTTCTCAGAAGAGGAAGGGAAACCTTTTCCGTCATGGCAGTTGCTGTCTTGCCCTGTGGTGCCATTTACATTATGCTGCAAATGCCAAGCGGATGCTGATGCCATGCTCTCCTCCTGTCCCAGCCTCTGGGACTGTAGGCCACAGAGTCCAGCCATGACTCAGTGGGAAGGTGTTACAGAAATTCGACCACCATCTATCAGCCAACCCTGGGACAGACCTGGGACTGGTGTGTCACAGCACTAACCTTCCAGCTTATCTGAATGGAAGGATGGAATGGCACGTGCAAACCTTATCCAAAGGAGTAAGTTACCCCCACCACAGGACTGTGATATGCTAGCATTTAGTCACCGTGAGAGGAATCTTCAACTTGTGCTATACTGAAAGTTCACCTGAAATCCAGGTAGTGTGATCATTTAAAGATGACTTAAGTTCAGTGGTCAGACATAGCCCCTAATGGGGTTTAGTTTAGCCTAATATGTAAGCGGTCTGAACAGACCTCATGTACAGTTTTTTTTTTTTTTTTTTTTTAAAGATTTATTTATTTATTATGTATACAGTATTCTGCTTACACACCAGCAGAAGAGGGCGCCAGATCAAATTACAGATGGTTGTGAGCCACCATGTGGTTGCTGGGAATTGAACTCAGGACCTTGGGAAGGGCAGCCAGCGCTCTTAACCTCTGAGCCGTCTCTCCAGCCCCTCATGTACAGTTTTATAATCATTTTATAGTGGAGGAGTTTCAGAGACATACTGCCTATGAGAGTCTCTGTAGGGAACCAAATGTCTGAGGTAGGTGAGTTAGGGATGGTGTTGGAGATGCAGAGCTGGGGGCTTGCTGTGTCATAGGTCTTGAGAGTGGCAGTGGAAGCTGAGAAGCCACAGTAGGGTGTGGGAGTGGAGACCCTTGAACACTTCCAGAGGTTTGTCATCCAGGGCACAGAACTATCTCAAGGGGAAGAAGAGTTGCACCAGTCTAATAGGTCCTTTTGGGATGCTTGAGGTGTAGGAAGCTGGCTCATTCAGAATCTTTTTGTTGTTCATTTGTTCGTTTTTCAGACAGGGTCTCTCCTTATAACATGGGTGTCCTGGAACTTGCTCCATAGTCCAGGCTGGCCTTGAACTCACACAGATTTATCTGCCATTGCCTCCAGAGTGTTGAGTCACCACCACGACCAGACTAATTTTATTATTTGTAATCATGTGTATGTACCTGTGTGTGGATGTGTGTATGTTTGTGCAGGTACTTGAGGAGGCCAAAGGCATTAAATGGCCCTGGAGCTGGAGTTACAGGCTGTTGTGAGGACTCTGGTCCCCTGGAAAAGCAGGACATGCTCTGAACTGCTTAGCTGTCTTTCCAGCTCCCCACTCTCCACTTCTCTTTAGGATTTACTTTTTGGGCTATACCACAACTGTCCGTAACTCCAGCTCTGATCTTTACAGACACCAAGCATGAATGTGGTACACATACTTACGTGCTGTAGGCTGCAAAAATATATGAAGTAGGAATTCAGCTGATATGACAAAGCTAGACTTGGAGGAGTTAAGAACTCTTCCAGAGGTCAAGCCGATGCTCAAGGAGTCTTGGTGATATTGGCTTTTGATTATTAGCCGTTTCCTGCTATGAATTTCTCGTGTGCTATTGTAGCTTTTCCATCATTCACTGGCCACAATTTCCTCTCTACTAATGGAATATTTAGATAACCTTCTGAGCAGTAATGCAACCAGGATCCCTAATTTCAGGCCTTTCTGTAATTATTGTCATTAGCAGCATGTGGCCAGGACCATTTCCAGATGGAAAGACGAAAGTATCTCATCCGAGATACCTCACAGATTCTGTAAGAACAGACTTAAGCATCCAGACTATCAGAGAAGGCCTGGCGGATGTGCTAATTAAGCTTAACTTTCTCCTTTTCCAAATCTTATCTCTAGTTTTAGATCTCCTTTCAACAATTACCAGGTGCATTTAGCTGTGATGGGAGTCGCCTAGAGACTGAGTACACTTCCCCCGTCTTGCCAGAAAACGGCTTGGAGAGATAAGGGCCAAAGGGATAAAAGGCAATTTTATTTTCAGAGCAAGGACAGAGAAGAAAAAAGAGAAAGGAAGAAGTAGATGGGTAAGAACTGGAGAGGAACGAACTGAGATGGGGAAGAACTAGATAGGAAGAGAACTGGATTAGAGGAGAACTAGATTGAAGGACTAGAGGAGAAAACTAGAAGGACGAGATGGAAAATGAGGAAGAGGGGAAGAATTAGATGGGTAAGAATGAGATGAGAAAGACCAAGATGGGGCAGAATTAAATAAAGGAATTTGCACCACAATAAAGCTTATCTGAGGATCAGAGGGAAAAGCCAGCCACTATATTAAACATAGGAGTCAGGCAGTGGTAGCACACGCCTTTAATGTTAGCGTTCAGGAGGCAGGGATCCATCCGGATCTCTGTGAGTTCAAGGCCACACTGGGAACAGGGCCAGGCTTGGTGGCCTTTAATTCCCAGCACTCGTTAACCATAGAGGTCTGTACAGATAGACAGGAAGTGATAGAGCTGGGTGGAAAGAGGAAGTGATGTAGCTCGGTGGAGAGAGGAAGTAAGAGGGCAGGGACAGAAAGGCATATAGGCGTGGATATACAGGAAGTAGCTCACTTTGGAGGCTGAACGTTGGTGAGATTGGATGTGGCTTGTCCTATTCCTCTGATCTCTCAGTTTTCACCCCAATATCTGGCTCTGGGTTTTTTATTAATAAGACCATTCAGCAATTTGTCTTACAAGGAAGTAAGGTAGTTTTAGAGGGAACAGCAGAAAGATGTAGAGGGAATCAGGCAAGAAAGGAGCTAAGTGTGAGAGCAGCAAAGAGTTCGTGCATGTAGATTCATTTAATATCATCAAAGAACAGATTATCAGCTGGATGTAGATTCTTCCACAGACCCTGGGAGAGGGCTTTCGAGGGGCTGGACTCCAATAGCCCCCATTACTTACATGTAGGCAAAACACCCATACACATAAGCAAGATTGTGTGTGTGTGTGTGTGTGTGTGTGTGTGTGTGTGTGTGTGTGTGATGTCAGGTGAGTGCAGGTACCTTAGGAGTCTAGAAGAAGGCTCTGGATCCCTTAGAGCTGGAGTTACAAGCAATTCCCCATGTAGGTGCTGGAAACCAAACTCTGGTCCTTTGGAAGAACAGGAAGTGCTCTTACCTGCCAAGCCATCTCCCTAGGCCTTCATTAAGAAATTTTGAATTGGTGAGGGGACAGCTGGGATGTAGCTGAGTTGGTAGAGTGCACTCAGCACGATTTAATGAAACATAAGAGACTTGTCTTGGGAAAACTACCTTTGTGATCATGGTGTCCTGCCAGGTAAGCATTTCCTTCCATGGCTTACTTGCCGCTTCTTTATTACTGTTTCTTTGGGGTCAGCTGCTGCAATAGTTGCTTTTCATTGTCAACATGGCTGCATTTAGAGTCCCCATGGAAACACCTGTGCTGTGGATGTCTTTCTATATGCTGTGAATATATGTTGCTCTGATTGGTTGGTAAATAAAGCCGTTTGGCCTATGGCAAGGCAGCTTAGAGGCAGGTGGAAAATCCAAACAGACAGGAAGAGAAAGGAGAGGCAAGGCAGACGCTGCTAGACGCTGCCAGGAGAAACAAGATTTAGAGGTATTGGTAAGTTTAAAAATAATGTAAGCCTGTGTGTGTTTATTTGGGACCAAGTGGCTGTGGGACGTGGATTGGAGAGATTCTGCAGGACCGGAGAAAACTTATGGCTAGACACCTGTATGTGTCTGTGAGCATGCTTCCAGGATGATAAAAATGAGGAGGGAGGACCTAGCCTGAATGGAGCACTATCCTGCAGGCTGGGGTTTGGGGGTGAATAAAAAGACAACAGATTAAGCACCCACACTTACCTCTCTCTGTTTGCAGACACAGCATGGCAGCCATCTTCCACATCCGCCACCATCCCTTCCCTCTCCTGATGGACTGTGTCCTCAGACTCTGAGCCAAACCCTTCCTTCCTTAAATTGGTTTTCATCAGATACTTCGTTACAACAAGAAAAATAACTAATACAGAAAATTGGGGACTGGGACTTTTCTGTGATAAACCTATGTGGTTCTTAGGCCTTTAGAACTAGTTTGTAGGAGAAATGGGGGAGAATTGGAAGCTGCAGGCTAGAGAAGCCCTAGAATACTGTAAGCAGAGCTTAACAGGGCCATTCTGGTGGGAGTTTAGAAAACCAGATGAGCTGGGTGGTGGTGCACACTTTTAATCCCAGCACTTGGGAGGCAGAGGCAGGTGGATCTCTGAGTTAGAGGCCAGCCTGGTCTACAGAGCGAGTCCTAGGACATACAGAAAGAAATGCCTTGAACCCTCCCCCACCCCCCACCCCCCACCCCCCACCCCAAAAAAGAAAACCAGAATGCTAAGAGAAATAGAACAGTGGAGGCCCAGCTCATGAGTTCAGGAGGAACAAGTACACTATATCAGGGACTGTGTTAGGGGCAGTGTGAATTACACTCTTGAGAAGAAACCAGCTGCAGTTCTGCCTGTGTCCTGAAAACTTGAAGGCGGTGCAATTCATTTTTAAAAGTTTGTTTATTTATATGTGATGTGTGTGAGTGTGTGTGGGGGGTATATGCACATGCGTGTGGCATTTATTTGTGTGCATATGTATGGAGGATGGAAGAGGAGGATAGGAGTCTCCCTTTATTGCTTTATTTTTATTTTATTTTATTTGAGGCAGGGTCTCATATGTAGCTTTAGCTGGCTTTTAATTCACTAGTTTCAATACAAAACCACAGCCCTCATCTTAAAGGAATAAGAGGTAGTTTATTCCAGAGCCATTTTGAGTGACCATGGCCCAGGAACACAGAGTTGGGTTACCCCAAATTCCATGCTTCCAGTGGAAGAGGTTTCAAGAAGTTTTTATAGCTTTACAAAACAAAGAAAGTCACAAATCAAGGCAAGATTCAAATACATTGGTGGGTCCATCAGAGAGGCAAATGCAGGAGATGGGGGAAGCTTTTCTCTAGGCCCAAGATGGTGTCTGTAGGGAAAAGGGGTCTGCTAAAGAAACTCACCCTGACCCTGGAGCCCAGGACCAGTGAAAGCAACACAGCCTAGATCTGGGACCTGAGCCAGAGAAAGAAACACTTTATCCCTGAACCCAGAACCAAAGAAACATGCCCCGACTCTGAAACCAGTGCCAAAGAAACACACTTTGTCCCTGGAGTCAGAGGCGGTGAAAGAAATGTGCCCTGGCCTTAGAGTTAGAGCTGAAAAGCTAAGATAGGCCAGTGAAAGAAACAGGCTCTGAAATTAGGGCCATCTCTGCCCCTGACCAATGAAACTAACCAATCCCTGAACAGAAAATCTCCCTGGAGAAACTCCACCCCCAAGAATCCCTATATAAAGCACCTGCCTGTTCAGTTGTTGGCTGTTCTTTCCCACCCTGGTAGAGGCAGCCACTCTCCTGGACTCCTCCTTCCCAAATACATCTCTTTCTCAAAAGAGTCTTGGGTGTGAAGATCTTCATTTGCCAGCTCCAAGAAGAACCTTGCCAAGACTCCCTTAGGGGACTGAGCAGAAAAAACCTTGCAGAGACGTTCCCTTAGAGGGCCTAAGCAAGGCGAAGCTGAACAGAACCTTGCTGAGACATCCCTTAGGGAACCTAGCAAAGGCGGAGCAGAAAAAGTAACAACTTTCTGCAGGAGCCGAGGAGATTGCTACATTTCTGTAGGAGTTTCCCCTTTAGTGAAACAAAAGAAGCACTGTCTTGGGCTGGAGAAGAAGCAGAGCTCTGCTAGGAAGCCCCCTTAAGTAGGAGCTGAGCAAATCAGCTGTAGCGGCTCTCCAGGAGAGAGAGGAGCAGGATTGCTATATCCTGCGGGGAGACCATCCCCCACCACACCAGGTATAGCCTGACTCCCGAACAGTCAGGACACCATTCCCTCCCGAGCTGAGCGGTCCAGTTGTGGTTCCAGCTGCCAGAGCTGTTCTAACACTTGCTTACAGTATCTATAGGCTTTTGGATTGGTATTGGTCTGCTAAGTTAATAGATAACAAAAGGTTCCCATTAGTCACAAGATGTTAGTTCTGGCTGCTCCAAAGGGCTAGAACTAGCCCCGAGTGAGGTAATTACCCTCTGGATCTGCGACCTCTCAGTCTCTCCACAGTACTGAAAATTGAATCACTTAGTTTCTGCAAACATAGTTTTTTTTCAGGAGTTTTAGTTTACACTGTGTAGACCAGGCTGACCTGAACTCACAGAAACCCATTTGTTTCTGCTGGGATTAAATGAACCACTAGTCTATTTTATTTAAAAGACATGGTCTTTTACTGGACTGGAAACGGACAGTTTGAGCTAGGCTGGTCAGCCAGTAAGCTCTTGGGATTCACCTGTCTCCACCCTCCAATGCTGGAGTTACAGGCATGTATGTATAGTCTTTGTTTTGTTTTAATCTGGTTTGGGGAGGGTGAGGGTGAAGAGATGGCTCTGGTTGAGTACCTGTTGCTCTTGCAGAGGACCTGGGTTCAGTTCCTGGTACCCAATATGGTGGCTCATAATTGTGATGGCTATATTGATTGTCAACTTGACTACACTAGAATTAACTAAAACCCAAGCAGTTGGGTATACTTGTGAGGGATTTCTCTTGATTGAATTATTTGAAGTGGGAAGACCTACCCTAAATCTGGATCTTCTGAGGTGGGAAGATCCACCTTAAATCTGGGCCACCCCTTCTGGTGGCAGGCTGTATATAGGACATGGAAGAAAGAAGCTTTTCCTCTTTGTCTGCTTGCCCTCACTCTCATTGGCAAGACTATTCCTTCACTGGTAGTAGAGCCTACTTCTTCAGGATTCCTGCATATATGGAAGACCAGCTGAGACATCCAGCCTGAGGACTGAACAACCACTGGGTTCTTGGATTTTCCATCAGGAGACAGCTATTATTGGAACAGCCAGACCATAATCTATACCTGTAAACCATGCTAAAAAATCCCACACACATATATAGAATGTATATATTCTATCAGTTCTGTCTGTTTCTCCAGAGAACCCTGACTGATACAATAACCATCTGTAACCCCAATTCAAGGGGCTCTAGTGACCTCTTCCGAACTCTGCAGGGTAGCAGGCATGTATGCGGTGCACATACATACGTGTAGATAAACACTCATGAAATAAATCTGTAAGTAAATAAATGTGGTTGGTGGGGTTTTGAAAGCAGATCCTGTGCGTTCACAGCAAGCACCCTTTCCCACTGAACCATCTCCCTAAACCAAATGAAGTACAATTAAAAAAAGTGATGTGCCCAGTTGACAAGGGGCAGAGCTGTGACAGTTAACCTTTACTGCAAACATGATTGGATTTAGAATCACCATGGAAACACATCTCTGGGTGTACTTATGAAAGTGTCTCTAGTCTATGGCCGTACCACCCTGAACGCACCTGATCTCATCTCTTCCAGGAAGCTAAGCAAGATCAGGCCCGGTTAGCACTTGGGTGGGAGACGGCCTGGGGATACTGTGTGCTTAAAAAGAAAGAAAGGATTTCTAGAAAGGTTTAACCGTGGAAGGAAGACCCACTTTGAATTTAGTTTGCGATCTCCCGTGGCTGGCATTCCAGACCAGGAAGAGAAGAGTTTGCCGAACACCAACATTTTTCTCTCTCTCCTTCCTGACTATGGGTGTAATGTTCCCACTACAAGCCTTCTTTGCAGTGACTGCTCACACTGAAAGCTGAAAATAAGCACTTATCCCCTTACGTTGCATTTATCAAGTATTTTATCATAGAAGAAAAGAATAGACAATAAAAGAAACTAACATACCTCCCCAAAGAAAGTGTCAAATTCTAGACCCTGCGAATGCATTTGGAAACGACTTACCTAAGACAGGACCACTTGTTTATTCTCCTTGTTCTGCAATTATTATTATTATTATTATTATTATTATTATTATTATTATTATTTTTGAGACTGGGTTTCTCTGTGTTGCCCTAACTGTCTTGGAACTAGCTTTGTAGACCAGGCTGACCTCACAGAGATCTGCCTACCTCTGCCTCCCAAGTGCTAGGATTAAAGGCATATACCACTACGCCTGGTGTTGCTCTGAAAATTTACAGTGATGTGCATTTAATTTGGGGGGGGGGTAAGAAGGAATGTTAAAATAAACCTTCTATTTGTCTGTGTGAGTGTGAGGGTGCAGAGGCAGCAGGGAGTAGAATGTCCTCTTCCATCACCCATGTTTACCCCTTTTGAGGCAGAGTCTCTCCTTACATCTGGGGCTTGTATTTTCTTGGGCAGGCGGCTGATCAGCCAGCCCCCTGGCTATCTTCCTGCCTCTTCCCTTCTTGAAGCTGGGGTAACAGGCATTTAAGCAACACCTGGATTGTTACATGGATCCAAACTCAGGTCCAGGTCCTTGTGGTGCAGAAGGATTAACCACTGAGTGATTTCTCCCGCTCTTCAGTTGTTTTGAAACCCATGGAATGGGCCCCCCAGGTGCCCTGTTCACTTTGGATTTTCAGTTGTAGAAATGTTTTATTCTAGAACTCCTTTTCCATTAGGTTCTGTTCCTTCTTAGATCTGTTTGTTTGAAGTAGAGCCTTCTGATTTTATCCTCCTGCTCTCAGGTTTCCTTAAGAAAAGCTCAAGTTTGGTGGAACATGGAAATATAGGCCAGTATTCTAAATGCTCTAGAGCAGTGGTTCTCAGTCTTCCCAATGACGCGACCCTTTAATACAGCTCCTCATGTTGTGGTGACCCCAACCACAAAATTATGGTGTTGCTACATCATAACTGTAATTTTGCTATTATTATGAATCGTAATGTAAATATCTGTGGTTTTCCATGGTCTCAGACAACCCCTGTGAAAAGGTTGTTCAGCTGTCACAGGGGTCGAGATCCACAGGCTGAGAATCACTGCTCTGTAGGCTAAGGCAGGAGAATTGACAGTTCTAAGCCGACCTACACTACATAGTGAGTCCCCCCCCCCCCAAAAAAAAAAAGAAAGAAAAAAGAAAACAAAATGAAGAGGAAGAAAATAGAAAATCAAAATCAAAGGGATGTGGTGTTACAAGTCCATAATTCCAGTGATCAGGAGGTCAAACAGAAGAACAGAGTTCAAGGCCAGACGGGTCGGAGCTGGATTCCAACCTGTCGAAGGGTTCTTGGGGGGAGGAGTGAGGAATGAGGAAATGTTAGATAGAAATATAGACATAGATGGAGAGAAAGACAGAGACACAGGATCGCTTCGGGAGGGCCCCGGCTCAATACCCAGTCACCCTGACTTTATTCATAATGGGCCTTTTATCCATCATCGAGGGATGGGCAAAAGACCTCCCTCTTCCAAGGTCGAGGTATAAAGTACCACCAAGTTTAGACCCTTCAAAACACCTGGTAACCATGCCCTTGGCCAAATCATTCCACTATGCAGCCCTGCTGGGCAAAGCAAGCTCAGATTCTCTGACCTTGAGTAAGGCCTTACTAGGGAGCCTCTGTGGGCCCCCATAAAGCCTGGGCTCTCTCTGTCTCTGTCTCTGTCTCTGTCTCTGTCTCTGTGTCTCTCTGTGTCTCTGTCTCTGTCTCTGTCTCTGTCTCTCTCTCTCTCTCTCTCTCTCTCTCTCTCTCTCTCGTACACACACGCACGCACGCACGCACGCACGCACGCACGCACGCATGCACACATACACACCACACATCACATATCACACATACACACACACACCAAAGCACAAAAGGAACAAAAAGGTAATTTAAAAAAAAAAAAAAAATAGCCGGGCGGTGGTGGCGCACGCCTTTAATCTCACCACTCGGGAGGCAGAGCCAGGCGGATCTCTGTGAGTTCAAGGCCAGCCTGGGCTACCAAGTGAGTTCCAGGAAAGGCGCAAAGCTACACAGAGAAACCCTGTCTCGAAAAACCAAAAAAAAAAAAAAATATATATATATATTTCCAGGTGAGATGGTGCATGCCTGTAATCCCAGCACTGGGGAGTAGAGGCAGGGGGATTGGGAGTTCAAGTCACCCTCGGTTGAATTCTAGGCCACCTAGGCTATGTGAGGCTCTCTCTCACAACAGTCTGTTTATCCCACCTAGGATAAGATACTGACCAATACCTCATTATTTATTTTATGTTCTAGTATACTTAGACTAGTTTTGTTTGGGCGATCTTGTTTATTTATTACTTGAGACTCTTTCCTTTTTCCTTTCTTCTTCTCCCTTTCTTTTTCTCCTTCTTTATTCTCAAGACAAGGACTCAGTCTGTATCCTGACTGGCCTAGAACTCATTATGTTGCCCAGGCTGGTCTTGAACTCTTGGTTCTCCTCCTGCTCGAGTCTCCCAAGTGCTGGGATTGCAAGTATAAGATATCACATCTCGATTTTTTCTTTCAATTGTAATTTTTTTTATAACATTCTCATCTTATTCTAGTGATATTATTATTTTGGGGAGTTGGGAGCTTGAGACAATGCCTCGCTATTTAGCCCTGGCTGGCACTGAACTCACTGTTTAGCCCTGGCTGGCACTGAACTCACTATTGAGCCCTGGCTGGCACTGAACTCACAGAGAGCCACCTGCCTCTGCCTGGGATTCAAGGTGTGAACCACAATGTTCGGTTCACTCTTACCCATGCAATGATTTTAATGTTTCTGGTTCCTCATGTGGCTCCCAGATTTTCAGCTTTGGCTTTATCTACATAGAGAACATAGACAGAACCGCTGACTAAGGAGACCATGAATGAACTGCTACACAGTTAGAATAGCCATTCCTTCACTGTGTGATTTAAATGGCTTCCTAATGGGCCTTTCTGTCTCCTGTCTCATTTAGTTCTCATAAAACTTCCTTATCAGCTAGCCCTTCCATGTTTTGAACTTGACAGACTTCCTTCCCACTCTCCCTACATTTGTCCCATGTTCTTGCAGGTTGCAGCCAGATGGATCACGGGTTTTCTTTCATGCTCATTGAATAACTAACTGGAAGGCCCCACACCCGCTCACCCTTCACCTCTGTTCGTGTTGCCCGAAGCCTTCCCTGATCCGCTTCCTTCTTCAGTTACCACAGAGCTTGGAAGGACTCCCTCCCTCTGAGCTGTCCCCAAGTTACATTTATGTGTGTTTGTGTGTGAGCACAGAGGATAACTTTCAGAAGTCAATTCTCTCCTTCCAGCATGTGGGTCTCTGGGGTCAAATGCATGGGATAATCGGGCGTGGTAACAGGCACCTTTACCTGCTGAGGTGTGCTAGGTGTGCAAAGCAGTACAAGAATCTGCTTTGTTTCAGGCGCTGCCAGAGGCATAAATGGACTAGTCAACAGCTTGTCCTCCAGGAACCCATTTAATGGCGCGTCTTGGTAGACAGTGCCAGGCATCAGGAGCTCTGGGGGAGGGCTTTTCTGGGGTCTGTGTCCTTTGACAATGGGGTTGATCCTTGCTAGATAAACTGGAATCCAATAAGAACAGGACTAGGGAGATGTGGGCACTTCACAAAGAGAGCATGGTTTTTCCAGTTGTTGTTTGTTTTTATGTAAATACAGGAGAGGGAAAAAGGTTCACACTACAGACCGTAGTGATAATCCCAGGTACCCGGGGGTCAGAGTCAGTGTGCTTATCCTGTGGAGGAGGCAATGTAAGTTGTGGGGTGACTTAGAAGATTCATTGCAGCACCAGAGGGGAAGGCCTGGGCTAGAGGACGGAGAAGGAAGATGAGGTGTGAGGACTAAGGCACAGCAGGTTTAGGCTGTGCCTGCCGAGAACAGACAGCTCCCCTCTGCTTCCTACCCGTAACTCTCAGAAGATCTACGGTGCAGATTGATTGTGTTCGTTTTCTGATTCTGTTGATGAAACACCCGAGACAGTCGACGTGAAAGCAGGAAAGGCTTACTTGGGTCACAGTTTGGGAGTTTTCAGCCGGTGGTTGATTGGCCTTGGTGCTGTGGCTCTGTAAATGTGGCAAGCTGTTTGCCTGAGGGAGGACGGGAAGCAGTGAGGGACAGGAAGGTGCCAGGGTACCTCCTCCAAGACACGCCCCGGATGGCTTACTTTCTCTCACTAGGCGCTACCCACTTGTGGTGGCTTGAATTAGCTGGCCTCCAAGCATGTCCAGAAGACGGTGTTTCACACCAGCCCTTCTCATCCTCTGGCCCTTACGTTATTTCTTCCTCCTCTTCTGCAACCTCCCTGGGTCTTGGAGAGGGTGATACAGATGTGTTGTTCAGGGTCGAGAACCCAACAGTCCCTTATTCTCTGCATTTTGACCGGTTCTGAGTCTTTGCAAACCAAAGCTCCTCCTTTGACCAAGGCTGGGGATGAATGCAGTCATGTAAAGCCCGGTTAACCGGAAGCCTGTTTAGCGAACAACAGTAGCAGGTTCCCTCCTTGTGCCTATGACCTCCCCGGCCATGGGCTTTTGACCAGATTTACAGTACCAGAGTTCTCTCTCGTGGAGCAGCCCTAAAACCCTGCGAGGAGGTAGCTGATCACCCCCATAACAGTCATGCACTATTGCCCCAGTGGGTGTGTCTTGCCTGGCAGGTTGGTATTGTAGTTCACAGGGTTGATGACTGGGTGGGACTACTGACGAATTTTCTCCCTGAGCAGCTTAGACCTTTTGGCACAATGAAAGCTAGCCAGCAGGGAAGAAACTCTCAGCTCAGATCCAGTTTGATTTCTGAGCTTACTTCTTACCATCAGGTACCTGAAAGATGAGTCCAGGCTAGGTGTGGCAGTGCGTGTGCCTGGAATCCCAGCACTCAGGAGTCGGAGACAGGTGAATTCCTGTGAGTTTAAGGCCAGCTCGGGCTTCCTAGTGAGACCCTGTGTACTGGTTAGTTTTTATTATCATCTCCATTAAAAACTAGGGTCAGCTGGGAAGAGGGGACCTCAGCTGATGAACTGTAACATCAGATTGGTCTGTGGGCGTGCCTGTGGGGCACTGATATGTGGTTGGCCCCAGCCTACTATGGGCAGTGCCATTCCTAGGCAAGTGGGTCTGGGCTGTTTAAGGAAGCAAGCTGAGCCAAGCCAGGGACAGCATGCTAGTAAGTGAAAGACCCTAACCCTTCAGGCTTACACCCCCCCAAGCCCCAGGAGAATAAGGAACTAAAAAGAAAACTAGTTCCAAGGGCAACCTGACTCAGGCATTATTCAACCACCCCTGCCACAATGTAACAATGTAAAGAGATTTCTGTTACTGTTAAAAGATGTGCTCAACTGTGACTGGGATAGTTGCAAGTCTTTCAGGAAGGACCACTGTGACCTTTGTGTAAACTCCACTCCTGCCCTGATACCTCCCTTGAGGTTTCAGGAAGAATGTACATGCGGACGGACATGACTGTACTCACTCTGTGATCAGACCATGATCTTGTGAAACGAAATTGTATGGGAACTGTAATCTTATGGCTTCTGTGGGTTTTTCCTTTAAAAGTACCCATGTGACTGTGGGGCAGTGCGACTCTTGCTCTCTGGAGCTGAGTCTGCCCGACTGTACAGCCGCATCAATAAACACCTCTTGCTGCTGCACCAACTGGACTGGAGTCTGGGTTCTTGGGGCGCCCACTTGAGACCCTAAACTTTGGGGTCCAACAGTAAGCAGCATTCCTGTGGTTTCTGCTTCCGTCTCCTGCCTTGAGTTCCTGCCATGGCTTCCCTCACGGGTGTCCTGTAACCTACAAGATGACATGAATTCTACCCAAGGTTTTATTCTTTTATTTTATTTTGTCATAGTTTTTTTTTTACCACAGCAGCAGAAAAACAAACTAAAACACAGTCTCCAAAAACAAAAACAAAAAACTAACAAAAGGTCTGAGAATGAGTAATAGCTTTGGCTTCATCACTGGACTAGTGGGGTCCTGTCTTAGGGTTTCTATTGCTGTAACAAACTGGAGAGGAGGAAAGGGTTTAATTCGGCCTACACTTCCACATCACTGTTCACCACTGAAGGAAGTCAGGACAGGAACTTGAATAGGGCAGGATCCTGGAGGCAGGAGCTGATGCAGAGACCATGGAGGGGAGCTGCTTACTGGCTTGCTTCCTATGGCTTGCTCAGCCCACCTTCTTATAGCACTCAGGACCACCAGCCCAGGGATGACACCACCCACCATGGGCTGGGCCCTCCCACACTGATCACTAATGAGAAATGCAGCTGGATCTCATGGAAGCATTTCCTCAACAGAGGCTCCTTCCTTTCTGATGACTCTTAACTTGTGTCAAGTTGACACACAAAACCAGCTAGTGCAGATCTTTAGTCCTGGAACCAAATGCCAGACTTTGATGTGGGGGTGTTATTCTTCTGAGTTTGGAACATCTATCACCCATGTTTCTGTTAGTACTCCTCCTTCAGCAGTTAGCTCAAGTACTGTTTCCCAGAAACCTTTACTCTTCCAATCTAATACACAGAACACAGATACCCTTTATCACAGCACACTTTACTGTAGTCTTCCTGCCTGCCTTCTCTAGTAGATAGGTACTTCATGAAAGAAGATTTAACTCTATTACTGTTTGTAAGGTCTTTGCTCATAAGGAACTCTTGATATTTCTAAGTTAATAGCTGTCAGCCTTGAAAGTTTTAAAGCTTAAAGCAGCAGTAGGCTCAAAAATTAAATGCGGATCATTTAATTATATCATCTTACACGCAGTGTATGGACCGAGATTTAAGACTGAAATACAGCTGTTCCATTGCAGATAGAAAAATCTTAGGAGTGCATCTCTAGGAGACAGCTCCCACACTGACCTCAAGTTGTTTGTAGAACCCACTAGAGCAAGTGGAAGTCTCTTGATCCTGATCTACGCGGTTGTTTCCTAAATGCAGCCACGGAAAGATGGGCAGCTGTTTATGGTCAGTTCTCTTGTCTTTAGGTTAGGGAGTACTGGGTGGTGGTGGCAGAGGCGGGGTAATGTGGCCTAGATATGTGTGTTTTCATGCATGTGCCTGGGCGAAGAAAAGAACTGATGTATACGTCACTTTTACAGTTTTCAACACCTCCTTGGCTGGGTGACATTTGGCATCCACGTTCTTTGATCATTTTCTATGGCACAGGACACTGTTTATTTGCACGCCTATCTCTTTGGTTGCATTCACACCCAGCCCTAAAATCCCCTGGCCCAGAGGCAGGAGAGAGAGATTCCATACACTTGTTCCTAGAAAGAACCCTTTTGGGCTGGTCTGAAGGAACCTGCCTCCAAGGACATGCCCTCGACTGAACACCAGTGGGCCCTGAAGCCGATCTCGCAACCGCCATGTGGGCGCGTGGGAAAGCAGAAGGAGCGCTCAGATCCAGACCGTTTCCCGGGGCTGGGGAGGCACCCGGGGCGAGGCGCGGGGCGGAGCGCGAGCATCCGAGGTGGCCTCCTGGCCAATAAGCGCCGGTCAGGCGGGGCTGGCAGTGGCCGCTCGGGTGCGCGCGGGGCTGGGCGTACACGGTGACGCGCGGAGCCGGCAGGGCCAATGGGCGCAGGGTGGTGGCGGGCGGGCCCGAGGCCTGGGGCTTTAGGAGGTGAGCGGGCCCCGGGCCGGCCTGACGCTGCTGCATCGCGGGAGGCGCATGGCGGGCATGGCGCTGGCGCGGGCCTGGAAGCAGATGTCCTGGTTCTACTACCAATACCTGCTGGTCACAGCACTCTACATGCTGGAGCCCTGGGAGCGGACCGTGTTCAGTATCCTCTGTTGCCTGGCCTGGCCTGGGCTTGGAGGGGCGCCCGCGCCGGGTTGGGGTGGGGGTGTCTTGGGGCCAAAGGAGGTGGAACCGCGGAGATCGGGGTGTAGGGCGCAGTTCCTCTGCCCAAGGTGGAGGCGTCCTGATTTCTGTCGGCAGTCCGGAGGGCGACGTCTCCCCTGGGGCTTCCTTGCCCCGCTTCGGCCGCGCCTGCTTTTGCTTCAGTCCCCTGGTAGGAGGCAGGGGTGATGCTGGTGGAGCAAATCGCTCCGGGCTTGGGCGTCTTTGACCCTTTAGCTAGTCCTGATATGATTGGCTTTGGAGCGACAGAACTCTAACCAGTTCACCAGGTTGCGAGTACGTGGTCGTGACACTCCCATACAGTTCTGGAAAGCAGTTTATAAGTTACTGGCAGACCTTTGGGTCTTCAAGATGGCAGTTTAAGAAGTGTGTTTTGTTTATGACTTCTTTGCACCGTAAGTATGAGCTGTGTTCGGGACAGATTTGTGGTTAGTTGTAGATGGGGTTTCAAGCTGTGCTTTGTTGTGTAATTTATAAATAGTTAAGAACTACTGAGTGATGACTTGGCTGAGCACTTTCTGAATACCTTACTTCACCTAATTTTGACAGCCCCAATGAATAGCTCAAGGTTGTGAAATCTGTGATGTTTGTTGTCTCCTAATGTCTACGCTGATACCCTCTGGTATTATTTGTGTGGACTGAATACTAACAATGGGTTCTTTCTCCTCTTCCATGCCCTCTCTTTAGTTTAGACTGAATTATTTCACGTTACATGTTTATTTTATCCAGGCTCAGCTTTCTGTTGTGGTTAGCTTGCTTAGGAACCACTTCACACATGCATTGTTGCATTCTGATGACTGACTCCAAGCTTTATCAAGGATGCTGGTGTTGAAGTAGCATGAGGTTGTTTGGAGCTGTCTCTTGAAAAATTTTAGCTGCTTGCAAGACATTTTATTACCACTGGTATTTCTTTCCTAACCTAGAATTTAATAACCAGAATGCAGATTTGGGACTTTGGAATATAGAGTCTGCATCGTTTGTTGGTAGCTTCAGTTTGGTCTTTGGATTTTGTAGGTCAGGTAAAATGGACACTTAAATGCATGCTTAATTGAAACCCCTCGATAGTAGCAGGTAATCTTGACTGAAGATTGTCTTACTACAGTCAAACAGTGGTGGCAAAGCCTCACACTAATGAAAGCCAGACGTGGTGCTGCTTCATGACTGATGTCACCGCTCAGGAGGCTGATTCAAGAGGGTTGCTGGGAGTTCAAGGCAGCATGGGCTGCGTAATACACAGCCACGTGCCAGGCAAGCCAGGGCTACACGGCAGAACTTGAAGGAAGAGAAGAAAGAAGGAAGAAGAAAAGAAACAGTGTCGGGATAAAGTTTGAAACTCTTTAGGTCAGGTTGATGGTAGAGCTTAGTGTAGACGCTGCACACTTGGAAACATTGCTTGGCTTATGGATAAAAGCTACAGTGGCAACAGTGTTAAGAGTCTTCTGCGGTAATTGTCTTAGAAATCGTGTCCTGTTTTGAAGATGGAGAGAGAAATTACGAAGGGAAACCCAGTGCGGCAGTAGATTTTGGTTGTGATGTTTTTGAGTAATTGGCTGTGGCTGTGCAGCCAAGCTTGTCTATGTTGTCCAAACTTGCCTCAAACTCAAAGTAATCCTCCTGTCTTAGCCTCTCGAGTGCTGGTAGGTGTTGGCCACCATTTCTGCTGTTGTGGATTTTCTGCTGTTACCTTAGGACTTTCCCTCCGTAGGAAGGGATGCAGCGTCCTGGTACCAGGGAGGGCTAAGTGGATGAAGTAGAAGCTTAGTGAACCCTGTCTTGGAAAACAGCAGCAGCAGCAGCAGCATTTTTGGAAACCATGTAGTACAGTGGTCTTCGGACAGTTGACGTCCATCACCCTCCAAAGGGGAAAAAAAGGTGGATGATGTAGTCCCTTGCTCATTTATGTTGACATAGGAGTCTTTTATAGTAAATGTAGACAGCTAGAAAGAATTTATTTGTACATATATTTTTAATACTTTTGTTAAAATAATTTTAACAAAACTATTTTTTGTTACTTGTGTAACTGTATACTTTTGTCACAATGATTTTCTTTCTTTTATTTTTTATTTTTTTGTTTTTTTGAGACAAGGTTTCTCTGTGTCGCCCTGGCTGTCCTGGAACTCACTTTGTAGACCAGGCTGGCCTCGTACTCACAAAGATTCACCTGCCTCTGCCTTCAGAGTGATGAGATTAAAGGCGGGCGCCGCCACCTCCTGGTGATTTTCTTATACAATTCATAGAAAATGTTCATTGCGCAACTGGTAAAACCAATCTGCACTGTGAAGCCAAGAGGAAAAAAATCAGCTGTAATTTCTATCAGAAAAAGGTTGCCATTTTTTTCCCCTGTACAAATAATTGTGTGTATGGCTAGGTGTGGTGGTGCATGCCTGTAATCCTAGTCCTTGGAGAGGTGACTGCAGGAACATCAGAACACATGTTCAGGGCTAGCTTCAGCTACATGGTGAGTTTGAGGCTAGCCTTGGCTTCATGAAAGCCTGTCCTCCCAAAAACCACAAAACCAAGCCAAACAAAAAAATTGTGTTAAACTCTCCTGTTTTCCTTTGGATGAGTAAATAGACGGGCTTGGGTGCTGTGCCAGATGTCTGTTATCTGAATGAAAGGAAAACCCAAGTTAGTTACTATCCCTTTCTGGGCTGTGTTAGAGGTTCTTTGTGTTCCCCGGGTCATGAGATGGAGGAAGAAGAAGAGTATGAGGAGGGGGTGGGAAGATTTGGTAGCCCAGGGTTAGTTCTCAGATGCCTGTTAGAAGACGGGAAGTAGATCTCTAACTGGCTTGTCGTAAACTGCCCTCACTTCCTGGGAGATTGCTTCCTCACTGCCAGTTTCTAAGCTTTGGTTTGTTTTCACACTGCGTTTGTATGGAGGGTGTTAGAATATCTACTAGCTGTACTCAGGCTTTGAAATGATGTTTTCTTTAGTAGCTTTTAGGGAAGGTGTGAGATAATGAAGACTACTTTAAGGGCTGGAAAGCCTAGGAGGGACTGCCCCATGGTCTTTGTTCCACACTGCTTCAGCTTGTGAAATTAGCCATTTGTTACAGTGTGTTAGGAGCAATGACTGAAGACCTCCTCAAGCTGTGAGTGTTGTGACGTTTATGGCTTTTCTGAGATAAACTAAGACAGATTCTCTCTCTCCGGGGACTCACTATAATAGCCTCAAAATCAGAGATCTACCTGCCTCTGCTTCCTGAGTGCTGGAGTTAAAGGCATGTGTTACCATGTCTGGGGCAATTTGTTTTGGTTTGGTTTTTGTTGGTTGGTTTGGTTTGGTTTTTTTGAGACAGTGTTTCTCTGTGGAGTCCTGGCTGTCTTGGATCAGACTGGCTTTGAACTCAAAAGATCTGCCTGCCTCTGCCTCCTGAGTGCTAGGTTTAAAGGCATGTACCACCCTGCGCCACCCCCTCTTGGTAGCATACCCCTTTAATCATAGCACTTGAGCATTTTTGAATTTGAGGCCAGCCTGGCTTACAGAGTGAGTTCCAGAACAGCCAGGGATACACAGAGAAACTCTCTCTTGAAAAACAAACAAACAAAGAAACAAAAAACAAAAACAAACAAACAAACAAAAATAGTAAATTGGAGGCTGGGCAATGGTGTCGAATGCCTTTAATCCCAGCATTAAAGGGGGAAGCAGAGGCAGGTAGATTTCTATGAGCGAGGCTAGCCTGGTCTACAGAGTGAGTTCAAGGACAGTCAAGGCTACACAGAGAAGTCTGTCTTGAAAAACCAATAAACTCGAGGTGTTCATATTTAATAATTAAAAGCTAGGTTTCAGAGCTACCAGACAGAGTATATATTGGAATGCTTAAAATAGTTATGGAGTGTTTGAAAGAGTATTTATGCTAAGTAGTTATAAGTAGAAGTTTCACTCATAAATTTTGGCCAGCATGCATTATATACGTTCTGGCCAATGCCCACATAGTAGTGTTTCTTGGAAGACAGTATTTCGGCAGGCCATTGGGACATGTGCAACTTACCAAGCAAGCCCTAACAGAAACAATCATTGCCATCTCGGGGGACAACTTGATTAGCCCAGGTAGGCTGTGGAACCCATCGCGGCTGGAAGCTGCCCCAGGCTTCATTAGAAATGCATGCGCAGTGTTCAGTGGAAATACTGGTTGTCAGGGATCTAAGGCCACCATAGGTGCTCTATGGGACACAGTGCCGCCAGCATCAGCTGAGAGCTGGGCCAGTCTAGAGATGTGTCTGGTGTGTCTCTGGAGGCCGCGCTGCTGCAGATGCTAATTTCTAATTTTCTTAAAATAGAATTCAAAGGGCTTGTGCTGCGCAGCAGCTGAGCTGAGAGATGCTTCCCGCTGAAGGCTGTCGGCCGCTGCCCTCTAATCTGGCTTCCCTGACATGAGAAATCCGTGCGAGGGGCTGGAGGGATGGCTCAGCAGTCAGTGCTCTCCCAAGGACAAAGGTTCAGTCTTGAGCACCCACATGGTGGCTCATGCCTATCTGTAACTCCAGTTCCAGGGGGTCTGAACTGCTTCCCCCCAAAAAAGAGGAAGAAAGAAAGAAGGAAAGAAAGGCCCCATGTGAATGATATAGAACCGGTTGCATGGGAGCTAACTGGTACTCTAGAAATATGTGTTGTTTGTCTTTGCTGTTTTGGGGGACCCTCCACCCACCTCCCAAATAATCACACATGGAGACTTATTCTTAGTTATAAACACTCGGCCTCCCTTAGCTTGGCGTAGTTTCTTGCCAGCTTTCCTTAACTTTAAATTATCCCGTCTTTTGCCTCTGGGCTTTTCCTGTTCTCTTGCTTCTGTAAATCTTACTCTTACTTCATGTCTTGCTGTATAGCTGGGTGGCTGGCCCCTGATGTCCTTCTCCTCCTCTGGATTCTTCACCCTTTTTTCCACCTCCCAAATTTCTCCTTCTATATGTTCTCTCTGCCTGCCAGCCCCACCTATCCTTTCTCCTGCCTTGCTATTGGCCAATTCTTTATTAGATCATCAGGTGTTTTAGACAGGCAAAGTATCACAGTTTCATAGAGTTAAACAAATGCAACATAAACAAAAATAACACACCTTAAAATAATATTCTGCAACAGATACGGACTGAAGCAGAACCCTGGGAAATTCATACGTGCGCACACACACACACACACACACACACACACACACACACACACACACACACACACATCACAGCCCTCCCCCAGTATTGGGTCTTTGTGAAGGCGATAGACTAATTTATGAAAATATACATCTGTTGTAAACTGGTGTTTGGAATCGGAGCTACAATTGATTTCCAGGAATTTAGTTCAGGGTGAGGATTTTTTTCAGGGCATGGCCAATGTTCAGCAGCATGATTTTTCTTAAAACTGTTTGTTTGTTTGTGTGTGTATGTGTGTGTGTGTGTGTGTGTGTGTGTGTGTGTGTGTGTGTGTGTGTGTGTGTGTAAACTAGTGCATGTGCAGAGGGCCACTGGAGGGAGTGGGGTCTCCTTTACCATGTGGGTCTCAGGGATCCAGTTCAGGGCTCCTTTACCCACTGAGTACTTAGCAGCAAGCACTCTCAACCAGCCGCGTTGGTTGGTTGGTTTGGTTTGTTCTCTTAGTTGGAAAGAGCTCCTTGTAAAGTTCTGGTTAGTGGAAACAATTCTTTCTTGCTATCGGCACACTGTTAACAGTCCCGGGGATGGGTTCTCCTTCAGCACGGGAACATCTGCTGCTTTGGGATTTCCTGTGATCTGAGAAGGGCTGGTCAGGGAGCCCACACAGGGCTGTAACAGTATCAGCCCCTTACGTTTGCTGTCATATTAGGCAGCCAGAAAAGTATCAAGACCCAGTGGATACATTGGAGAAAAATCAACATTCTTAACATTTCTGCTGGGGAAGATCTCCAGTTATTTCAGGAAAAGTAAAGCTTTCTTGTTTGGAGCTCACGTTTGTAGCTGACAGCTTCTCTCTCTCTCTCTCTCTCTCTCTCTCTCTCTCTCTCTCTCTCTCTCTCTCTCTCTCTCTCTCTCTCTCTTGTTTTTTTGTTTTTCAAGGCAGGATGTAACAGTTTCAGCTGTTCTGGAACTTGCTTTGCTGACCAGGCTGGCCTGGAACTCACAGAGATCCACCTGCCTCTGCCTCCTGGGTGCTGGGATTACAAGCGGCCGCCGCCGCCGCCACCACTGCCAGGCTCTGGCACCTTCTTTTGTGTAGGGCTTTGCTTTTCACTAAATATTCTCCGATAACAATCAAATGTTGTTCTCCCCCACTCCCCAGATGGCTCTCTAAAAGAAGTTGTGTGTATCAAACTTTTGGCTACTTTTAAGAGGTAAATAGCAGCCGGGCGGTGGTGGTGCACGCCTTTAATCCCAGCACTCGGGAGGCAGAGCCAGGTGGATCTCTGTGAGTTCGAGGCCAGCCTGGGCTACCAAGTGAGTTCCAGGAAAGGCGCAAAGCTACACAGAGAAACCCTGTCTCGAAAAACAAAACAAAACAAAACAAAACAAAACAAAAAGAGGTAAATAGCATTTTATAATTGGTTTTTACAAAGGACTTTGACCAATGTAAGATTAGATCGTGCTGGGGACAGTGTCTCTTGCTTTTGAGCCCAGCATTTGGGAGGCAGAGGCTGAAGGATTTCTGTGAGTTCTAGGCCAGGTCTACATAGCGAGTTCCAGACAGCCATGGCTACAGAGAGACCCTGTCTCGTCTCTCAAAAAAAAAAAAAAGACTGGCTTGCTTTAGAAGCTTTCTGATGTGAGCAGTGTGATCAGATTTAAAGTACTGAGTATTCTGTACGGTAGTAAAGCAGAGTGTCCCCCCCCCCCAAAGAGATCCTGACTTTCCTAGAGAGAAACTGCTTTCCAGTTTTCCAAGTCTTGTGAATGCCAGGGGTGACAGTGTTATTGTTTGGGGTAGGCCGAGTTAGTTGCTGGTCTTGGTTCTGATGAATGGTGCTTGTCTTTTGTCTTTAAATCATTTCCTGCCTTTGTTACAGTACTTATTTTTTTTTTAACGTTGCTGGAATAAGTGCTGGCTTAGCCTGTTTATTTATTTATTTATTTTATTCTTTAGCTGAAAATTTCTCAGCTCGTGATTAGTTGGCTAATCTCTCTTAAAGAGACAGCAAGCTACCTACAAATACATGGTTTTACATCCATTTGATTTTTGTTGCTGTTTGTTTTGTTTTGAGATAGAGTCTTACTGTACGTCATTGGGTGTCCTGGAACTAGGTAATTCACAGAGATCCACCTGCTGCCACCTCCTGGGTGCTGAGGTTAAAGGTGTTTAACCACCATGCCTGGTTCCATTTGATTTATGAACATAATAAAGTGTTTACGTTACATCTTGGCTATAAATAACCTGTTTTTCATTCAGCCCTTGTGCAAACCTTTGTCTGCAGGGCCTTCCTGCATCCCAGCCCATGGCTGTTGGTACCGGAGAGATTTATAGGGCAGCTCTGTCGTATGGTGGCCTGCGGCTGGGAGCAGAGGCTTAACAAGGTCTGCTCCTGCCCACAGGCACTTACAATTCAGTGGCAGAGAACAGCTTTCCATTTTTAGCTTTTTAGTTTTGAGACAGGGTTTCTCTGTGTAGCCCTGGCTGTTCTGGAACTCACTCTGTAGAGCAGGCTGGCCTCGAACTCACAGAGATCCACCTGCCTCTGCCTCCCGAGTGCTGGGATCAAAGGCATGCTGGCTTTGTAAATAGAAATATTATTTGGGTATTACCTGTCTTTTTTTGTGTGTTGTATATCATCAGATTTGTACTTTTTCCTTTTGTGTCTGTTTCTAGTAGATGACTCAAAGGAGATTGAGATGTGGTAACTAAATGTCCTCTCTAAATAAATGGGATCTTAAAATGCTAATAAAGAAAGGAAGGAATCTCTCTCTCTCTGTCTCTCTCTGTCTCTGTCTCTCTCTCTCTCTCTCACACACACACACACACTCTCTCTTACACACACACATACACACGAACACTGATTATTTTTTGTTTTTTGGTTTTTTTTTTTTTTTTTTGAGACAGGGTCTCACTGTACAGCCTTGGTTGGCCTGGAGTTCTCTTTGTAGACCAGGCTGACCTTGAGATGACAGAGATCTGCCAACTTCTTCCTCTGGCTACAAAATAATTTTCTTTTTTTGTGACAGGGTTTCTCTGTGTAACCCTGGCTGTCCTGGAACTCACTCTGTACACCACCTCCACCTCCAGAGTGTGAGGATTAAAGGTGTGGGCCATCATGCCCAGCAGGCTAGAAATAAATCTTAAGATTTATTAAGGACTAATATTGCTAATACTAAGGACTAATATTGCTTCCATCATTTCTCATTGGTGAGGAAAGGAGAGGTGAGATAAGGACTGGAGAACTGGGGGGTCTTAGGAAATTTGAATGTGGGACGAGGGAATCAAAGAAGCTTCTGATTGAGTAGGCAAATGGTTATGAGCGCTGCAAAAATTAACAGGCTGGGGGTGAGGCTCAGTGCAAGTGAGCTAGCGTGCCCAAGGCCCTGGTTCGAACCTCAGGCCAGAACAGGAGGGTTAGTGCAGCAGGGACCAAGTCAGTCCCCAGTTAGCCATTGGGTTTGATGGGCCACTGGGAATCTTAGGGATTGTCTGTAGTTAGTGTGGATGGGGGGGGGGGGTGGAGTCCGTTGCCAATGATGGGAGCTGGTAATTAGGCATTTTTTTTTTGTTTGTTTGTTCATTTTAAAGAAATGAGGTGGTATGATAAAGAGAAAGGTAGAGATTTAAGGATGGACTAGATGAGATGCCAGTGTGGAGGTGCACTAGGAGGCAGAGGCAGGCGGATCTCTGAGTTCGAGGACAGCCTGGTCTATCTAGTGACTTCCAGGACAGCCAGGGCCACACAGAGAGACCCTGCCCCCCCCCCCCCAAAAAAAAAGAACAAGATGGGGGGGGCAGTACAATGTATGGTTAGAAGAAAAAGCACGGCGAGAGAGTTTTCAGTCACATTTGCTCCGTGATGTAAGTGAATTTCGGTTTTGAGTCTTGATCTGACCTCTGGTTCTGACGGCAGCTTTCAGTTTGGCCCCGGACAGGTCACTGTTGTCTCAGTCTCCGGTGAGTAATAACCACAGCAAACATCTCCCAGGAGAGCTCTGGGTTAGGAGATTTGTCAGCTGACCTGTTAGACAAATATTAGTGTGTAGTAAGCACGTTGTTTATATAAACCCTATCACGATGGGCTAGGAAAAGGACCGAGCGGGGAAAGTACTCACTACACAGGTGTGAGGACTCCAGTTTGGACCCCGAGCATCCGGGTAAAAAGCCAGGCATGCTGCCACATCGAAGCAGTCTGACCCCAATGCCGGTACCCCAATGCCGGTACCTTCTGCCATGTGGCAGTTTAAACTTAAAATACCCAGGCCAAGCATTCTTTTCTGCTGTTGCTTAAATTGGTAGACCTTACAAAGTTAAATGTAATCATATTCTGTACTCATCTTTCTCCCACCCCCTCCCCCCTCCGTTTTTCTCTTTCCCTTTCTATTTTCTGTGTATGGGCATTTTACCTGCATGTATGTCTGTGCACCAGGGTGGCCAGAAGACGGTATCAGATCCCCAGGGACTGAAGCTGGCCACCGTTGGGGAGCTCCCGTGTGGGTGCGGAGAATTAATTGAACCCGGGTCCTCTGGAAGAGCCGCCAGTGATCTTAACAGCTGAGCCGTCTCACCAGCCCCGGTGTGCACTCGTTTCTTAGGTTGAACACTGTATGTGCTTCATTTGAAGTCATCCGATGATTTCGCCTCTAACAATAGGGAGAATAATGCTGACTTTGCATGATGCTGGTAGAGGTAATAAAATGGGCTAAAAACCACTTAAGACGTTGTAGCGGCAAGTATCCCATGTCTGCACTGTTCGTTCTTTATACGTACTCGATAAATATGAAACTTACCAGGTGAGTGAGTGCCAGACAGGGTCGGCTGTTGAAAGAACGGTGTGATTGAGTTTTTGAATGGACTGAGAAAGAGAACTTTCCTTAACCGTAACACAGATTCAATGCTGGTTTCTGTGGTGGGGATGGCACTGTACACCGGCTATGTCTTCATGCCTCAGCACATCATGGCCATATTGCACTACTTCGAAATCGTACAGTGACGAAGATGTGACCAGGATCCAGAGGTTCCTCGGGGAGGATCCCCCCTGGGAAGTTGGGATGAGACCTCATCAGAAGTAAGATGCTCTACGGATGTCAACATAAGCAACCTTATAAATAACAAAGACTAAAATTCATGAGTAGAACAGGAAAATCATCCTGACTCATGTGTTGTGTTCTTTCTTTTTTGATTTTAAAAGAGGCTCTTATATAGTAGCTTTTGTCTATTTTAACATTGTAGTCATTTGTACTTTGATATCAGTATTTTCTTAACCTTTGTGACTGTTTCAATATTATCCAGTGGAAGCTTTTCTTAATGTAACTTTGAGTACATCTTAATTGCCTTCTATTTTTAAAACCCGAGGTCATTAGTTGGGCTTTACTGTTCTTGCTACTGTATGGCATATACATCTGCCTGGATATATTTCTACTCTTGACCAAAGTTTTGTAAGAAACAATACAGAATTTGGGGATGGGAGGGAGACTACCTGGAGAGCTACTTACAAAAGATTTATCCGAAAGCTTGAACTCAGGAGTATGATTTTAGCTCTCTAGACTCCTAACAGCTTTTGCTTTAAAACTATTAAAGTGTTTCTTAGTAATGAAAAAGTAAAGATCTTGCTAAAATTAATACAAGGAATGTTTCATCTTTTAGATCTCAAATTCTTACGTGGACTTCTTTCCAACCAACTTTGACGACCCTCATGGGGGTGGGTGGTCAGCAGCAGCATTGTGTAATGTTTAGACATACTGTAGAGCTGTTCACAGAAGACGGGTCAGTTTCCTCTGAGGCAATGTTGACAGTGTATGTGCTTCAAAGTTAGTTTGCTGATTGTGACAGGTGCTGTGAAATCATTTGCCCATTCATTGTGATACGATGTGATGAGATGAATTGTTCAGAACCATAGCCAAAAGAAATGTAAGCTTGGTTAAAAATCCTTTCACTCTTTGTATTTTTTTTTTTTAAAAAAAGGTTTTTATTCCTTAGATGTAAAATGACAACCTAATTTTTTTGATGTAAACTCATTAAATTCAAAGGAAAAAAAATCAATGAGTGTAGCAGTATATCTTTTCTTTCTTTTTCTTTTTTTCCGAGACAGGGCTTCTCTGTGTAGCTTTGTGCCTTTCCTGGAACTCACTTTGGAGACCAGGCTGGGCTCGAACTCACAAAGATCTGCCTGCCTCTGTCTCCCGAGTGCTGGGATTAAAGGCGTGTGCCACCACCGCCCGAGTATATCTTTTCTTTTATGGTTAAGTATTGATCTAGTAGTTATTTTGTGGGTTGATTGCTGGAGGACTAGTTAAACAGTAACTATGTCTTAGCCTATCTCTGAACATAAAAGTTCTGGTAATTAGAAAATACACTATGTATTTTAAGACATCTTCTAGCAAAAGTTTTGCTATATATGTTTATTCATTTATGTATATTGGTGTTTTGCCTGCATGTATGTCTGTGTGAGGGTGTTGGATCCCCTGGAACTAGAGTTACAGACAGTTGTGAGCTTTGGTTTGAAATAGTTAAAAAATTGGGTGGTGTTATATGTGAGCTTTACTCAGATTAGAAAATGAATAAGAGCATTTAGCTTAGGATTTGTTCAGTTAATGCTCATTTTTGCCCATTAAGAACCACTGACAAGTGGATGTCTCATGTTCTCATGTCCCCTTAGTGAGCTGAAGATAGAAGATGAGAATCATTAGTTTTTAGACAGGTAACCCAGATTGCCTACCTGGCCATCTTCTCAGAAGTCTTTAATTGTCCTCATTCTTTGCTGAAATCTAGTAAATTGCCTTTGGGTAGCTGATGATTGGCACACACACTGGTCTCATATGAGGAATGTTTACCCTCACAGGAAATCAAGATGAGTTATAAGGAGAAAGGAGGGGATGCATTGAGAAGTGTTCCGGGAAATACATTCTCACCAACTGGTCCAAGTGTCTGGTCTGTCTGTCAGTAAATGCCAACCAGGGAGGTCATTTCCACTTTCTCTACTTCAAGATTCATCAGCCAGTTCTCCGTGCCTGCTTGTCTTTCTGTCTGTCTTGCAGGGAGAGGTACTGACTGCTTTCAGACTATGTTTTCAGAGATAAATAGGGAAGGATGGAGAAACAGCCAGTGTCTCCCCCCGCCAAGAGCAAAGGGCAGGTTTGCTCAGAGCTTGGGACAAAAGGTTTATCCTTTGGAGCAAAGGCCCTCATGAAAGACATAGGAGAGGAGCCCCGAGCTGCATGGCACTCACTGTAGCGTAGATATCCTCTGGCTATTTGCATGGCCCTGTGGGAACTGGGGCTTGGGAACCAGAACAAGAAAAATCTTAATACTTTGGAAACAGCTATAGCAAAGTCATTTGTCTCCAACTCCAGGACCTCGTGTTTTCTGCCAGCACCAGGCTAATGTATTAGCTTGCAGATAGAGTAAAATCTTAGCTGCTTCCCAGGTCTTGTCAGTTTGGGTGATGATAACAGGATATTGACAGATGGGGGAAGGTAAGGGCGCGTCAAGCCAGATTTGGAGATGAGACAGTGCTAGAAGATGTAGTAGTAATGCTTCTATCCAAGTTAAGGAATGGGATCCCCTACTAGCCTACTGGTTAATAAATGACTAGGGGCTGTGTGTGTAGTGAGAAGGAGGAAGGTCAGGCTGCCTAAATGTTACCTTGATTGTTGCTCATTTTCCTGGGGCCCATGAAAGAGGAATCGTAGGACAGTCTGATAACGGATGGTATGACTGGCTGCTCAGGGCAGCAATACTGTTATCGACAAGGGACATGTTGTTCAGTACAGACCCTGGAAGCTCTTGCAGGGGACCCCAAGTAGGTGGCCGTTTGAAGCTGAAAGACAGCCAAGCCTAAGTCCCCTCAAAGAGCTGTTCTTCTCTCCAAGTCCTTGCTCTCCCTTCCCATTTTCTCCTCTGACCTGATCTTTATTGAGGAAGATGATGAAGAATGAGATCTAAGCTCAGTGTTTTACAGAAGGGAGAGATTTTTATAAATTTTTATTGTTATTATTATACAGTCACACGAGGCACTAGCTTTTCCTTTGGGAGGTGGGCACCTTGATTCATCTGATGGCATTCAAGTGACTTGTTCTGAAGAAGGGAAATTAATATGCCCTTGTTGCATGGAGGCCTTTGGGCTTTTGCTTAGTGTAGGATTGCAGTTTCCTCATGAATGTGTGATTGGTATTTGTGTGTCTAGACTTTGAATGCTTCTTTTGAAGTGTAGAAATGGGTCTAATGAGTGGAGGGGATAAGACTAGACAAAGAAGCATTGGTGCCTTTGGGTCCCAACAACCCGATGACTCCCTGGAGAGCTAAGTCTTTAATGGTTCTAGCCCACTCGTCTGGCAAAAAGAGGCATCTTCTACCTGGTGGCTTCGGAGACACTCCATGTGCCTTCTGGAAAACTACTCTACTCTGGACTGATACATGGAGGCCGTGTGACCCTGACGTGGTGTCGTCGCTTTGGGATGTGTTACCTGGACAAGGTAGGAAGCACCAAGCACATCGCTGTCAAGTGGAAATGTCCTGTTCAAGGAGCCAGCCGACTTGGCTCCATCGGCCTCTCCGCTTTACGAGAAGCCTCGGCTGTTGTCCCTCACCACTTCGTCAGCTGTCCAAGGCAGAATTGCTGGTTAGTGAGGACCTCCTTCCGGAGATTGCGTCTCTGCCTGGGCCAGGCTCACCGCTGGTCTGGAGGCTTATCCCCGATGGTATCCTTTGAGCTGTGGCTACTACTCAGCCTGGTCTCACCTCTACAGAACCAGATGTGGAGAGAGCTATCTGTAGAACTCAGGGCTGGCGCCATAGTCCTGGCAGATAGTCCCTTTGCCAAAAGCTTGTTAGGTTTTCACTCATTCCTGGGCTTGCTCCAATGGCCTAAAAGTTTAGTTTTTTAATCTGAGAAAAACTACAGACTGGTAGGCTAATGACTCTCCTCATTGGGGCCGCAAAATGTGATAACAAAGCTCATTGAGCTAGCTGTGTCGTTCATGTAGATGTCCACGAGGGCAAGCCTTGTGGTGTCCCGGTGCCAATCAAGACACCACTCAGATTGCCATCAGCCTTGCACTCGGGTGCACCAGGTGCCACAGCCACCATCATAGGTGTGTGGGAAAGAACCGCGTCGGTGGTGCAGCGGTGCCTCCCGGGCCGACCCGTGAAAATGTCGGTGAAGAGGTCAAACAGTGAGCGGTCACCTCTGTCTCCTCTCATGGGTACCCCCAGGGCCTCACCGGTGTCGAAACCTTTTCAGGTTACAGCACTGGGGATCCAGACTGATGAGCGGCAGATTCCAGCCACCCTCTTACAGTCCTTGCCATGAGTCTGGGTCATGGTTCTGGCCTTCCGGGTCATTTGCAGCTTTGATAATGATAGAGTTTTTGTTTGTGCCACAAAGGGCACTCAAGAGAGTGCTCATCCCAGTGCTCAGTGGGAAGTTCACACTCCCCTGCCCGTTAGAAGCATCTCAGATTACAGATCATTTGGAATGAGCTCTTTAATCCCAGCACTTGGGAGGCAGAGGCAGGTGGATCTCTGTGAGTTCAGGGCCAGCCTGGTCTACAGAGTGAGTTCCAGGACAGGCACAAAAGCTACTCAGAGAAACCCTGTCTCAGGGAAAAAAAAAAAAAGTCAGTTCAAGTTGGGGTTGTGGTGCATGCCTATAATCCCAGCACTTGGAAGGTGGAGGCAGAAGGATCAGAGCTCAGAATTATCCTCAGTCATATAGTTTGAAGCCAGCTTGAGATATGCACCTGTTTCAAAAATAAAACATGGCCAGCGAGATGGGTTGGTGGGCAGAGGCGCTTGCCACCACCAAGCTTTGCAACCGGAGGTCAGTCTCTGGAACCCACATGGTACCAGGGGAGAACCTGCTCCCACCAGTTCTCCTTTGACCCCCACACGAGCATGACGTCATCACCTCCCCTTCATCAAACAAGTGTAAAAGAAACGAAAACAGTGAAGCAAAAATTCAGAACAAAACCACAAGAAGCCAAAAGCCGGCCAAATGGATTTCTGACTGTAGATCCTCATCTCTTCCTGCTTCACATCGGGCAGTTGGGTCACTGAAGTAACTCAGAGAGAGGTCACCTCAGCTGCTTCCTGCTTACTGATCAGGGTGGCCTGTTGCTATTCTAAAAATTGGGATCCCCCCCCCCCGACGTTTCCTGGGCACCGTGCTTTTCTGTTTCCTAATGGTAACCTGGGCTGGGGTGGCATAGGAATGGCACAGTAATTCTGGCTCTTTGACCTGCCTGCTTGCTGAATTTGTGTGACCCCGAGGTCAGTGACACTTGTTGAGTACAGTGCTGTGAGGGTGGGTGGCAGGACAAGTCTCTAAGTTAAAAAAGTGTCACAGGCCAGTCCCAGAAAGACAAATAACAGGCTTCCTTTCACCTGTCTTTCCTCAGATTTGCACAGATCTGTAAGAGGACCCAAGTAGGAATAAAATTGCCCAGGGGGTCAAAGGGTACTTACTAATGGGAGGTAGAAGGCTATGATCAATATATCGTAATATATACATGTTTAAAAATGTAGAAGTTATCCTTTCTGTACCCAGTTCTGTTTGTATTTAGGAAATTCATCTTATTATTATATTTTTAAGGCTGGATCATGGTAATTATCTTTAGCCACAGGTTTTTTTCACCCAACCTCACCATTTCTTTTCCATTCTTTCCTCTTAGATTTATTATTTAAAACAATTTTAAATTTAAATATATTTTGGTCCTATTCTTCCCCTCCCCCAAGTCTTTTCAGATCCTCTCCCTCTCCCTTCCCTCCCAACTTTAATTTATTTCTCAAAACAAACAAACAAAAAACCCAACAACAACAACAACAAAAAAAAAAAAACTGCCAAGCAATACAACAACAAAACTCCCCCAAACCAAGAAAACAAAATAAAACACTTAAGCAGAAAACAAAAGCAATCTCCCCCGCGCCAAAATGAAATCAAGTAAAAGCACATTAAAGAAAAAAAAAAAGCAAACCTGTCAACTGCCCCAGCCAGCAGGGTCTTCAACGGGGACCTGAAGGGAGGGGTGGTGGATGAGGGGCAAGAGACACAAAGAATGAGAACAAGGCAGGACGTCTGATCAAGCTCCAACATTTTATTTTCCTCTTTAGGCATATATAGACGGGGGCAGGGGGATGCAGGCAGGGAGGGACTTAAATCATGGGCTGTTTGGCCAGCAGGGGATGTTGCTCCGGGGGTTATCTCTCTACTCTTGCCTAACTGCCTAACTGCAGTTTGGTCTCCTGATTTCTGAGAAGAGGTTCTGGTATTTGCGAGAAGAGGTTCTAGTGCTATGGAGACTTAAGCAAGGCCTAGATCTAAGCAAAGAGGAGAGAAGCCCAAATATGGCGGCATGTGTGTCAAGGGTCACTAAGGCTTATGGCTCCCGTCAGTCAACTCCTGAACTTGAGGCCTGCCCTGGAGTGATTGATATACCCAGTGTCACTTCACTGGAGAAAACTGGCTTGTTAACCTCTACCTTAGTGACTAGATTTTCATTCATCATTCATTCATTCAGTTTTTAAAATACAACAATAAAATGTAATCAGTTAAAACAAAAACCATCACACTGAAGTTGGACAAGACAAACCAACAAGAGGGGAAAAAAGCCCAAGGGAAGGTACAAGAATCAGAGACCCCCTTGTTCACACACTCGGGAATCCCATACAAAACACCAAACTAGAAGCCGTCCATAATTTTTGCAGACCTGTGTAGACCCTGTGCATGCTGCTTCAGTTCATACGAGCTTTGATCATATGGGTTTTGTTTTCTTGGTGTCCTCCATCCTTTCTGGCTCTTACACTATTTCTGCCTCCTCTTCTTTGGGATTCCATGAGCTCTGAAGGGTCTCTCACTCTTATCTACATAATGTCTGGTTGTGGGTTTCTATCTGTTGCAGACAGAAACTTCTCTGATGATGGCTGAATAAGGCATTGATCTATGAATATAGCAGAATATCGTTAGGAGCTATTTTTCACTACATTATTTATTATTTATTATTATCACTGCCTTGGGGACCTGCCTCCAGGTAGCACAGGGCTCAAAGGGAAATCCACAGGGTTGGTGCATACTAGATTTTCTATCTGAGGGGGTTAGGGAAAAAAATATACTCACACACTCTCTTGATGGTATCCTTCTTTATAGGGAGGCATGGACGAGGTCCAGCCTCTTCTGATGGACTGACTGGGGTGGGGTGACTGGACTGGGGGTGAACAGCCATACAAAAGTATATTTATAGATTTTTACATAAAGTACTTCTTCATTCCAAGATCCCTAATCTTAATTTACATGTCTTACTAAAGGAGACCATCACATGGCTCCATGACTCTAGTCCTTCATTATGCATTGTGTGTAATACACAATAATACAAGAGCCCCAGGTGTGCCTGAGGGGTCTCATGACCAAAGTCATGGGATGACTGCAAAGTCCCCTCAGCAAAACAACCATTGTTTTCCACGAGGATTCTTCAAGGTCAAGGTACTTCTAAAAAACAGCTGTTCAGTCTAATATCTACCCATACAGTGATTCTACTAAATTCCTACAGAGTACAGGTAATGCTTTGTTTCAGCCAGTGATGCACACTGAAACCTGTGACTTCGTCTTTCAGCATTAGCATCTTTCAGCATTAAGATTAAATGAATTCCAGCCAGCCTGGCTCCTGGGATTCAGCTGTTTCTCTAATCCTTAACTTGGGCTATGATCTAGGCAGCTCCTTAAGTGAAACTCATTGACAGCAACGTCAACATTTGGAAGGAGAACATCTGAGGTGCTGGATGTATAAAGCACTGGAATAACCTTTTATCTTTCAGATCACCCATGGACCCTTCAGGAAGGATAGTGAGTGTCCTGGTGCATCTCTCTGAAGTTTGCAAAACCATCAGTGGTGAAACTGCCTGAGTTTGCCATCTGTGAGGGTTGTGACCATCATTTTGATATTCATTTCCTTTATCTTAGCAAGATTCTATTGGATAAAGCAGATGACAGGCCAGCTTTTGTACCTCTCATGGGAAGCAATGGTATACACACACACACACACACACACACACACACACACACACACACACACACACACACATCGCCATTGCTTGGGCATTCCATGGGGTGAATGAACTTATCTAAAAACAAAGATGCAGAGAGTAGTTTGGACAGACACTCTCTCCAAAGACAGGGATTAGACTCAGTTATCCAAACTAAGCCGGGGCTTCTGAGGCTTATCAATTTGCCATGCATCCCTGTTGGAGGAACTGTCGACCTCTGCCCCAGGCTTTTATTTCCCGTGTGGAAGCCAACAGTTCGCGTGTCTCTCCTGACAACACACCCGTTAGAAAAGTCCTTCAGATGGTGAAGGAAATTGCATCAATAGATCATGTGGTGCTGTGACGACCGCAGAGATTTCTACAAAACGAAGCAACTCTTGGTTGCTACAGGGATCTCCTTAGGAAGGAAATCGATTCATTATCTATACACTCTTGCCAGCAGTTATCTGTATAATAGTAGCTGTCTAACTAGAAAGGGCAGTGCAATTTAGCTGATGTTACACACAACCCCACTCTGACTCTAGGAGGAACTCAAGGTGCTTCAGCTCATTGACTGGGGATGTTGTGGGTGACAGAATTGCCTTCAACTTCCTCCTCGGTGACGTCTGTGACTCTTGTGCCTGGATTAATGTCTCTGGCCAACTGGAGAGGTCAGCTTGCTTTTAAATGTGAAAACCAGTGGGGTATGGTAGTGCACACCTTTAATCTCAGACCCCGAGGCAAATGGATCTCTATGAATTCAAGGCCAGCCTGGTCTATGTAGTGATCTTTAGGCCAGTGGGTAGTCCAACAGTGAGTGACCCTCTGTATGCTCAGAAGGCTGGGAACCAAGAGCTGCTCATCAGTCTGTCTGGGGATGAAGGCCTGGAAGATGCTCAGGACCACTGGCCTTCTGTCTGTTAGGTTTTAGAGATGGAGAGGATAAAGAAGGGTAGGTTCCAAAGAAAGGCACTGAGGTCAGTGTCCTTCAGCAAGTAGCACAGCTGGAATTCAGTGATTGCCAAGAGACCTTTATTTGTATTGTTTTGTTTTTCAAGACAGGGTTTCTCTGTGTAATGCTGACTGTCCTAGAACTCTCTTTATAGACCAGACTAGCCTTGAACTCAAAGATCAGCCTGCCTCTGCCTCCCAAGTGCTGGGAATAAAGGTGTTTGCCACCATGCCTGGCTTTTTTTTTTAAAAATGAGGATTATCGTGTTGTGGCTCCACCCCCAGAATAGTTTTCCCTTGGCTGCAAAGACTCAGCTTCTTGCCTAGTTTTTGGTACAGGCTGTGGAGTGGGACCCAGATCCACCTGGGTGTGGGTTTGTCCTGTCTTTCAGGTTTCATATGAATGGCACAACTCATCAAGTGATGTCATTTATGTGAATGCACAACTCATAAAGTGATGTCATTTATGTGAATGGCACAACTCATAAAGTGAAGTCGTTTCAAATGCAGCATGGGAGGAGCATGGATATCAAAGTCACTGCTTGGGAAATGTCCTTCACAGCTATTCTTTAATGCTAATGTGGGCTTACTCTAGATTTATTGTTATTTTTTTCTGACAATTCAAACACTTTTTTATTTTGGAAAGTTGAGGGGAATATATATATATATATATATATATATATATATATATATATATATATTGTGTGTGTGTGTGTGTGTGTGTGTGTGTGTGTGTGTGTGTGTGTGTTTTGAGACAGAATCTCACTATGTAGCCATGGCTGGCCCAAAACTTGTGATCCTTCTGCCTTAGGCTCTGAGTGTCAAAGTTACAGGGGTCTGGCACCATACCCAGTTTACATACACATTTTTTTTTTTTTGGTGGTGGTAGTGGTGATTTCCACCTCAGAAATTAGTTACAAGAGATGAAACAAAATACCCCACATTAAAACACGAAAACAAACAAGATGAAACAAAACAGAATTTGCCCACAGAATTTGTTAACCTCATGGCATCTGGGCCTTTGGACTCATTTTCCATTGGTTTATAGCTTGAATTTTCTTGGCTTGTAGCAAGGCCAGAAGAAGAGTGAGAGGAACACCTCTACAAAGAGTCTTTTCCATAGTTTTGGACAAGTGCTTGCTGCTGTAAAGAATTAACTGTGACACCCAGGCACAGGTGGGCAGCACTAACTGGACTTAGTGAGTCATCCAAAAAAAAAAAAAAAGACATGAACTTGAGTGTGGGTGTGGGGTAGGGGGCATAAGGGGTAGGCAAGTTTATATTTCATTATATACCTATATGAAATTATCAAGAATAAAGAAATTGAAAATCTCTAAAAAGGCAATATTAACCACATGCAGCAGGCCAGGGTGAGCTCGGCCCTCTTTTCACCAAGTAGAGAAAGCTCCGTGCTGTAGGTTATGTGGCAGACTGCATTATCCATCAGAAAGTTCACAGGGCTTTGAATTCTGATGTATTTCCTGCCAGCTGTCTTTGGGCTGGTGGTTTATAGCACTCTCGTTCAGATAAGAAGCATCAGCGCTGGAGGATTTATGACGCCTAACCTAATTTTCCATCACCGTACCTTGACTTTGGCCTTAGAAATTGTAGCCCATATAAAGCAATTGATGGCTACCCTCTGGAGGTAAATGACCCCCTTTAACTCCCGGGCAATAGCTAATAAGGTCTTGATAATTGTGGCTCCCTGACTGTCAGCCATGGCTTCCTGCCTCTTCTGAAGTTGCCTGGGATTGATGGATTCAACACATATGAGAGGAGGTCATTCCTAGTGACTTTCCCCTTTTACCCTTAGCTTCACCAGGGCCCTTAGAGCAGGAGTAATGAAGCCATTTTTCTTCCGGTGTGGTCTTCTATAATGAAACATGGAGTAAATTCATCTTCTCCTGAGCACACCATTTTCCCCTTGTCAGATCTGCAGTCTTTCTTTGACTGAACCAATTTGTTATCTCCAAAAGCCATGGCCTTGTATTTCCTTTTTGATTCTAGGAACTCTGGGTTGGGTCAAAAGGAACTTTCAGTTGTAAATTTAGTAGAGGGTCAGCTCCTTCCTCAACCGAGACATCTGGTCTACCCTTGAATGGACTGGAGAGGAAAAGAAATGTATCTTTTTTTTTCTTCGAGACAGAGTTTCTTTGTGTAGCTTTGCACCTTTCCTGGAACTCACTTGGTAGCCCAGGCTGGCCTCGAACTCACAGAGATCCACCTGCCTCTACTTCCCAAGTGCTGGGATTAAAGGCCTGTGCCACCACCGCCTGGCTTAAGAAATGTATCTTATTGGTAAGCCTCTGTTATGCTTCAAAGTGTCCTTTTCGCAGTTGACTAAACCTCTAGGCAAGCTATGCTAGGAGAAAGGAAAACTAGTTTTTCTATACACCCACGAGTGAGAGATGCCTTAGCCATGATCAGAAACAAAGATGGGATGGTTCGGTTCCTCTTTGACTGAGTCGTCACTTAGGAATCTATGGAATCCTGAGTCAAACCTGTCAAACCTTAATCCTTGGTCAGAGGTGTAGTTGGCAAAGACTTTCTCCCAATCTGTAGATTATCTCTTCTCTCTGCTGCTTTTTCCTTTCAGTATTCCCCATTTTTCTTTTTAAAGGCAGGATTGCATGTAGCTGAGGCTGGCTTCTAACTTGCTGTCGCATGCAGCCAAGGCTGAGCTTGAACTTCTGAGTCTTCTGCCTCTACCCCCCAAGTGCTAGAATTATAGGTTTTCACCACCATGCCTAGCAGTCTGCCTTCCTTCCTTCCTTCTTTCCTTCCTCTTGGTTTCAATCAGTTTATTAGAGCTGCTTTGTTCATACATAGTGGAACACTTGATCATCATGGTATTCTTGACAGTTGCCTTCCTTCCTTCCTTCCTTCCTTCCTTCCTTCCTTCCTTCCTTCCTTCCTTCCTTCCTCCCTCCCTCCCTCCCTCCCTCCCTCCCTCCCTCCTCCCTTCTTCTTTCTTCTTCCTTCCTTCCTTCATCACAAAGCCTTCTGTTTCTAATTATACCTTATTTCTTATGCATGTCATTATGATCTCAGAAGTAACTCTCATTTAGTTTGCTTTTTCTTTCTTGGGCACTTCTGTTGCTGGCCACTGTCTTCCTAACATGATTGGTGTCACTGGCTGTCCTGGAACTCACTATGTAGACCAGGCTGGCCGATTACTCAGAGATCTGCTTGCCTCTGCCTCCCCGATTGCTGGAACTAAAGGCAGGTGCCACCACCGCCTGGCTTCTTTTTGTTTGCCTATGGGTGTTTTGTCTTGTCTGTGCACCAAGAGCATGCCTGTGGCTACAGAAAGCATCAGATCTTAGGAACTGAAGCCGTAGATTGTTTTGAGTTGCCACGTGGGTGCTGGAAAGTCTGCCAGTTCCCATCAAAATCCATCCTCCCCTACTTCTTTCTTTTTTGGTACTGGGAATGGAACTCAGGACCTCTCACATACCATGCAAATGGCCCACCACTGAGTGAAGCCCTCAGCCTCTTTTGTCTGTAAGGTTTCTGTTTTGAGCTGAGGTGCGGGGCTGTCCTTTTCAGATACTTGGGACTATGTGACTACATTCTGGCCAGCGGGATACGAAGGGAAGTGATCTGAGCCATTTCCAGACTGTGACTTTTGAAGGAGAGGACAGGTTATGGTGTCGCCCATCTGTCCAGCCAGTCATTTAAGACTGTGTAGAGGTTGGCAGCCATCAAGGGGTGGTGGACTTAAGTGACACTGGCCGGGAAGACAAGGTCGGAGTTCAAGTTCCAGCCTCCACAGGCGGTGATGAGAAGACGCAGTGGTCTACGTCAGCTCCTGCCTTCCGGCCAGCAGTCTGTCTCCGATGCAGGGGCTGCCCCCATGGTGCATGGGAGACGGGACAGTTTTGTTGTTGGAAGGAATGGGTGAACACTCTTGGATATTGCATCTGGGCTCTTTTCTAAGCTGGATGACTCCTTTCCTTCCTTCTTTTTTATTTATTTATTTATTTATTTATTTATTTATTTATTTATTTATTTATTCATTCACTTTTTAGAAAAGCATATTTCTAGAGATAGAGGTCTTTTAATGTGAAGGACAGAACCCAATTCAAACTAGATTAAGTATAAAATAGGAGTTTGCTGACTTATTAAATGATGAAGTCCAGGAGTAGAGCTGGATCCAGGCTTCTAAATCTCACCTTCAGCATGCCTGCTGAACTTAAAGCCCAGCCATTTCTGGCCCAGCCACCCTGCAGGCACCAGGTAGAGTGTCTCTCTCTACGTCTCTATACAATGTGGATGCTCATGTGCTCTCCCCGCTCCTCTCTCCCCTCATCCCTGGGGTCAAGAGGAAGAAACACAGAGATGGTTAAGAATAGGGTATGTAGATGTAACCAACCGTCTTATTAAATAAGAAAACACAGAAACAATGTAAAAGAGAAAGCCAAGAGGTCAGAGCTCAGAGCTAAAATCTCACCCTTCCTCCTGCGAGCTCCTAGCTTCCCGAAAGAGAGCTATTTCCCTGTGTGTAAGTCATTTCATAGTCATTCTGCCTTCTCATTGGTTGTAAACCCAAACACGTGACTGCCTCGTCACTGTCTGAATGTACAGCCCCCCAGGTCTTAAAGGCGTATGTCTCCAATGCTGGCTGAACACACAGAGATCTATGGGATTAAAGCCGTGTGCCACCACCGCCACACTCTTTCTATGGCTCTAATAGCTCTGACCCCCGGGCAACTTTATTTTTTAACATACAATCAAAATCACATTTCAGTACAATTAGAATACCACCACAAGGGTACTTTGGCATTTCCTCCAGAACCACATAGAACCAAGGAAAAGGCAGAGAGAGAGGAGAAGGAGGAGGAAGAAGAATATCCAGAGAGGTATCTGTCTGTATAACTTTTGCTGGTGCTTACCATTGCTGCCACTTCCTCCACGGCTGGCAACGGAGCAACTGCTGTGGTCTAGGCGTAGGGCAGTTCCTGCAGGCCTGTGGCCTCCTCAGAAAACTCTATAGAGATAGTCACTATATAATCTAGATCTGGTGTGTGTCCCTCCCTGCAAAAGTCAACGTTGTAATTTTACCCGATGTGGCACTCTGGGGAGGACTTTAAGAGGTGGGCATAATGGGAATCTTGGGTCACTGGGGGTGTGCCCTTAGAAGGGACAGTGAGACCTCACCCTTTCCTTTTTCTCTTTTGTGACCCTGTCATGAGATTAATTAGCTTCCTCTAGCATGCACTCTTGTCATAGTATTCTGCTTAACTGAGAACCAAAAACAATGGAATAAACCAACTAGTGGCCCAAACCTCCCAAACTATGAGCTCAGGTATCTTGTAAGAATAATAGAAAGCTGACTAATATGCTACCATTCGACGGAGGAAAGAAGCAGACTTTGAAAACATAATACACCGGCTTGAAGTCACAGAGCTAGTCTGACTCCGGGTCCACGAACTTTCTGTTATACACCCACTTTATGCCATGCCCACCTTTGCCTTACTGGGTGGGGGCTTCTGTCTGTCATTCACAAATAACCCTCCATAAGGGGGATCCAGAAGAGTGCATTGCTTTTTAAATCTACTTCAGTCACATTCGCCAACCTTTTTTTTTTTTGAGACAAGGTCTCACTGTGTTACCCTGGGTGTCCCGGAACTCTCTCTGTAGACCAGGCTGGCCTAGAACTCACAGAGTTCCTCCTACTTCTGCCTGAGGATTAAAGGTGTGTGCCACCATTCCCAGAAATCTATGAATGTTTTACATATAGTGTTGAACATCTGAAAGTCTGTCTGTCTCTATCTCTCTATCATCTATCTCTTTATCATCTATCTCTCTATATCTATCTATCTATCTATCTATCTATCTATCTATCTATCTATCTATCTATCTATCCATCCATCCATCTATCTCTGTCTGTCTGTCTTGCTGGGCATGATGAGCATGTGTGTGTATCCAGCTCCTGAGGAGGCCAACAGTTGGAGGCGAAGCTCAGTGCTGTAACCCTTGTCTGTAGCCGGAGGCCCCAGGCTCACTTCCCAGCACGGTAAACAACTTTTAAAATAATCTTGCCTTTTTTTCTCTTTCTTTGCACCGTTTCAAGTAATTTGCTGTTAGCCGTTAAAGACTATAAATGTATGGGCAAATAGCATTTTAAAGCTTTGAAATACAAGTTAGCCTCGATACGCAAGCTGTGTGTAGTGGCTAGGGGAGGAAACCAGTGCATCTGCTGTATCTAACTTAAATGCGGCTCATCTGTTCAGTGGAGAAATGGAGAGGAAGGAGTGAGTATGGATTTAGGCTAGGAGGATGCTCAAGGCACTTGGGGCACGTTACGTTGCCGAGTGTCAGAGGCACGGGGTGCTAGTGTCTGGGCTGGAGTCTGGTTTGCTGTGGCTGCTACTGCAAGGGGGTTAGTGAGACTGCAGTGGTCAGCCACGGTGCTCTCCCTGGGTTTGTGGGCGGGAAGGTCATTTTTGTTTTATTTTATCTTCCTGGTCAGGGCTGGATGTCTAGTCCAGTGTTAGTCAGTGGCGCATTAGAGGGCTGCATACCAAGGAACATAGAAGTTGAATGGATCCCCCCCGCCCCCAGGTGAGGGATTGGGAGCTGAGAAGCCATATAGAGCCCGAGGATGCCACAGTCCCTCCAAACTCAAGCAAGCTGAAGTCAAGAGGAGCTCTCAGCGGCATAGCTGAGCTATGTCGACCAATGGTTAACGCAAGTCTCTCAGAGTCTTCTGGGCCCTGTAAGCAGCCCCTCCCACAACTCTTTTGCATATCAACTGTTGTAACCCCGCAGGAAGACATTTGTCTGGTGTTACCTCAGTGCTTTCAAGGGCTTCCGCAATCAGTGGGGATTCTAACCTGTTAACATATTTTACAGCACTGTGCTCCCTTGAACAAACAGCAAAGCAGCCAACAGGCCCTTTCTCGAGGGAGTCTGGAGACTTCTTTGCTTAGGGGGTCATGAGACTATCTTGTTGCACGGCCATGTTGCCATGACAGTTCTTTATGGCCAGTGCTATCTTATCTCCAAGTCCAGCTAAGAAAGATTAACAGAGCGAGTGGCTTTCTTCTGGGGACTGAGAGTCTTGACGAATTTAACGAGAAGCTAGACCCGGCTTCCCAGTTGTCCCTCAGAACACTCTGACAGATGACAAATGTCACCACTTCCTCGTTAAATATTGGAGCAGCTACGTGACCCTTGCTAAGAGATTATGGAACCGACGTTGCCAGCAGTAGCTCTGGATTTGTGCGAGGTGAGGGCGGGGAGGGACAAGGTGACTTCCGTCCTCGGTGGCATTTGTTTCTGTGCTCAGCGGTTCCGGGAGGGAGCCTTCAGAGCTCTGCGGCCGTGAGGCCCGGGCCTGAGGAGAAGTTGGAGGAACTGATTGCTGAGGTGTGGACAGGTGAGGACCCAGGGCAGGAGGAGGGGCTCAGGATGTCTTGAGAAGATCTAAAGGGTGAGAGAGACCCAGTAGGGCATGGCTGAGGGGATGGCAGCCGCGGCAGCTGGAGGAGGACCCACCCATGGCGAGTCTGTTGCAGGGCCCTTGTGGAGACAAGGGCTGTCTGAGGAGGAAGTGCCAATAACTGTGAATCTGCTGCTCACTCCACCAATAGAGCAAGAACACCATGTCTCATGTCCCTTCCTCCTCCTCCTCCTCCTCCTCCTCCTCCTCCTCCTCCTCCTCCTCCTCCTCCTCCTCCTCCGATTCCACTTCTTCTCCAACCCAGAGAGGAGTTAAAGACAGCTGAGGGATGGAGGGAGGAGGCATAGAACACATTGGCCACATTGAACTCCTCATCTCTAGCCAGTTTCTCAGTGGAGAGAGCTCCGAATTGGGGGCATGAGGACATTCTCATTGGGTAGGGGTTTAGAGGTAGACTGTTGAACTACTCCAGGATTTATGCCTCAGGTTTTTCTGTGGCTGGAGAATGGATGAACCAAAGGCCAGGATGGAGATGGCCCGCACAGTGGTTTTGCAGGAACGGTCATGCTTTGGGCTTATTGAATTCTGTGCCCCATACGGTGGGACTGGGACAAGGCCCCAGAGTCATTTTAAATAGTGTGTAAATGTTTACACCGCTTCCTACGTAATTATACACGAACTAATTCTATCCTAGACAATCACAGACATAAAGTATACACACTATTAATATGCTATTCATTAGTAACATTTATTACAACCAGCTGGGTCCTGGGGCTATGTGTACAGCTAAAAATAGTTCCTTCAAGAACATGCTGGCCAACTGGGTATGGTTGTTGGAAAGCTGAGGCAGGAGGATCACAACTCTGTAGAGTTCAAGGCTAGCCTGTCTCATAAAACACACACACACATACAACCACAAAACAATCTTCCTTCTTTCTTTCTACTTCAGGGCCTTGTACATACTAAAAGTAAGTTATGTATTTCTGGGCTACATCCCCATTCCTAGCCTGAGGCAGGAGGACCACTGCAACTTTGACGACCGCTTGGTCTACACAGTGAGCTTCAGGCCAGTTAAGGCCTCATAGAGAGACCCCACCTCAAAAGACCCAAAACTAAAACAGAGTCCCCGAAATCATCCTCCACCCCGAATCCAGCACCACACATGAAAGCACAGCTCTTGAGCCCAGAGCCCAGGACAATATTGCTCCTGTGGATGAAGCGAAGTCCACACCTGTTCTTTATTGCATCCAATGTGAATATCTAATCTATTCTTACCGAACAAGAAAAGCATGTTTAGGGTTGTTTGGTTTAAATTAGGGAGTAAAGGAAATTTATTTTAAGACTTCCTGAGGAGGCGTGTCCTTCAAAGAGAAGCAGCCATCTTGCGAGCCATGCCAAGTGTTCTCCCACGAACAAGCTGGTCTCAGGGTAGAAGAAGCAGCAGGAATCTATCCACTTAGTGATTCAGTCGATCAGGAGGAGGCCAGGTACCACATAAGGGAATTGTCATAAAAATAGATGTAGGAGTAATCAGGTGTGCTCCCTCATGCCTGTAACCTCAGAGCTGGGGCAGCCGGCCTGTTCTATGTGGTGAGACCTTCCTTGTTCCAAAGTGGGCGGTCTGAAGGCCTAGGCTTAACTTTGCAGACTCCATCTCAGGAAAAGGCCACTGTCTTAGGCTGTCTGGTGACTGGGGGCTGAGCTCAGTTCCAGGAAGAACCTCAGGAATGAGCCCTGACAGTGACATTCAGAAACCCTAGAAGCAGCCAATTAGGAAACGAGGCGGTAAAATTAAACAAGATCCAGATGTTCCCACAGATGTCCTGTCGGCAGCTATGGCCTTTGCAGGTATCCAGGTAATCCAGATGTCAGCAGGTCGTGGTTTTAAGATGAGAGTTTAACCAATAGCTTCAGTAAATCACTGCCCCATATCCTTTTACCCAATCCTGAAATGCCAAGGCATATAACTCCAGACTTGCAGTTTTTTTCCTTTAAAAATCCCTCCTACCCCTGAGCTTGAGGCTGCCATGTTCCCTCCATCCGCTGTGTCGGAGCATAGGGCGGCGGTCCGGGTTCGAACCTGACAATAAAGACCCTTGTATGCTTGCATCAGAAACCAGCTCGTTGATAATCTCTGGGGAGTTTCCAGACATGGGTGAAACAAAAACAAACAAAACTACTGGGTGGGGGGCAGCATGAGTTTTCCTGTGTGCTTCATGCATAGAATAAGTGGGGCAAGCTGAAGCTTTGGCTTAAATATTACATTTCTACAAAGTGTATTGTTTCCTTCACTGTTGATTTTGATGTCTCGGGGCATGATACGATTTTTTAAAAATGTCTTTATTATTAAAAAGTTCTCTATTCATGTTATATACTAACCACAGATTCCCCCTCCTCCCTCTTCCTGCTCTCCATGATATGATTTTAAAAATCACAAGTTGGGGTTGGGGATTTAGCTCAGTGGTAGAGCGCTTGCCTAGCAAGTGCAAAGGCCCTGGGTTCGATCCTCAGCTCTGAAAAAAAAAATCACAAGCAATTAGATTAAGAATCAGAGGCTGAAGTTGATCACAGTCCTCGGGGAAGGACTTGTCCTGGAGGAGGTGGGAATGGAGGGTGGGCTGGGGGTAAGGGGAGGGGGTGGGAGGGGGGAGAATAGGGGAACCCATGGCTGATATGTAGAACTGAATGGTATTGTAAAATAAAATATATATATATTAAAAAAAAAATCAGAGGCTGGAGATGGCTCTGTTGGTAAAGAGCTTGTTTTACTAGCGTGAGGACCTGGGTTTGATCCGAAGCGTCCATGTAAAAATCCCAGGCATGTGTTTGTAATCTAAGCTCTGGGAAGGCAGAGACTGGAGGATCCCTGGAAGTCACTGGCTGGCTGGTGTAGCCAATTGGTGAGCTCCAGGAGCAAAGAGAGACCCTGTTTCAAACAAACAAAACAACGACAAACAGACAAAAGGTGTGGGGTGGTGAGAAGGCTCCACAGGTGTGGCAGTTTGAATGAAAACTGTCTCCCGCAGGCGCAGATACTTGACTGGTTCTCATTGGTGGCGCTGTTTGGGGAGGCTCTGGAATCTTCAGCAGGTGGAGCCTTGCTGCGAGAAGTATGACACTGGAGGCAGGCTTCAGAGTTTATAGTCTCACCCTTTTTCCAGTTGGCTCTCTGTTTCTCTCTCTCTCTCTCTCTCTCTCTCTCTCTCTCTCTCTCTCTCTCTCTCTCTCTCTCTCTCTGTGTTTGGAGATGTGATCTCTCAGCTTCCTGCTCTGGCTGCCTTTGGCCACACTGCTCCCATCTTTATGCACTCTCCTTTGCAACCTTAAGCCCAAATCAACTCCTTATTCTATAAGTCACATTTGGTCATGGTGTCTTACCATGGCAACAGGAAGAACGTGACTCCCACTGTGGGAGACACACAATATTGGTCTCAGGTCTACACACACACACACACACACACACACACACACACACACATGTACTTACCACACATGCAGACAAGAACATGCACACGCAAATATACACAAGCACATATTCTAACACTAAGAACAATTGGAAAACCAGTCACAGTTTTAGAGTGGAATAGGTTTTTAGTGGTAAGATAACGGAGAAGTATGCTAAGCAACTGTCTTAGTTAGGGTGTTTGTAGCTGTGACGAAACACCATGACCGAAAGCAACTTGGAGAAGGAAGGGTTTATTTCTGTGTACAGTTACACAACACCCCCATCACTGAGGGAAGCCAGGGCAGGAAACGGAGGCAGGAACTGATGAAGAGGCCACGGAGGAGTGCTGCTCACTGGCTTGCTCCTTGTGACCTGCTCAGCCTGCTGTTTTATTCACTCCCATGCACACCAGACCAAGGGTGGCCCTGTCTACAGTGAGCCGGGCCCTTCCCAACAATTATCAATCAAGAAGATGTACCACAGGCTGGCCCACAGGCCAATCTGGTGGGGGCATTTTCTCAGTTGAGTTACCCTCTCCCCAAATGACTTTAGCTTGGGTCAAGATGGCATTAAAGAGTAGCCACCATGACAAGAGACCATGGTCTTAACACAGAAATTTATACTCTTTTGGTTATTAATTTGCTAAAGACTGTCAAGCCACAGATATAGAAGAAAATCTGTGGAAAGCTGACATGTGTACTTAAATTGGAGTACTATATCACCACAGCTGAGCTATGGGGCAATAACTTAGTTTTAAATATTAAACGTAATGCTATGCCAATGTAATTACATGTGTGGCATTATCATAATGGGAGCTGATTAATGAGGGCGACAGAAAGCAAGGGCAGATATTAGCTCTTTAGACACGGGCGCTCAGATAGCTCCCTGAGAAGTCATTTTTCTCAAAGCTCTGTTCCCCAAGGATTGTAGAAATGCCAATTGTTTCTGCAGTTTCCACTTCAAGAATCTTTTATTCATAATCCCCAACAGACGACAATAAGACTTGAAATTAATGGTGATGACATTCTTGATCTAAATTACCGCCTTCACGCTTTAAATAATTGCTCACATTCCTCATGTAAGGGACTTACAGATTTTTCACGTCATTTCTTTCTTTCTTTCTTTCTCTTTCCCATTTTTATATCTTATCTGTCATCTCCACTGCTTGACTAGCTCCTTGTCCCTTACAACAGAACACAGGATGACGCCCCGACTCTATGAGTCTGTTTTGAGCTTGCTCTTCCCACTCGACTCCTAGGGCTCCTGAGATCTGCCTCTGATGAAGTCCTTCCTCAAAGGGCACCCGTGCCTCATGCATGCCAGGCAAGCACTACCACACCCCGCCCCCCGCGCCCCCCCCCCCCCCCCCCAGCAGGCAGTTGCTCTGAATACAGACAGACTGCAGGGAAACAAGACCTTGAAAACCTTGACATGGGCTGATCTGGCTTCCTGGCCTGTCAGCTCCTGGGATTCTTGTCCTCCTTGGCTTGGCTTCTCCTGGAGGGAATACACAGGGACAGACAGCTCCAGGTGCAGAAAGTGCCCTCTGACCTTACCAGCTAAGCGACACCACCAACCATGGAGGAGGGATCATTTTAGTCTGCAGGTGGCAGCTTTCCTTCCGGGAATTTCTCTTAAGTCCCCAGTGTTCCCGCAGCAAGCAAGCCCTTCCTCTGAGGCCCTTGAAACACCAGCCATGGTTATTTGCTCAATAATGTATTCTAAAGAAATTGGCCTTTAAGGCTGGGTTTGGTGGTGCATGCCTTTAATCACAGTACTTGGAGGACAGAGGCAAGAGCAGCCAGGACTACATCAAGAGAACCCCGCCCCAAAAAAAGGGCTTTTAGCAGGCACCACAGTACGCATGTCTGGAAGCTGAGGCAGGAGTCTCTTGAGTTCAAGTTCAGTCAGGACTACACAGCAAGAAGCAAGAGCCTGTCTCAACAGTGGCTATGAGCTCTCTAGCTTTAGACTGTCTATACAGTGAGAGTCCTTAAAGGGCTTTTACTCAACTAAAAAGACAAAATGTTAAAGAAACCAATTGTGTTTATATTTTAAACTACATTTTAATGTGCTTTCTGAGACTGTGGGTACCGAAGGTTTTTTTTTTCCCCCTCCAATGGCAGTCACAGCCCTTGGATTGCATGGCTCTGAATCCAGGCTCGTCACTGGGTGGTGTTTCGGCACAGAGGCCTCAGCCCTGTGAACCCCGAATGCTTACCAGGTTCTTCTGACTTGGGCTTTCTCAAACTGTTTCTTTACTGACTTAGGAAGAGATAAGGAGGTTAGGCAGACAAAAGCATGTGTCTGGTGCTTTTGAATACAGTATTGTGGGAAACTCAAGAAGGTCTTGGCTGTGGGAACTGGGCATGCAGCTCAGCACAAGCCTGGTTCTGACTCACCGTGGAGTCAGGCACAGTGATTGTCCCTGTACAGTTCCCAAGGGAACGCTGGCTTCAGGGCTGTGCTCTGGTTGTGGCGCTGAGTGTTGGAGCCTCCTAGAGAGTGAATCAATAGACATGATTCAGGAAAGTACTTATGGGGGTGGATATTTATTAGGGTTGATTAATTTATAGGAGTGACCTTTGCTTCCTAAATGATCTCGAGCCACAAGTAGGAAAATGGAAGCCTCCAGGCTATGGACTATAGATGTGGAATTTGAACTCTTCACACGCAATAATCTCAGCTCAGTTTTTTTTTTTCTTTCATGTTTTAATGTTGTTCGAATCTTATAATAAAAAACCCAGTACCAGATGTTGGGGTGAAAGCTGAAAGATCAGAGAAGCAGAGCAAGCCACAGCCAACCTCACCTTACCAACTCCTCAGCCAATCCTGTTTCCTCAGACTGAAGGCTTCTGAGTCCTCACCCAAAAGGGTCTCAGCTGAACTGCCTTAGTTCCTGTCTCCTCACGCCTTCAATACCTTTCTCTGCCCTGCTGTCACTTCCTGGGATTAAAGGCCTGTGTGCTTCCCAGTACTGGGATTAAAGGCGTGTGTCACCACTGCCTGGCTCTGTTTCCTGTGTGGCCCTGAACTCACAGAGATCCCGATGTATCTCTGCCTCCAGAGTGATAGGATTAAGGGTGTGTGCCACCACGGTCTGGCCTCTGTGTCTAATCTAGTGGCTGGCTCTGTCCTCTGATCCTCAGGCAAGCTTTATTAGGATACACAATATATCGCCACATTTTAACTTGACCATCTATAAGTGTAGATGCAAGTTTTTACTTGTGGTACAGGTGAAGACATTTTTCAAAGATACTGTAAGGACAGGCTATTTCATATATTATTTGGTAAAGGAATGTGCTGGTTGGTTTTTGTCAGCTCGACACAAACCTAGACATATCTAGGAAGAGAGAATCTTAATCCAGAAAATGTCTCAATCGCATTGCCTGTAGGCAAATCTATAGTGTGTTTTCTTGATTAATGATTTATGTAGGTGGGCCCATTCTACAGAGGTGGGGAATGGGAAACAGAGGTGGGGAGCCACCCCTGGGCGGATGGTCCTGGTCATAGGTCGTATAAGAAAGCAGTCTGAGCAAGGCATGAGGAACAAGCCAGTAAGCAGCATATCACCATGGCCTCTGCTTCAGTCCCTGCTTCCGGGGTCCTGCTATGACTTCCCTTGGTGGTGGACTGTGACCCGGAAGTAGAAGCTGAAATAAACCATCTCCTCCCCAAGTTCCTTTTGGTCATGATGTTTCATTACAGCCATCAGGAACTCTAAGACAGGAGGGACTGGAAGACTGTAAACCACACCTTGATCTGAGTGTTCTTGGATTGTGATTGTGGAGGGACAGGTTTTAGGGAGAAAAATCTAATGATGTTGCTTAGAAACTCTTACCTGTGGATGATACTCAATATTAGAGAAATCATATTGATTTTTTATTTCAAGATATTTTTAATAGATATATTTTTCTGCTTTTTATATTAGATAACTATTTTTATAACTATGAAGTTATCATAATCTAATAAGTCAAAATTATTTTAGTGTGTCTATGTGAGTGCAGGTGCCCTTGGAGGTCAGAAGGCATTCAGTTCTCTGTCTTACCTTGCCTCATGTTCCTCTGCAGCAGAAAGCTGATAATGGATGCTAAATGTTTCCTAGTACATCCTGGTGACTCCTTGTGGTTGACCAATTAGGCGACTTGAGTATGCGAGATTAAAACGTGGGATTATTTCTGAAGGCTAATATTGTTTTAAAAGAGCTTTGTAAATTTAAACTAGTGAGAATTTCAATTTGAGTAGCATGTTTAAGTGATTTCCAGTATCCAGTGTTTGTTATATTAATTACCACAGGCAATCAAAAATGAGATAAAAGGAAGGAAATGATCAATCTATTGATTTTTGTTGTTAGGACCTTTTTTTTTTGGTTATTGTTTATGGCTTTAGACCTGCAGGTCTAAATCTTTGCTTGAGCCCCATTTTAGAGAGATTTCATTCAATTATTTGAAGGTGGGCTTTACGTGTAGATTTTTTTTTTCTTTTTCAGAGCACTGATTCACCTCTTCTATTCCTGGACTGTGCAGACAGGGTGAGAAACATTAGACTAATGTTTTCTCTGTTTAAAGGAGAGTGCTAGTTTGAACTGAAGCAATGTCTGTTAGTTTTTATCCTTAGTTATATAACTAAATTATTGTGTTACAATGACTATTTTATTGTTTTGTAGTTTATGTTTGAGTTTTCTACCAATGACTAATTTAATTTTTGTATTGCATCCAGAATGTTGGCTTGGTTATTGAATAATTTGTCCATATTTGTATATTTTTGACATTAAACCTGAAATTCAGAAACGATAGTTGATATCAATGAGAAGAAAAGTGAGAAATAATAAATTGTATCTACCTAAAAAAACCAGAAAGTATCTCTTACTGATGTAGGTTCTGAATCTATGCTCTCCAGTTTTCTTGAACCTGCAGGGGTAGAATGGATCTGCTTTTGCTGGAAGTTCTGTTTCTGAATGCATGATGGAGGGAGGGAGGAAGGGGGGGGAGGGAGGGAGGGAGGGAGGGAGGGGCTTCTGAAGAATGCTGGCCCCAGGCTAAAGGACTCAGATGGTAGCCATGCTGTTCGTCCACTGCCTGACTTTGGGCAAGGCACTTAGAATGTCTGACCCTAAAGAAGCTCATTGGTGATAATTGAACCCTTCTCCCAGTGGTGTTGGGAGCAATGAGAGATGTCCATTAGCAGCTGTAGGCAGGGCCTGGAGGGCGCCCTGGGACAGCTGTAGGCAGGGTCTGGAGGGGCACGCTGGGACAGCTGTAGGCAGGGTCTGGAGGGGCACCCTGGGACAGCTGTAGGCAGGGTCTGGAGGACGCCCTGGGACAGCTGTAGGCAGGGTCTGGAGGGGCACCCTGGGACGGCTGTAGGCAGGGTCTGGAGGACGCCCTGGGACAGCTGTAGGCAGGGTCTGGAGGGGCACCCTGGGACGGCTGTAGGCAGGGTCTGGAGGGGCACCCTGGGACAGCTGTAGGCAGGGTCTGGAGGGGCACGCTGGGACAGCTGTAGGCAGGGTCTGGAGGGGCACCCTGGGACGGCTGTAGGCAGGGTCTGGAGGGGCACCCTGGGACAGCTGTAGGCAGGGTCTGGAGGGGCACACTGGGACAGCTGAAGGCAGGGTCTGGAGGACGCCCTGGGACGGCTGTAGGCAGGGTCTGGAGGGGCACACTGGGACAAGGCCTTTTAGAAAATGAAGAGTGCTCCTGAACTCCTTCCTTACAGCTTGGGGTTCGGCATGTATTCCACCTGCAGGCAGGTGGGTCTGTCCTGGATGTCCAATGGAAGGACACTGAAGTCTTTTCAGCACCACATGATTTAAAGCAGATGTCTTTGGAGCACTTGAGAGCTCACACCTATGCATAAAATGAAAACCAGTGCCTGAATGTGGTAATAATTGTGCCCTTAGGTTCTGGTGAGCAGGAAGTTGTACTGAGCAAGCAATAACTGCAGTCCTGGAACTCTGGGTAAAGGCAGAAAAAGGGGAGTCATAAAACACCAGGAGCACATTTTATGGTAGTGTTTTCCTGAGTGCCTGCTCTGGAACACTGAGCACACAGACTCTGAGACAGAAGGAGTCTGTGGTTGGAAAGGGTGGGAACAGCAGGCCTAAGACGTGTTTCTTCGCTATGTTGGCGACTCCCCCCAACTCTCGTGGGAATTCTAGCAGTAAGAAAACTCAGAACTCGGTCTTTTCTACACTCATTTGAACAGGTGATGCCTATTAAAATCCAGAGGCAGAGGCTGAGAAGCGCAGCCTGTAACATCGGGGTGTGTGATTCGGGTTGGAGAGAGAGGTTCAAGCCGGGAGCAGATTTTCTTGGAAATTTCTCAAGAGAGAAGTAGAACAGAGGGAAATTATTTGGCCACGTGAGTAGGTTTTAATCTCTGTTTAAAGATTTCCTCAACTCTCAACCTTTTTTTTTTTTTTTGAGCCCAACTCTCAACTGTGTGTGTAGCTCAGGCTATAATCCACCCCTGACTGGATCATAGACATATGACACTATGCCCGGCTCCTCAACTCATTTTATATTATAAAACATTTCAAATATACTGAAAAGTTGAAAGATTGTCCCAATGAACTATTAGATCCCTCTTCCTGGCTTTAGCAATCGTTGATGTTTGGCTTCTTCTCAATGCTTTGCTTTCTTCTTGCTCTTGAGGCAACTGAAGGTCAGTGATGTACACCTTACGATACAGTACTTCTCAGTATCCACTGCCAACCACTTAAGAGTACAGGTATTTGTCTGCAGAACACAATGTACTATTCAAAACGTTAGAATAGTAGCTAAGTGTTGGTGACTTTTCTGGCTGCCGTGACCAAATACCTGATAAGATGGACATTTAAGGGCAGAAGGTTGACTTTGGCTCCTGCTTCAGGGATATAGGCCACCATGGGGAAGTCATGGGGCAGGAGCAGCCTGAACTTACTCACATCTGGCCAGGTCAGGGAGCAGGTGCCTGACTTCAGCCACTTTCTTCCTTTTTGTCCAGTCCTGGACCCCATGGGAATGGGTGCTGCCCACAAACAAGGTGGGACTTTCCTCCCAGTTAATTCTCTCTGGAAAAACACCAACACCTTTGGGCGTGTCTCCTTACTGCTGTAGGTGTTTCTTAATTCAGTCGAAAGTGGAGATCAGCTATCCCACCATCTGCAGTTAATATTTAAATCTCCCCAGTTGGCCCACAGAATGACTTTGTAGTTGTTTATATCTAGAAAATTATTATGGTCCAGCCTTAATAATTTTCTTCCCAGGGGCCCAGAAGAGAAGCTAAGAATGGCGAGAATTATTTTCGGGAAAAGAATCTTAAGTACAACTAGCTCTTTTGTCCATCTACTTTATTCCTCTGGGATAAAATTCTATCTACACAGCTTCTATTCTGTTCTTATGCTAGCTCCTTTCTTGCCTGATTTCTCTCCATGTTTATCTGCTGTTCTTGTTCTTCCCCATCTGGCTCTTCCTCATCTTCCATCTCATTCCTCTAGTCCTCTCTTCTAGCCCTTCAATCTAGTTCTTCCCCATCTCAGTTCATTCCTCTCCAGTTCTTACCCATCTAGTTCTTCCATTCTCTTTTCTCTTCTCCGTCTCATTCTCCTAGGTGTCTGAGGTTTACAGTTATATACCCATGCAATAGCGATGCTCTGGTTAAAGCGAGGTCACCAGGCTTGAATTCCCTCAGGGTCAAAAGGAGGGGCAATGAGATCCACACAAAAGAGCAGTGATTGCCAGCCATCATCTGCAACCCAAAAGGGAAGTGACTGAAGGGGAATAGAATCAGCTGAGGGCTAAATTTGATTAATATCTGAGCAAAGGGGATTTTAAAAGTGCTCAACTATGTTCTTAGAAGTGGTTAGTTAAAGTGTTAGGAGTCTATCAGTGATCAGTGAAAATAAAACTGCCTTATTTTCCTTTGGCCTCTTATCTGTCCAAGCTTTCTTGGCTACTGCTTTCTGCCAGGGCCAGGGAGTGTACTCTGTGGCTGGGCAACCTGAGTCAGCTTGATGTACCTGTAACTAGAAACCCTTTAGTTCTGAGTTAATAGTTAAAGGTAGATCTAAAACTAGAGATAAGACTTTGGAAAGGGAGCAAGTTAAGCTTAATTAGCACATCCTCCAGGCCTTCTCAGACAGATAGTCTGGATGCTTACGTCTGTTCTTAGAGAGTACAGAGGTATCTCTGATAAGATACTTTTGTTAGTCGGGAGATGGTCCTGGCTGGATGATGCTCATGATGATAATTGCAGAAAGGCCTGAAATTAGGGATCCTGGCTGTGTTACTGCACAGAAGGTTATCTAAATATTCCTTTAGCAGAGGGGAAAATAGTGCCCAGTGAATGATGGAAAAGCTACAATAGCACACGAGAATTCATAGCAGGAAACAGCTAATAATCAAAAGCCAATATCACCAAGACTCCTTGAGCCTGGGTTTGACCTCTGGAAGGCCCTTGGCTTCTTCCAGGTATTAGCTTGTCATAATCAGCTGAAATCCCACTGCATATTATTGCAGCTTGCAGCATTAATACCCTGGTGTACCCAATGCATTATTTACTTTAACAGAAGTGTTCTTACCTCTTCGGTTCCCTTGGTGACACTGACTTTTTTTTTTAAGTATTATTTCCATTTTGTTTTTCTCATATGTTTTTCTTTCTTTCCTTATGAAGCCTTATGTGGACTTTGGTGGAAGTTGTGGGGCAACATCAGCCGGTCTACATCGTGATGGGGGTGTTTCAGCACACCAGGCTTCCCGGGATCGATTCCCGGCACCTTGCTATGAACGGCACAGCTCTTGCGGTTGGGCAGCTTGACATAGAGCTTGGAAAGCACATACGCATTGAAGACACTTGCTTCGGTATTGTGCCCGATGGCAGGGCCTCTACAGTGTTCTGAATAATGAACTTCTTCGTGGCTTTGTCCCGGCATGCACCAGGTGCAGTTTGTGCAGCAATTGGCTGCACATGGCTAAGCTCCTCCTTTGTCATGTTTCTCCTGTTTTTGATCATCTTGGAGTCAAGATCTGAAAGAGCAGCACCGACTTCTTGGGGAACTCATGCTAACCTTCCCATCTTCTATAAGTTTCTGCCTTCACATGACATCCATTTCTTCTCTAGCTCAGATGTTCTTAACCCCGAAGCACATTAGACTCTCCAGTCCCACTGAATCAGTCTTACAAGGGAAGGGCAGTAATTGAATCATTCTGTTACTGCTGGAACTTACTTAAATACAACAAATGGAAAAGGAAATACGGACTCCAGAGTTTTACTGGTAATACATTTAAATCAGAACTGCTTGGATGAAGCCCACGAGGTCACAGTTTCAAAATGTTCTAGGTGCCTATGCCATGAAGTCAGCGTTCCAGGGCAGGCTCCAAAGCTACAGGGAAACCTTGTCTCGAAAAACCAAAGAGAGAGAGAGAGAGAGAGAGAGAGAGAGAGAGAGAGAGAGAGAGAGAGAGAGAGAGAACCACTTTAATTCTAGCACTGAGGAGGTGGAGGCAGGTGGATCTCTGTGAGTTCCAGGCCAGCCTGGTTTACATAGTGAGTTCCAAGAAAGCCAGAGCTACATAGTGAGACCCTGTCTAAACAAACCCCACCACCACAGCAACAACAAAAAACCCTCTGCCCTATCTCTGGTAGATCCTTGATATTTGAAGTTAGATCTAGTCCACAGTATTGTCTATAATACACACACACACACACACACACACACACACACACACACACACACACACACATCTAGTTTTTTTGAGACAGGATTTCTCTGTGCAGCTCTGGCTGTCCTGAGCTACACGTTTTGTCCACCCTTTCTGTCTACTCGCTCTGTAGACCAGGCTGGCCTTGAACTCACAGAGATCGACCTGCCTTTGCCTCCTAAATGCTGGGATTAAAGGAGTGTGTCACCTCCGCCTGGCTTTGTCTATAATATTGTCAACAAGAAAGATAGCTGTCACTCTAAAGGGAGCGAGAGATTCCCCAAGTGACACGTTCTGCTGTGGAGGTGGTTACGTGACTCAGACTCCCAGAGCAGCAGTCATGTCAACACATACATTGGTGAGGGCTGTAGTAGATGTACGTTGTAGCAGAGCGGGAAATCTGTGTTTCAAACGCAATCTGATGGCAGTCTTGGCTTTTGGGTTGGTGAACTCTAGCGATCTGCTGAGAATACATTTTGAAGGTTTTTCCTTGAAGTCAGAAGGCCGTTAGGTCAGATACCCGGCTGATGGCTAAGTGGCTACTGAGGGCACTGGAGATAGCACAACGCAGTTTGGTTCTTGGTGTGAAACGTTGGAAACTCTAGAACCGATCAGTCTGCAGGATCTTCAGTGTCGGTGGCTTTTCCAGGGAGCTCCAGTTCACAATAGCTTTTTTCTTTTTCTTTTTGAGACAGCCTTGCTATATAACCCAGGCTGGCTGCAAATTTGCCATCCTTCTGCTCAGCCTCCTCAGTGCTGACATTATACACATGGTCACTACACGTAGCTTGTTTTCTATGTGCGTGTGTGTGTGTGTGTGTGTGTGTGTGTGTGTGTGTGTGTGTGTATGTAAATACATGTGGGGGGTGCATGCATGTGTTTACATATATGTGTGAAGGCCAGAGATTGACATTGGGTTATCTCCCTCAATTACTTTCCACCTTATTTTTTGAGATAAAGTCTCTCACTGAACCTGAAGATTGCTGTTCCAGCTAGGCTGGCTGGCTGGCTGGCCAGCTAGCTCCCAGAATCTACCTGTCTCCCTTATCCCTCCTACCTGGTGGGTGTTATAGGCCCGAGTGACCAGCTTTTATATGGGTGCTGGAGATTCGAACTCAGGTCCTCACGCTTGTATAGCAAATGCTTTTACCCACTGAGTCACCTTCCATGTTCTCCTATGCCAAATCTTTTTTTTTTTCCCAAATGTATGTCTGTGAGTGTTTCACCTTATATATATGCACCTTATGCGTTCAGCACTGGAAGCCAGAAGAGGGAGTCAGATCCTCTCCAACTAGATGGTTGTGAGCCACCATGTGGGTGCTGGAAACTAAACCCTGGTCCTCCGCAAGGCCAGTGTGTACTCAGTATGTACTCAGCATGTACTGAGCCTCAGTTCCATCTTCAGTTATTTCTATTTCTACTTTCTAAATTTATTTTTGAGATTTTATTTATTTTTATTTTATATGTCTGAGTGTTTTGCCTGCATATACCTGTGCATCACATCAAACAGTGTCTATGGAGGCATTGGATCCTCTGGAACTGGAGTGACAGACAGCTGTGAGCCACCATGTGGCTGCTGGGAACCAAACCCAGGTCCTCTGGAAGAGCAGCCAGTGGTGAGCCATCTCTCCAGCCTTCCTCTATTTCTATTTCTAACAGATGAGTATGTCACATCTTAGACAAAATGGGTGGGGTCTGTGCTCTGTGCCCAGGGATGGCATCAGGGTAAGGAACAGACTGATGATGGGGGAATGTCTTTCTGTATGCTGCAAATATGTGTTGCTCTGATTGGTCGATAAATAAAGCCGTTTGGCCTATGGCAAGGCAGCTTAGAGGCAGGTGGGCAATTAAAAGAGAAAGACAGGAAGAAGGCAGGGGTGGGGAAGTGGAGGAGTGGGGGGTGGGGAGTGGAGGGGTGGGTGGGAGAGACACCAGAGAGCCGCCCAAGGAGCAACATGTAATGGGACGCAGGTAAAGCCACAGAACATGTGGTGATACATAAACTAATAGTTATGGGCTAATTTAGGATTTAGGAGTTAGCTAGCAAAAAGCTTGAGCCATGGCCATACAGTTATAATGAATATAAGCCTCTGTGTGTTCATTTGGGGGACTTGAGTGGGAGAGATTTGTCCCGACGGCCAGCAGGCCGTGACACAGGAAATCTTCCGACTACGGACTGAAGTCACCAGGAAGCAGGTGAGGAGGAGCAAAGCAAGAGATAAAGGGCACCGGTGACAGGGGTGGGGTGGGGGTGGGTGGTGGTGGTGGGTGGGGGTGGGTGGAGGGCGGGTGCAGGGAATGAAGTGTAAGAACATGTTTTCAGTGTTTGGAGAGCTGGTTTAGGGCACTAGGATCCCACGGAGTGCACATATATGCATTGAGGCAAAACACTCATAGACATAAAATAAAAATAAATCTTTAAAAAAAGGATCCTGTTTCCCCTCTCACTCAGAACTTAGCTAACATGGTGTTACCCGCAGCAGGTGTGGGTCTTATCTGAGCAGGAACCAGAGTTTCCTCCTAGGCCAGAAAGCTTCTGAGGTCCTTGGTTTATTGTTCTTGCCAGGGGCTCGGTAGGTCAGGCTGTGCACATATGCTGCCCGGTGTGGCCCATATTTGGGAATTGCTTCTCCTCAGCTGGAGAAGGCAGGCCAGATGATGGCTTTCATCCTTAAACACACAAGGGCCAAGTCACCTTTACTCACCCTGAGTTATGAGACAGTTGGCGGTTGTTATGAGTCAATGCAAGAATTTCATCAGCTTTTCCTCCTTAATACCTCTTTCACCTTGAGGAGGAGACTTTGGCAAGATAGAGGAAAACCCAGAATATTAATGAACATCGAGCTATGCTACAAGCCAGTAGTATAAACAACAGAAATATTGGTTTCTGGGCACACTTCATTCTGGGACGAAGCGGCACTCTCAATGATGCCCAGTAGGTTTCTGCCTTTGGTTTTTCAGAAAGGAGCTGGAAACGGGGGAGGGGGAGGGCAGAAAAGGTGGGTGAAGGCCAGAGGGTGGTAGCAGAAGCAAAGAAGAGAGGTGAGAGAGGGCGAGACCCCAGACACCCTGGTGACTGGATGGGAAGACCTTTTCATCATCTTGACATTGCTTATCCATAGACATCCCCTAGCACGTTCCCCTTAACCTCTGACTGAGCCACATGCTCTGCTACCGACAGGGTAAAGCATCGCTCCCCAGACAGGAGGAAAAGCTCTGAAGCCTTCTCAGGATTGAAATCTGGTTGGTGTGGCCCATTTAGGATGGGTTTTGCTGAATGTCATAGAGAGCGGGACCAGAGCAGGCTCTTATGAAGTCGGTCAGGTTTCAAACCCCAGCTTTGAATTTCAGAGGTATGAAACGTTTGGTCAGTAATGTAGCTTCTCTAGACCTGGGTTTCTTCAGCTGTGAAATGGAGCTGGTGACCCCTAGAGCTCTCAGGGGCTTGTGAGGATCTATTGAGGTGGTTCAGGTAGAGGTATTCAATAAATGGTTCTCATGGTTGAGATGAATTTTGGGGCTGCCTTTCTGGGTGGGTTTGGTAGGCACTCTCAACCGGGCTGCCCACTAGAATCACTTGGAAAGTCTCCACCCTGTATCCCAGACCCATTCCACGTTAGGAGCTCGATCAGAAAAACGAGGTTGCAACTCTGTGGCGGGAGCGAGGGCCAGGATATAGTCGCAATCTTTTAAGTGATTGCAAGGTGCTGATTCATAATCCCACCATTACCAACTCAGAATAGGTGTGTACCATTCCAGTCCAGAGCCTGTGCCAGAGAGATAGACATGTTGTAATCTCTCCTTGCAGAATTAATGGGACAACGAGGTTCATGTTATGAGGCCATTAAAAAAAAAACCAATGTGGTAATCCTTGCTAGGTCAGATAAGGTGTTGGGAAATAAGGAAGTGGGTAGAGTACTAGATGGTGAGGGGATTTGGTGGAGGCTCAGGGGTCTGGGAGCCCAGTGGGCATCTCAGGTTCACCAGGACAGATGAGATGTTCACAGTTTATCCAAAGACTTAAAAGACAGAGGAGCCATGTAGGGCAGTCAAATGTCCCATGAACATGGCATATTGACTCTTACTGTGGTGGGAAGCAGTCAGGCAAAACAGTGAGCAGGTACTAATGAGTCAAGAAGGAACCAGGAAGAGAGGGAAGGGTACAGTGGGGAAAGGTGCTGCCAGGCCAGGGATTTGCCACCTCACAGATACGTCATCCTGCAAGCGTTCACAGTGTGGTCATCATCGACACAGCCGCCATTCCTCAGGTGACGAGTGTACCAAATGCTAGGCAGTCAGCCTCCTCAGCACTGGCATCCTTGCTCCTCCCGGGGACAGTGGCAAGCGCTCAAAATGGACTGCTCTACCAAGTGTGAGCTGCGTCTGTCTGTCTCACTGCCTCAGGAATATCAAGCATGATTTTGCTGTCTCCTCCTGCTCAGCTCTGTTTCTCCCAGCCGGTGGTAGTTGTGGGCAGTGGGTGATAAAGCATTAGTTGTGTGTGTGTATGTGTGTGTGTGTGTGTGTGTGTGTGTGTGTGTGTGTGTGTGTGGTGGGCAGGGATGTGTGAAATGAGAAGAAAAGAGATAAATGGCAAAGGGACCTGATGCTTAGATCTGCAGGTATCACCTTCGGTCCCCCTGGGTATGCCATTAAAAAAAGGTAAATTTTAATTAGGAGCGGCTTGGTAAGCCGGGAGAGAAAACAGGTTAGGTGAGTTCAGTCTGCAATGGCCTCAGATAAGAATCTCCGCCATAATGACAAAGCTGCCACTCTCCCAGGCCGCTCTAGTCCCCGAGTCTTGGTTCTTTTCCCTAGGCCTATCTTGAGTTGCTACAGCTAACCTCTATTCTGATTTTATTTCTGTCGCTTCGTGTGTAAATGCACGTATTTCACCGGAGGCCTCACCTTGTTTTAAAGCCTGGGTCATTCTACCCTTACACCGATTTGCATTCATCTTTCTCAGAAGAACGCCTTATTTCAAATTTTTGAAGGATGTATTCTTTTTTTTTTTTTTTTTCTTTTTGGAGAGATAGAGTCTCACTGGTAGCCCTGGCTAGCCTGGAACTCACTTTGTAGATCAGGTTGGCCTTGAATACCCTTTGCCTCCTGAGTCCTGGGATTAAAGTCATGAGACACCACACCCTGCTAAGGATAATTCTTAAGTCCCTAATTATTAACAGTGCCACACACACAAAACTCCAGTGTTAGCATTCATATCCAAAGTAATATATCATTTTATTAAAGTCATACATGTTCAGAGAGACTAATATTTATGGTTTATACCTTGCTTAGCTCCTAAACAGATTCGAGACAATTTATAATCCAGGGTGGCAGTGTAAACATGGATAACTGACATGATCTTGATGCTGACTAATCAGAATGGATTGGCATCAGAAATAACAGATTATTGCTATTGTTACAGGCATGGAGCTGAGTCTAGAGGCAGACATTTACATTTCCTGATTCGCCAGGCAGTCAGTGGTGGCGCACACCTTTCATCCCAGCTCTCGGGAGGCAGAGGCAGGTGGATCTCTGTGAGTTGGAAGCCAGCCTGGTCTACAGAGTGAGTTCAGGATAGCCAGGGCTACACAGAGAAACCCTGTCTTGAACCCCACCCCCCCATCTAGATCCTTGTTCCTCTTTTCAGCAGATTATACAGAGACATATGGATAGTTACAAGAAAGAAGATAGTTTTCTGAGAGAGGTTCGCAGGAGTGGAGAGGTGTGCCTGACCTGCCAGTGGCCTGGCCCAAAGCGGGCAAGAAGGGTGAAGTGAGGCCCTCAGGCAGTAGCCCGTCACGGGCATTCACTGGTTCCTGCCTCTCCCGCTCCCACACCGTGGGCTCTTCACTCTCTCCCTTGGCACAGTGAAGCTCACATGGACAAGGGCTGCCAGTCTCTCTTTTTTTGTTGTTGTTGCTGCTATTCACATGCTAATCTCTGGAACCTTCTGCACTGTTCCATAGTCTCCTGCCTCGGTACCGGTTCCTGCCAGATGAATGCCAACTCTCTTAGGTGTTGGAACATCTATAAAATAGTGTCACTGTGGCTAACTCAGAGAAACACAAATCAAGTTTTGTGAGAGTGCTTATGGGTGTGTGTGTGTGTGTGTGTGTGTGTGTGTGTATGTGTGTGTCAAGGTCCAAAGGCAGAAGGGACAAATGGCTGTCTGTGGTGCCTATTAGCATACCTTAGCGCAGCTGGCCCCCAGGCTCCCTCAGTATCACAGGTACTCAGTACACATTTCAGAGTCCAGGCTGGCATCCTGGCTCTTCTCACTCCCCCACCCTAAGCTTGTCCAGCTCATGGGCTTCCCTCCCCCAAGCTACTCATTCCTATAACCCTGCTCTTCCAGGTATGCTCTCTTGTCTTCCTCTCTCAGCCTTGTTCTTTTTCTTTCTCTCTCTGTCTCTAACCCCTCCCTCCATGCTCCTGCTTCCCTCTTGGACAGGTCCAGTCAGCCGGCCATGTTCAGTCTACTACTTTCTCTCTCTGTTCTGGACTCTTCCAGATGCCTCTGGCTGTTCTCTGTCCCATATCTACAATAAAAACCTTCCCCTTAACTGTATCATGGAGTGGTCATGTCCTCAGTTTATACAGTGTGCACATGTGTGGCACACGGGTGTGGATGTGTGTGCATGTCTGTATGTGGAGCCCAAACATTGACATTGGGTGTCTTACCTTTTTGTTTGTTTGTTTGTTTTGAGACGGGGTTACTCTGTGTAGCTCTGGCTGTCCTGGAACTCGCTCTGTAGACCAGGCTGGCCTCGAACTCAGAGATCTGCCTGCCTCTGCCTCCCAAGTGTTGGAATTAAAGGTGTGCGCCAACACCGCCCATCCTGCCACCTTATCTTTTAAGACAGGGTCTCTCACTAGATCTCATTGATGGCCTAGACGAGCTAGCCAGGGAGTTCTGAGAGCTGCCGGTGTATACTCCTCCAGGGCTAGGGCTACAGACACATGTGAGTGTGCCCGACTGTGTAGGTGGTGCCGTCAACTTGACACAAGCTAACGTCATTGAGAGGAGGGAGCCTCAACTGAGAAACTGCCTCCACGAGATCAGGCTGTAGGCAAGCCTGTAGGGAACTTCTTAATTAGTGATCAATGGGGGAGGGCCCAGCCCATGGTGGGTGGTACTATCCCTGGGCTGGTGGTCCTGGGTTCTATAAGAAAGCAAGCTGAGCAAGCCATAAGAAGCAAGCCAGGCCGGGCGGTGGTGGCGCACGCCTTTAATCCCAGCACTCGGGAGGCAGAGCCAGGCGGATCGCTGTGAGTTCGAGGCCAGCCTGGGCTACCAAGTGAGCTCCAGGAAAGGCGCAAAACTACACAGAGAAACCCTGTCTCGAAAAAGCAAAAAAAAAAAAAAGAAGCAAGCCAGTAAGCAGCTCCTCTCCATGGCCTCTGCATCAACTCCTGCCTGCAGGTCCCAGCCCTGTTTGAGTTCCTGTCCTGACTTCCTTCAGTGATGGACTTTGATGGGGCAGTGAAGGCCAAATAAACCCTTTCCTCCCCATGTTACTTTGGCCATGGTGTTTACCATAGTAGTAGTCACCCTGACTAGGACAGGTGGGTTCTGAGGATCCGAACCCTGATCTTCATGCTTGTGCATCAGCCTGAGCTTGCACTTTACAAACTGAACCATCCTTCAGCCCAACTGTCTCCTTCCTTCCTTCCTTTTCCTATGTTATCACAGCGTCCGGTGCTGGCACACATATTCCTTTGGTTTGCAAAATAATCATTTTTCATCAGACTGAAGCAGCCACTGATTATAACATGGGTCTTTATTTCATGTTTCACTGAGAAGGAAAAAGACTCCTTTTCAATTAACTTACAACATACCAGCAAATTACAGGACAAGTCCAATTTCTAATTTGTTACAATGGAAAAAAAATCTATATTTTAGGTTCTATGAAATATGATGCACAGTCCCTCAGAACAATGGAGCCTCCTTTCTGTATCTGTGGACTCTTAATTTCCTGCTTCAAAAATCCTTATCATGATGTGAGTTTTAAAAATAACTCAGAGGTATAAGTCGGGTATAAGGTCTTGCTCATCTGTGCAAGCAAAGAAGCTGATCTCAGGAAAGGTGAGAGTAGAGTGGTGGTTACCAGAGCCTGGGGTGTGGGGAGGAAGACGGGGGAGGGTCGCTAAGCAGCACTAAGTGAATTAGATAGATCAGGAGGTCCTGCTGTGCTATCCTATAGCAGGGGGATCCTATAGGCAACAGTAATGTACTGCACTGGACCGAAAACAAGAAGAAAGGCGGGTTGACATTTTCCTTTGAGGGAATAATTAATGTTTGGGGACACAGATAATATTCAACCTGATTAGAACACTACACAGTGAATCCATATATGAAAACATCACATGGTAGCCCATTAATACATATGATTTTTTTTTATGTATGTGTTATATAAATAAATGAAGTTCTTATCATGGATGGGCAGAAAGAACAATACAGAACAGTACCTAGGAATGCCTGACTTCTCTGGAAAATTACCCTATGCTGAATTGTTCCCTAAACTGACATGCCTGCTTGAATCTTTTCTTTCCAGGACTTGGTATCTGAGGTGGAGGTGCAAGTCATCCCTTTGGGGAGGAATTAGGAAAAGTGAGCAAGAGTTGGGCCCAGGAGGCTGGAGAGGTGGCTCAGGGGTTAAGAGCACTGGCTGCTCTTCCAGAGGACCTGAGTTCAATTCCCAGAACCCACATGGCGGCTCACAACCGTCTGTGACTCCGGTTCCTGAGGACCTGACACCCATGGCAAAACATCAATGCACATAAAATAAATAAATTAAAAAAAAAAGAAAAGAGTTGGGCCCGGAAGAGAGAGGTGAAATCTGCAGGATTGATAGTGTCCAGTGACCCAACACTGGAGCAGACACACTTCACTCACGTGATCGAATTATTCTTCACTTGTGCTCTGAGCAATGGATTGCTCCTCCCCTCCTCAGAAATACCAGGAAATTGTGAGGCTCAGTAACTCCCCCCCCCCCCCCCATCAAATCCGAGGCAGGTGACTGAGTGGTTAGCTGCCTTGGCCCTTCAGCCAGGTGTAATTCACTTGTAGACTCATTCAGATGGACTTGAAATTTAAAAAATTGTAAAATATACATAATGAAAAAATTAGCACCCTGAATTACTTGTAAGTGCACAGCTCAGTTCATGTTGTATAGGGAATCTCCAAAACTCTCCATCTTTCATAAACTGCACTCTGTACCTGGGACCTGTGAAGCTCTCTCCCTAAGCTCCCTGAGAACCACGGTACCACGAACTGGATTACTCTAGGTAGCTGTGAGTGGAATAGTGTGGGTGTGTCGTTTGTGATTGGTTTCTTACACTTAGGGTAATGACTTTAAGGTTCACAGAAGTGCACGACAGAGGAGCTTTTAATTTTACAACCGTCTTTTTCTTGTAATTCTGGCTATTTTTTGATTATTTTTCCAATATTCCTTTTTTTTTTTTTTTTTTTTTTTTTTTGAGACAGGGTTTCTCTGTGTAGTTTTGGTGCCTTTCCTGGAACTCACTTGGTAGACCAGGCTGGCTTTGAACTCACAGAGATCCGCCTGCCTCTGCCTCCCAAGTGCTGGGATTAAAGGCGTGCGCCACCACCTGGCTATAATTTTTATTTAAAGATTTATTATACTTTCAATTTTTATTTATGTCTATGTGTGTGCCAGTCTCTCTCCCTGCTCCCCCCCTCCGTGTGTGTGTGTGTGTGTGTGTGTGTGTGTGTGTGTGTGTGTGTGTGTGTGTGTGTTCAGGCACTCATAGAGGCCAGAAGAGGGCATCAGATCTCTGGGTGCTGGAGTATAAGATTTGGGAGCCACCTGATGTGGGTGGTGGGAACTGAACTCAGATTCTCTGAAGAGCAGAAGGAGCTCTTAACTCTGGAGCCATCACTTCAACGCCAACCTTCTTTCTTTTTTTCCTTTTGAGGTGGGGTTTAATTCTTAGTCCACGCTGGCCTTAAACGATTAATCTTCCTGCCTCCATCTACAGAATGTCAAGAGTTCAGGCATCTTCCACTCCACACAGCTCAGTAACTTTGTAAAGTGTGCTCTGACCGAATACAGTCTTTCTTTACCCATCCTGTCTATATCCAACCTCTAATTCAATATTGTATACTTAGATTGAGTATTTAAAAAAATTCTCTATGTGAGAAGAACTCGTGATATCTGCCTCTCCTGCTTGCTTCTTTCATGTACTCTAATGTCTTCCAGTTGTAATCACTTTGCTTTAGCTGTTGGGATTTTATTCTTCTTCAGGCCAAAGAATAATATTCCTGTGTACACACACCACATTTCCGTACACTTCTGTGTACGGAATGCACCTCATTGAGGCATGCACCTCGGTGGTTGCGTCTTTCAGCTGTTTTGAGCAGAGCTGCACGAACGAACGGGAGTGTGCAGGGGTCTCTTTGCTATGCTGAGGTCAGTGCTTTTGGACACATACTCAGCAGTGGCAGGGCTGGGATAAAGCGGTAGTGCTATGGTTCCCTTTTCGGGAACCTGTGTACGGTTCTCCACTGTGGTTGTATTAATTTACCATCCCGTAGACAGAGAGAGAGAGAGAGAGAGAGAGAGAGAGAGAGAGAGAGAGAGAGAGAGAGAGAGAGAGAGAGAGAGCGAGCGCTGCAGGAGGAGTGTTTGCAAGAGACAAGTTTCAGTTGCTCTCAAATCTTAGAGATTAATAAAGCGGCCAGAAAGCCAGAGGCCGTTCCTTCTTCCACTTCCTTCTCTGTGCGGTACCCAGAGCAGGAGGCAGCGCCATTGGGAAAAGAGGTTGCCTGATCAGGTCAGCTCCAGCTTCAGCATTATCTGTAGAAGAGGGACTCTCTCTCAGAAAAGGAATCTAGATCCTTCTTGTTCTCCAAAGATTGCTTGTAGGAGTAATAAGACTTTTGTTTAATTCCAATTCAATTGTGAGACTCACACCTACAGTTATGGGATGAAAGCTCACTCTTGAGTTAATTAAACTATTTGCTTATGTTTATTTATTTATTTCTGAGACAGTTTCACTGTGTAACTCTGACTGGCCTAGAACTTTCTATATAGATCAGGCTGACATTGAACTCACAGAGATCGGCCTGCCTCTGCCTCCTGAGTGCTGGGATTAAAGGCGTGCGCCACCATAGCCAGCCATTTTTATTTTTTAATTTGTGGCTTTCATGACAAGTATAATTGCTTTCTTTAGACTCCCTTCCTCCAACCCTCCTGTGTCCCCTAGCCTCCTCTCAAATTCATCATCTCTTCTATATTTATGTTTGTTATAGACATTTCAATATATAAATAGGCACAGTTGAATTTTATGTAAGAAGCACACTCTTAAGACATTCTTTGTTAAAGATACACATGAAATTCACTCACAGCATACTTCTCATAATCGATGTTCCTTAAGATTGCTAATCTTAAACCGGGCGGTGGTGGCACACACCTTTAATCCCAGCACTCGGGAGGCAGAGCCAGGGGGATCTCTGTGAGTTCAAGGCCAGCCTGGTCTACAGAGCGAGATCCAGGACAGGCGCCAAAGCTACACAGAGAAACCCTGTCTCAATAAGGAAAAAAAAAAAAAAAAAGATTGCTAATCTTGGGGCTGGAAGGTTGTCTCAGTAGGTAAGGCGCTTACTGTGCAAGACAGCTTCAGGACCTGGGTTTGGATTCGAGGCAGCTACTTACAAGCCAGATGTGGGCTGCCTATACCCCCAGGGCTGGTGTGTGTGTGTGTGTGTGTGTGTGTGTGTGTGTGTGTGTGTGTGTGAGGCAGATCCCAGGGGACCCTGGCCAGCTAGTGTAGAGGAAACAGTGAGCTCCCGGTTCACTCAGATCCTTGTTCAAAAAGTAAGATGGAGAGTGACAGAAGACGATGTTCAAAGTGGACCTCTGGTGTCCATGCACTGATGAGCACACTACACACATTGGCTGTTAGGATTCTGTCGCACCTCCAGCTGCATGACTGCACATGCGCAGTTCAGGAGCTGAGCAAGGGGCCTTACATCTTACGTCATCCATGCGCTGCATAATTGCACAAATTTGGTCATGCAATCAGCGCATGCATGGTGTAGCTCTGTAAGCCCACCTGTGCATGTGCACGGGAATCCTTAAAAAGCTGGACACAGACTATTCCTTTCTCCCTCTCTCTGCTCTCTGCACATGCTTCTTCCCCAGGCCTGGTTCTTTTATCCCCTACTTCCACTTCGCTTACCTTTTTTAAAAACAACAAAGGCATGTGTACACACACATATACACAAAGGCATGTGTACACACACAGAGGCATGCGTACACAGACATACACACACAAACACACACATAGGCTTGTGTATACACACACAGAGAAGCATGTGTACACAGACACACACACAGAGAAACAGGTTTACATACACAGGCATGTCTATATATACAGAGGCATGTTTGTATACACACACACACACAGAGGCATGTTTGTACACACACACACACACACATACAGATTATTAATTAGACACAGTCTGGTCATGTTTTCCCCACTTTTGTCTGTGTAGCTTCCTTTAGTCGACTTTCCCCATGGTAACCCCATTTGTTTTTTGTTAGTGTGCCGTAATAGCCACCCCTCCACTATTTTTTTATTCTGAGCTATGAATTTGCATATATTGCAGCAGAGTCTTGCCGTGTAGCCCAGGCTAGCCTCAAACTCTTGATTATGCTGCCTCAGTCCTGTTAGGCTCCTGAGCGCTGGGATTACGGGCGTGCACCATCATGCTTTGGTGTCTTGATGGCGCGTGTTACTCTTTGCAATAGTTTGTGGTGTGCCCGCGAGGATCCTCCAATGAGTCGATGAATGCACGCTGAAGCCTTTTGATAGCTTGAGATGCCTGTGAGATTAAGCCCTCCGTCCCAGTGCCCTGCGACCTCCCCGCCCCCCTCAGTGTTGGTTCCAGCTTCTTGGAACCAGGTCAGTCCCATCTAACAAAGCCCTCCTCTCTGGCTCTCCTTCACATGCCCTTTCCCATTACTGCACTATTTCCTTCCTTAGTCGACTCCTCTGCGCTCTTGACCCCGCTGGTCTGAGGAAGGACCTTTCAGGGTGCTGAGGGAGCCATCTGGTATTTCCCTCACCACAAAGTTTTCTTTCAATTTGTAATTTCTCTGTTGCCATCAGAGCCTGAAGGACAGTGCTGAACTATCAACAGAGTGAACAGAACACCCCAAAGTACCTCAGAGGTGACTGTTAGTTAATTGGCCACACTGTGCTCTTACCCTGCAAGGAAACGTCACAAAACACCACAGAATCTGCTAATAAGAGTTTTATTAAAGATAAAGGGACAGAGAGTGCGCAGGCCTGTGGGAGAGACATGTGTGTGGAGAAGAAGGAACTGGGAACATGGCGCCGGATTTTAAAGGCTGGGCGTGCACAGGTCGACGGCACTACTCCACGCATGTGCGTAGATCACATGGCTATGTAGACATGCCACTTCACGATCCTAGTCACGTGAGACGCCTTGACCCGGAAATGGCTATCTTGACCTGGAACTGGCTAGGCAGAAGTGTCCAGGTCTGCTGGGCATCCTGGTCACGCAAGATGCCCTCACCCGGAAATGGCTATCCTGATCTGGACCTGGCTAGGCGGAAGTGTTCTCCGGGCATATACAACACGCCTGACCATGGGGGCGTGTAGTGAACCCTTCAGTGACCCTTCTCCATAGCACATTTCCTTTGTCACAATGACTGAGCTAGAGAAAGAAGGCCAGCAATCATATGTGGAGATCATTTTCCCCAAAGCTAGACTGGCCCTGGCCTTCTGGACAGCTGCCTTTACTTCCTCATTCCAGACTTCTAAAGCTCAGGGAAGGGAGATTGTACCACACTGCCAGAGTCAGAAATAGTGCAAGCAATTCCTTTCGGGATTAAAGACGTTGTGATTTCTAGACCTTTCTGATTTATGAATATCATCAGTTAGACAGACCTAATTCGTCTGGGCTGAGGTGAGGCGCAGCAGGCCAGATCCTTTTCAGAGAGATTTATGGGCTTTCTTCCTCAGGTCTGTGAGGCAAGCAAGGGAATGTTTGCAAGGCAGCGCTTGGTTGGAGGCTGGGCCGCTTCTGCCCTTGTTGCTGGGAGACTGCATAGGTGTGGCTCCCTCTGCCTGGAGGAGGGTGCAGGAGGAGACTGTATGTGTCTTAAGCAATTTGTTCTGGAGATTCTCATGCTGACGCACAACAACTTTTTTGGTATGTATGCAAATAGGCATGTTCACATGTGCGTGGGTTCATATGTGTGAATATGTGTAGGCTCGTGGTTGACCCAGCAGTCTTTCTTGATTACTCTCTAACCTTATTCATTCCCTTGAATATCACAACATTAGGAATGGTGGAGACTGTGAGTTTAAGACCGCCCTCTTCATTTCCCTCCCTTCCTCTCTTGGGACCGAATGAAAGGCAGTCAGATTTCCATGTGTCTTCTAGACTAGATCTTTTGAGCTACCAGAGGCAGTGATTTTAGATGTGGGTCACTTTCCCTCCCAAAAGGATGGCCTTTTAGCTAGAAGGGATTATTTTGGGCTAGAATAAGGGATTTAAAAAAATTGTTTATGAAGGGGAAGAAAGGTTTTTCACAGAAAGGACTATGGGGAGGCCTGTCTTGAAGGCCACTTGACAGAAGCTTTCTAAGCTCCATGATTTTTCTGTGATGACTATCTACAAAAAAGAGAAACTGAAGTCAGCGGATTTCATGGAGGGTGTTCCTAAACTACCTTCAGAGTGAGTAAGTTTTGCCGGGTACCTGTTTTGAGACTGAAGTGTCTATGATCTTAAGAGACTAAAGCCTGGACCCCTGGGTAGAGTTTGAAGGGATAGGACATTCTCTTGTGTAAGTGAGATCTTCCATTGGTTTCCAGTAGAAGAGCATCTGGGTCTGGACCTTGTCGTGTTCACCAATGTAACAGCTACCTGTGTGTTTTAAGTCCTTCAGCTCACTCCCCACTGCTCAGGCATCTCCATCTTAGGTGTTAAACCTGAGAATCATGAGGAGAAAAGACCAAGTCCATGATTGTCCAATTAAAGCAATCTGTGTTTTGGGGTGCATCTAAGACTGGCCAGCTGGCAGCCTCACCCTTGGGATTTGAGAGAGCAGCCCCTGCTTGCCTCTTGAACTTCCTTTTATAGGAGAGATAAGGTGTTCACAGGGGCAAAAGAGTTGGGAAGGAAGAAGGGTAAGGATATACATCATGTGGATGGGGTTGTAAGCAGTTTATACCGGACCTAAGAAACAGGAACTTAATTACAAATAAAAACCTTATTTTGCAAGGACTTCACATAGGAAGAAAAGGAATTTATTCTTTAATGGGACTTAACACAGTGCAAACAGGAACTTCTTACTAATTACAAATAGAAACCTTAACTTGCAAGACTTAACATAGGACAAACATGAACCCTTGACTGGAAAGGCATATTTTTCCTGTTTTTGTTTCCCACTACCTTGCAAGATATAGTGTTCCTGTTTTGGTCTCACACAAGATTGACAAAGTATGATGCTTGTGGATATGGGCAGGGCCTCCAACCACATTTACAAGTCACCCAGTGGTGCTTAAAGCAAAGTTTAGAGGATACTATGACAGTGGTTCTAAACCTGTAGGTCATGACCCCTGGGGGGGTGTCACATATCAGATAGCCTGCATATCAGATACTTATATTACAATTCATAACAGTAGCAAAATTACAGTTGTGAAGTAGCAATGAGATAATTGTATAGTTGGGGTCACCACAGCGTGAGGAACTGTATTGAAGGGTCACAGCATTAGGGAGGTTGAGAACCACTGCCTAGGGCCTCGGAACTGCTGTCCCACCTACAGTCTCACAGCTCCTGTGTTGTGGCACAGTGGCTGTGCCTTAATCTACTGCTGTTTTTGCTGTAGGATAATCCTTCACTACACTATGAATATGTTTTATTCCCATTGGTTAATAAAAATCTGACAGGCCGGTAGCTAGGCAGGAAATTGGGCAAGAAAACCAAACTAAGGATGATGGGAAGGAGAAGGGCAGAGTCAGGAGTCGCCAGCCAGCCAGGAAGCAAAATGAGAATGTCGTACTGAGAAAAACTACCAAGCCACGTGACTAAACATAGATAAGAATTATGGATCAATTTAAGTGTAAGAGCTAGTTAGTAATAAGCCTGAGCTACCGGCTGAGCATTTATAATTAATATTAAGCCTCTGTGTGGTAATTTGGGAAGTGGCTGCTTTGTATTTGAGAGTTGCTGGGGGGGGGGGGCAGAAACTTCCTATTATGTATGGTGCCCAGCGTGGGGCCACTTCCTGACTCAGCTTTAGTGACAAAAATGGGCAGCTCATTTTTTTTTTTTTTTTTTAGCTGAGGATCGAACTCAGGGCCTTGCACTTGCTAGGCAAGCACTCTACCACTGAGATAAATCCCCAACCCTGGGCAGCTCTTTTAAGAGGTCCTACTACCAAACACTTAAATGGGGTTTTTGAACAGTTGGCAATGTGCTACTCAATGGCAGTGAGAACCCAGAAGCTCCCCAGAGTTGGGGCACTGCACGTGCTTCTGCCATGAAGTTGGGCCCTTAGGGAACCAGGCAGGACAGAGCCAGCCACCAGGGCAGAGGCAGAGGTCCTAGCCATGCTGCTTAGGAGTTTAAAGATTCATGTGGTCAGCAAAAGATAGAGATATACAGTAAAGACAGATTCAGACCAAAAAAAAAAAATCCCCCTCTAAATGGTTACAGTGTTTTAAAAAATATACATAGTCTTGGGAGAGAAAAGAAAAAAGGGTAGAGAATGTCCTTAAAAAAGAAATAGAGTAATAAAAAAATCTAATAATCCACATAAAGATGGAAAATACACAGAGTCTGAATACTGTATGTTATTGTGTTATCTTTAATTTTTTTTTTTTTTTTTTTTTTTTTGGTTTTTCGAGACAGGGTTTCTCTGTGTAGCTTTGCGCCTTTCCTGGAGCTCACTTGGTAGCCCAGGCTGGCCTCGAACTCACAGAGATCCGCCTGGCTCTGCCTCCCGAGTGCTGGGATTAAAGGCGTGCGCCACCAACGCCCGGCATCTTTAATTTTTTTTATTTTGAACACTGCTCTATCTTTTCTTTTTTTATTTTATCATATATTTATGTTTTTTGTTCTGACATTGTGTCATTCTTTTTATAATTAATTAATTAATTAAATGCTGAATGCTGTTTAATGAAGGAGGGTAGAGGTCTTAAATACAGGCTTACAACACAATGGGAGAACCCCAGAGGGCAGAAGTTCACTACTGATGTTTACAATCTTGCATCTAAGCTGTTAACGCCCAATATGCAGGATACACAAACAAGGAACTTCCCTTAAGCATTCAGGAGGGTGGAACCCGGGAGGGAATTAGCATAGGGAGGATATCAAGGTCAAGGTCAGCAAGCAAGGCAACAGTTACCCAAAACGGGGGCCAGGACCCTACAGGTCCCCCTTTTACTAAAAAAAATGAGCTTCTGACTTAGGTTGCATGGGACATCAGCAGGTCACCTTACCTGTCATGGAGATGCCTGCCCAGGCCACACAGGTGCTCTGTCTTAGGTTGGTGAGAGCCCCCCAGGTATTACCTGTCTCTGAATACTCATTATCATACAGGCTCAATTGTGTGTGAGCTGTAGTGTTAACTGCTGCCAAAGATCTCAAAGTGGCACTGGGCTTGCAATCTGTGTGTTCAACATAGAAAAGACCAATAGAGGTCCTATCCCACCCATAGCCAGTAGGCTAAAGGCAACTGAGCCATTCCCTTCCTTAATGAGTCTTACTGCAAATTGGAGTCCTTGTAAGATGGTATCCCAAAAGAAAATGAAACTTGAGTTTATAAATTTATAATTTTCAAAGCCAATTGAAATGTATATAACTACTGAATTAAATTTATCCTGCCCAATAGAATGAAAGATTAACTAACTGTGGTAGCTACTTTTGTTGCCAGGGTCTCCACTGTGCTAGCTGTAGTAAGCAATTATGAAATGGTAATCCCAGAAACAGTAGCAGCAGTGGCCGCCACTGCTATAACAGCAACAATGGCAGCAGCAATGTCAAATTCTCTTCTGGAGCGTGTGCACATCCACTGGCATAGATACAACTCTAGGAACACGAACCACCAAGGCCCATTTTTCTTGATCCCAGCACAACATAAGCTGGCAGCTCTGCAAAAGAAAAACTAAGAACCATAAAGAGAAAACAGGCAGCTCACAAGGAGCATAACTAATGGTCTTATAATGGCTACATTCAGGCTCATAAAATTTTAAGGTATCTTCAAAGGGGGGGCTAAATGAATTTCAGGAGGCCAATAAATGTTGCACAGAGCCACTCCTGAAAAGTAGGTACTACACCAGCTTGAAGAGGATTGTGAAAATGAAAAGGCTTAGCTGGCATGCTACTGTTAACAAATGGAGGTCAGTGACCTTCAGGGTTATCCTTAATCTCCAAGGTGTCTGGGTGACATGGTCTTTAAATTTTTTGATGACTAATGAACAAATGATAACTGCTGAGAGACATTTGATTATGAAAGATGCTAGATTAAACCAACCTATGTATTTAAAAAATATCTTGACTTCAAAATTTAAGTCAAAAGATATCTCGCTTTGGGAGATAAGTTGTGTTTTTATTTCCACAGGAAATGAGAGGTTATGGATTCATTCTGGGTTAAGGAAAATCAGGTTTGATGGAGGAATACCCCCTGAAATCCAAAATACAGACATGGAAAAATAAACCTAAAGTAACTAAAAGACATGTAGTGTATATTTTACCTGCTCAAACAAAAATTATCTTTGGCTGTCTTATGCACAATACACAGTTTATATTTGTATTAATGCAGATATGTATGTTACCCTTAAAAGTTTATATATTTTCAGAACAAGGGGACCAGACATCAATAAAAACAATGGCCTAGATAATTCAGTATCTAAAACAACTTCAAGGATACTGACTGAGATGATCAAACCTCACAGAATTCTATAGCTAAGACTTAACAATTATCCTAAATCTTCTCAGGGTCCCAAAAATATTACCAATGCCCCCAATCAGCAGGAAGTAGTCTAGAGAACTATGCCCATATTGCCAAAAAATAGATTATGGATGTTTGTCTTTGCTTAGGGGGTTGGTTATAAATTGTTATGGGTCATACTCAATCTCTTTCTAAGAGAAGAAAGGGGGATATAATATAAAAATGATAGGATAAAAAGGTAAATTAATGAATCTACTTTAATCCAAAAACAACTGTTAATTTCAAAATATTGTACATTGATATGGATTTTAGTTTGTTGATACAAATTTAAAGTTAATTTTGTTATATATATTTCTACTCTTGTTTAAGATATTATTTTTATGCAACTCATTTCAAATTGTAATATATAATTAAGAAATACAGATTAATAGTCATCTATAATAGCAAACTTATAGTCATGTTAGTTAGGTTTTCTAGATAGACAATCTTCAAATACTTCAAAGACCTACAGAATATGGCATTTAAGATGTTTTAATAATTTAGACTTTTCTTGACGTGAGACACAATTGCTCCTGGCAGCACTGATCTACTCTTGAGAGGATGATGGGTACTGAAGACACCCCATACGAAGTTTGTTTTCCTTTCGGCAAAACTGGCCTATTGGGCAAGAGACTGCCCTTGCCTCGACTGCTGACAGTAAGTATGCTGTCCAATCTGGACCAGCAGGACACAAAGAAAATCAACTGCCCAACTTTGTTAAGACAAGGTAGGACAGTCCTTCAGAATTCCCTGCTTCACAGGCAAGTCTGTCAGACATGCCAAGTCTGTAGGCCAGAGTTGGATGCCCCAACATTGCAGAGGAACTTTGGATGACTGTCCAGGCAGCTTGAGGTCCCTGTCATTAGGTAACATTTCACCCTTCTGGAGTCTTTGATGGAGTAGAAGACTAAATAGTTATACTTATAGTTTTCCTTAGTTATAATAGAAAGTAAATTAGATACAAAGCTTTAAACTCACCAAGATAAGATAGATAATTGTAGCTAGAGTTTTCCTGCCTTGCCCACAGTCAGGACAATCTTTGTCACCTGCCAGTCCCACAGCCGCTCAGACCCAACCAAGTAAACACAGAGACTTATATTGCTTCAAACTGTATGGCTGGGGCAGGTTTCTTGCTAACTATTCTTATAGCTTAAATTAATCCATTTCCACAAATTTATACCCTGCCACATGGCTCGTGGCTTACTGGCATCTTTTCATGCTGCTTGTCAGGGTGGCGGCTGGCAGTGACTCCTTCTGCCTTCCTGTTCTTTTATTTCTCCTCTCTGTTAGTCCCGCCTATACTTCCTGCCTAGCCACGGCCAATCAGGTTTTATTTTTGATCAATCAGAGCAACTTGCCATACAGACCATCCTCCAGTACAGCCAAGTGCAGACCATCTCAGACACCTGCACTCAGGCTTGTGGTCCTAATCATCCTCTATGCAGACCGGCTGGGTAAAGCCACGAGGAACCTGAGAACGGGCTCCCACAGGACATACAGAACATCCCACAACAGATAATGGAGTATTTTCTCTAATTTTGCCAAATGCAAGTGGATTAGATAATATTAGAGTAATTCTTACTTAATAACTGTTTTTTGTCATATGTAGATTACCATATTAAAGTTAAAACTTTCCTTTTTCATTAGACAAAAAGGGGAAAATGCTGTGGAATAATCCTTTTCTACACTATGAATTTGTATGACTCTCATTGGTTAATAAAAAGCTGACAGGCCAGTAGCTGGTCGGAAAGTTAGGTGAGAAAACCAAATTGAGAATGCTGGGAGGGCACTGGCTCTGTTGCTGCTGCTAAAGGCAGCTTTAACTAAATCTCTATCATTCTATTTATAAATAAGACTCAAGTTTCAAAGGCTGGGGTGAAAATCTGCTAGCTCAGAGAGGATGAGCAGCAGCTACCTAACTTTCTTTCTCCTTACTGGCATCTCCCCAAAAGCATGTCCTTTCACTTTCCCAGAACAAAAAAAGGCCAGGCCACTCAAAACCCCTCCCTACCACTTCTGTTGTGCATCCCTGTCTCTTCTAGATGTCCTCTGAGGCTTTATGATTACTTTCTGTCAACTCATTGCTAACTCAGTCTCCTGACCCAAGGTTAATTTTACTTAATTAATGCAAATGCTAACCGGGGCTTGCAGTGTGATGGAACATTCCCCAACATTTCTGCTCTTAGCTTCCCCCTAAAGTTGCCTCCTCCTCCCCATTGTAGTTACCTGCTTGTGCCCTCCTGGGCCTGTACATTGTGGATTTCCTTGCCCCACCCTAGGATCCGCCTGCTAAGTAGTTTCCTTATGGGGTTAGGACCTGTGAAACCCTGTTCTCTGTCTCTCAGCTCCCTCCTAAAGTTTCCTCTCTCCCAATGGAGCTGCCTGCTTTGTCTCTGCCTTAGACCTCTCTTCCCTCAGGTGGAGCTTCTTCTGCAGCTTCTCTATGCCTGAGCCCATCGGGGCCACTATGCTCTCTCTTGGAGCTTATAGAAATTCCCTCCAGTAGAGTTTCATATTTCAACTCTTTCTCTCTTCCTCTGTGAACTCAGATCTTATTACTACAAACAGCTCGGCCTCAGTATAGATCAATGGCCAAAAATTGGCACACTTGATTTCCAAATTCCCACAAATAGTAACAAGGGCCACCACACAAATAAATGATCCCAGAATCTCTTCTATCCAAGCTTGCTCTGCTCTGCTCCTCCTTTACTTCCCAATCCTTAAAATCTTTTTTTGTTTGGTTTTGTTTTCCAGACAGGTTTTCTTGTATATCCCTGGCTGTCCTGGATCTCATTCTGTAGACCTGGCTAACCTTGAACTCACAGAGATTTGCCTGTCTCTGCCTCCCTAGTGCTGGGATTAAAGGTATATGCCACCACCACCCATCTCTTAAAAATCTTTTATCTCTATGATTTCTTTGTGCTCTGCTCCCAAAATATCTCTTCAGATTGTCATGGAAACTCTATCTCAGGATTTGTAAGTACATTGGGTATGGTTAAAAAAATCTATAAATAATCTGTAACAAAAACTTGGCTTAAGACAGGCAATGGTGTCTCATGCCTAGGTAGTGATGAGTCTCTGTCATCTTAATGGGTACAGAGGCCATTTGGATCACATGTCCTGCTCTGGTTGATCCCTCTCAGATCTCTGATGATATTGACTGACAGTAGCTCCAACAGCAGCAAGCTTACCAGCTCCTCCCACAAGGCTGCAGCTGCCTTCTCTTCATAGGTAAAAATCAGGCCTCAGGCCTCACTTTCCTAGAGCTACTGGGTCTCCAGCTGAGGAAGACAAACAGTTGACCTTGCTAACACACTCTGAAAGGAGATAAATACACAGGTGCTAATTTTTAACTCAGAATCATGTTTGGGTTTCCAAGCTTTTACTATGACTCAAAGGTGCGAATCTACTGTCTTTTCTACGATGTGAATTTCAGTACAGATTACAAACAGTGGTAATGCTATAACATATCATCTAAAACTTTTATCTCCTTTTATAAACTTATAAAAAAATTCTTGTAAGCTTCAGGGAATTGACTTGAATCCTCCTCTCTCAGGTCAAATGGACTCCAGATAGTACTCCTCTGTTTCCCCACCTGCCTATCCCCAAGGGTGGGATCTCTCTCCTCTGCCCTGGTCTTGGGACTGCCCTCCCACAACTACCAGTGCCATAGCCTGGAAGTTTCAAATGTTCACCCAAGATAAAAATTTTCCACTCAACTCCTTCACTTCACCTTCTGTCCCTATTATATATCTGTTCCAGCAGATTTCCCATCAACTAAAGGTGGCAAACTTCTCCAAACTCACCAGCCCAAGTGCTTCTGATGGCATTTCCAACCAGCCTGAACCTCTGCATCCTAGATGACTCCAGAGCAGCTAGCCCCCAGGTGGTCCAGCCTCACAGACTGCTCCTACAAGGCTTGCACTTCTCTAGTCCCAGCTGGTCCTGCAGAACCTGGACAGCAAGTGAATCAGCCTGCACTTTTCTCTCTCTCTTTCTTCCCAGCCTTGGCCAGTGTTCCAGCTGTCTTGGGTCCCCAACAGCGACGCCCCAATGTCAGCAGAAAGTAGTCATAGAAAAGATTATATCATCTCTTATCATTTATTATCAAGGGTTTCTATTGCTGTGCAGAGATACCATGACCAGGCAACTCTTAATAAGAAAAACATTTAATTGAGGCTGGATTACAGTCTCAGAGATTTAGTCCATTCCATGGTGGGGAACATGGCAATTATGCATGCAGGCAGACATGGTGCTGGAGGAGGAGCCGAGAGTTCTACATCTGGATGGGCAGGCAGCAGGAAGAGAGAGCGACACTGGGCCTGGCTTGAGCATTTGAAAGCAAGTCCATCCTTAAAGCCCACCCCCCAGTGACACACTTTCTCCAACGAGGCCTCACCTCGTTGTGCCACTTCCTGTGAGCCTAGAGGGGGCATTTTCATTTAAACCACTGTAGGTCTCTGCCACACCAACTCCAGTGTTGTCCGTGTGACATGAAAAATTATGTCAATAATAGCGGATGGGAGACACGTGTCCCACGGGACTAAGCTCCCTAGAGGTCCCTGGCAGAGTGCCTGTGTTATGCCTCCTTCTCGAAGGAGACGTGCTTCACAGATCATGAGCTCTCTGGGCTATGGGTTCTGTATAACTGCTTTTCTGATAATGTTCTAATTAATCTATAAAACACAGCCAAAATTAATGGATGCTTGGGTTGTGAACTGTGGAGGAAAGGGGAAGCTGGACATGGATCGTATTTAGATGTAGCAGAATGAGCTATTCCTTAAAGACCTCAAGCTGCTAGATAATAGAAAGTATAATAGTTCAGGCACTTCTAGGGAATGAACACTCACCCACTAGGAATCCTTTAGGAATCCCAACTAAGGTGATTTATGGCAAAAAATGTTATCTCATAGGAGGCAGATGGTGGGCCCCTCTGTTGAGGAAGTTCAGCATGGAAAACTTAAGGACTACAACAGAACCCTTTCCCCTTATAGGAGTAAAAGTACAAGAGTCCATATTCCAGCAGGTAAAAAGGTTTTATATTAAAACAGATATGTGATAAAAAAAAAAAAAAACTGAAGAAAGACTTAGGGAGGATCTACAACATCCAAATTGGCTAAGTGGGTCATGAGAACCAAAAAAGTAAAAATGAATAATAAACTAGCGAGTGGCTGAGATAAAGATGAAGGACACAGCCGCAAGCACAAAGAAGCCTTCACAAGAACTGTACTAGGAACTGTACTAAGTTTAAAAAACACAGACTGCTCTTTGGGTCATAAAGTTCTTGTGAGTGAAGGGATATGTCTAGCACCGATTAATAATTGTATGCTTGCTGTTTTTTTAAAGATGATGTAATTGAATTATTGCCAAGCTCTTGTTGCTCCTTGTATGACTTGATAGTTTTCTTTTCTGTATATAAACTACTGATTTGCAGAACTAAAATTGCAGCAGATTCAAACCACTTCTGAGTGTGTTGTCTGTCAGTCGCTGAATCCTTGCCTTCCTGACTACCCAAGCTCTGGTCCCCCTACGGTCGTGGTACCCCAGATGGGCCAGTCCGTGGCAGGTCTCAAACCCAGAATGAATGGCTAACCAAAGTGCTTATTTAATATATCAAAGTGGACTTGGCTGCCAGGTTCTCCTAGCATCCCCCAGTCCCTACCTGTTACAGGGTATGGCTGGCATACCTGGCCCTCTACCCCAAACTTCTCCAGCCCAGGGGCTGGGCTGCCCTTCTCCAGGATGCCCTTCCCTATATAATCCAGTCATTTTGGTTACCTGGCCTTTTTTTTTTTTTTCCAGTTTGCTCTTTATCCTCCTGACCTCTTGGTCAGGCTCTCCCTCTCCTCACATGGCCTGGCCCAGGATCATGTTTACTCTGGACTCTCCCAGACGTCTCTGCCTCTGGCTCTGCTCTCCCTCCTGTCTACGACAGACCTTCTCCTCCATACCTAGGAGCAGTCACGTCCTTCCTTTATTTCTTTTTCCATTCAGGCAGTTTCTTTACTGCACCCTCCTCACACACACTTGGGAGCGGGGTCGAGAGGATGGTGACAGTCTGACTGTTGGACCGCCTGTCCCCGGCGGAACTTGGCTGCTCGGGTTGGACTGAGACATGGCTGTTTGTTACTCCTAAGATCAGGTTTTCAGTTTGCTGAGCTGATTTTCAACGTGCAGGAAACGAAAAACCTACCAACTCAAAGTTCCGAGGCAGCCTTAGGCCAACACGGTTGTGCTTATGGAATGTTCTTCTGACACATCTTTTTGTGCATTCTTTTACGGAGCAAAGCTGTGAAGGGTGTAGCCTTTAAACACCTGAAAAACAGGTTGTGTTGAGCAGGAGTTTCCTGGTCTTATCTGTGTGAACTTTCTTATCTCTGCCTCCCTCTCCTTCCTCCTGCAAATGTGCTTTGATTGTTGTTTGTCGCTGTGGCTCTGTTTGTTGCCGGTGAGGCTAAGAAGAAACTTGAAAAGTCCTGACTGCACACAGTCCCTAACAAAGGCGGCCCCGGGCTGCCTCAGCCCAGGAGCATCCAGGAGACAGGACCGGGTGGAATCAACTGTGCAGGTGTGAAGCAGAATGCCATTGGTTAGATTCACATGTGGAGAGAATCACAAGGTTGACAGAGAAGTCTGTGCGCTCCACGCTCTTCAGGTGAACTTTAGTTCTCACAGTGGTACCCTGCGTGTGATTATCCTTCCAAGATTTCACCTCCACTTAGCCGTTGAATATCGTATCACCATCCCACCAATTCCTCGCTAAAGCCAGATCTTCCCCTCTTTCTCAGATCTGCAAAGTTGGGAATTTTCCATTTAAAGACTTAGTAAGATTGGGCATGGCTTGTCCTTCCGGCCCTCAGGCCCTACTGAAGAGCATAGTGTGCTGTCTGAGACTGTGGGGTCTGGGTTCGAGTCTTTATTCTACCACCGACAATACGGTGATGTAAGGGAGAAATGAGACGATGCCCAGAGAGCACCGTGTGTCCTGCCTGCAGCATAACCCAGTGGATGCTAGCTCTCTTCTTCTTTAAATGCTCACTAGTCATTCATTAAACATTTTGTTCTAGAGTCTTACTCAGAAATGGGATCCAAGCCCTGGAGCTAATTACGTTATCCGGATTTCACATTCTGTGAGACTCTGCAGACACTCGGAGGAGTCACAGGGGTCGGTGGGGAGAAGGCAGTAGGAGATCCCATGCTTTGGGCAGATCAAGGGTGTCCTGCATAAAGCAGGATCATTTCCGCTTAAGTCTAAATGCTTCATCAAGCACACTAAAGAACAATAACAACAAAGCAAAAGTTTGCGTCCTGAGACAAATTAGAAGCGTCCTTGACTGGTCCTTGATTTCCAAGTTTAGAAACAGCAATGTTCCCCGTGGGCTGCCCGCTCTGGGCCAGTTTCTCTGCTGTTTGACGCCTGCAGCTGGGGCAGGGGCTTTGTGGATGTAAGTCAGGAGTGAGGTACGCCTTTCTTACACCCGTGGGCCGGTGTGGACATAAAGTTTATGCAAGACCGAATGTTTCCCTTCAAGTCTTCGTTACAGTGTCTTATCTGAGATCTGTGCTTCTGTGGCTTTAGTTACTCCCTGAAAATACTGTGAAAAACTCCAGACATTAAAAACAAAAACAAGACACTTTGTAAGTTTTCAATGGCTCAATGTTCTGGGTGGCATGATGAAATCCTGGGCTGTCCTGTTCTGTCCTCCCCTGGGATGTAGCTCACACTTCACCCAGGGCATCACGTGTGGTGGTCATCATCTTAGTTATCAGATTGACCGTCACAGTGCTTACTTCAGGATCCTCACATAGCGGTCTGATGCTGTCTCAATGCCATGCCCTTCACCTTACGTCATCACACTAAGCAGCTATTGGATCACCTCATACTATCACAACAAGGACAAATACTGCTCAATAACTTGTTCCAAGAGACAGACTACATTCACACAGCTTCTCTTTCAGATGCTGTCGTAATTATTCTTTTTAAATGAGCTGTTTTTAATCTTTTACTAGACATAGTTTCTAGATTAGACTTTATTATAGGTACTAATATATAGGAACCCACCCCCTCCCAACATATATAGATTTTGGTAGGTTATGGCTTGAATCTGAAAAGTCTGTCATGGGCTCTTGTGTTTGAAGACTTGTCCTAAGTTGGGAGGCTGTAGAGTCCTCAGGAAGTGGAGCCTGGCTGGTGGAAGTGGTTCTCTAGGGCCAGGCTTTGAAGGTTATGCTTGCTTTGGTTCTGGCTTGCTCTCTCTCCCCGCCTGCTGGGCTGTGAGCAAGCAGCTGCCCCAGGCCACCACAGACTAACTCACTCTGCTCTGCCTTCTTGTCATGATGAACTATGACCCTCTGAGTCATGAGCCAAAACAAGTCTTTTTCCCTCATAAGTTGCTACGGTTCGGTGTTTTGTTATAGGAAAACAAGCAATTAATATAGATACTATGGAAGCTCTCAGGCATCCACTGGAGGTTTTGAGATGTAGCCCCTTTAGGGCACGACTGTAGATTTTTGAAGTAGGAGAGAGGGCAGGTTTCAGAAGTAGCTGAGTGATGTGTAGTATATTGTCCTTAATTTTGTTGTTGTTGTTTTGTTTTTTTTGAGACAGGGTTTCTCTGTATAGCCCTGGCTGCCATGGAACTCTCTTTGTAGCTCGGGCTAGCCTTGAACTCACAGATATCCGCCTGCCTCTGGCTCCTGAGTGCTGGGATTAAAGGTCTGCACCACCATACCTGGTTTATTGTCCTTGGTTTAAATTTCAATTATTTTAGTTAATATACAAAATAATAGATTTCACATATATGTAATTATTGCTTGCTAGTTTTCATACCCATCCCCCACTATGTTTTTTGTTTGCTTGTTTTGTCTTAAGCCTGGCTAGCCAGTCTTTCTAAGATGTGATTCCTTTGCCGTCTTTGGAGGGAACATCTCACTTTCTAACTGCTTCCAGTCATGTGTGGCTGTTTGAAGGTGTAAAACCTCACAAGATGTCTGGCTCTGTGTGTCGTTCATTTTTTAAAGAAGTAATTTCAATGTGATGAGACTTGTACAGTGAGTCCTGTGTGCTGTTTGCTCTAATGGTGACATCATCCGTTAACTGAGTGTATTATCAGACAGAAATTGACATTGAGATAAGCTAAACTCCAGACTGTTCAGATTTTTACCATTTTAGACATTATTATTTTTGTGTATACTTCTGTGAAATTTTATCACAAATGTGATTTTTTTTTTAACATTACTCCACCCAGGAAACAATCTATTCTATCACGTGTGACGTTGTCTCTTTGTGGTCACACCCCTCTCTAACCTAGGGAATGCTGAGATATCCTTTGTCGTAATAAAATTTTCATTTTATCAATGCTCTTAAATGGAATCTCAGCTTGTAAATGTTTTTTTTGGGGGAGAGTGTTATTGAATATTATTTTAAGATGTATTACATTTGTTTATGCTGTGGGCATTTGTTTAATGATGTAAAGATGTGTTGCATTCTTTTATGTTAATTTGTTTAACTCTGTGAAGCTGTGTTCCTGTGTCTGTCTAAAACACCTGATGGTCTAATAAAGAGCTGAAGGGCCAAGAGTGAGGCAGGAGAAAGGATAGGTAGGGCTGGCAGGAGAAGAGAATAAATAGAAGGAGAAATCTTGGAGGAAAAGAAGAAAGAGCAAGAGAACAAGGAGAGGAGGATGCTAGGGGCCAGCCACCCAGCCACCCAGCCACACATCCAGCCACGGAGTAAGAGTGAAAGTAAGATACACAGAATTAGAGAAAGGTAAAAGCCCAGAGGCAGAAGGTAGACAGGATAATTTAAGTTAGGAAAAGCTGGCAAGAAACAAATGGTCAGGCATTTATAATTAAGAATAAGCCTCCATGTGTGATTTATTTGGGAGCTGGATGGTGGGTCCTCCAAAGAGCTAAAGAGCTAAAAGAGTAAATAGTTAAAAAAAAAGAAAAAAGAAAAAACCAACAACATTGAGGGGTAGGTGGGATAGTGCTTGGGATTGAATTTAGGATCTTGCACATCTAGGCAAACCCTGTACCAATGAGCTATATCCATAGCCCTTGGCTTTTTGAGACTGTGTTTTCTTATATTGCCCAGGGTGGCCTTGAACTTACAATATACTTTTGGTCCTCCTGTTTCCATTTCTGAATGATTGGAATCATCAGCATGGGCCACCATTCCCAGCTTGCAGGAAGCAAACTTTTGAGACTGGCCTTTTTCATTTAGCGTAATACATTTGAGATCTACCCAAGCTGTGCATGTCAGCATGTTCTTTATACTTCCAAGTATTGTTCCATTGTATGCTGTTTATTTCTCCACTCACCCGCTGAAGAATATTTGGGGTGCTCCCACTTTGGGGTTATTAGACATAAAGCTGCTGTGACTACTTGGATACAGTTTCTTTCTTTTCTTTTTTTCTTTCTTTAAAGATTTATTTATTTATCATGTATATAGTATTCTGTCTGCATGTATGCCTGCACACCAGAAGAGGGTGCCAGATCTCATTACAGATGGTTGTGAGCCACCATGTGGTTGCTGGGAATTGAACTCAGGACCTCTGGAAGAGCAGCCAGTGCTCTTAAAACCACCGAGCCACCTCTCCAGCCTGGATACAGTTTCTTTATGAGAATATGTTTGTTTATCCAGGCTTCTGAGTGTTTGAAGCTGTAGTTGTGGGTATTAGGTAGTGCTTCTTAGGCTGTCCTAGGTCAGCAAGTACAGAACAGAGGTGATTTGACACATGAGCAATGCATTTAGGGCAAGAGAAATCAAGCTGTATCTTGGCATTTGGTGACAATGGAGATTTGCCAGTACTTCATAGAGAGGCCAGTGGTAAGAGAGTGTGTAGATGTAACCAACCTTCTTATTAAATAAGAAATACAGAACCAATGTAAAAGAGAAAGCCAAGAGGTCAGAGCTCAGAGCTAAAATCTCACCCTTCCTCCTGCGGTGTCCCAGCTTCCCGAAAAGAGAGCTATTTCCTGTCTGTCTGTCTTTTCATAGTCTTTTGTTCTGCCTTCTCATTGGTTGTAAACCCAAACATGTGACGGCCTCGTCACTGTCTGTATGTACAGCCCCCCAGGTTTTAAAGGCATATGTCTCCAATGCTGGCTGTATCCCTGAACACACAGAGATCTATGGGATTAAAGGCGTGTGCCACCACCGCCACACTGTTGCTATGGCTCTAATAGCTCTGACCCCCGGGAAACTTTATTTATTAACATACAATCAAAATCACATTTCAGTACAATTAGAATACCACCACATTTCCCCTTTTCTATTTTAATAAAAAGAAAAAAAAGCAAAAGGTTATAACTAACATAAGAAAAACTATATACAAAAGTACAATAACTATATACAATATATACAAGTAATAAATACCTAAACAGGTATTTGACAAATCAGAGAAAATAATTCCATTATCTATCCTATTTTGGTAAATCCAAGATGTATCTAATGCACTTTCTATCCTAATTAATTTTCAACTATAACTAACTAATCTTCAACTATAACTAACTAATCTTCAACTCCCTCAGAGATCCAAGAAGGAAATAATAATAGCTAACAAAAATAAAAACAGGAAGTGCATGCAAGCAACTTCCAAAAAATTTGTGAGTTGACAGAAACAGCCAGCTGCCTGGACAGTCACCTGAGGTTTCTCCGCAGTGTTGGGGCATCATCTTCAGCCTATAGGCTTAGTGTATCTGACAGACTCATTTGTGATGTAGGATGTACACAAGGTCAACAGTTCAACCTCACATTGGGTGAGAGCAGTCCATGTACCAAAAACACCTGAATTCCACTAGTGTCCTGTCATGATTCAGGATTTTAAATTCTGGAAATTGTTGACAGTTTTTGAATTCAGCTGTCCATTCTTCTTGGCTGTGTATATATGGCTTCATCTCAGCATCCCCTTCTTCTCCACATCCCTCTATTGAATGTCAGTCTATAATTGAGAGGCATGAGCTTTCAGCTGCTGTTCCATTGCACAACAGAAGCCATCGGCCCTCTGCCTGTTAAGCTGCTTTCAAAGAAAAGGGCACTGTACCTTTTCTGGATTGCGAAGGCCACTTCAGGGATGGGCCCATATTATCCTGGCATCAGAAGATGCCTTTTGATAAAGCCATAACCACACTTGTTTTGGCAAGAATCAGTAGTCCTTTGTTTCATGTCCTGTCTGTCCATTTTGTCCTGTTGATTCGAGGATACTTTGTTGTCCAGTGGCTAACTTTTGCCACAATGAAAGTTGACTCCATATGCAGTTTCTTCAATGCCCATATTTTCTCTGAAGTAGATTGGTACTGCCAGGAGCCAACATGTCTCAAAAAAGAAAAATTTTCTAAGTTATTAAAACATTTTAAATGCCATATTCTGTAGATCTCTGAAGGGTTTGAAGATGACCTGTCTAAAACATCTCTGCTCAATTTTTAAAACATATCTAATATGACTACAAGTTCTATTGTAATGTCTAACTACTAACTTTCATTTCTTTATATCCTAATAGTTGGTAATAATAACATTCAAGGATCAGAAAATTGCATTACATTGTTAAATGAATGGTATGAATACAATTAGAAATATACATATAGCATTTTCTAACAATATCAGTTTCAAATTTGTATACAATATAAAACAATCCAATCCAATGTAAAGTATTTAAAACTAGTAACTGTCTTTTTCTTTTCTTTCTTTCTTCTTTCTTTCTTTCTTTCTTTCTTTCTTTCTTTCTTTCTTTCTTTCTTTCTTCCTTCCTTCCTTCCTTCCTTCCTTCCTTCCTTCCTTCCTTCCTTCCTTCCTTCCTTCCTTTCTTTCTTTCTTTCTTTCTTTCTTTCTTTCTTTCTTTCTTTCTTTCCTTTTAAACAAGAACCTTAAATCTAATCTCCTTTGCTTAGCCTTTTTCCTAACCCTTGACAACAACTTGTAACCAACCCCCCTAAACATTGAAAATTATCCCAGACCCCAAACCCATTAAAAAAGAGCAAAAAACCATCTGCCCCACACCACCTCTTTGGGAATGTGGGCGTCCTATTCTTAAAATTGTTTCCTGCTGGGTATGGGCGAAGTTTTCTTTATCCTGAAAGAAAAATTTTAGGTTAATTGTCAAATTCTAGAAAAGGTAACTTATATCCTTCATTATCCAGTCTGTGTATAATGCCAAAGTTCAGGGTTTATCTCAAGTCCTTATTCAAGTAGTCTTTGAGACTGGATCATCTCAGCTAGTCATCTCAAAATTGCTCTGAGCACCTTGTAGTTCAAAGCTGATCTGTGGATGATGTTTGTCAGCTTAATGATATTATTATTGTCCACGTGGAATTGTTGTTGTTGTGGGGCCCCATCTTCTTTCTGGAGACTTCAGTTGATGTTAGGCCTGGCCGTGATTTCCTGCAGAAAACTGATAAGAGACTCGAACACAAAGACATATATATGCAGCTAATTGAAGCCTTTTTTCTAGAATTAGTTAGTACTCTATATGACCATTCATATCTTAACAAAGTTTAAAAAAATATGTTAATCTTATAAATTTTGATATAAAATTCATACTTTAAGAAAAGTTTAAAGAATCAGAATAGAATCAAAGAGTTGAGATTAGTAATAGAATAGTCCCTTAATTAATTTGGCTTTTGTCCTGTCCCATAGCAGAAGATGGCTCTTTTATTCTGGCATGATACAGGGGGTTTGCATTTTCCTTTTAACAACATGCTTGAGTTTAAAGAAGGAGAGAGCCATTCTCCAACTCCAAAGTCAGCTTTAAATTTTAATTGAACTGGGGCTATTAGAAGACCAATAGTGTTAAATCTTTAGAGAAGAGCAGAATCAAACATTTAGGAAGACATAAAATTTTTTAGATAATATATACCCATATGCCGTTTCACTCTGTTTCCTGGGATAAATGATTTGTCCCTTTTCTTCAGCTGCCTCATTTGCCTTGTGTTCTTCAGATTCCTTAACCTTCATTCTCCTAAAAGACAAAAACAAAAACCTTTCCCCAAGACTAATTTTGGGGATGTTCCTTTTTGGCAAGTTATTATCTGATTAAATGAAAAGGCATGTGTTATTGATACAAGTTAGTTTAAATTGGATGCTCATGCTGGTTGATGAACTATCACCTCCTCTAAATAAGAGGTTTCTCTTGTTCAAATTGAACCTTTATCAATTTTGATGGTACCCACAGCTTATCTTCTCCTGTAGAAACAAAAGCAAAACCTCGTCCCCAATGTAATACATACCCTGGTTTCCATTCTGAGGTCAGCACATCCTTAAAGTATATAGGCTGATTTAATTCTGTAGTTTTTTTCTATTATCCAGTGTCTCTCTGCAGCTGTTGTTCCTTTCTCATTGGCATTGAGAAAATTCAAAGTTAATAGAGCATTATGCAGTCTATTTCTGGGGGTTTTTGTTACCCCTTTCTTTTTATTTAGCATATCCTTTAGAGTTCTGTTTGATCTTTCTATAACTGCTTGACCTGTAGGATTATGTGGTATACCTGTAATATGCTTTATATTGTAATAAGCAAAAAGCTGTTTCATTTTAACAGAGACATATGATGGAGCATTGTCAGTTTTGATTTGTGCAGGTATACCCATGATGGCCATAACTTCTAGCAAATGAGTGATTACAGAATCAGCTTTTTCAGAACTCAAAGCAGTTGCCCATTGAAATCCTGAATAAGTATCGATGGTGTGGTGTACATATTTCAATTTTCCAAACTCTGCAAAGTGAAACACGTCCATCTGCCAGATTTCATTTCTCTGAGTACCCTTTGGGTTACATCCTGCTGGTAATGGCATTTGATTGTAGAAGGAACAAGTAGGACATTTCTTTACTATTTCCTTGGCTTGTTGCCAGGTTATGGAAAGATCCTTTTTTAAGCCTTTACTATTGACATGATGTTTTTTATGAAATTCTGAGGCCTCCAGCACATTTCCTATCAATAATTTATCAATCTCATCATTGCCTTGTGCTAGAGGGCCTGGCAGACCAGTATGGGATCGAATGTGAGTTATATATAAAGGATGATTCCTTTTCCTGATTGTATCTTGTAATTGAATAAATAGTGAAGTTCATTCTGAAGCATCAGGGATAAATTCTGCAGTCTCAATATGTAACACCACTCTTTCAGCATACTGAGAGTCAGTTACTATGTTGAGAGGTTCTGAAAAATCCATTAATACCAACAGAATAGCATACAATTCTGATTTTTGAACTGAATTATACAGACTTTGAACCACTTTACTTAAATTTTCTGATTTGTAACCTGCCTTTCCTTGTTTGTTGGCATCTGTATAAAATGTACGAACTCCAGATATGGGTTTTTGCTGTACAATTCGAGGCAAGATCCAATCAGCTCTCTTGATAAGATTAATTCTATCGCTTTTGGGATAGTTGCTGTTAATTTCTCCCAAAAAATTACTGCAAGCTCTTTGCCAAGGTTCACTTTCTGTCCATAATTTTTCAATGTCCTCCATTAGTTAATGGTACGACAATTTCTGCTGGGTCTATTCCTGCTAATTGACGAAGTCTCAATTTTCCTTTGCAAATCAAGTCAGAGATTTTTTCCACATAAGTTTTTAATTTTTTATTTGCTTTATTTGGTAAAAATATCCATTCCAATATAATATCTTCCCTCTGCATTAATATTCCAGTAGGAGAATGCCTAGAAGGTAAAATAACCAAAATGCAATCCAGCTTTGGATCAATATGATCCACATGCCCTTCATGCACTTTCTTTTCTACCAAGGCCAATTCTTTTTCAGCTTCAGGTGATAATTCTCTTGGACTATTTAAGTCCTTGTCACCTTCTAAGGTTTTGAACAAATTAGTCAGTTCATCATTTTTTACCCCAACAATAGTTCATAGATGAGAAATATCTCCAAATAATCTTTGAAAGTCATTAAGAGTCTGTAGTCTATCTCTCCTAATTTGCACCTTTTGGGGTCTAATTTTTTGTAGCTCTATTTTATATCCTAAATAATTAATAGAATCTCCTCTTTGTATTTTTTCAGGAGCAATTTGTAATCCCCAGCAAGGCAAAATTTTCTTTACTTCTTCAAACATTCTTTCTAAAGTATCTGCATTTGAGTCAGCTAGTAAAATATCATCCATATAATGATAAATTATAGATTTAGGAATTTTTTTATGTATCACTTCCAATGGCTGTTGTACAAAATATTGGCACAGAGTTGGGCTATTCAACATTCCCTGTGGGAGGACCCTCCATTGAAATCTTTTAACCAGTTGAGAATTATTATAAGTAGGCACTGTAAAAGCAAATCTTTCTCTGTTTTTTTCTTGTAAGGGTATTGAAAAGAAACAGTCTTTTAAATCGATAACTATGAGAGGCCATCCTTTTGGTAACAGAGTAGGCAAAGGCATTCCAGATTGTAGAGAGCCCATTGGCTGAATTACTTTGTTAATTGCTCTAAGGTCTGTTATCATTCTCATTTACCAGATTTCTTTTTAATAACAAATACAGGAGAATTCCAAGGGCTGGTTGATTCTTCAATATGCTGAGCATTTAACTGTTCTTCTACCAGCTCTTCTAAAGCCTGGAGTTTCTCTGTTGTTAAAGGCCATTGCTGGACCCATACAGGCTTGTCTGTTAACCATTTTAAAGGTAGAGCTGTTGGTGTCTTTGGAAGATCATCAGTTATTGTGCCCTGTTCTTGTATAATATGGATGGCTGGTGACCATTCATTAGAACAATATCTTCTATTTCTCTCAGTAACATGTGCTAGTTTATGATTTGTTTCTGAGATTGGAGGGATGTTAATCTGAATATTCCATTGTTGCAACAAATCTCGACCCCACAGGTTCATAGTTATGTTAGCCACATATGGTTTTAATTTTCCTCTCTGTCCTTCTGGACCTATACATTCGAGCCATCTTGCACTCTGTTTCACCTGAGATAATGTCCCAATTCCTAACAGTTGAACGTTTACCTCCTGAAGAGGCCAAGTTGGATGCCAAAATTCTGGTGCAATTATGGTAACGTCTGCACCTGTGTCTACCAGACCAGACAAGAAAACACCATTTATTTTTATCGTTAATTTTGGTCTTTGTTCATTAATAGAAGTTTGCCAAAAACCTTTCTTTATGTTTTCTCCTGAATTTTCTATTCTCTCTGTTTCATCATCCTGACCAGCATGATTTATTCCATGGTTATTTGGTTATTTAATCGCTCAGAGCAGGGATTTCCTCTATGGCTGCAGGAAAGGTTTGAACTGGATTTGCTATGGGGGCCTGCATGAGGCCGCTCTGGGAGTTTCCCTGAAGACTAGCAAAGGATTACCCTGTCTGTCCTTTGTTGATCTACATTCGTTGGTCCAGTGTTTTCCCTTACCACACCTTCTGCATACTCCAGAAGGAAGGGGCATTCTGTTGCCATTGTTCCTTGAAGAAACATTGTTTCTGGGAATGACCTATTTACAGTCCCTTTTCAAATGTCCTTGCTTTCCACATCCAAAACATCTAACATTTCTCAAACCTTTTGAAATTGCTTCTCCTACCCACATATCATCATGCTCATCAACCTCAACATTAACTGTATCTCTAATCCAATCTTCCAAAGGTGCAGATCTTGCCCTTAATGGCCTGATTATTCTTTTGCATGCTGCATTCGCATTCTCAAAGGCCAAAGATTCAATTATTGCCTTACCAGCTTCTGAATCCGAGACCATTCTCTTTACTGCTGAAGCCAGTCTTTGTAAAAAATCTGTAAAAGATTCTTTTGGGCCTTGCATAACCTTTGTAAATGACTCAGATTTTTTTCCTGGTTCCTCAACTCTGTCCCATGCATTCAAGGCTGCCGTTCGACATAAAATTAGGGTTTGGACATCATATAAACATTGTGTTTGTACTGAAGCATATTGGCCTTCTCCAATAAGTTGATCCTGGCAAACTTGTATTCCTTTATCCCTCCATTTTTTTTTTAGCCTCATCCTTGAACCATGTTAGAAATTGAAGTCTCTGGCTGGGTTCCAGAACAGCTTGTGCAAGGTCCCGTCAGTGCTGTGGTACAATCCTATTATATGTTAACCAAGAGTTTAACATTTGCTTTACATATGGGGAATGCATGCCATAAGATACTATTGCCTCCTTAAACCTTTTTAAATTCAACATTTCAATTGGAGCCCAAATATTTTGTGTAGCCATTTGATCAGGTATCTGCTGTACGGTTACAGGATAAATTAAGGGTGACTGTGTGAAAACAGGCTTTCTTTCTGTAACCTTATGATCCAAACTTGAAACAACTTCACTGTTAATTTCTTCTGTCTGAACTTTTACAGGTTTAACAAGTTTTTCTAAAGCTGTTATCCTGGCACTTAAATTGACTGTGTTTTTAAATTGTAAAAGGAGGATAAGCATAGTGATAAACTGTATAATTCCAACAATACTAATCTTCTCATATAGTTGTTCCATTGTCAGACTGCCTAAAATTTCAAACAAAACCCAATTTTCTTCCAATGTACACATAAAACCCATTTTCTTTTTAATGTGGAAAAAATTTCTTTTTAAATAGTTTCCTTTAAAATATCTTATATGTTGTGACTTACCAAATCTGCATAGAACAGTAGAAATCCGAGGGGATTTTCAAAACAGCCACCTAGTGTCCGAGGTGTAAATCCAGAGAGAGAGAGAGAGAGAGAGAGAGAGAGAGAGAGAGAGAGAGAGAGAGAGAGAGAGAACGCACAAGAAAGCATAGTCGGCTAAAGCTTAAATCCAACCACGTGTTCCCTCTTGAGCCGAGTCAAGGCTTGGCTCTGGCTTCCTTAAGCTCCGACCATGTGCATTGGCTTTACAGGCGGGGCCCTGTTCGGCAGGGCAGGCCTGAGTTGTTTGTAGCACCGGCTTTAAGCAAGCAGGCTTTAAGCAAATAGCTCACAGTTAGTCCGATCTGAGGCCAAGCAGACCTAGGCCTGGGCTAGGAATCTGACCGTCCGGCCTGCTGCCCTTGCGGGAAAGTGGACCTGCCACCAAGCCAAGCAGTTTTTAATGGATTCTTGTCACGTTGGGCGCCAGATGTAGATGTAACCAACTGTCTTATTAAATAAGAAACACAGAACCAATGTAAAAGAGAAAGCCGAGAGGTCAGAGCTCAGAGGTAAAAAGAATGAGCCATCGAAGTCCATGTGATGCTATGAACTCAAAGTCATTTTCGTCAAAGCAGCTGTTCCATAGTCAGGGTTTCAAGAGTGTGTCCTTGTTCCAACACAAAAACATCATCTATTGATTTAAAACAATTCTTCCTTCTTCCTTTTTTTTTTTTTTTTTTTTTTTGGTTTTTTGAGACAGAGTTTCTCTGTGTATCCTGGAACTCACTTTGTAGATCAGGCTGGCCTTGAACTCAGACATCCACCTGTCTCTGCCTCCCGAGTGCTGGGATTAAAGGAGTGAGCCAGGCTTTTTTTTTTAAAACTGGTTTTACAGTTTTTTTTTCATTTATAAACTTGTTTTAATTTTATGCTGTGGACCAGCACATAATTGGATTTTACAATTCAATATAACTTCCATGGTCTGTGTGATTTAATGGCGGCTGTGGGATTGAACAGTTAAAGTAAAATGCAAACACATTAGGAGGAGCTATCTTGATGGGGATTTGTACCATGCTTTATGTTTGTACACATTAGTACGGCTGGTGTCTCGGCTCCAACAGGTAAAAACAAAGTGGGTTTATACAAACAAACATTTACTTCTCTGTCTTTTTTTTTTTTTTTTTTTGGTTTTTCGAGACAGGGTTTCTCTGTTTAGCTTTGTGCCTTTCCTGGAACTCACTCGGTAGCCCAGGCTGGCCTTGAACTCACAGAGATCCACCTGGCTCTACCTCCCGACTACTTCTCTGTCTCTTAGCCCCACCCAGTGATCCAGGAGCTCAGGCTTGAGTTTCTCCCAGCTTGTTGCTCTGCCCCCTAGACAAGCATTCTTAAATTTGGGGCTGGAGAGATGACTCAGTGGTTAAGAGCACTGGCTGCTCTTCCAGAGGAACCAGGTTCAATTCTCAGTACCCATGTGGCAGTTCTGTAAAAATCTCACTGTAGAAACAGTTCTAGAGGATCTGACACAGACATACATGCAGGCAAAACACCAATGTACATACAATAAAAATAAGTAAATCATTAAAAAAAAAAGAGTTTCTTAAAACTTGATGTGAATGAGAGTCACCTTGGGACCCTGTCGAAATGCAGTACTGGCTTCATCTGGTCTAGCACGGGCACTCGGAAGGCTGTCTTGCCACGGCCTGCATTGCGAACAGTGAGGTTGGTATACGGCCTTCACTCACACAGTCAGAGAAGATTCTCAATGTGTAGTGTAATATTATTTTAAGGTGTGTTACTTTTGTTTATGTTGCATTTGTTTAACTCTGTGACGCTGTGTTACTGTGCCTGTCTAAAACTTCTGATGGTCTAATAAAGAACTGAATGGACAATAGCAAGGCAGGAGAAAGGATGGGCGGGGCGGGCAGGCAGAGAGAATATATAGAAAGAGAAAATTGGGAGGAGAGATCTAGGAGTCAGAGAAGGAGGCAGACTCCAGGGGTCAGTCACTCAGCTACACAGCAAGCCATGGAGTAAGAGTAAGATTTATAGAAGCTAGAGAACGGGAAAAGCCCAGAGGCAAAAGATAAATGAGATAATTTAAGGAAAGCTGGCAAGAAACTAAGCCAAGCTAAGGCTGGGCATTCATAATTAAGAATAAGCCTCTGTGAGTGATTTATCTGGGAGTTGGGTGGAGGGCCCCCCAACCAAAGAGCAAAAACCCCAACAACAATATCAATGCTTCCTTGGGTTTTCAGCTCTGAGAAAGAGGAAAGAGGACGGGTGGGAAATTTATGAGACCAAGATGAGAAATTGCAGAGAGACAGCTTCAAACTGACAATAGTTTGGTGTAGCTGGAGCCCCACGGACCCCACAACTGCTTATAAAATAATCACTCAGAAGCTCATATTAATTAAACTGCTGGGCCATTAGCTCAGGCCTACCACTGTCTAGCTCTTACACTTAACTCAGCCCATTTCTGTTGATCTATATGTCGCCACGTGTTCTGTGGCTTTACCTGCTGCCTTTACATGCTGCTCCCTGGACAGTGGGCTGGCATCTCCTCTCCTCAGCTTTCCACTTCCCAGATTTCTCCTCTCTCTTTGTCCCGCCTATACTTCCTGTCTGGCTACTGGCCAATCAGCGTTTTATTTATCAATCAATCATCCAGAGCAGTTTGGCCACAATTTTTCCATTTTATGATGGTTTGGAGGCCATATACACACACAGTAAAATCATGCCTTAAAACTCAACCTTTGATCCTTTCCAAGCTGGTGACTCTTTCTCTCGATGCTGGTTGGTGGCTTGATCCACGGCCTCCAGTGAAGCCTTTGGAGCACAAAGGGAAAGGATTGATTTTCTACAGTGTGCTCTGTTGCCAGTTTTTTTTTTTAAGGATGTTGTGTTTTGTTTCCTTATGTCCCATCATGTCTACAAAACTCCCATCTGTACCTCCTGCTGTGTACAGTATGGCAAACACCCATGCAGCCAGCCTGCTTTCCCCTTGCAGTTCAGTATTCCATAAATTACACGGAAATTCCAATACTTGGCTGTAAAGTAGGCTCTGCGTGTTGGATACTTTTGCCCAGATGTAGGCTAATGTGATTGTTCCTGTCATTTGTACGAAAGGCTAGGTGGGTCATGCTCTGATGTTCAGTAAGTCAGGTATAATAAGTGCATTTTCAACTTAAGCTAGTTCCAACTTGCTGTGAGTTTATCGGGAATGTGACCCCTTTGTAAGTGGAGGAGCATCTGTATAGTCTCTTTGTTTACCTCTCCACAGGCAGAATGTGGTCACATGACCATGCCCAGTGGCAAAGGAGGCTGCAAAATGCAGGCACTAGATAACATGTGAGGACTTTTACTAACTACAGGGAAGATAGGGAAAATGACTATCAGGGAACTATTAATAGTTTTCCCAATATGTGTGTGAGTTCGAGTATTCCTTCTTGGGGGGCAGTAGTGGAATTGAATTCAGGATCTCGCAGATGCTAGGCAAGCACTCTACCATTGAGTGACATCCCCGCTCTTAAAAGTTTACCTTGAAAGCATCTCATTAGTTGACCAGGAAGGGCCTGGAACTCCCTATGTAGCTTCAGCTGGCCTCACACTTGTGGTCCTTGTGGTTTCTGTGTCCTTTTATGCTCTTTGTAATTCATAATCTCATTTGATAATAATACCCAATAATAATAAATAAGATGGTATTTGTAGCAGGCTTTCTTTTGGGCCACCAACCAACTCACAAATCATGACATGGACACTTATTAGTTATGAGTGCTCGGCCTCATCTTTGGCTTGTCCCACTAGCTCTTATAACTTAATGTAACCTGTTTCTCTTCATCTATGTTTTACTTTTGGGCCTTTTACCTTTCTTTCATTCTGTATGTCCTACTCAGTGTCTGTCTGTCTGGTGACTGCCTGTCTGGTCTTCGGTCTCTCCTCTCCCAAGCCTAGATTCCTCCTCCTCCTTTTTCTGTCTGCCTGCCAGCTGCACCTATCCTTTCTCTGCCTAGCTAGTGGACATTCAGCTTTTTATTACATCCATCAGGTGCCTTAGGCAGGTAAGGTAAAACAAACACAACACATCTTTACATAGTTAAACAAATGTGACATAAACAAATGCAACACAACTTTACATACAGCATGCTAATACTATAATTTCCTTTCATCTGGACAGACATTTTCATACACGGCATGCATGGCCTTCTTTTGTCCTTCTCCATCAATTATTCTCACTCTCATTAGGGTTCACTGATAAAGTTGAATTCCAGGGCAAAGAATTGTCCTTTAGCATAGGCAGAAATCTTGCAAATTCGTGGTTTCTTAAGGACCCTCAAAAGACAATGCCACAAGTACACTGGCAACTTTCTGGAACTTCTTAAACCTGTTTTGTTGATTGTGAACCACTGAATTCATCATCAGCCCATGCCACTTGGGTTTGTCCTAGAATTTGATCAGTGTAGCCACAGCCAACTATGACTCTGTGGGCCCTGCTCTGAGTTTTCAGGATACAACAACAATAATAAAACACTGTCTTATTTATTTCTCTAATCACCCCATTGACTCATTTACCTAATAGACTTAGCCGCTGAGTTAAGAATAAATTACATATATGAAAAGGTAATGCTCTATAAACTCTCTACTTTGCATCAAAAGTCTTTGCGATGGCTAAGCTTGCCAACTTGGTGAGATTTGTAACTGCCTAGGAGACAAACATCTGCCCGTGTCTGTGAGGGCATTTCCGGGAAGATTTAACTGAAGTGGGGAGACCCACCCTGAATGTGGGCAGCACCATTGCGTGGGGTCCTGGACTGAATAAAAGGAAGAAATGAACAGAATGCCATCATTCATTCCTGCTTGAACACTACGCAGCTCCCATCTCATGTTCTGCTGTTATGCCTTGCCCACCATGATGGACGATACCCACCAACCGTGAGCCCAAACCAACTCTTCCTTAAGTGGCTGCTTTTGTCCATTTGTCACAGTGGTGAGAAAAGTAACTGATAACAACAGTCTTAGCGCTTAGGAAAACGAGCACCTTTGCCTTTACCTCTTCTCTCTATTTCTGTGTTTTTCTTACGATGTGCGCTGGTTAGTTAAAGAAGGGAGTGTATTGGCCAAGTGACAGCGGTCAGCCCAAGTCTGAAAGGGGCTTAATCCTGGCACTTTCCCTGTTCTTTGTATTCTGATCTCCTCTTCTTTCCTGTGGGGCAGGCTTCTGTGTCAGTGCCTGCAACTTTATCACGGCAAAGAAATGTAGTGTGAGGAAGGACCTTTCGCTGCATCCTGGATGCAGTCAGTGGTCAGTATTAATTTATCACTACTGTGGCATATGGAGACGCTAGCTGTGGTTCCAAGGAGTGCCTGACCTAAAGGCAGGACAACAATTACGACAAGAGAAAGCATTCAAATGGAATTGCAAGAAATTCATCGGCCACTGAGTCCTTTTATGTCCCAGGACTTGCAGATTCCAGTTTGGGTATCTTTCCGCAGAGCTGTGTTTTACAGAATAGACCAAGCTTCCTGGTCTTGCCCCTGGCAATCAATAAGAGAGAGGATTGACAAAGTTGCTGAGCATCCTCTCTGGGAGTAGTGCATGAGAGACAGTGTTCCATGCATCCTCTCTGGGAATAGTGCATGAGAGACAGTGTTCCATGCATCCTCTCTGGGAATAGTGCATGAGAGACAGTGTTCCATGCATCCTCTCTGGAGCAGTGCATGGGAGGCAGTGTGCCATGCATCCTCTCTGGAGTAGTGCATGAAAGACAGTGTGCCATGCATCCTCTCTGGAGTAGTGCATGGGAGACAGTGTGCCATGCATCCTCTCTGGAGTAGTGCATGGGAGACAGTGTGCCATGCATCCTCTCTGGAGTAGTGCATGGGAGACAGTGTGCCATGCATCCTCTCTGGAGTAGTGCATGGGAGACAGTGTGCCATGCATCCTCTCTGGAGTAGTGCATGGGAGACAGCGTGCCATGCATCCTCTCTGGAGCAGTCTGACCTGTAACCCTAGGGTAAAACTATAGCCTTTCTGTACAAAGGGGATGATAATACCTGCCTCATGCTGTGGTTATGATGACATTATATTGATTCTCCTCTCACCCCAGACCTCAGTGGGGCCTCCCACATTCAAGACAAGGCCAGTTTCTCTCTCAAAAACGTCTCTGTTGTTTGTTAAGCTGCCCCAATGGCCTGGTCAATGGACTAAGAGTTGTGGTTCCCTGGCCACTGACCCATCGTTATTAAATGGCCTGGCTTGTTGCGGCTGTCATTTTGCACTGGTGTTGATTTACCGTTTTCTCCGGCCCTTTCTTGTAGCTGTTGATACCAGTCTTGGGCACTAGATGGAGCCATTTGACTGTCAATGGCTTTCAGAGCCGCCCTGCTCTAAAGAGAACCCAGAATGCCTGGCGTGCATCAATGTAGGCCACCTATTTCGGCACATCAGTGGTCTCGCTCTACCGTCTGCATCTCTGTCTTTATCATAGGAAGAATGCAATCCTTCAAAATCACCCAGAAAGTTTACGTATTTGATTTAGCTCTAGAACACAAGAGAGCAAGAAAAATACCAAGTAGATTCAAAAGGAAGCCACACATTGGCCCGAAATCGGACAATGAAGGGCATGAGAGGAAGTGATTCAAACAAACATGACTACTAGATGCTTAAAGGACAGCCAGGCAGCGCCGCAGTGGGCTCTAACAGTGAAGGCTTTTGAGGGAAGGTGGTCAGAGGGTACTGTTCTCGGCTGCAGAGGAGAACAGTACATACAGGTCACTTGTATGACCACACGAGAGAAGGTCAACTGGAACTTCTAGAGCCAAAAGTGCGTAATATAATAAGGAGAACTATAAATGAAAAACGGTGTTAGAATTATGCAAGGTTTCAGCATGGCTAGTGTGAATTCTTTCCCATCCAAATAGGAGACAGAGGAGTGCTCTCTCTTAAGACAGGTATTTGAAACTTGGCAGGGCAGAGGCTGGGACAATGGTCTTGCAGCCCAATGGCACAGGAGAGGGCTGGATCTGACTTACCCAGCGCAACAGTGCTTTTTAAAGTGATTGCATGTTTTTTTTTTTTTTTTTTTTTTTTTTTTTTTTTTTTTAATAACATTAGGGATCTATGGGAGGCATTAGAATTTTTGGTTGGCTTCTGAAATACGTGTATTAGGGTTGGGATGTAGCTCAGTGGTTGGTACAGTGCTCTTCTGAAATACCTCCACAAGGGCCAGGCTAGAGGAAGGAGATGACCACAGATCTTGTTCTTCACATTTATTCTTCAGGTTATTGCATCTTCCCTTTGAGCCTACGGGTGCACAAGTTGCTGGAAGTGCCTGAGAGTTGGTGCCTCACTGACCTGATGTGGACTGGACCACTGGATATGGGAGCCGACCGCTCTAGTCCCTTGCCCTGAATTAGAGCATCTCAGAGGCAGAGCTGACTCTCCAGCATTGTCCTGTAGCACATGAAGCCACCCTCTCTGGGATTTTGAGATGGATCTTGTACATGGCTTCTAACTGATCCCGTGTGATCCCCGACTCTTAATCATCACACCCTCATGTAATCTCCTCTCCTTGAGTGTCGAATAGGCGGGGTGACTCGTTTTTGACCAATAGGTTATGATAAGAGTGTTGGGGATGTCAATACCATAGGTTAAAAAGCCTGGCACCTCCAGAGTGTTTGCAGACCATCACTCTCCCAGCCTTCACACTTTGGGGGTAGGGGTGGGGCAGAATACCTGGCAATGAAGAGGACAGTCTGTAGCTAGAGTTTTCTCCAGTCCTGCCTGGCCCACGGTCAGGACAAATCTCTCTCACCGGCCAGTCCCACAGTTGCTCAGACCCAACCAAGTAAACACACAGAGACTTATATTGCTTACAACCTGTATGGCCATGGCAGGCTTCTTGCTATCTAGTTCTTCTATCTTAAATTAACCCATTTCTATAAATCTATACCTTGCCACATAGATCGTGGTTTATCAGTATCTTATATGTTGGTACTCATGGCAGCGTCTGGCAGCGTCTCCTGACTCAGCCTTCCTGTTCCCAGAATTCTCTTCTCTGCTTGTCCTGCTTATATTTCCTGCCTGGCTACTGGGCAATCAGCATTTTGGTTATACAGAGCGATATCCACAGCAACAGTCTTTAGCCAACAACCTGGATGGAACTAAGTATGCCAACCACACGGAGTGTGGAAGTAGATCCTTCCCAAGGTAGACTCTCAGATGAGACTGTAGACCCTGGGCCAACACCTTCACTGTAACCTTGTAATGGACTACACAACAGAGAACCTAACTGAGACCTAGCTGCATTTTTTGCCCCATAGCAACCAGGACCCTGTTTTTAGTGGCTAAAATCTCTTTGAGATCATTTGTTTCACGGGCAAATACGGTGGTTCCTCCTCGCCGCTTGTCTTGCTTCTCCCGTTCTTCCTAGGTTCTCCTGGGGAGGCCCCCTTCCTCCTGCATAGTCTTTCCTCACACATAGATCCACAGCCTGAGGTCCCCTCACCATAGGATCTGTTCGCTCTGTCACCTTCCTCCAATGGCAGCTTCTCTTCCCTCATGGCTACCACTTCAGGATGACAAAGTCCGTTTGCTCCCCATGGCCCCTGTCACTTCGTCTTCACCAAGCAGTGCTCCCATCTTGGCTGAGAGGAGCAGGTCCTCTCACTATTTTCTTCACCTCTGAGTCGTCATGTTGTCAGACTGAGATTGTCACATACACTTTCGTGAATGGGACCGGGCGTTGCCCTCAGGAGACCCTTGTAGCCTGTGATCATTTGCTCCTTTATACACACTCATGAGACACAACATTCAGAAATCTCCCTGAAAGCGTGGATGAAGAGAAAGGAGGAAGCTTGAATTGTGGCTGATGAAAAACAGGGCCACATGGGCACATGGTTTGCTTTTCTAGACAGTGATAGAGTTTTAGTAACCAGATGGAGTGTTAAGTGGGAATGTTGGTTCTACCGTAGTGGACTTCAAGTGGTTCAGGTTTGGGGCAAACTGGTTTCCTTCACTCTCCCCTAGCTTACTCATCTGTAAAACAGGAATAAAAGTAAGAATACTTAGCTTGTAGAACTTGTGGTAGATTAATGATGGCTGGAAAGGTGGGTTTTTGTTTGTTTGTTTGTTTTGTTTTGTTTTGACACATCTCTTATTGACAACAAAATCCATGGCTGTTTTCCTAGATCTTGGATACACGAAGTGTTTGGCTGACAGAAGATGGTCGAATGTGTCCCCTTCTGAGCCCAGGTCACAAAAGACAGGCAGCTTCAATTTCTTTTTCCTTGGAAGGCTTTGTAAAAACATAGCCAGAGATGGCCATGCTGGAGTCTGAGTATTAGCCGACTCTGAAGAGCATAGCCCTCTACCTGTGATCTTGACAAGCACACAAAGGAAGCCATCTTGTAGTCACCAACCAGCCTACCCATGAGTATCAGTGTCCTTATGGCAGCTGATGCCTCAGGGAACAGAGTCTGGTCAAGTCCGTGACTCACAGGATCATGAGATATGATGAGGATTGCTTTAAGCTGGCCAGTGAACAGCAAGAAGACAACTAGGAAAGAATTTTGTACCCAGAAGTGGGCTGTGGTCTAAGGACTGTAAAGCACACGCTTGATATTGGCTTTGTGACTGGGCCTAGGTTAAAGCGGGAAGACCTTGAGGAGCCTGTGAATGATACTAGAAGGCCACAGAAGTGACTGGGGAAACATGGAAGGTCAGAGAAACTGGAAACTATGATCCTTGAAGAAAACTGATGTCATGTTATAGTCACATGGAAAACAGACAGCCAATCAGCAGATTTACCTAGAAACATTTCCTGACTGTGTTCAAGGTACCAATCCAAACCAATCCAATTCTTTTTTTTCTGTTTATGATAAGCCATGGATAAAAAGATTAAGCTTAAAAAAGAGAAATTTATGGTGTTCAAACACATTTTTAAAAGGAACTATCAAGGAGTTTTAAGATAAAAGTGAGCCCATAGTCACGGTCAGAGCTAAACCCCATCTGAGATGTATTTTGGTGCATGTATTGGTGTGTGATGGAAGGTTTAAATGCTGTAATTCACAGGATCCAGATTTAGCACAAAATTTGATTTTACATATTGGCCACAGCCTTCACGGAATGTTAGCGGAAGTCCAGGTAGGAAAACCAAACAAAAGTAACACTTAGTTGAATCACTTTGTTAGAAAATTATAAGAAAATGCTCATTGAATTTTCCCCATCATTAGAAAGAAAAAAGAAATAATGAAAATTGACAATAAAGATACAGAGAGCGAATTCTCAATTTCAATTTGCCTTGCTGAATGACACCTCTTAGATAGTTTATGAAAGGTAAATTACATTTGAAATGAAATCTTTTAAATGGGTTATCTTTGGTGTGGTTATTTTGCACACCTTAAAAATACATTCTCTGTATTGGTGGTGGGTTGGGTAGAAAGATGAATTCTGAAGGAGTTGAGAGAAAAATAATTTCAGAAGGTAATGGATGAACTCGGTCAGGAAGATTAATCAGGGCAGTTGCAAGAGAGTGCCCCATCCATAACTGGAGTAGAGCTAAATATCTGATTGTAATTAAAACTTTAGGTTTCTAATGGCTGCATGAAAGATATTTTAATAAACGTGAAATGCACTTTCTAAATGGCATGCTAACTTTTAATGACTTGGGTGTTTTGTTTGATTAGTAACCTGGACTGTTAAATTAAAGCCAACTGCAAGGGCATGATAAAATATTGATGGTTTCAGGCAAATGAATTGGGGAAGTTATGCTTGACAGCCTCTTTGTATCATTAAGGATTTTAACTGGTGGAAAATATATATTGCTGGTGCTTAAAGACAGTTAAAGGGGATCTTCCTGTTTATACGACCTCGTTTTAATTTTACAGTAATAATAAGGGGGAAACCTGAATTATTCACAGATGGTTGGTCAAGAGAGGTCACTTAATTAAAAAAAGTGTTATTTTAATTACACCTGTTCACATTCCTGGAATAGGAAATTAAATATTTGGAGGCATTTGATTACCTCTGTTTCACAGAGTAGCTGGACTTCCGCTGACTCGTGTGAAGACCTGAGGCTGCTGTGTGGAGCTTTTACTTCTTGTTAATAGATTGCTTTGCTTAAAAAAAAATTAAGAATCAAAAGTAATCATTTCATTTAAAGCTTATAAATGATACAAGAAGAAATAATATAATTTCATGGACATATGTGTACATATACATATAAACACATTACACACATATATAAATACCAAATTTTTGGAGGTTTTTTTTTTTGTGTGTGTGTGTATGGATGTTTTGCCTTCATCTGTGTACTACTGGACATGCAATATCATTGGATTCCATAAGAGGGCATCAGATTCCCTGGGCCCTGTAGTTACAGACCATTCACGGTCAGCTGCCCTGTGGGTGCTGGGAATCGAACCTTTGTCCTCTAGAAGAGCAGCCAGTGCTTTTTAACTGCTAAGCCATCTCTCCAGGTCCTGTATGTATAGTATATGTGCATATGCAAGACAGTTTATAGCAGGCTATGAAGGAAAATACAAGCAGCATTCTCAGGTAGCTACTTCTCTGTTAAGACCTTGGCTGTGTGAAAGAATAGAAAAGGGAAACTTTGAGACCATGGAGGAATTCGGAGGAGGATGTTAGGATGATGGTTCCAGGTAGCTGAAGTACTGTGTACCTAGATGCTCCCTTATACACACGGAAGCCATTTGTATCATCTCAATTAAGAGGGCTTTGTAAAGTATGAGAAGGATCCCACCCCTCACCACAGGCAAGGGGAAGATGACCCTGATGGCATGGGCCTAAGAGAGCTGGTTCCACCCCTTACCTGAGGGAGGTGGTCCAGTGGCCCCAGGGACCAGCTCAGTTACCACCCAGACCCACATCCTGGCCTTGGGTTGGCCCACCCTATCTACCCCATCTGTGACCTGCTGGAGTGCACGAAGGGACTGGTCCTGTGGAACAACAGCTGCAGGATCTCCATAACTCTGCCAATCAGCGGGACATCCAGTAGGAGTTTCGGTGAGGGCCCAATGTGATGATGGAGTGTCAGAGGCCAGAGGCCTTGAACCAGATCAATGACTCCTTGCAATGAGCATCTTGCAGGTGGGGTGATTGGACAAAAGGGTGTACTGTGTGACACACCGCAGCTCCCGATGCCACTAGGATGAGTGAAGATTCATTGGAAAGATGGAGGAGAGAGATTTTTTTTTTTAATTAATTTTTTTTGGGAGTGTTCTTTTGGGGGAAAATGCTGCAGGGGTGAGAAGTGGATATGGAGGGGTTGGGAGGTGAGATTGGGGTGCATGATGGGAAATTCTCAAAGAGTCAATAAAGAATTATGTTTAAAAAAAAGTGTGGGAAGGACACCTAGGAGAGTGACAGGATAGCCTCTTGAGAGGGGCTGGCTCTTTTCTAGGGTGTTGACCTTTGGGTGTTTCAGGATTATAGGTGGTTTGGGGTTGGAAGGATCCAGGACAATTCTCATGCAAGTATGCACGGTCACACAACATTCTGATTGATTTGCAAGAGGCTGAATATAATTAATTCATGTTTTGCCAGTTACTTGTGTTACTCTGAACAAATTTATGTACCTTGCTGGCCCACTTGCTATAAAAATGCAGACAATTATCCTGTATCAGAGTTGTTCAGATTAAATAATCCTTGGCTTTTATATAATATTACACAAAGTTATAAAACTTTAAAAATATTTCTAGTTGGTTGGACTTATTTTTGACACAGCTTTTTTTTTTTTGGTTTTGTTTTGTTTTGTTTTTCGGACAGGGTTTCTCTGTGTAGTCTTGGCTGTCCTGTAACTCACTCTGCAGACCAGGCTGACCTTGGACTCAGATCCGCCTGCCTCTGCCTCCTGACTTCTGGGATTAAAAGTGTGGACCACCACCCGGCAACACAGCTTTTTTATTTTTATTTTTTAAATGTTACTAAGTAGAGTAGCAGCGACAGCTACAATTTATTGAGTACTTGCTGCCTAGTGTATTTAATTTCTTGTGATGCTCTACAAGGTAGGCTAAAATTTTCAGATGAAGGCATCTCAGAATCGTTACACACCTTTGGTAGTAATGACAGAAACTGAATCCCATGGCCGTAGGAGTAGATAATTTGACTGCTAAACTAGGAGCCCAAATAGAATGGCTTAAGCAAAGTGGAAGTCAGTTCCTCTCGCATGAGGGGCTGGGGATGAGCAGGCATGCGCATGTATTCACGTAGCTGTGAGAGGCTCAGATTCCTCCTGTCATGTTGCTCTGCTGTCTTTAACACACAGATCCTGTTGTGTCTAAGAAACCATTCCAGCTACGAGCATCCACCCACATCCCAGTCAGCAGGAGGGGAAAAGACCAACAGTACTATGTACTGTAATCTGAACATGGATAATGTATATCTGAGTATCTTATACATGCCAATCAATTTTGTTCTTTTGGTTTTGAAACTCTATGCTTCAATTAAAGTTGTTTAGTGACTATACCATGTTTGTTGGCCCTACAAACATATATACATATAATAAAACCATAAAAACCCCTATTCTGTGCCGTACAAAACATCATCTAGATTTAGATCTATATTTGAGCTCACTAGAGTTGTACTTTATATGCTGAGCTTAATGTCTTCATCATCTCCTCTTAAATCATGCCAACTCCCATGTGTCTAAGTATGCCACTGCTTTTCTCTCAGGCTTCCCCGAAGGGATTTTGACTTATGTACTCATTATTTCTCTGTTTTCTCCACTATCACAACTGTTATCAACATGGTATGGACTTTGCCCTTTCAAGTGTCTCTCCAGTTTCCATCTTTCCCTTTCTTTCTGCTGATTCAGATTCTCATATTTTTTTTTTAAAATAATCAATTATTATTGTGTGAGTATGTGTGTAAAGCTTAAAAAAGGATTCTAGACACACAGGAACAGAGCCAAGCATGGCTTCTTGATAGCTGCCTTTTCTCTGGTGGACTCTGTTGGCAGTGAGCAAAGACATGGCTCCTTTAAGAGAAAACTTGTTGGCTTGGTGCTAGCAGCAAAAATGGGCATGGTTCTTCTTCTTCTTCTTCTTCTTCTTCTTCTTCTTCTTCTTCTTCTTCTTCTTCTTCTTCTTCTTCTTCTTCTTCTTCTTCTTCTTCTTCTTTTTTCCGAGACAGGGTGTCTCTGTGTAGCTTTGGAGCCTGTCCTGGAACTCCCTTTATAGACTAGGCTGGCCTCTAACTCACAGAGATCCGCCTGCCTCTGCCTCCCAAGTGCTGGGATTAAAGGTGTGCACCGCCACTGCCCGGCGGGCATGGTTCTTTTAAGAGGCCCTACTACCAAACCCTTATATGGTGTTTGTGAGCAGTTGGCTGCATGCTACTCATTACTCAGTGGTAGCATGGACCTAGAAACTTCCCAGAGTTGGGGCAGTAAACATGGCTTTCAGAGCTGTTGATAAATATGCCCCCATCATGAGACTAGACTCTCAGGGAACCAAAGGGGAGGAGCCAGCACCAGCATGCCATGATATAAGTTACACAGCAGGTTTTTTTTGGGGCTCATGCAGACAGAAAAGGTTACAGATATACAATAAGGACAGATTCAGACAAAAAGAGCCTCTAACCAGGTCACAGTGTGTTTAAAAATATATGTAGACTTGAGAGAGAAAAGAAAAAGGGTAAAGAAAGTCCTTAAAAAAGAAATAGAGTTATGAAAATATAATAAGCCACATAAAGATGAAAATACACAGAGTCTGGATTGTGTATATTATTGTGTTGTCTTTAAAATTTTTGGCTGCTAAAAGACTTTGGATTATGAAAACCACTATATTAAACCAACCTATATATTTAAAAATATCTTAACTTCAAAATTTAAGTTAAAAGTTTGGGAAAGAGGTTCTGCTTTTATTTCCACTGGAAATGAGAGGCTTTGGATCATTCTGGGTTAAGAAAAATCAGGTTTGCTTGAGGAAGACCCCCTGAAAAATCTCTGCTGGGAATGCATGGCCCAGATGATCCAACATTTCAGAGTGCCTCTGTTGTAGCTTCCTCTGAGTTCTGCATCCAGAACAACTTCAAGACTGCTGGCTGAGATCCAGCCTCACAGAATACTCCAGTCAGGACTTGACCATAATTCTAAATTTTCTCAGGGTCCCCATAAGGTTACCAGCACCCCCAATTAACAGTCTAGAGAACTATGCCCACATTCCCAAAAAATGGAGTATGGATGTTTGTATTTGTTTAGGGGGTTTGGTTACAAATTGTTATTGGTCAAAATAAAAAAAAAAAAGGCTAAACAAAGGAGTTAAATTCAGAGATCCCTTTCTAAAAGAAGGGGGATATGATATAGAAATGACAGGATAAAGGGGTAGATTATTGCATCTACTTTAATCCAAAAAAAAATCCAACTAATAATTTTACATTGGTATAGATTTTGGTTTATTGATACAAATTTAATGTTAATTTTGTTATACGTATACTTCTACTCTTGCTTAAGATATTATGTTTATGGAATTCATTTAAAAATGTAATGTATAATTAAGAAATACATACTAATAGTCATCTATAATAATCAAATTTATAGTAGTGTTAGTTAGGTTTTCTAGGTATACAGAGATATATTTCAGATAGATAGGTAATCTTCAAACACTTTAAAGACCTATGGAACATGGAATTTAAAATGTTTTAATAACTTAGAGTTTTTCATGACAATGAGACACATCTGCTCCTGGCAGCCCCAATGTACTCCAGAGAAGATGATGGGCATCAAAGAAACTCTGCATGGAGTTTTTTTTTTAATTAATTTTTTTGTTCATTAAACATACCAATCACAGATTCTCCTTTTCCCTCTTCCCACCCCTCCAGCCTCCCCCCAACCCAGGGTTTGTTATCTTTACGGCAAAAGCTAGCCATATGGACAAAGAAACTGCCTTTGCTTCAGTTGCTGACAGTTACTGTCCAAACTGGACCAGCAGGACACAAAAAAGCAACTGCTGAACTTTGCCAAGACAAGGTAGGACAGTCCTTCAAAATTCCCTGCTTCACAGGCAAGTCTGTCAGATATGCTAGGCTTATAGGTCAAAGATGGATGCCCCAATATTACAGAGAAACTTTGGGTGCCTGTCTAGGTAATCTGATATCCCTGTCATTAGGTAACATTTTATCATTCTGGAGTCTTTGATGGAGTTGAAGACTAGATAGTGATAATTGTAATTTTTCTTAGTTATAATAAAAAGGTAAATTAGATATAAAACTTTGGACTCACCAAGATAGGATGGATAATTAAATGTTTTCTCTGATTTTGTCAAATACAAATAGACTGGATATTCTAACTGTAATTCTTACTTGATAACTGTTTTTGTTGTGTATAATCTTACTATGTTAAATCTAAAAACCTTCGTAATTAGACAAAAAGGGGAAGATGCTGTAGAATAATCCTCTTGTACACTGTAAAGAGGTTTAATAAAATTGGTTTAATAAAATGCTGACTAGCCAGTAGCCAGGCAGGAAGTATAGGTGGGGTGACCAACCTAAGAATGATGGGAGGGAGAAGGGCAGAGTCAGGAGTCTCCAGCTAGTTGCAGAGGGAGCAGGAGATGATCATGCCATGCTAATAAAGGTGCTGTCATATGCCAAAGCAGAAATAGAAACATGGGCTTATTTAAGTGTGTGAGTTAGCTAGTAACAAGCCTGAGCTATCAGCCAAGCATTTATAATTCATATTCAGTCTCTGTGTGTTTATTTGGGATCAGGCAATTGGGATGGGAAACATCTGTTTACAAGACTCTCATGCTTAGACTGCCACAACGTCTTCCTGAGGATTCTCCTAGCCTCTAGCTTGTGTCCTCTCTCATCTAGCTTTCGTGCTGCTCAGGTACTGATTTCATAGTCTATGCTGTCACCTGATGTGTCCATGAGTGTCTCATTGGCCACCGTCTGGCCTACTGTTTTATTAGACTCTTGGTCTTAACTTTGGTCAAAGCCTTTCCTACGTTTGTTCTCCCTAATTTTTCCAACAATATTCCCCTTCACCCCCAAGCACACATCTATCTCCTTCTGTGCAAATTTCTCAACTCCCTGTTCAGTTTTTTTAAAAACATGGTCTCACTATGTAAACCAGGCTGACCTCAAACTCACAGAGATCTGTTTGCCTCTGTCTCCTGAGTTCTGGGATTAAAGGTTTCTGTTCAGTATTTCAGGCCTCTCTCTTGCTCTCATCTACTCTCTCTCTCTCTCTCTCTCTCTCTCTCTCTCTCTCTCTCTCTTTCATTCTCTCTTCATTTATTTCATCAAGAAATAGTGCTTGTGTGCCCATCATATGCTGGTGTCCAGGGATACAGTTGAGCAAACCAAGAATCAGTTCCCACCTTCATGCTGCTAAGATCTGGGATAAAATTTCCTGGTTCCAACTATACCTCTCCTGGGTGTGTGCCTGAAGAACTCTGCAGGGATACTTTCAATCCATGTTCATTGCAGCACTACCCCCAATATCCAGGAAATGGAACAAGCATAGATGTCCATCAACAGATGAATGGATAGAGTGTGTTGTACATATGCACAATGGAATTTTGTGACTCGGTATGGAATTAGAAATCATGTTAAGCAAAATATGTCAGACTTAGAAGGACAATTACTGATACATAACTAATTTGCACCTATATATGTGTGTATGTAAATATAGGTTTATATACTGTATGTTTATATTTGTGTGTGTAGATATATGTATATATACTGTGTATATAGATCTTGATACTATTAAGAAGATCCTGAGAAGAGAAGATCTTTTAAAATGTTTATTTATTTTTGTTCATATGTGTGCCTGTGTGAAGGTGTGTATACACAATGGGGTGGGGTGCGTGTGCTCTTAGATGTGTGTGGAGAACAGAGGCGGATACTGGGTGTCCTGCCCTCTCATTCTCTGCCATGTTCCTTTGAGGCAGGGTCTCTCATTGAACCTGGAGGTAGATTAGTGTCCAGCAAGCCCCAAAGGTCCTCCCGTCTCTGTCATACACAATGCTGGTTTATAGATATGTGCTGCCACTCCTGGCTTTTTATGTGGGTGCTGGGGACCTAGGGCCTCCTGCTTGCACAGCTGAGCCACCTCTCCAGAAGCGGTCTTAAGGGAAATGAGAAATAAAGTAATGGAATACAGATGGTAAGAAAGTTGAAGGAGGAGTGAGCTTGGGGAACCAGCTGGAGCAGGTCAGGAGGGGGCATGGGTGGGAGAAGGGAAAGCATGGGAACAAAATACAATGACACTGTTTGAAGATGCCACGATGAAACCCATTACTTTGTGTGTGAACCTGGGAAATGAATTAAAAAAGCTCCTGGGGCATGGGAGACGGCTTAGTGGGCTAAGTGCCTGACGCAGAAACGCAAGGACCCGGGTTCAAGCCTCCAGCATCCATGTAAAAGCTGGGTGTGGTAGTGCATGTCTGTATCCCCAGGACTGGTCGGGGTGGAGATGGCCAACCTAGCTGACACGGTGAGCTCCGGGTTCACACTGTCTCGGAAAATAACGTGGAGAGTGTCAGAGGAAGACACCCCGACACTGTGAAAATGGGTGCTTGCACACATGTCCCTCCCCCAGACGGCACACGGACACACACCTGCAGGGAGGGAAAAAATACTACCCCAGGTCTGTTCTGCTCATTTATGCCGTAGTCTGTTTCGTCTGCCTAAAAATTCCTGCCATCTGAGTCCATCACCTAAGGCTCAGCTCCAGCCTAGCTTCTTCTGGCTCTGGCCGCTTCACTGCACTTTTTTCCTGAACACCTTCAGTGAGGTTTCCCAGCATGCTTATCCTGCTAATTGCTCTTTTCTACAATGAGCACGTGGTATGAGACTCTTGGGGCTAGGAAGGATGTCTTATCTATATTGTATTTGTATTTAAATACGTGTATAACTGTTTATAGACACCCCCGCACATCCTGTAAAACCTTTGACTTTCCAGGTATTTCCAAATTCTCAAATTCACAACAGTAGGTTTGCTTTTGTTCAGGCTGTTGTCCTTTCCCAGACTTCGCACTTCTATGGCTTCTTACACCACAAATGTTCAGTTAAGGTATCTGAGGCATTTAGAGAGTCGTTCTCCATAGGAGCAAGGTTCCAGTGGTGTCGTGACCATTGCTGTGTACCCAAAGTGGGAAAATGGAGACATGATGGCTAACTGCTGGAGCTTGAGAGGACACGAACCCGGGACAAGTTTCCGGTTAGCCACAACCACAACTCTCTATGATTGCTTAGTCATACCAGCTAGCTTTGTGACCTGCTCAAATCACACTTATTGACTGTCTTAGTCAGGGTTTCTATTGTTGTGACTAAAAACACCACGGCCAAAGCAACATGGGGAAGAAAGGGTTTATTTGGCTTACACTGCCCTATCCCTGTTCATCCTTGAAGGAGCTGATGCAGAGGCCATGGAGGGGTGCTCCTTACTGGCTTCTTTCCCACGGCTTACTCACCCTGCTTTCTTGTAGAACCCAGGACCACCAGCCCGGGGTGGCACCACCCACAATGGGCTGGGCCCTCTCCTATCGATTACTAATTAAGAAAATGTACAGCCTTGCCTATGCCTGGTCCTATGGAGGCGTTTCCTCAGCTGAGGCTCCCTCCTCTCTGATGACTCTGTTAGCCTGACAGGAGACTAGTCAGCATACTGGCTCTGAGATCATCCCAACCTGCCTCTGTGGGCATAAATGTCTTAACCTCTGAACTACAATGTTCTCATCTGTAAGGCGGGGATGCAGTTGTTAGAAGCACCGTTAAATGAGATAATATAGGAAAAGTAACAGAATTGTACCTGGTATATGGAAAATTAAGAAAATAATGCCATCTAAGAAAAGCTAGCTAGTCAGACACAGTAGACATGCCTTTAATCGCAGCACTCAGGAAGCAGAGGCAGAAGGATCTCTGTGAGTTTGAGGCCAGCCTGGTCTACACATTGAGTTCCAGGCTAGCCACAGCTACACAGTGAGACCCTGTATCAAAACCAACACAAAATAGAAAAAGAAAACAAAAACAAACAAAAACCCGACGGAACAACAACAAAAAGCTGAACAAGAAACACTAACTAGGCTCCCTTACTAAATGACTCTCCCAAACACAGCGGTATGTTTAACACTCAAATCCAGGCTTCAGGAAGACACGAAGTGCTGTAGGTCACGCTCCTTTCCGGGAGGGCTGTCTCTGCTACCCCCCCCCCCCCCCCCCCCCCCCCGCAATGCCAGATAGCAAACTTTGTAACACTCCCCACTCCCCTTGGGCGTGATGTTACCACTTGAGATTATGGTTTATTACATGGTGAGAGATGGTTAGGTAAGGGGACGCAACAAAGTAGCTCGAGAGACAGCCGGGTCAAGGCCCTTCTAGCCACCTGCATCTACGCCCAGCTTCCTCCCGGCTTGGAGCGCAATTTGACCCACACCGGGAGAAAGCGACACAGAGCTTCTCTAAAGGTTTTATGAATGGGAGTGAGGAATGGAGGCGAGCCAAAGACAGCAGCTGGCCTCTTCTCTTGGATCATGCAGTATAAATCCTTTTGTGGCACCGGTTTGGAGACTGTCTGGTCCTGTGCTTATAAAGGGTAGGTGTTCTCCCACAACCCTCCGACGCCAGGGAACACTGGCCCCCTGCACCCGCAGCCCACACACAGTGGGGCACAAGGAGTACAGATGTATGAGCAAGGCCTCTGCCACACAAGGGCCACAGGAACCCGAGTGCCCTGAGAGCCAGTTCCATGCCCACTGGGCATGCCCGGTATAGCAGGTCTGTGGCCAAACTGATGTACGTACATGGGTGGGCCGTCTGAGGACTTGTGCAGTCCGGTGGGGGCTGGGCGCCACTGAAGCCTCGCTGCTGGACAGCAGAAAGTGTTAGCTCTCTCTCTCTCTCTCTCTCTCTCTCTCTCTCTCTCTCTCTCTCTCTCTCCTAACAATCTTTAAAACCGCCAGCATAGGGTTGGGGAATGTGTTCTGAGGTATTGTTTTGTTTTTTTCCTAGAGCCCCACGAGAGTACTTCAAGAATTACTTATGTTGTACCCAGAGTCCCCCAAAGGCCACCAAGAGACCGAATCCGATGCAAAAGCAAAGAGTCTTTGTATTGCTAGTTAACTTGGGACTCTCCTTCCTTCTGATTTTAAAATAAGAGGGCCTTGGGGGTGGGCAGACTGCATAGGAACAGACTCAGGATTGGTTTATGCGAGTGGCAATCATATTAGTAGCTTTTAATTAGCTAGGGTTAGTGGGGGGTTACAGTTGCCATTTTTGAGCAGGCCTGGACAAGTCCCAGGCTTTGTCCTTGAGCTGCATGGAGGCTTACTGGCCTAGCACGTACTGATTATGGGGGCTGACTCATTGGCCCAGGCTGTCACATTGAGCCTTGCCCTAGCCTCTTGGTTGGTGAGGGGTCCCAGACAGTAAACAATTGACTGAACCTTGATCAGCCAGAGTAGGTGCAGAAAGGGAGCTACTGCAAGGACTATGTCTTTTGTTCATGGCCCCCTCCCAGAAACTGCTTGTTCAAGTCTCAGGAAACTGAAATTGAGGCCTGACCTCTGAGAGAAGACTCAGCAGCCTGTTATGGCGTCTGTTTGGTCCTTTCACTTTGGGCTTTAAAGTCTGAACCACTCACGTCCAATTTTCCCCTTGCTAACTTATCCCTCGATGTTTCCTAGACCTCTTTTCCTCCAGTCTGGGGGCCACCGCTGTGGAGGTGTCAAAGGAACCCACAGCAGAGAGGAGCTGGGGTGGGGGCTGACTGGGCACGCATGCGCGCCAGAGACTCAGCAAAGCCCTGCATGGTACCTTTGGTGCAGGAAGAAAAGCCTACCCCATCTTCTGGGGGCCCCTTTATGACGCTGCTTTCCTCTGGCTGGTTGGATTAGTTACACTTTCATCAGCTTCTCTTAAATGGTTTTTCTCCTGTTGTCACACCACGAATAAAAGAGGATATCACTTGAAGAGGCCCCCACGAAACAGGAAAGAAAAGGCTCTTCATCCCCTTATTCTGGAAACTTGATTTTCCTCCTCCCAAGCTGAAGCCAGTGGGATGGTTGTGTTTCCAGACCAACATATCTATGTTGTTCAGTGATTTTATTAAGAGAAACATATAAGACACCCCCTCCCCACCCCACGCGTTCTGTGTTGGGTGTATCAGGTTTTCTAAACCTGGCCAAAGCCATGACATCTCGGAAGCCGCGCCAAGTGGGAGCAGCCAGGAGATTATGACACCCAGGCAGCAGGGGGCAGTGTGACACAGGTGAACAGAGGACCTTGGGCGACCGTCGTCGGCAAGGAGGCTGCTGGAGACAAAGGCAAAGCGGCCGAGGGCTGTAAATCTTGCATGCTGAATTCCTATGCAAGAGACAGTCGTGGCTGTATCGTAATTAAAACGTGCTGCTGGGACGCAACTCCCTCACTGATGACTTCCTCTTAGCGGCCTCATTTCCCATAGAGCGAACCAGAGACTGGTTCCTGGCTCAGTGTGGGTTGCAAGGCTTTCTGGGGTGTTCAGCTCCACCTTCCCAAATACAACAACAAAAAAAGTCAATCAACACCACATTGCCACCGAGCGTTCCCTAACCGTCTTTATGGAAGTGGGGCCGTGTGGCTGCTTAAGGACGGGATCTGATGGTTGACTCCAGTATCTCCAACCCTTGGGAGGCAGGAGGTGGAGAGGCGGGAGGACACGGGTCGGAAACTGTTAGTTTCACAGGGTTGTGGTAGCGAGGTAGGTATTTACTAACCTAGGAGGTTAGAAGTGCAAAGCGAAGGTGTTGGCAGGGTGGTGCTCCCTGTAAACCCTGTGTGTGTGAGAGAGTCCTTCCCCGCCTTGTGGGAGCTTCCGGTGGCGGAGCATGGCTTGAAGCAGCGCCGTTTTATTCTGCTCCTCTGCCTTCCTATGTCTTACAGTAATACTGTGTCCTCTGTTTCCACGAGGTTGTCCTCTCGTAAGGACACCGGCTCCCTTCCGTAAGTGGTCTATGGCTCTTCAGCATGACATCATCGTGACCATTTGCTACATCTGCAAGGACTCTTTCCAAACACCATCCCATTATGGGCCACTGGGGACTAGACTTGCAATACATCTTCTTTTGGGAGGGTGCACGATTTAACTCATACAAGGTCATAGATATTTTTTGAGTCCTTTATACTTACGTTTATACGTAGTCACATCAGGAAGAAATACTTAGGTCTATTACATTATTTGTGTCTTTAACTGATCATATGGCTATTGCTGGTATTCAAACAATTTTAAGGACTTTTTTTTAAATTAACGTGTATTAATGATACGAAATAATGGGCTTCACTATGTGATTTTTATACGTGCATATAATATGGCTTGATTCTACTTACTCCCATCCTACCTACTGGTTCCTTCCCCCCACTCCAAATAGTGGGAATTATTTTAGAGGTGATTCACCCCCTCCACCCCCTTGTTGCTCAAGGAGCGTTAGATGGGCGAGGGGGGGGCTAATCTTATTTTTATAAACTCTCTACCATTTACGTTGGGAGTCACTGTTTATTTAGGAGCTTAAAATAGCCTCTGCCTGAACAGGGACTTGAACCCTGGACCCTCAGATTAAAAGTCTGATGCTCTACCAGCTGAGCTATCCAGGCTCTTTGGAAGGACACAGCATAAATACAAACTGATCGCAGTGTGTACCTGTTTAAAAACCTCCAGTGGTTTCTCTTCCCGCTTGGGATTTGAAGCCCTAAGCCAGAACTAAGTGGCCTTAAGTATTTCTCTGCCCTTTCACACCCTGTAACATCCTTTCCTCCTCAGACTGCTCCGGCACGACCCTCTGCCGGGCTTGGCTCACTCCACGTGGGCCCCTGCCCTCACTGTTCTGTGATCCAGGTGGTTTCCCTTCACCCCTGCACGGCTTCTTCCTCATCTCCTTTAGACTCTGCTCGGTGAGAATGATACACTCTCTCTTTTTATAGCGTCCCCTCCCTTTCTCTGAGAGTTTGTCGAGCGCGTTTGTTCAGTATCTGCTTCCTCTACCATTATGTGATTGCCATTAGGGACTCTGTTCGGTCCATTGTTGAGCTCTTCATGTCTAGAACAGAGCCGGGAACATAGCAGGTTCCTCATAATTATTTACTGAGTGAATTAATAAATGTAGATAATTTAAACTTCAATCCATTTCCTAAATTATATTGAATAGTAATAAATTTACCAGAGACTTGGAAGAAGAACCTGAAACCAAAGATACAAGAATATTAAATATTTGATTCCTAATAGATTGTCCTAAATAATATATGTTTAATAATATGTTTTGTAAAATAGCCATTATTATAAAATTGGCAATAGCTGCCGTTTTTCACTCACGTATTTTGTGTGAGAGCATACTCTAAGATCTTCATTTACATTTTTTATTTTATTTTTTTCTGAGGCAGGGTTTTTCTGTGTAGCCCTGTCTATCCTGGAACTCACTGTGTAGACCAGGCTGGCCTCAAACTCAGAGATCTACCTGCCTCTCCCTCCAAGTGCTGGGATTAAAGCTTGGGTCACCACCATTGCTGCCGGCTTGATTGCACTTTTTTTTTTTAAATGTTCAAGATCTCTTTTTTATTTTCTTTACTACATAAGTGAGGACATCAAAATGAAAGAAACCTCAATAGTTTGCCAGATTGATATAAGTGGATGCAGAATTCAAATCCGGATCAGGCTGGCTTCATAGACCTTTTCATAACTGTGTTAACACTAGCTCTGCCTGTCTGTCTCTCGTTTATTAACTTACCCTGCTGTTGTGAGAGCTTACCTCTTACAGAGGACTATTTCAGGCTCCGGGGAAGTTTTTCAAAGAGTGATTAGTTCTGTGGAAGACACACATATGCATACATGATAATTGATTTTTTTTAATAGAAAAATGGACAGTCCCGAGAGTTTGCATACACCTTCCCCTGGTCCTATAATGATTTTCTTTCTGATTAACATCTTGCATTGGTGGCTCATTTGTTATAGTTGATGGACCAATATCGATGCATCATTATTAATGAAGGTCCACAGTTTACCTCAGGCTTTGCTCCTGTGTTGAACATGCTATGAGTTTTATCAAATGCCTAGTGTCAGGTATCCAGCATTACAGTATTATGCAGAACAGACTCTCCTCAAAGGGTCTTCCATATGGTCGGATGTCTTGTTTCTTATAACTGAGCAGTATCCTTTGAATGTATGAACTGCAGTTTATATATGCAGTCTCTTTCTAAAGCACACCTTGGGAGCTGGAGAGGTGACTCAGTGGTTAAGACCACATGCTGTTCTTGCAGAGGACCTGAATTCGATTCTCAGCACTCACAAAAGGCCACTCATAACTGCCTGTAACTCCAGCTCCAGGTGATCTGACACCCTTCTGACCTCTTTCTACAGACAGGGATGCGCGCGCGCACACACACACACACACACACACACACACACACACACACACACAGAGGAAAAAAAAGGGTACCTTGATTTCTTCCAAGTCTTGGTAATTATAAATAAAGCTGGTACAAACATTTGTAGGCAGCCTTTTGTAGACATTAGCTTTAAATCATTTTGGTAAGACTCTGTGTCTATAATCTCCATGAGAGACTGCTAACCAGCCTTCAAAAGTGGCAGTTTGTGTTTCTACCAGCAATAAGGGAGAGTTCCTGAGAACTTATATCCTTGCTGAGTTTCGGTGATGTCAATATTTTGGGTTTTAGCTATTTGAATAGGTTTGTAGTAGCATCTCCTCGTTACTTTAATTTGTACCACACTAATGATGTATCATCTTGACCATCTGTTTCTATACCATTTGTATGTCTTCTTTGGTGATCTTCAGCTCTTTTGCATAGTTTTTATTTGGGCTGTTGAATTTCGCATTAAATATTGGTTCTTTGTGATTTTTGGATACAAGTCTTTCATCAGTATGTATTTTACAAATAATTTCCCCCAGCCTATGCATATCTTTTTGGTTTCTTAAAAGAAATTCTATTTTAAAAATTCAACTGAACTATTCTGACAGATAAATTTTGTTCTTATGCATTAATTTATTTCAAAGGACTTATGGAGCGGTAACAAGTCACATATGGCTTGACAAATCATTTTTGAAAAAGTAAAATTAAATACAATTGAAAAGTTCTGTCTTAAAACTTATAGGCTAGTACAATATTATGTAGTGAATGTAGGAGTTGTATTTATGTATGTATGAAATGTAGCTGAAAAGAAAATTGTCTTTCTTTTCCTTCTATTGAAAATAGCTTCCCGCCCCCTCACATGATTACAGTTTCCTCTCCCTCTACTCCTCTTAATTCCTCCCCATCTCCCCTCCCTCTGGATCTACCCCCTTTCTGTCCCATTAGAAAACAAACAGACATCTAAGGTATCTTAGTAGTCACTGTTCTACTGCTATAAAGAGACACCATGACCAAGGCAGCTCTTAAAAAGGAAAGCATTTAGTAGTGGTCTTGCTTACAGTTTCCGAGGCCTAGTCGGTTATGATGGTAGAGAGAGCATGATGGCATGCATGGCTCCGGAGCAGAAGCTGAGAGCAACATCCTGATCTGTAGGCTGCAGGAAGAGAGAGAACTGGGTCTGGCATGGGCTCTTGAAACCTCAAAGCCCCAGGGACACACTTCTTCCAACATGGCCACACCCTCCTTATCCTTCTCCCTGAGGACTAAACTTCCAATTATATGGGCCTATGGGAGCCATTCTTATTCAATTCACCATGGGATAATAAAGGGTAATAATAAAACAAAATATAACAAGATAAAACAAAAACTAACATAGTGGATTGGAACAAAACAAACAGAAGGAAAAGAGCCCAAGACAAGGCACAAGAAACAGTTGGAGACACAGAGACCCATTTGTTCCCACACTCAGGAATCCCACAGATACACTAAACTGGAAGGCACAATATGTATTCAAAGGACCTGTGGGGTAAAAAGAGAGAAAATGTATATGAATAAAATAAAATAAAATAAAAATAAGATAAAATTAAACAAACAAATGGAAAAGCTCTGACATGACATTATGAGATAAAGAACCCATTGAGTTCATTTTCTGTTGGCCATTTATTGCTGGGTGTATGTCCTACCCTTAAAAGTTGTTTGTTTTTTAGTATTTTTGGGGGGGGCACTACCCAGCTCCCAAATAAATCACACACGGAGGCTTATTCTTAATTATAAATGCCCAGCCTTAGCTTGGCTTGTTTCTTGCCAGCTTTTCCTTAACTTAAATTAACCTGTCTGTCTTTTGCCTCTAGGCTTTTACCTTTCTCTATTTTGTATACCTTTCTCCCTTACTTCGTTGCTGGTTGTGTAGCTGGGTGGCTGGCCCCTGATGTCCTCCTTCTCTGGCTCCTAGATCTCCCCTCTCTCAGGTTTTTCCTTCTGTATACTCTTTCTGCTTGCCAGCCTCACCTATCCTTTCTCCTTGCTATTGGCCGTTCAGTTCTTAATTGAACCATCAGGTGTCCTAGACAGGCACAACAACACCGCTTCACAGAGTTAAACAAATGCCACATGGACAAAAGTAGCACATCTTAAAATAATATTCCCCAACAAAAAGTGGTTTGTTTCCCTTGCGAGTCTCCCTTGGAGAAAACTAAAATTTCATTTGCAAGTGATTATCTGTTGGTTTTAAATAAGCGGCATTTTTACTCTGTGAGGAAAGGTCACGAGGCACGACAGAACCTAGTATCAATGCTTTATTAGGAGGAGGTGGGGGTGGAGGCAGGGTGGGATGGGGTGGGGGTGTGGGGCAGAAGAGAGTGACCAGGCCTGTGGAAGAGAAGGCAGAGAGCGGGGAGGAGGAGAGAACAAAAGAGAGAGGAAGAGTCTGTGACCTGCTTTTTAAGGATTTTCCTGCACACGCGCATGTGGGCTTACAGAGCTATGCCACACATACACACAGATTACATGACCACACTGTGCGCATTACGTAATCACTCGGCGCACGGATGACGTAAGACCCTTACTTAGCTACTGAACTGTGCGTGTGTGGTCCCATAGCTGGAGGAGTGGCAGAATCCTAACATTATCAATTAGAAATAGCTTCTCAAGGCAGAGATGAAGGCAGGTGTCCACTTCTCCTTTGAGCTGTAGGATCCCATCTGGTGTAGACCCGTGCAGGCTCTGTGCATGCTGCCCCAGTGAGCTCAAATGTATGTTGATCCTGTTGATTTAGGGGATCCTTCATCCTCCTCTGGCTCTTACATTCTTTCTGCCTTCTACTGTGGGGCTGGGATGGGGGCTGGTCCCTGAACCCTGGGGGGAGGGATTTTATGGAGACATCCTGTTTAGGGCTGAGTTTTCCAAAGTCTTTCACTCTCTGCATAACGTCTGGCTGTGTGTCTCTGCTGCAGGAGGAAGCCTCTCTTATAATGATGGTTGAGCCAGGCCCTGATCCGCTTCCCTGGCTGGAGAATGTATTTGGTTCTTGATCACAAAAGAAAGGAGAAACTGTCTTGACCCTTTGTGTTAAAAATGAAATTAAAGTTTGAAGATATGAAATTATTTTTTGAAGAAAATATCTGCAATAATTATGAGAGACAGAGGTTAACAACCTCCCTGTATATAAAGTCCTTAATATTCAGTAATTCAAAATTAAGACCACAGTTAGGGGCAAAGACATTAACAAAAGATTTATAAGTGGCTAGCATACCTTTAAACATACTCAACTTTAGTGAAAGAGGCAATCAAATTTAGTGTATACAATACCAACCAAATTTAATTTATACAACAGCATTTCCACAGGTCACATCTGCAAAAGTTGCAGACTGAGGCTCATCTTTACTGACCATAATGTTCTTCCAAGCACTACTCCTTAATGAAGTGGTACAGCCTTTTGGGAAAACAGATAGGAAAGATGCATTAACAGTTTTGGAAAAACAAAAACCTTTGACCCACAATTCTTCTTCAGGGAATATGTCTCAGAGAAATAATTACAAGTGTAAATAAAGATTTATTCACAATGATGCTATCTGTTATTATTCATAATTGAATAGCAGAAATAATAGTGAATTTTAGTTCAGATATGAAACAGAATATTTTGCAGCTTTAGAAAATGATGCACTAGATGAAGAAACATGAAAAAAAAATTGGGGGTGACAAAATTATTGATGAAACATGTCTTAGTTTTAAAAACTTTTTCTTAGCTGGGTGGTGGTGGCACATGCCTTTAATCCCAGCACTCTGGAGGCAGAGGCAGGTGAATCCCTGTGAGTTTGAGGCCAGCTTGGTCTACAGAGCGAGATCCAGGACAGGCACCCAAACTACCCAGAGAAATCCTGTCTCAAACAAACAAATAAACAAACAAACAAAACAACAACAAAAACCTTTTCCTGAGATTTGTTTTTATATGTATGAGTGTTTTGCCTGCACACATGACTCATATGTATGCAGTGCCTGTGGAGGCCAGAAGAGGAGTCACATTCCACTGCACTGGAGTTGCAGATGCTTGTGAGCCACCATGTGGGTGCTGGGAACCAAACTCAGGTCCTGCTGAGCCATCTCTCCAGGCTGTTGTTCTACATGTTGTCAGAGGTCACTGTGCTAACATCTAAAAATAGTGAATTTAAAGCTTTGATAAGCCCAGGCTCCCAAAAGTTAGTTATGACCCCTTCAACCAATGATGCTTGCTGAATATCTTAATGCTTCCGTACAGAGTTAAATGAGTCAGAAGGAAAAACTATATTAAACATTAATGATTATTGCCCTGTGGTGGGGTGAGGTTGTGAAGGTAATATAGACTCCATCTTAGGGAAGGGCCACCACCTTAGACCACCTGCTGTACTCAGTTCCAGGAAGGACCTCAGGAATGTGCCATGACAACAGATACAGGGCAGTATGTTCCTGCAGACATTCTGTGTGCGGTTTATGGCCCTTGAAGATACCCAGATAATCCTGCCGAGCAAGTTGTGGTTCTCCGCCAAAAGTACAACCCAATAGTTTCAAATGTGGTTTCTCGCCAAAAGTCTAGACTAATAATTTCAAAAAATCACCTTGCCCCGCATCCCTTCTACCCAATCCCAAGTTGCCAAAGCATGTAATTCCTGGCTTGTGGTTTTTCCCTATAAAAACTCTCTAACCCTGGGCCAGTGCCTACCACCAAATTTCCCTCCATTTGCCTGATGGTGGCCCAGGTTGAACCTGACAATTAAAGAACCCTTATGTGATTGTATCGGAAACCAGCTCCTTGGTCTCTGGGGGTTTCGAGAAACGGGTACAACAAGGTCATGAATGGCTATTTTTATCTGTGTTTTCTATTTTCTTTCTGATGAATATATTATACTTAATATTAAGGAACATTAAATATTTGTACAAAAATTTTAGAAGAATTAAAAATATTGTATGCCTTTAAGGATGTGAAATGTACAGAACAAACTGCAGGTAAGACTACTAAAATAACAACAATGCTATTTACTTTGGGTATTTTTTTTTTTTTTTGCTTCCTTAGGATTTTTCAGATTCAGAAACTTTAAAACAAACAACAAAAAGAACAACCCCACAAAAACAAACAAACAACCCCCCCAAACCTACAATAAATATTAACTATTGTTCTGGTGGAAGCTCCACCTCAGTCTCTGGCACCCCAGCACCCACATACCCAAAGAGTCTAGCATGTTTGGGCGGAAGCTCCACCTCAACTCTCTTCCCCATCTCTTTCCCTAAACCTGCCCCTTCAAACAGGGCTCCTCCTCCAGAGATGCTCAAGACCACTCCCTCAAGGTATTTAAGCTGCACCTCAGAAAACAGCCACGTGGTTTTCCAGTCTTTTGTTCCCATCTTCTCTCTGGGGGGCTGGAGAATCACCTGGGAACACTTAACCCATTAAACTGGGGCTTTTTCTTTGTTTGTTTGTTTGTTTGTTTGTTTGTTTGTTTGTTTTTCGAGACAGGGTTTCTCTGTGTAGCTTTGCGCCTTTCCTGGAACTCACTTTGGAGAACAGGCTGGCCTCGAACTCACAGAGATCCGCCTGCCTCTGCCTCTGCCTCCCGAGTGCTGGGATTAAAGGTGTGCACCACCACTGCCCGGCTAAACTGGGGCTTTTTCTAATTTGGTCTGATTTGGTTTGATTTGGATTGCTGTGTCGGGGGAGAGGCCTATTGGGGTGCAAAAAACTTACCAACTATATTTATAATAATTTAAGAACTCACAAAAATTTGAGATGATTTTAATGCCTTATATAAAAAAAATTCACTTTGTTCTCTGACTAGCCAGTTGTGAGATATAAGATCTTGTAAGACCCAAGAGAGTTACAAGAGGTGGACAGTGGAGGAGGAGGCCTCATGTGGCATGTTAGGTGGGCTATCCCAGGAACTCGTCCCTACTGAGATTAGCCAGCTGCTTTCTGTGTCCTCAGCAGAAGGTGGGAAACCACCTCCAAAAATTTTGCAGAGTTTTGTTGAACTCTGTTTCATCCTGTGCTTTCAGTAGCTGCGTTTTCTGTCTTGTAAGCCAAGAAGCACAGATCACCGGAGTGGGAGATCATGGGATATGTCTAAGATGGAGACCTCTTGTCTTTTCTTCCCTTCTGGTAGGGGCAGGGTTTGTGACGAGACTCAGTAAGAGAGAATGCAGACTTTCTTGTACAACTGGGATGTACGGATGTAAAGCTGGGAGTGGAGGAGGTTCTACTCCCCATGCCTGCTAGAAGTATCTTGGCCACCAGAGACCTCTTTCTCCAAGGTCCCCACCCACCCGTCGTGCTGACTAAAAGAAAAGCAGTTCTTGGTGAAAATCTCTCAGACAGCTCATTTGAATCTAGAAGCTAGTTCTGCACACGCGATCCATACAAAATTGTATTCAAGCTTTTGAGAAGAATGGGGAGTGGACACACTCTGTGAGGGTGTGCCTTCTTCCTCTTTCCTACAGATGTTAGAAAACAGAGCCTCACTTACAATTTTGAGTCTTGGGCCGGAGAGATGGCTCAGTGGTTATGAGTAGGTAGTACTTACTCTTCCAGAGGATCCGAGTTCCATTCCCAATCCAGTGTCAGGTAGCTCACAGCTGTAACTCCAGCTCCAGGGGGATCAGAAACCCCTGGCCTCTGCAGGCGCCTGCCTGCATTCATGTGGATATCCTACACACAAGCATCAACACACACACACATAACGGAAAATAGTAAAAATAAATCTTCAAAAAACTTTTTGAGTGTGGTCTTTATTTATACAAATTGTGGCATTTGTATCACTTGGATGATTTCAGTTGTGGTACATAAATGAAGATTTCTTACTTAATGGAAAGTGTTGGCATTAACAGTCAGGAAGCTATAAATAGCACACTGAACTCATATCTTGAAGTTGTATAAAGTGAGTCAGTTTACAGCAATATTAACAAGGACTCTATCAGGTGAATAAGGCAAGGGTTGGAGGTGAATGTGGGGCCTGTGGTGCTATTGGATGTAGCCAATACTATCAAGAGAAAGGTCTGCTGCTTACTTTGTAGATATTCTGTTCTGATGAACTAAAAGAATCTAAAGCATTTTTAGGACCTGGTGCTCTTTGCCCGGATAGAGTCTGGAGCTCTGCTCACAGGCTTGTCTTCACCCAGTTGGAGCTGGGATCTTGGGGACAGCCTGAGGGGACCCAGGTGGTGGCAGAAGAGGTCTGGGGGTCCGAGAGACGTGAGGCCCCCGTGCTATTGAAGCTGGATTCCGAGTGACTGCACAGTTGACAGGATGGGGTTGATGCTTGGAGAACCGCCTGTTCTTCATGTTACGGGAATCACAGTCCATTCATGAAATGCACTTAAGAGTCCTCCAGAGTGTCAGGAGCATCTCAGCGGTGTCAACAGCTGGAGAACAGGAAGTGGGCCCAAAGAAGTGAGCAGCAAGAGGAGCTGTGACAGCATCTTACCTCAAGTCCTCAGCCTTCAGGCACACCATCTGACTCCCACATCTGACGGTCAAGGATCTACATCCAAGTCATCATTCTGCACATTCAGTGGTGGACTCTGTGGACATGGAACGATGATGTGTATGTAAACTTGCTGGGAACAGAGGTGTTAATGACATGCTAAGTAAAAAGGTGGCTTATGAAACAGTATACACACACACAGACACACATACACACTCACACAATTTTTGAGCCAGGGTCTCTCTTTACATACCCTGAGCTGTTCTGGAACTCACTATGTAGACCAGGCTGTCCTTGAACTCACAGAGATCTGCCTGCCTCAGCCTCCCGAATGTTCAGATCAAAAGCATGTGCACTTGGCAATTTATATTTTTTCAGTTGGTGAAAAATACACAATCTATGTCCACATAAACATTCTAGAAGGAAATATGCAGGCGTATTTTTATGACTATTACTTGATAAAGGGATTATGATGGCTTTGTCATCCTTCCACTAATTTTTAAAAATAATGAACATGTGTGGCTTGTGTGATCCTTTTAAAGGTTATAAAATTCCCTTTAGTCACATACAAGATTGCCTACCAGGAACTTTCTATTTCATTCTGGCAGGTCTGGTTACCAAACCTGTGACTGGGATTTAAGAGAGGGATTCCAGCCTAGATTCAGAATTTGTAGCTCCTTTTCTGGGTGGGAATAACTTAAAAATATGATCTTTCAGTAATATCAGTCATTAAATATACACATATGTAGAAGTACTTTGAATTTCAGTATTCTTTGGTGATAACTACATGTGTGTAGTCTCATAAAACTCTGATGTTCAGTTTAATTAAGCAAATCTTTCATGCAAACTCCCTTACCACTATGAATATAGCCACTGATTTTGTAATGCCTTAAAATTGTTTTGTGTGAATCAAATAAACATTGGCAGAAAACTCTGTCCTACTAGGCATTAACTCTTAGCTAGCCAACTCAACCTTCTTGGGAAAGCGAATTCTTAAATTATAGTTTAGATTTCCAATATTTATTTATTTATTTAGAGACAGAGTTTCTCTGTGTAGCCCTGGCTGTCCTGGAACTCTAGACCAGGTTGGCTTTGAACTCAGAAATTCACCAACCTCTGCTTCCTGAGTCCTGGGATTAAAGGCATGTGCCACCAACCACTCGGCTTCCAATGATTAATATTTACTTTGGTGTGAAATCATGACTAAGGTCTGTGACTCTGAGGGAAAAAGAAGGACCTGGATACAGGTCCAAACGATAGATACATATCAAGGATTGATAAGGTGTGTGTGCAAAGTCATCAGGGACTGACTCAGGGACTGAGGGCTTCTGTTGATGGCATGGCTGTGGGACCCTGGGCAAGCTGCTTAATCTCTCTCTAGGCCTTCATTTTCTTGTCTGGAAAACTTAAGCAATTTATCATTATGGATAGACATCTCTGCTAGTCCCAAAATACATTCAAGGGGTTTCCAATGCAGAAGGAGAAATAGATAAATACTCAACTCTTTATGATACGAGGCAGCCTGCACATATTGTCTTATGGACCAGCTTAAGGAAAGGGGTTATTTTGGGCTGCAATTGGGCAGTGTCGGTGAGCTGAGATCACTACCTGAGCCGTGACATCGAGACCCATTACCCACAACCTCTCACTAAGTTTCCTAATCTGTAGGTTGGGAACATGTCCTAGAGTGGCTGTGAGGAGTCAACGAGACAATATATTTATATATATATATATAAACATTCAGCGCAGTGGTGGGCTCCCTGTAAGTACACAGCGAATGTTAGCTTTTATTATTAACATTTCTTCCATCTGGGATAATTCTGGTGGAAGGAAAATTTAAGCTTTTATTTGAAAGATAGACTAAATATTTTTTTAAAAATTAAAACAACTTTGAAAGTAACATAAGCAATACATATTCACTGCAGACAAGGAGGGATGAAAGAGAGATGAAGCCGAATAAGGAAACCCACACGTGTCTGCGGCACAGGGGCTAGACTTGGCTAGGCGGAGCTGCTGAGGAAGCATTTTCAGCAGAGGACCAGGCTGGGGAGGTGGAGCAGTATGCTCGTTTGGATGGGCAGACGCCGAGGTTCCTTTGGGGGCAGGTTGGGAAGTCAGGTTGGGTCCAGGGGTAGAATTCTGGCCTTCATCCAGCAGCATTGGGGAAGTAGGGACGATACCTTGGGAAGCACAGCTAGGTGAAGTTACTGCTTTGGGGACAGGATTTGCTTTTAAAGGACACCGCTGTCCACAAAGAAGACTACTGATATTACAAACCAGGCCAAACTTCTCTGAAGATTCTCTTGTGTCTACTACCCTCCCATCCATAATTTGGATCTCACAGTGAAGATAAAATCTTGCACATTCAGCAACTCCAGTCCCATCCCCTGTTGATGTTTTAAGACTGGGTCCCATGTAACCCAGGCTGGCCTCCAACTCTTAACCCTTTATGAAATGAGGCAGCCTGTTGAAAAATTTAAAGCCGTGATTATAGGCAACTCTTTGCTTGGCAATAGGCTTGACATATCTCTGTAAAGACAGGGGGAATGCTTTGAATAAACCTAAGAGCATGTGCGATCCCAGACTCTGAATAAAAGCTTTCTTGACAAGAAGATACTTCGAGTCACTAGAATTCCTCTGGGGCTAATGTTTGCTGTGAACAGAAAGGTAAGTATTTTGGGATAAGAGGAAAACCCCAGGGAGGAAAACGTCATCAACCTAACTTGTAAGAAACACGGATGCTGTAAAAAGTGTGAGGATTTTAATTTGGAATGAGTGACGAAGTAGCATAGAATCACACACAGCGATGAGAGAATGAAATACTGTATTCAGGGTGGAGCCGTTGATGAGAGGAACCTGGAGACCTGTCCAGTGTGGTAATTGAGAAAGGGGAATTTTCAGAGTTGGCCAGTCCGGAAGAAGAACCTTGAGAAAATGTTGCACTGTCCTCGAGATGAGTGATGTAGCTCTCCTTTTTCATCATCTCCCACAAGGCTTGCCAAGCCTGGATTGATCATTTTTGTTTTTTGGTGTGTGAATGTTCTTTGTGGATGACTCAGATAAATACCTTCCTTGTCCAGGTTTGTGTGAATGAAAACAGAGCCTTCCGGGACAGACTCAGGAACAAAAATTAAGGTTGTAGCCGACCCTGGGAACATAGCCATTGCTAGGCTGTGAGTTTTGAGACTTTTCAGTTCCTACAGTCTTTGGCGGGATTGTGGAATTAAAGGGAAAAAAATGTGTATGTGGTGGGGGGTGGCGGGGGAGGGCAGAGATTGTCACAGGACAATGGATCATTTTTTGTTCTTTTGTGGTTACCTAACAGGAAGGCTGAAAAGTCCCTCACAAAGGACTAAAAACCCATTACGCCAATTCACCAGCAGTTAAAACAATGAGTAACAACCCCACATCACAGTAAGGACAGAGCTACCTCTCAGAGGGGGCAGTTTCAAAGTCCCTACAGGCGGAGACTAAGGCAGAGCAGGACCAGGACCATCCTCCTCTCCTTATGTGTGTCCCTCCCCCCCCCCGCCCCCCCCCCCCGCAGAGCAGCATCTAGGCTTTCCTGAGGATCATTCAGAAGTCTCCACACTGCAGGGTTTCCTTCACCACAGCCCAAGTGGAAAGTACGTCTCTTGCCAGTGCTTTTACGTGTGACACAGTCTCTTCCACCTCTTCACATTGTTTCATGGTTCTTTGTTCGTCTGTGCAAGGCACAGCAGTCCCCCATGGTGACAAATCCTGTGAACTAGTTTCACTAGGATTCACCACCTACTGGCTCCAGAAGGGACAGTACCGCTGGGAGAGGCATTTGCTTGTCTGCTTTATGGGCCAAGTCTCAGGTGTTCCCCTTCACCATTGCCTTGCTCCCGGCCTCTTCTGAAGCTTGTCTCTCATTCATGCCCACCTCAAATACCCCATAGTGTAGTGGGTAGCCATTCCAGCTTGGATCTGGAAGTTCCAACCCCCATTGAGACTCTGGCAACTGTCACGCCTACGAAGCAGGGCCAGGGGAGGCATCTGGAGACCCGAGACCTGAGTGGGTGAGCGCTCTCTCTGTTCCTGGACCCTAGATGGTGGAGGTTGACTGAGCAGAGCTCCAGAGAACACCGCTGGACTGCGATACACCTTCCCCAGACCCCCGCAATCTATCTATTCCTTCATTTGTAAGTCACCCACTAAATAAATCTTCCTTTTAACTATGTGGAGTGGCCTTAATAATTTCACCAATACCGTAGACATCACCATTCCTCACAGCCTAGAAAGAAGTCACCAAATGGACCCAGGAACACAATGTTAGGTGTTAGCGGCTCAGCTCGGCTTCCCAGGGTCCAGGGCCACAGGGGCAATCACAAACTCCTCTTTAGAGTTACCTGTGTTTAGTTGATGCTGTTTGTTCTGTATTGAAACTCTGTTGAATATGTTTGCTGTGTGTCCAACAGATTATGTAGCTAATCAGAGAGATATCCGCCCCCTGGAATTTTTCTTTTCTACTTTCGAGCAGATGTCTCCTTAGGCCAAGTAACTATGTAACTGACCTGTTCCAGCATCGGGACATCCATCCTTACCTCCAGAGTAAGGCTGATCTTGTACTTCCAGCAAGATAATCTTGTAAAAACTGGTATTGGACATCTCCTAAAATGTCTATTTTTAGAAGTCTAGAAGCCCTAAAGCCTATTCTAACCTATTCATAGGTCATAATCTAATCATATTATAGATGTTCAAATGCTTTTTATGGGAGTATTTACTATTGTATCCTCAAGTTTAGAAGCTCATCTAAGCTACACAGGTCCTTGGGATATACAGAAGCACTTACTTATGTGCTAGAGGGAGTAGGACTTCCAGCTCATCTAAGTTCAGACTATCTAGAGCTCTTCTCTCTCTCTCTCTCTCTCTCTCTCTCTCTCTCTCTCTCTCTCTCTCTCTCTCTCTCTCTGTGTGTGTGTGTGTGTGTGACTGTATTATCTTCTCAGTGTGGTTGTTTTTAAAGCTGAGCAATTGAGATCTTAGAGAACATGGGTCACAGATTCAACTAAGTAGGATTCACGGGGGCTCACAGAGCCTCAAGTGGTAATCATGGAGCCTGCATGTGTCTGTGCTAGGTCCTCTGCATACCTGCTGTGGGTGTTTAGCTTGGGGGTTTTGTGAAACTCCTAACAGTGGGAGTGGAAGTGTCTCTGACTCTTTTGCCTGCTCTTGGGACCCCTTTCCTCCTACTGGGTTGCCCCATCTAGCCTTGATATAAGGATTTGTGCCTAGTCTTATTGCATCTTGTTATACCACGTTTGGTTGATATCCCTAGGAGGCCTGCTCTTTTCTGAAGGGAAAAGGAGGAGTGGATCTGGAATAGAGGGGAGATGTGTGTGTGTGTGTGTGTGTGTGTGTGTGTGTGTGTGTGTGTGCTGGGAGGAGTGGAGGGAGGGGAAACTGCAGTAAGGATGTATTTGTATGAGAGAAGAGTAAATAATAATAATAATAAAAGAACCCTCTTGGGATCCCTTGGTGTGGGCCCACTAGAGGGAACTATTGGGATATCATGTAGTTTGGGGATTGGGGATGTGGGGGGAGTCTTCATTCTGGCTTCAGAGTCATTCTTTTTTTTTTTTTTTTTAAACAGGGTCTCACTGTGTAACCCTGACTAGCCTGGAACTCATTATATAGACCAGGATGGACTCAAACTCACAGAGATCTGCCTGCCTCTGCCTCTCAAGTGCTGAGATTAAAAGTGTGTGCCATCATGCCCAGCCAATTTAACTTTGTAGTTTATATTTTGTCTTCATACAGAGTTCTACTACTAAAAAGAAACCGTGAAGGCTGGTGCGGTGCCTAACCAGGTATAGGTGCTTGTCACCAAGCCCGTTGACCTGAGTTCAGTCCCCCAGGCACACATGGTGGAAGGAAAGAACTAATTCTAGAAAGTTCTCCTCTGACCTCCACATACATGCCATGGTACACGCATGCTCACTACTGAAAAAAAATCAATGTAAAAAAGATGATGAAAACTACTGGCTAATTCACCTCCTTTTACTGCCACTTGGAGAGGAAGCCACGGGAGTTGACAGAGAGTTAGTGGTTTGTCCCTGGTTACCCAGAATATTAGATAGAGTTAGCTCTCACATTTAACCTTTACCTCTTAGTTATCTCGTTATTGTAGCTGTGCATAGACAAATACTTTTATTAGAATTGTTACAGGAACAAAGAAACAGGTTTGTTTCACTTGTATTTCCAGAAGAAAACCTGAATTATTCATTGGAGGTATCACCTCTGACCCATGCCAATATCTCACAAGTCTGTGCAGTTGTTCACAAGGGGGTTGAGTTCGAGGGGGAAATGGACGGGACACTATTTCTGGAAAAACCAGTGCATGTTTCTGAGCAGCTAGTCACAGCAGAAGAAAGACAAGTGCACGATGAATTGATGAAAGTCACTCAGCCTCACTATGAGCCAAAGACATGTAGATTATAATAATCTATTATGCAATAGAGGTTAGTGGACTAGGTGGTGGGGGAGGGGAGGACTAGACTAACTAATTCTCTTGCCTGGAGTATAAATTGTTACCTCCTCTTTGGAGGATGTTGGGTTTGTGTTTCTAGACTTTCAAACTACCTCTCCTTTGATGTAGTAGTCAAATAACTGATCCTATGGCAATATTTAAACATTTTTTCTTTCATTTTTCTTTATTAAGAACTTTTCTACTCACTCCACATACTACCCACAGATTCCCCCCTCCTCCCTCCTCCCACCCTCCAGCCCTCTTTCCCAAGCCACCCCACATTCCCACATCCTCCAAATCGAGGTCTCCCGTGGGGAGTCAGCAGAGCCCAGCACACTGAGCATAGGCAGGTCCAAGCCCCTTCCCACTGCACCAAGGCTGTGCAAGGTTGAACATCATTTTTAAACAATGATACTATTTTATCATAAATGTATTTCAATTGGAATGTCTCCGTCATGCCTGGTATACACCTTTGGTTTAATGTTTTCTGTTTCTGGAACTCCTGAGGAAGCTTTGCCTTCCACATCCATGGCCAGTATTGGGTCTCATGGCAGCTGCTGGTCTGTCACTGTGATGGTCTGCCTCTGGGATTGGGCCACTGTGCAGATTATTAGGGGATCAGAAGAATAATTCAATCACTATGTAGATACTGAAAGAGTTTTTTAGCTTCTAGTATCGAAAACAGTCTCTCATGTAAAAAGACTTGATCTTAAGGCTGGAGAGGTGGCTCAGTGGTTAAGAGCACCAGCTGCTCTTCCAGAGGACCCAGATTTGATTCCCAGCACCCACATGGCAGCTCACAACTGTCTGTAACTCCAGTAGCAAGGAATCTGATGCCCTTTTCTGTCTCCCATGGATGCCACAGTATCAGAGCACCATGGGTGCGTATGGTACCCCGACATGCATGCAGGCAGAAACACCCACACACATAGAAAAAGAAGTCGCCGGCTCTGGTGGCACAGGCTGGAAGGATTTGCTGAAGGAGGCAGAGGCAGTAGGATCTGGAGTTCGAGGCCAGCTTGGGCTACACATAAAACAAAACAAACAAAAAAAAAATTGCCAGGCGGTGGTGGCGCACGCCTTTAATGCCAGCACTCGGGAGGCAGAGCCAGGCGGATCTCTGTGAGTTCAAGGCCAGCCTGGGCTACAGAGTGAGTTCCAGGAAAGGAGCAAAGCTATACAGAGAAAACTTGTCTCAACCCCCACTCCCCCGAAAAAGTAATTTGAGTTCAAGACTTTTTTTTTTTTTTTTTTTTTTTTTTTTTTTTTTTTTTTTGGTTTTTTCGAGACAGGGTTTCTCTGTGTAGCTTTGCGCCTTTCCTGGAGCTCACTTGGTAGCCCAGGCTGGCCTCGAACTCACAGAGATCCGCCTGGCTCTGCCTCCCGAGTGCTGGGATTAAAGGCGTGCGCCACCAACGCCCGGCAAGTTCAAGACTTTTTTAAAAAAAATATTTTACATTATTTTCTTTTGAGGGATTCACAGAAGTTAGAATTAAAAGGTATAAATACTTTGTGTTAAAGGATGAAGCACTTTATGTTAATCATAGCTGGAGATGCTAACTAGGTGGTAAGCACTAGGTGCTCATCACTGACAATAATTTAAGATTTTTCTTTTTAGTATTGTCTAGACAGACATACATTCAAAATAAGACACAGTGAAATAACATATTTTTTTTACGAACAAAATAAAAAACAAACACCACCAAAAAACTTAACGCCCGTTTATTCTTAAGCATTTTTTTTCCAGTAATTACTGAATGAACCAAAATTAGGCCCAAACTATAGTTGCACCTTCTATCACCAGGGTGAGGTGAACATGTCTTCTCACTGAGGAGTTTGCAGCTGATTGTCTGGATTTGTGTGTCTGCTGGTTTCTCCACTCATCCCGTCTCTTTCAGGTTATTTTTACCACCCACCACTTCCTGATGAACGGCGGAGCCGCGGAGGGGAGATAAGACAGAACTTAGTTAATTTTGCTTCTTATTACCGACTGGTTAAGAGGGAGATTGAAAAGCAACAGGAAGTTAAAACAGCCAGAAGAGGGATGTAAAAATATCTCCGGTCTCGTTATCTTTCATTCAGCGGCTCCAATGGATGATTTAGTCATCGGCAATCAGATTCCCCCCACGGGAGCGTTAGTCACGCTCTGCCCTCTTGGGGAAAGACAGCCGGGGCTAACGCTCAGCGGAACTGTTTGCAGTGCTCAACAAAACTTGGATCTGAAAGGAAGGGGGAAGATTTGTGAGCAAGCCTCTAATGGATGAAGGCCTTAGCCACCGGGTGTGCTAATTAAGCCCGGCTCATTCTCTGCTCACCTTTTCTCACTTACCTTGAAAAATTACAGCACCCCTGGCCGGCCCTTCAACACAGACCTCTTCTTGCATTTATGGAATTGACGGGACCCATTGATGAATTTGAAGTTCCGCCCCCTTGAGAGTCGGTTGAGATTTCTCTCACATATTTCTTAAGTTTTTATCTTAATCTTGTATAAAAGATAATCTTTAGGAATTCTTTCCTCTGCAGACGACTCCACTTTCCCATAAAATACACTTGCAAATAAGTCTGAAGATTTTTCACCACAACGCCCGCGGCAACATCCGTGATAAATCCTTTCTTGGCCTCAGCTTTCCGTAACCTTCTCCATCCCTCACAATGACACACACTTTCTCTCATTCATCTTTTATTACAATTCAATATTGTGCTTGAATATCATTAGCTGGCGCTCAGCATCTCTCTCTCTCTCTCTCTCTCTCTCTCTCTCTCTCTCTCTCTCTCTCTCTCTCTTTTTCCTCTAAAGGACAAACTACTGTTGTTGTGCACATTTCATCTGGAAATTGACTCTGGTGTTATAGGTTCTAATATATTTACACCACAGGTACAGAAAGGTATTGGAAAAAAGAAGAAATATTTTTAACATCGTAAACCTCTAGCAAAAATATGTGTGTAATAGAATCTGGTACTGTGGTATTACACACATTACACCTGCCACTGTGACTTAGAGCCTTAGTTTAGCTGAAAGAAAATCTATAACCCCAGAAATGCAACAACGCCTGAGTCACAGTTCAGGGTAATAAATGTTTTTCACAGAATACTGTAATCTATATTTCCAAAGCTGATGCAACAAAGGAATTTCTACTAGAAATCTTTCAATTTCATGGGTGGAGGCTCCAATGAAGAAAGAAACAGAGATGAGGGGGGGAAGTATTTCAAAAAAAAAAATTGATACAGTTGAATGATGTCATGGACAAGCCTTAGCCTCCTGCCTAGGGGATTCAGTTGTTTGTTTTTCTGTTTTTACCGGTAGAAAATGAGAGAGAGAGAGAGAGAGAGAGAGAGAGAGAGAGAGAGAGAGAGAGAGAGAGAGAGAGAGAGAGAGAGAGAAAGAATAAGAACAGTTAACGTCATCTGAACAACTTTAAGGGTGGACTGGTTTTCGCTGTCAAGAGAGCTACTCCATGATGAGAACTGGTAACTGGAAAGAGGACTCTGCCTTGACTCAAGGCCTTTCTGCAAGCTGGGGAACAGCCACTGTCTTAGCCTAGGCAGGACTGATAGTCTGAGCAACATTCTCAAGTGCCCGTGGCTGCCAGATAAGCTCTCTTTATTTAGTTAAGGGTGATGGTAGATGGAGGGGACCTGGACAGCAAATACTGGCTTCCATGGAAACACTGAGAAAAACAGGAAAACACAAACATAGTTGTTTCAGTTTAGCAAGACTCCTTCTTGTCTCTGGTCATCTTTTCTTTTTTCTTTTTTTGGTTTTTCAAGACCGAGTTTCTCTGTGTAGCTTTGCGCCTTTCCTGGATCCCGCTCTGTAGACCAGGCTGGTCTGGAACTCACAGAGATCCACCTGCCTCTGCCTCCCGAGTGCTGGGGTTAAAGGCGTGCACCACCACTGCCCAGTCCATCTCTGGTCATTTTGAATAGCCCCCCCTTTTTTTTTTGATGTGAGAACAGGATAAAGAGTACTTTTTTGAGTCCATTTGAAGGAGCATGGGTAAGATCTCTGCTGAGTCTTGGAATTTGATATCATAAGATGGGACTGACAGGCTGGGATATTACCTTTCCCACAAGCTAAACTCCTACACATTCCTCAAGACCCACTTGCATGCCCCTGCTAGCGCCAGAGGAAGAAATGAATTTCTCCCACCTGTTCGCTCCAGAGGACGCTTACCTGTACTCCTTTTATAGCATTTATGATATTCTGAAGTTAGTTGTTCACATGGGCAGCAGATCAATTTGCTGAAGTTCAATCCCCCAAAGTCATTTAGCCAAATTAAATTCACCAAAAGTCAATTGAGGAAATCAATTTGCCTAAAGCAAATTTTTCTACTAGTCTGTGATTTATTCATCATAAGCTCCCGACGGCAGGAGCCTTGCCTCATTCACTCTTGGTGCTCCCCCACAACTCAGAGCATATTGCTTGGGGTATTGAAGGGGTTAGTGGATGGTTATTGCTGATTGAATTTAATTGAATATAATTATAGTCCAGATGAAATAGCTTCATATTATTCTTGATTTCCCATATGTTTACCTTTTCCGTCTTGGTGGGAAGGTGCAGGCCACACCTCACTAGAGTGTAGAGATCTTGAGAAGCGTTGCAGCCAAGTTGTCCTGCAGGCATATAGTTTGCGTAGATTTGCGGGGGAAATTTGTCCCTTTATTGGATTTGGACTCTCTGGGCCTCTCAGGAGCTTGCTTGACTGTAACTTCCTAGACGAATCCATCTTTGTGTGCGTTCTCTCCCCCACCCCTTTCATTTAGTCTCGTTGCTTCATTACACATTCATCATCCTTGGCTAGCCCCGTAGACTGGGAGTCTGTGTCCACCTGAAATCCATATGTTGTGTTTTAATCCCCATGTGACAGTATTTGTAGGTGAGACCCTTGGTAAATGGCCAGATGATAAAGGTTCAACCCTTATGCATGGGACTGGTACGTTTATAAAAGAGACCCTAGAGAGCTCCCTTGGACTTTTATTACGAGAAGATGGCTATTTCCAAACCAGAGGCAGATTGTTAACGAACATCGAATCTGCCAGAACCTTAATGTTGTACTTCCAAGTCACCAAACCCTGAGAAACGCCTTTCTGTTAGGTAGAAGCTCTCCAGTCTCTTGCGCTATGGTATAACAGCCTCCTCATGAAGATGAGAAGCCCCGAGAAGCAGGCCACTGCAGTAACAAATATCTGCATATGTGGAAGCAGCTTTGGAACTGGGTCATAAGCAGAGTCAAGAAGAATTTTGGGGTACCTGCTAAAAATACGAATGTTAAGAACAGTTCTGATAAGGGCTAAGAAAGAAAGGAGAGCTGGGAGTCAACCTGGACCTTAGGGGGCACCCATGTAATGATGGACAGAATGATGGAAGGAATATGGGTGGTAGAGGCCATTTGGCTGAGGTCACAGAAATGATGAGCATGTTATTGAACAGCTACTTAAAAAGAAATCCACTCGGGGCTGGAGAGATGGCTCAGTGGTTAAGAGCACTGACTGCTCTTCCCAGCACCCACATGGCAGCTCACAACTGTCTGTAACTCCAGTTCCAGAGGACCCTCACACAGACATACATGCAGACAAAATGCCAATGCACATAAAATAAAAATAAATTATATATAAAAAAAGAGATCCACTCAAGGGCATATATGTTCTAGTGTTTTGTGTAAGAATGAAATGGGACGTTTGCTGGAGAAAATCTTTAAACAAAGTGTTGAAAGATCAGGCTAACTCATTTTGAGGACCTAGTAAATAGTAAAATCGAAGAACAGAAAAATAAATAACTTGAGGACAGAACTGTTTATCACGAAGGAATAGGACTTGGGGGCTGGGGAGAGGACTCAGCGGGTAAAGGGCTTTCATCGCGAGGTTGGGAGTTTGGATCCCCAGCGCCCACATAAATGCCTGGTGGGCAAGGCAGTACACCTGTGAGCAGGTTAGCTATGCTAGCCAAACAGGTGAGCTCTGGGGTCAAGCGGGAACTCTGCCGCCATTTATGAGGTGGAGAGCAATAGAGGAAGACATTAACGCCAACCTCTGGGCTCCACACACAAGTGCCTGTGTGCCTGGGCATCCACATACGCCCATGTACGTGTGAACATGCATATACATACGCATCCACACACTACACACATACATATGCATAAAGGAACAGAACATAAAGATCTGGTGAGCATTCATCCTGTACACAGTAAGTTGAGATCTGTCACATTCAGGGTGGGATGGCCGTAGGCAGGCCTGCACATACTGTAAAGAATGAGAGTGCCCATTTAGAGAAGAATCGGAGGGCATAGCTAAATGACCACTTGAGAAGGAGATGTGTTAGCCCTTTTGACAGAAAGCCAGAGATACTGTTCAAGACAAGGAAACATGATCCTGAAGGCAATTCGGAGACTTTTAGGGCTGTGCTCCGATCAATGGGCCGGAGTGCAAAGGCCCCTGAAGCGGAGCAGTTTTAATGGGCAGGTCCTCCTTTCTCCATCACGTAGGTCAGTGCCTTACGCACGGAGTCTCATGGTTGGGACCCTCTCAGAGAGCTGTGGCATTTGCTGTGCCCAGCAGACTCAGGTAGGCATGGCTACCTCCACCTAGATGTCAAAGACCAAGCTCATTTGAGAGCAGAATGAACCCAGGACCCTAGTGCCCAAACCCTTAGGATCCAGGCAGAACGTAACAGGACGACTTTCCCACAGAGCCATGGGGAGGATGACTTTATTGTCCCAATGAGAAAAAAAAAATCGCAGCATTGAGCCAAGAAGGAAAGAAAAAAGATTTTTTTTTTTTTTGAGACAGGGTCTTTATGTGTGGTCCAGGCTGGCCTCAAACTTGTCACCTTCCTGCCTTAGCTTATGCACTGCTGGGATTATAGGCCTGTACCATCATGCCTTACAAAGACAAAAATCATTGAGCCTTAAGTTTAATCCCGTTTATTCAACTAGATTTTGGAGTCACTTGGAATGTATCCACCTTTTCTTCTTTTTTATTTCTCCTTTCTGGATCAGGAGAGTCTAGGCTTGTTCTACAATGGCACTCTGTTTGTTTGTTTATTTAGAATTTGGATGCATGTATAATGTGTGTGTCTGTTCATGTGTGAATGTGGGCACATGCTTGTCCTGGCATGTATGGCGAGGTCAGAGGACAACCTTGAGTGTGGGTCCTGGCCTTCTACCTTGTTTGAGGCAGAGTCTTCTGCTCACTGCCTGGCTAGCTGGCCTCAGAGTTTCCTGAGAATCTCATGTCTCTGCCTCTGGCTGTAGGTGCGCTAGAATTACAGATGTCCAGCGCCACAGCTGGTGGGTTATGAGGATCTGAACTTTGGTCTTCATGCTCGAGCGGCCAGCTCCTTATCCACTGAGCCATCTCCCCAGCCCCACCACTGTATTTTGAAAACTTATAACTTGTGTGACCTCACAGGTTCATAATTTTGTCTTTAGTACCATGTCGTATGCAGCTTGGGTCCCGGAACCCTGCTAGGGGAAGGGAGGAATTGAAGAAAAGAGAGACGCACATACATTGAATGTGGGATCAGGTGGGGCTCTCCAATACCACGACTGCAGTCCGGAGCCTCAGCATGGCTATTAGGTACAGCATAGCGGAAGGGTTGGCGGATTTTGTTAGGAGGTCTTTGGAAGCGAGAAGTCTGGGCTGTAAACATTCAGGAGGAGAAAGTCAAAGTTGCTAGTCTTTGCTGACACGGATTGACCTTCATACACACTCATACTTGGGCCCTGGAGGAATGTTTTGCCGCCATCTTGAGGCTGGCCCATATGTGGAACAGCTTTGCCAATTTCCCATGGGCCAATTGGCCTTGCAGTCCTCGACAGGCCCTGCTTGCCCATGTCAGAATACACCTTTGCTCAGGATTTCATTCCCATGGGGCTTCCTCTGCTCCCTACATATCATCAAAGAACATATATTGTTCCTTGAGTATTTCTGTATCTGATTTAGATGGTGTTTAGAGGAATCCTAGAATTTTGAGATGTTGTTGGGATGAATAAAGACTTTGAGCTGGAATAAGTATATTCTTTACTCGAGAAAGAAAGGATTTCCAGGGGCTAAATATGGAAGACTACACACTTAAATGTTCATCTCTTCAAAATTCATGTGGAACCCAATCTCCAGGGTGATAGCATTTAGATGAGGAGGTTTGGGGAGGTAATGAAGTCTTGAGGGTGGAACCCTTGTCAGTGGGGTCAATGCTCTCATAAAAGAGACCCCCCAAGAAGCTCTCTTGGCATTTCCACTATGTGAAGACAGTGAGAAAGCTTTGGTTTTGTTTTGCATGCAGAAATTTATTATTATTATTAATTTATTTTTGGTTTTTTGAGACAGGGTTTCTCTGTGTAGCGCTGGCTGTCCTGGAACTAGCTCTGTAGACCAGGCTGGCTTTGAATTCACAGAAATCCGCCTGCCTCTGCCTCCTGAGTACTGGAATCAAAGGCGTGCGCCGCCGCCGCCGCCGCCGCCACTGCCACCACCACCACCCAGCTATTTTAATTTTTATGATGATAAAATGTCAATCTTGTATGTAATCTTCTACCCCAGAGCTTCCATCCAGCTGCCCTTAAAACAATAAGGTGCAAGTCCTCTGCTGTCACAGGAGGCCTGGAACTTTTGAGGATTAAGGAGCTACCTTTTGGCCAAGCAGACTCTTAGTATTTTCATTTAAAAGGTCTCCAGTATCTAGACTCAAACAAGCCATGCAAACAAAAATGTGGAATCAGTAGTTAAAAAAGAAAGAAAGAAAGAAAGAAAGAAAGAAAGAAAGAAAGAAAGAAAGAAAGAAAGAAAGAAAGAAAGAAAGAAAGGAGAAAGGAAGAAAGAAGCTGGTCCCAACAATTCAGACTCCACAGACATGACCACAGCTAAACTTGATTGCCAATGGTCTCTCAGTTCTCATCTATTTTTACCCATAGTTAGAAAACAGTGATAAAGAAAGTGATAAACCCATCAGGAACCGAGTTTGTCCTGTATTTATTCCCAAAACAAAGCCTCAGAATAGTTTTTTGGAGATCCCTTCTGTCCACTACTCTCACATCATCATTTATGAGCCAATACCTTTATCTGGGACTTCCCAGTCCTGAGAATTCTGAGGAATAAGTTTTTATTGTTTATAAGCCCGCCATCCTTTGCTATTCTGTTATAGGCACCCAAATGAACAGGTCTGAGACATGGATGGGGTGACTTTTCTGTTCCCTCTGAGAACTTCAAACATGGATAACAACAGCACCCACATGTTCCAGTTTCATTTTTGTTACTTAAATAAAACACTTTGACAAAAAAAAGGGGGCGCTTATTTCAGATTATGGGTTGCAATCCATCATTAAGCAAAGCCAGGACAGGAACTCCAGCAGGAACTTGAAGCAGAAACCATGGAGGGATGCTGCTTTCTGTTTGACGGGCTTGACTCAGCTAAATGTCTGTTTTAAAAAAAGAGTTTAAAATTTTAATTATGTAGTGTGTGTGTGTGTGTGTGTGTGTGTGTGTGTGTGTGTGTGTGTGTCTACTGAGTGCACATGTAAGTGCAGTACCTGCAGAGGCCAGAAGAGGGTGTTAGACCTCCTGGAGCTGGAGTTAGGTTGTTGTGAGCCACCTGATTAGTTGAGTTCTTTAATAATGAACATTGGGTTTGTCCCTTGAGTTCTTTCATCTCAGACTGGCAGGAAACATAAATGACATGAGGGCCAGTCAGACCCATGGTCCAACTCAACTCTCACCACTTCATAGCAGTGTGACCTGAGCTCACTTCATTTGTAAAGTGGGGGTGACAAAACTCCCTCACACATACACGGTCATTTTTAAGGTAGGTATGATTATCTGGGAACACAGCAAAGCTGTTGAAACTGGGACAAAGGCCGGGTAAAGTGTGAAAATCCAGAGTTTTGGTTTGGGATAAGCCTGTCACTGGGGGGCACAAACTCCCTTTTGTACATTCTTGGATTTACTGGTGAGAGTATTTAAAAATGACTCAGAAAAGAACTCTGCGATTCATTGCATCAGAGAGAAGGAGAAACAGGACAGACAAGCTGAAGCTCTTGATGGCTGCTGGAAGGGGTGGTGGTGTGCAAACAGGACAAAGAGAAGAACCCCGTCTTTAATAGAGCAAGGAGGGCTGGTGAGACGGCCCAGCTGGGAAAGTGCTCACCCCAAGCCTGGCAGCCTGAGGCTGGAGTCCATGTGAGGAGAGAACTGACCCCCAAAGTTGTCTTCTGACTTTCACATGTGCACATGCTCTTGTGTACACACATGTACATGCACACGCAAAGCACATGCACACTAAATACATACTTACATAAATAAAGTAGAATAAATTTTTAAAATGGTTCAAGTATAAAGAAACAGGCTTCGGAGGATGTAGTGGTTAATATCATCAACTTGGTAGGATCTGAAGCCACCTAGGAGATGCCCCTGGGCGTACCTGTGGGGGATTATCTAGATTAGGTTAATTGAAGTGGGAGACTCACTTTAACTGTGGGTGAAACCATTCTCTGGAATGGAGTCCTAGATGGCTAAAAAGGAGAAAACGAGATGATCTCTGCATTGTCTCTCTGCTCCCCGACAGTGAGGTACAGTTGTCTCCTCTGATTGCCACTGTGCCGCCTTCTCACAATGGACTGTTGTTCTCGGCGGCCTAAAACTTGAGATGTGTCCAAGGGAGGCAGCCTCTATTGCCATCAGGTCATTTTCTAGTTAGACTTGGGCCAAGTTAGCTTTTGGGCCCTTGTCAATGATACGCTGGCTGTCTCAATAGAGGCGCGAACACCGTGGGAGTGACCAAGCACTATACGACTGGACGTGAGGCCCACTCCATGAGATGGAGCCCATGCCTGACACTGCTCGGGTGGCCAAGGACCTGAGACCGTATAGGCTGTGGGCCTGGGGGGAAACAAACTATTGTGTGCTAAAGGAAAAATGGCAATAAAAGGCGTTCAAGTGACACTCTGCTGTACCCATGGATCAGTGTCTCACTCAGGTAGCTGCAGAGAGGCTTCCTCCTGCAGTACATGGGAACTAACACAGAGACCCACAACTGGACAAAGCGGAGACAACGAGAGACTTTGGAGCACTCAGTCTTCCATGGGATGTCTTCATTAAAGCCCTCCATCACGGCTCAGGGAACTCCATGGAAGAGGCGGTGGTGGACGGGGTGTGAGGGTAAGAGGGGATGAGGGCCACCAAGAAAACGGTGTCTCCCGAATACAACAGGACCGACGCACACGTGAATTAACAGAGATGGTGGCAGCATGCACAGGACCTCCACATGTTTAAGCCACATGGGGTCCCAGTCCTGAGAAGGGGAAGTGGATGTGATCTCCCATCCCTAGCCAATGAGCTATCTACCATTGACAAATGCTTACAAAGGAAAAAAAAAATACTTTTCTCCAACGGAGTCTCCCTGGACAGATAAACCACACTTAAGGGCAGACCCCATATGCAGCGGCAGATGGCCAACATGAATTGGACTTGATAATTTTGTAGGTATTTTTGTCTCATATTGCTTTGTTTGGACTTAAATTTTTTTCCTGGCCTTTTGCTTGTTAAAAAGAAAATAGAGCCCTTGTCACTGGTCCATCTTTAACCTTGCAATTTGTTATAAGCAGCTTTATGGATCTTTATTGCTCACTGGGAGGCTAGCACTCATTTAATCTGAATCTGGCCATGGAAGGCTGAGTATTGGAAACGTGCAACACGCAGTTACGAGATTTACCATTATAGTGTTGGAGATCTGCTTCTCTTGATAAAAATGTGAACTCCCTTTCTACCAGGGAGTTATTGACTGCTTGTCTTGCCATTTGTCTCAGAGGAAACTGGTATTTTGATATTCCTGTTGAAAGACCCCCGGCTGAGATCTTCCTCCGGGAGAGACCCCAAACCCAAGGAACACACCGAAACCACAGATCAGATGCAAAAGCAAGAGGGTTTATTTAGACCAGGTACCTGGGGCGAAGTCTCTTGGAGGACTTGCGCGCCTTCCTAGGGCAAGGGGGGACTTTTTATGGGATCCCAGGGGCAGAGGCGCGGTTACAGAAGCGAGAAGCATAGTTACAGGGTCCCTATTGGTTGTTTCAAAGAAGGCCAGGGTGAACTTGGGGTCGTATGTGTGTGGCTGATTTGGCCTTGTCCAGGCCAGCTGCTTATTCCTCAAGGCCAGGGGGCCAGCCATAAAATATCCTGATTCGACTCAACTGTCTTTCTCCCAAGGCCTCCGACCACAGTTATCTCTCTCAAGGCTGAATGGCTGGCCATAGCTATCTCTGTCAAGGCCGGGTGGCTGGCTATGGCTGTGAACTCCTGTTTTTCTGATTCCTTTAGAATGGCGTTTCTTAGGCTAAGTTACAGCGGGGGGGCGCATTTTATTGGCCCAAAGCCCCATGTCCTCATAATGGAGCGGGGGTCTTTCACTGTGTCTCAAGTACTACCCGGGAAGTGGATGGCTGTAAAGGGGTCTTCTATTCCTTTTCTTCTCCTTCTTCTCCTCCTTCCTCGAACTCACAGAGATCCGCCTGGCTCTGCCTCCCCAGTACTGGGATTCAAGGCGTGCGCCGCCGCCGCCGCCACCACCACCACCTGGCTTCCCTTTCTTCTTGCCAAGCGTTCATGATCAAACTTACGTTCCACATTATCAGAAATCTGAGTGCCTTAACCTCCTCTCACTCCATCTCTGACCCCGATAACACCCAGGCTGAGGATCCGGGGAACATTCGCTCCAGCTGTTTCCTGTCATTCTTGCTTCTGGGGTTGAGTTAGAGGCTTTGCTGTGTCTGGAGGAGCAGACATTCTGGTCAGGTCTGGGGAATCCTCGAGGCAGAGCAGAGGCCAGCACTCCCGGGGGCTGGTTAGTGCAGACACCGCTCCCGGGGGCTGGTTAGTGCAGACACCGCTCCCGGGGGCTGGTTAGTGCAGACAGCACTCCCGGGGGCTGGTTAGTGCAGACACCGCTCCCGGGGGCTGCAGCAATGGAGCTCCGTGCTTCTGTCAGGATGGCGGAAGGGGCCTGGCTGCAGCCCCATGTCCCCAGCTGCGGTGGAGCCACCTTTCCTCACGCATCTGGCCACGACTTCCAGGAAATACTTTCTCAATTTCCTGCGCCCCTCCTTCCTGTCCCCCCCAGCCCCCCTCACCGCTGCCCCCCCAATCTTTCTCACTGCTCACCAGTTCAAACACAGACCTTTATTCTTTCTCCCAGTACCGTAAGCGCTTGCTTCCCAGCCCCTCCGAGGCTATTCCGGTCTTTTGGAGACGGTGCCCAGGAAAAGCCTTTGGGTATGGGTCTCGGTTCCGGCGGGCAGGAGACAGCTTAGCTGTTGTTTCCTGATACTCCTGCTGCACTTGGCCACACGTGGACTTGTTCCCCTTGCTGCCGGTTTCTGAAGCTAAGCCGGAGAGAACACAGCGTCAAAGCCCAGAATCCCGTCTCCTCTACTGGTGCTCTGGGGTTTTCTTCACATGAATTGATACGAGTGATTAATTCCACGTACTACAACACAGTGTTTCTCCATGGGAGGTATTCTAAGTTCTAATCTCTGGTGGTATTTTTTTTTTTTTTGTGGGGGTGGTGGTGGCGGGGGAATGAGTAGTTATTTTGGCCTCAAGGAGAAACTGATTTTTGGCATAAAAAAGAGATGTTGCGTGGTGAGATGGCTTGGCGGATGATGGTACTTGCCGCTGAGCCTGATGACTTGAGTTTGGTCCTTGTGACCCCCATGGTAGATGGTGAGGACAGACTCCTGCAAGTGGTCTTCTGGCAACGGTATGTCTCCCTCACCCCACAAAATAATGAAAAATATCTGTATAGGAGATGTAGTCATGTGTTCCAAAATAGTAAAATGAAAGTCCCATGGTTCCTTTTTAGAATTAATATCGGTGGGTATGCAAACGTGTTCACATACATCTATATTTAACAACTTGTCCATGGAAAAAGAGAGAGAAATGAGGAGAAAGCCATTAAATGGCATGGATGATCTCTTTGGCACGTATTTTGGTCTCCAAATTCCATTTCCCTTGGAAAGGAATTCGAGAGGATCTGGAAGGATTGGTAAGCTTCCCGCCGAGGTCAGGGAATAGACAAGCTGAGCGTGGGACATGATGTTGTCCTGTGTGCATTAGTTACTTTTCCTGTTGCTATGACAAAATGCCTGAAGAAAGTAATGGAAGGAGGGAGCTCCTTTTAGCTCACAGTTTGACAGGACAGTCCGTCATGGTGGGGAAGGCATGGGGGCAGGAGTGTGGGGGTGGCTGTGTCCACAGTCAGGGAGCAGGGGGAGATGAATGCTGGAGCTCAGCTTGCTTTCTTCTTTTAATTTGGTCCAGGACCCTAGCCCGTGGGATGGTGCCACCCACAATTAGGATAAGTCTTCCCACCTCGATTAACCCAATCTAGAAATCTAGACATGCCCACAGGCATGTCTCCTAGGGGAGTCTAGAGCACACAATCAGTGTCAGTCATTACATTAGGAGTCAAGGATGTGAGCAAAGAGTATGACACATTTGAAAGGAGCTCATAAATCAACTTGGCAAGACTCCATTGGCCAAAGGTAGGATGAGTTGAGCATCAACAAGAATAGTTATTACTTTAGTTTAAAAACAGAATTATATTTAAATCCACTAGCATGGAAAATTACTTGAAGAAAATTCTGGAATAACCCCTTTTAGAGTGCTAGGGAACAAACTCCTGGTTTGAAATCAGGTAAGTAGAGGAAATGAGTCAAACACTTACCTTACTCGTCTTTCATGTTCTGCATATTCAGGGGAAGTCTCTTTGCACAGGCATTCCAGTTAAGGCATGAAAACAGAACAATAGAATTGGAATATTTGCTTTTGTGACTTCTAACGGATCCATGAATGCTAGTGACCATCACCACCGGCTGCTAGTATTACACACAGAGCCAACCAAGCACATCGCCATCTGCAAGGTGGCTTTATTTTTTAGACAACGCCCTGCTAAGTAGCCTCCACCCCTCACATCTGGTACTTGCTATATAGCCTACGCTAGCCTGAAAACTCTTGGCAACCCTCTAGCCCCAGTCTTCAAAGTGCTGGAATTACAGGTGTAAGCTCTCATGCTTGGCTCAAAGTGTTCTTGACTTAAAAAAGGTATCAAGGAGCCGGGCGGTGGTGGCGCACGCCTTTAATCCCAGCACTCGGGAGGCAGAGGCAGGTGGATCTCTGTGAGTTCGAGGCCAGCCTGGGCTGCCAAGTGAGTTCCAGGAAAGGCGCAAAACTACACAAGAGAAAAAAGATATCAAATACAGATTGGGTCAAACCTAGATCTACCTGGTAAATAAGTGGATAAAGGAACATGCTAAATGATAGTCTGACAACACAGTCAACAGAATCCAGACCGGAAATGCTACAGGACAAGCTGGTTTCATCATCAAATTTGGCTTACAGGGCCAAAAATGTGGAGGAGGCCTTATACATAGCCTGGAACTTAACAGATTCTTACTAGGATCTTGATTCAAGCTTAGAAACTTTTTATTAGACATCTGGATATTGAACAACAGTAAGGACTTGTTGGTAATTTTTTAGGAGTCATAACAATGTTTTCTTAAAAACAATCCTTTCAGGGAGTGGGACGATGGCTCGGCAGTTAAGAGCACATACTGCTCTTGCAGAGCACCTGTTAGCTTGATCACAACTGTCTGTGACCCTGTCTACAGAGAATCTGACATCCTCTTCTGGTCTCTGCCAGCACACACACACACACACACACACACACACACACACACACACACACACCTACCTAAAAATGAAAGGTCTTTGAAGATGAGTCCTTTTTAAATTTATGGGTGGAACAGTATGTAAGAGAACCGCTTCCACACACTTGGAGGGGAAGAGAGGGAACGAAATAAGACTGCCCAGGAGTTGATAATCGTAGAAACAGACTGACAGGTACTTGAAAGTTAATTATATCACTCATCCTAGTTTTAAATATACATCTGAAATTGTCCACAATAAAAAGGAAATAGAAAAAGCTTGCATTAACTGAACATCTGTTCCTTTGTTCTAAGCACTAGGAATTTAACTTATCCTTGGGAGAGGTCTAGAATATGCAATGTGGCACGTAAGGATTATTTTGAGCTGAAGGCTGTGGGAGCCAGATGGACCCAAGACTTTCTTAGAGGCCTCGATGAAAGGACAAAGGGAACTTTATTTCTGTGTCCTTGTCCAGAAAACAGACTTGTCAAGATCTGTCTTGACACTGGAACCAGTGCCTTGCAGGAGTCAAGTTTCTGGGGACTTGACTCTTCCTCGTAGGCTGTGGTTATCAGTCCTTAGGCAGCTGTGGCTGAGGTAGCCTGCCTTCTCTCTACATTGTCTGACTTAGCTCTCTGCTCACCTTGGCCATTCCCCCCTAGTACAGATGATGCTGTACTTCTAATAAACTTGCTTGGCGTAAGTTATCAGCGTATGCAGGACCTCCTGGTCTCGGATCCTGCTTTTGTCTTCTCTATTTATCATCCCTGGTCCTCCCACGCAACACCTTGCTGTTGGGAACCCTTATTGCTGCTGGTCTGGGTCGGAAGGCATTCGTCAACAAGCACAGGAAGGAGCTTTACCTGAGCGCTTCTTATCTGCCTAAGCAGAGCCTTGCGAGAGCAGCTAATTGATACGAATCCCATTTACGGGAGCTTCTCATCCCAGCAGTATATTAGTTGCTCTTCTCATTGGGTGACAAAGCGCTTGACAAAAAGCAATTGAAGAAGGAAGGGTTATCTCGACTCCGTGGTTAAGAGGATACCGTCTGTGATGGCAGGGAAGACCTGGTGTGGGGTAGAGTTGGTCCCGCCACTTCGCAGTCAGGAGCAGAGAATGGACCGCAGGTGGGGCCCGGTTATCAAATTCGAAGGCCCGCCTCCAGGGACCCATCACTTCCTCTAGCAAGGCTCCACCTCCTGAAGGTTTTACTGCTTTCCGGAAACAGCATGACCCGCCAGGTTCACGTGTTCAAACACATGATTCTGTGGAGGCCATTGGAGAGGGTGGCTTGGTATCGGGAGACGGATGTTAGGAAGGGATGAGACATAAAATTACCTGGCCGTTTGTTATATATATATTTATATATATATATATATAAATAATCAATTATTTCTCACCATTTGTTTTTTGAAATCTTATTTCATTCCTCCTTGTTAGACGGCACATAAACCTCAAATCTTAGGCGTTTCTTTTAGCTATCCCCTGCCTTTTTTTGTGTGTGTGAACAGCACATAACACGCAAATAAAAACCATTAGGAAAAGAAGATAATACTCGGAATTTATTTATATATCTGAGCTAAAAATCTCGTGTCTTGTTTACAGCAAGAGGATAACATTCAAGTATGTGATTATATTTGTTTAGTGTTTTAGTTTCCAAAGTGCTTTTCCACATTCATCTTTTCTTTTGATCTTTCTGAGCCAAAGACAGATGGAAGAAACAGTGTTGTTATTTCCATTTGTTCATAAAGAAACAGAGGTTAAAAAAAAAAACTTCAACCCCAAACAAAAACTGAAATAGAAGTTCGAGAAGGTTGTTATGTCTTGTCTAGAACCATGTGGATGAGGTAGGACCTGAGGCTGGATTTTAGCTGTCTTGAGACATAGTGTCTTTCCACTCTAGCCTCTGACCAACCTGTGAGTTGGGCAAGCAATGGATGCAGAGGTGGTCTGTCTCTTGCTGATGTTTTAACCATCATGGCAGGTCCATGCTCAAGGAACGTTGTTTCCAAGACAACAGGATTCAAATGCACACCTCAATCGCCCGAGAGGAGGCACAGTCCATGTCATTTCCATCCTTTTGAAGAATTGCACATTTTTATGGGCAAAGTGCTAGAAATCATGAAGCCAGATGGTTTCTAAGAACCCCTAATGGAGCAAGCAGGACAAAGGAAAGAGACATGTGCATGTATGTAGACGTGGAGTGGCATTTCTGGTGTCTGTCAACAGAAATTATAATAATCCAGGAAAATCGGGGCTCAATGCTTGAATAGAACAGAACAGAGTGAAGAAAGAAAAAGAGTTGAAATGGGAGTTGGGGGAAGGGATGGGCAAGCGGCAGGCATAGTCCTTGTCTCAGAGCCCTTTCTCTGATACCTAGAGGAAGAAGGATGGGGCGATACAGTCCGGATGGACCCTCACCTTGGGTCAAGTGGTCTGGAGTATTGCTTTTGTTCCTATTTGCTTTTCTTGAGGTATTCACTGTGGCTCCAATTTCCAACCTCTATGGAGATTAAGGGATTTTGAACAGAGCAGAGATAGAATGCATTCTTTAGACTGGCTGGCTGCATGCCAAATTTCATTATAGTTTTATTATAATTTTATTATGGGATATCTATCTTATTATGGAATGGACAATTGGAGGCTCTTTTGGATTTCTTGCAGTCTGATATTTAATTTATTCAACATTTATTGACTGAATATTCCATAGAATGCCCTCCTAAGAACTGGGATTCAGCTCTGAGTAAGGCACAACATTTAATGTACTCCATTGTCTGGACTTCATAGCTAAATAATGGAAACATCACAATCCTGTTGTGAGCTATGAAGTGACTGTCCAACATATGGCTATGGCTTTTAGGCCCCATTCATTTAGTGAAGCAGTCAGCAAATACTGCGTTGCTGTTTCCAAAGTGAACAAAAACAGCATGTGTGGTAGAGAGCGTTTGGAATATAAAAAGAACTCTGTAAGTGAAGAAGAAAGAAAAACACCCAACAGACAAATGGGCCAATAGCACAAATAAGGAATTCACAAAAGAGGAAAGCAAAGGTCTAGAGAACATTTGTAAGGTTCATGCCCTCACCACCCTGTAGAGGAATGGAGAACGCAACACCTCAAGATACTACTTTCTTTTTACAGTGTGTGGTAAAAGTGAAAATTCTACTGGGTGTTGCTTTGTGGAAAGAGGGCTTCTCGTCTGTGCTCCTGATGGAAATGGGAAAAGAATCTCTGACTTTGGGGGTATGATTTAAAACTAGATAGAAAGATGATCTCTTCCTACCCAGCACTTTCACTTTGGCCATCTGTGGTGGAGAAACTGGTCACTGCACTGGCCAGTGCAAAGGGGTTTGCTGTCCTTTTTTTTTTTGTTTATATATTTACTTATTTATGTATTTATTTGTTTATTTTAAAGGTCTATTTATTTATTATGTATACAGTGTTCTGGCTGCATGCCAGAATAGGGCACCAGATCTCATTATAGATGGTTGTTAGCCACCATGTGGTTGCTGGAAATTGAACTCAGGACCTCTGGAAGAGCAGCCACTGCCCTTAATCTCTGAGCCATCTCTCCAGCCCCTTATTTTTATTTTTTAACGATTTCTTTTTATTTTATGTGCATTGGTGTTTTACCTGCATGTGCCTCTGTGTGTGGGTGTCAGATCCCCTGGATCTACAGTTGCAGACAGTTGTGAGCTGCCATGTGGGTGCTGGGAATTGAATCCAGGTCCTCTGGAAGGGCAGCCAGTGCTTTTGTTGACTGAACCATCTCTCCAGTCCGACTGTCCTTTTTATGAAGAACAATTGAAAACAGTCAAGATAATTGCTATCAGACAGTAGATAGGAAGTGGTATATTTACATGGTAAAACATTATGTAGATATTCAGTGGAAAAAAATGACATTAGCCATACCAACGTGGATTAATCTAAAAATATAAAATGGAAAGGTGGCTCAGGACTATCTGTAGCTCCAGTTCCAGAAGATTCGACTGCCCTCTTCTGGTCTCTGTGGGCACTGCACACATATGGTGCACAGATATATATATATTAGGCAAAACACCCGTACATACAAAATAAAAATGATACAATCTCAAAAAAGAAAAAGTTAGAGGGAAACAATGGATTGTACATAATTTATGCCTTTGAGTAATTTATTGACTAATCATGAATTTGTGTGTGGGAAAACCTGGGATTTGATCGCAGGAGTTCAATTTCCCAGTACAACGATCTGTCTCTTGGGTAGATAAACTTGACCACCTGTGAAGGATTTCTTACTACCTGACTTGCTTCCTGCCGAGAGGCAACTTTTCCAATTGGCATAAAGGTTAAGGGATTTTCTTTCTTTTTGGGAGGATTGGGGATTACATGGACTTTACATGAAGGTTGATTTTTTTTTGACTTTCTGTGTTTTTTTTTTTTTTAAACTCAGTGAGTAGATATTAAGAATACTTATAATTTCTACATAAAATAAACAAAATAACAATAATATAGTGAACAACCTCATAAACTCACTTCCTAGCTGAAGGGATAAAAGGCTCGTACATTTTCAAAAGAGAACCTGAAGGGGTGAGGAGCTCCTTCCCAGTCTACATCCACAACGTCCCCACAATTTCTCAGCAGCCAAATAAGTTGAACAAATGGCTCTTTTGGGAGATTGGAATCTTCCTCTCTTGGTGCTAAGTGACTGAACAGTGATTTATCTGTGCTGGTTACAGAGGGCGAGAAGTCACATAAAGGTCTCGGAGTTGTGGCTAGATGTAAATAGAGTGTCGGAGTATATTTAGTAAATGATAATGCAAACCGAAGGAAATGCACAGCGAGAAAGATTGGAAAGGCACATTTGCTGTCTAGGAAGTAATTGAACATTTATAGTCCGGGCATAGCTAGTTCAGCCAAACAAAAAAATCAGTGCTTTTATGAAACTCAGTGGGGAATTAAAGGAATTTTACCCATCTTAGTAACTCACTTAAAAAAAAAAACCCTTTAAAATTATTATTTTCTGGGCATGGGTGTTTTTCCAGTATATATGACTGTGTACCATGTGTGTATCTGGTACTGGTGCCCACAGAGGCCAGAAGAGGGCATTAGATGCCCTGGAACTGGAGTTACATACCATTCTGAGTGCCACGTGGGTGCTGGGAATCGAACCCAGGTCCTCTGAAGAGCAGCCAGTGTTCCTAACTGCTGAGTCATCTCTGTCATCTCTCAGCCCTCAGCCCACTTTTGAAGTTCCTCAAGTCCTTATCTGAGAGGGGATTTAAGCAGGAACTAGTTAAGAGTGAATCCGGAGTGGAATAAGGAGTGGGAAGGGAGAGGAGTAGAATCAAAGAAACAGAGGCTGGAGGAAAGGGTGGGGTTTATTGCCACAGCCTTGCCTTCCCCTAGCAGTTAAAACACTGGCGGTGGGATTTGGTGAGGACCTGCAGCTTTTTACTTCCTGGACAAATTGCCTCCTGTAGCAGGGTACCTTTGCAGGGGGTAGAAACTTGTTTACTATTTAGAGCAAGAGACTGGGAGTAAAAGGGGGTGGCAGTGAGTTCTCAGGAGTTCCTGGCGGCTATAACCATAATTAATGCTACTAAATGTATACAAAATAATTAAAATAGCAAATGTTATCACACATACACATATATTCACAATTGTTACAAGTGATTCATGGAAGATGCTAAAATAAAAACTATTTATTTTAGAAGTCACTGTCCCCCAAAGTCCCAGTTCGGTCTTCACAGACGACAATGCTGGAAGACCTCAGCTCTTTCCCCTACCATGTCAGAGAGGGTTGGCAGACAGAACCCAGGATGCAGTATTGGGACATGCTTACAACAAAAATATCATTTGTTATTTATTTGTGGCTTAAATATAACCGGATATATTTTTATCTCCTGAATCTGGTAACCCAATGTTACTGAAGCACGCTGCCTTTGTTCCTTTCCTAATTCTTTTAGCCAAAAAATCTGCACCTGCAAGTATCCTGGCTGCCTCAGGAGGTCCTGCACCAGCTGATAATCTACCTGCTCCGTGACCCAGAACGAATTCCACACTGGGAAGGAAGGTACTCATCCCCTTTCCCTACTCCATGACTTCCTTCCCTCTGTCCAGGACCATCCCAGCGTTTTAGAACATTTCTGCTGCCTGCTCGCCAAGAAGACCTTTCTCTCAACAACTTCACCCAGGAGAGATGCTGGAGTGAAACCCGTAGATCTCAGTGTACAGACACACTGAGGCCCAAGCAAGAATTATGATGTCATTTCTGGGCCTAGCAGTGTCAGGGCGGGGGAGGGGGCATTGCTAGAAGTTGTTTTCAAAGGAACATGACCCTCACTGCCTGCCACACAAGCCTGGACTTCAACAGGTGATGAAGGCATCTCTACTGTTCCCTTGGGCTCTTTTCTTACTTCACTGTAATCAGTCTTGGAGTAAAGCTAGATGGAAAGTCTCTTCCACGTTGTGTGCCCCACATGTAGACTAGGACTGCATGACATTCCCTGGAGCTGCAGACTGCTGGGATCTGGTATATTGTCATCGAATGGCCAGGCTTTGACCACTTTCTAAGGAGCCCCAGCTGAGGATACTTGTGGCCAGAGGAGACTGTCTTACATGTCTTCTTGTCGGGAACATATGTATCCTTCTGGGGCACACCCATGAAGTGTGATACACTTGAAGGGATACCTTGCCCCATTCTAAGGCATGGGGGCACTTGAAGGGATGCCCTGCCCCATCCTAAGGCATGGGGGCACTTGAAGGGATGCCCTGCCCCATCCTAAGGCATGGGGGTGTCACTGAAGAAGGTGATTCAGGAGAAAAGGATAAAGGTTTCCTCTCAGGAACCAGCGCTGTTTGGGAAACAGCAGTTCTGTTTGCTTTGTTGTTACTGTTAACATGCATGTATGTGTGTATGCAATTGCTCCAAAGATAACAACATGCCCCTTGTTACAGTCTGCCTTGGTTAATTTTATTCTACACAGGTAAGCACTTCGTAGTAGCAAGCTTTCAGTGACCTTCTTCTCATCCATGTGTCACTGGATTCTATGTCCCAAATATGTTACAATCACCAGCAGACATTGTTACTTTTGTATTAACATAGCTTTTGTGGGATATAAACTCACATGCCTTACATTTCATCCATTTAAAGAGTATAATTAAATAGTTTTTATTTTAGCACTGTCCATGAGTCATTTGTAACAATTGTGTGTGTGATAACATTTGCTATTTTAATTATTTTGTATACATTTAGTAGCATTAATTATGGTTATAATGTGGCACAACTGTCATTGCTGTCTAGTTCTACTTAATCATTCCAAACAGAAATTCTCTAACTGCAGAGTAACAGCTCTCCCTTCTTGGGTCCCCCAGGCTCTGATATCTTCTGATACATTTTCTATCTTGGTGAATTTGCCTATTTTAGGTACTGTATATACGTGGAAAAATGTAATATTTGTCATTTTCTTTGTTAGAATGATGTTTTTAGGCTTCACTCATGCATTAGCATATATGAGAACTTCATTCCTTAATGAAGCGGAATAATATTCCATTGGTGTTTGTTTATTCACTCATATACTGGTGGGCCAGTTAAGGGTCGTTTTTTAAATTTAAGATTTACTTTATTTTTAAATAAGTGTATGTGTTGATGAGGTATGTACCCATGCCCTTGGATCCAGAAGAGGGTGTTGGATCTCTTGGAGTGGGAGTTACTGGAAGTTGTGACTCAGTCAGTTTGGCTGCCGGAACCTGAACTCAGGTCCTCTGGAAGAGCAGTTTGTACTCTTAACCACTGAGCCACCTCTCCAGCTCCAGTTAAGTATCTTTTAAGGAAATGAAGAAACAAAGAAAAATGCTTTCTGTACTTACCCACACATTTATTATTGAATTTTTCATTTGTTTGTGTAGAATTAAATTTCTTTTAAAAATTCCTGTATGCACTTTCTGTTGACTATGCAGAAAGAGGGGACCAAGAGTCTGCAGTCTGCACCATTTCATGATATACGCTGGGAGGAAAAATGACTGAGATGAGTTTAGGTTGTCTCAGGGTCTCGGAGGATGCATTCCTCAGTGTGAGGTCTCAGCTAAGAACGCTCGCCTCATCCTTTTGGAAATCCATGGAGATGACTGTGCTTCTGTGTCTCAGTTCAGCCAATGCTCTTGGCTGCTCAGTGGAGCTGTCCCGCTGGGTTTGACTCTGACTTCTCATTCTGGCACATACTACTCGATAATTCATCTCAGGTGTAAGTGGTCCCTTGCTCAGGGCAAGTATCAGGCGTCTCTGGCAGTCATTCTATCCTGAACCTACACTTGTATTTCTATTTGTCATCATTTGCTTTCATCCCGAAGAACGTCTTTTTAACATTGCTAAATGCTGCATTGGCATATTGGTGACTAGTTCTCTTAGATCGGAAATGTCTTATTTTCCCTTCACCTTGGAGGAATAGTTTGCTGGACATACGATTTGAGGTTGAGAGTTGTTTCCTTAGACACTTTGTGAAGGTGTTGTTCCATTGTCTTCTGGCTTGCATTGTGTCTAGTGGTGTCAAGTAATTTTTAAAAAAGATTTATTTATTAAGTATACAGTGTTCTGTCTGCATGTATGCCTGCATGTAGCTGGAGAGCTTCTCTCCAGGTCCCGCCAGGCCCCGGCAGTCCGGCAGCCCAGTTATAAAATAAACACACAGACACTAATATTATTTAAACTGTTTGGCCTAATGGCTCAGGCTTCTTGCTATCTGTTCTTGTAGCTTAAATTAATCCATTTCCATAAATCTATACCTTGCCACGTGGCTTGTAGCTTACCGGCATCTTCACGTGCTGCTTGTCATGGCGGCGGCTGGCGGCGGCTGGCAGTGACTCCCTCTGCCTTCCTGTTCTCTCAATTCTCCTCTCTGTTAGTCCCGCCTATACTTCCTGCCTGGCCACTGGCCAACCAGTGTTTTATTTATTGACCAATCAGAGCAATTTGACATACAGATCATCCCCCAGCACCTGCATGCCAGAAGAGAGCACCAGATCCTACCATAGATGGTTGTGAGCCACCATGTGGTTGCTGGGAATTGAACTCAGGACCTCTGGAAGAGCAGTCAGTGCTCTTAACCTCTGAGCCACCTCTCCAGCCCTGCTGTCATAGTAATTTAAACAAGTTATTTTTATGTGTCTCAAAAACTAATGTGGACATTGATAGAGGAAGACACTTGCTATTGACCGCTGGCCTCCGCTCACAGGTAAGCACACATACCTATCTACTCAAACACCCGAACACACAAAAGGAGGGCATTACATGCTCTTGAGAACTCAGTTTGTACTATGTACTAAGATAGGGGCTGTCAGGCAAATTTGGCTTTTAGTCTGTTTTGGTAAGACCTGTCAGCTGAGAATCGTTTTGTATTTTATTTATTTATGTTTTTATTTTGATTGTGTGGTATCTGTGTGCATGTATTCATGCAGGTAGATGTGTAGATGTGTCCTTCTGCGGCACGTGCATGTACGTAGAAGCCAGCATGTATGTCAGCGCTGGATGCCGGATGTCTTCTTCAATCTCTTTCCACTTTATTTTTGGAGACAAGGTTTGTCCTTGAACCTGAAACTTACTGATTTGGCTAGACCGGCTGGCCAGAGAGCTTCAAGGATCTGGCTGCCTTTGCCTTCCCAGCACTGGATTACAGATGATGCCTAGCCATCACGCCTGGCAAAGTTTTTGAATGGATTGCAGGGGATTCGAACTCAGGTGCTCATGCTTGGGTGGCAGGCACTTTACTGATTGGACCGTGCCACCAGCCCCCATTCTTTCATGTTTTTAAGATGTTGCTAGCCGCCGGGCGGTGGTGGCGCACGCCTTTAATCCCAGCACTCGGGAGGCAGAGGCAGGCGGATCTCTGTGAGTTCGAGGCCAGCCTGGTCTCCAAAGCGAGTTCCAGGAAAGGAGCAAAGCTACACAGAGAAACCCTGTCTCGAAAAACAAAAAAAAAACCCAACCAACCAAACAAACAAACAAACAAAAAAAAGATGTTGCTAGCCTCCCCACACCAAAGTAGGATAATATAAGGAAAAGAATGTGGCAGAGATGTAACGTGTTCCTAAAATGTTTTGCTATCTGGCTTTTTACAAGAGCGTTCGTTGATCTTGACAATAAAGACCGGAGGTCTAGGGAGGCCTCTGCCATGGTAGAACTGAGGCTCAAAAATGCTTATTTCTCTCTTGGCTTGTGTTTAAAGGAAGTGAGATGGAGACCACAGCCCACTTTAAGCTGCGGAGAGCCTTCTCTTATAGCGAGATACAGAGTGCCATTGTGTGCTGTGACAGAGCACAGCTTTCCTCTGTGGAAGTGGGCCTGGAAGCATGGGTTGCCTTCCCTGGGACCTGAAGGCATGGGCTGTGTGCTTAGTAGTGGTCAAGTTCTCTAGCTGAGGAGAGTAAGGCAGTGTGGAGCCATCTCTATGGAGATATTTCATTTGTACTGAAATGTGATTTTAGTTGTATGTTAATAAAATTGCCTGGAGATCAGAGCTAAGAGGAAGCCATTTAGCAGAAGTCCAGCGGTGGTGGCACACGCCCTTAATCTCAATCACATGGCAGGCAGAGTCCCTGTGTGTTCAAAGACACAGACAAGTGGTGACCAGAACCTTTAATCTCAGTACCAACCATAGAGACCTGGAGGTCTGTATAGACAGGCAGTGATGAGGAAGTCATGTGGTTGGGTTTACAGCCAATGAGAAGGCAGAACAGAAAGGCAATAAAAAGACAGGACACAAGAAGAACTCTCTCTCTCTCTCTCAGGGGAAGAACAGCAGCAAGCGATAAGATAAGGTGGTCTTAGCTCTTGGCTACTGCTCAGTCTCTGAGCTTTTAACTCTTTATTTGGCTCTGTGTTTCTTATTTAATAAGACTGTTTAGAATTACATCTACACATCTCTGCTAAGGCAGAGGGCTGGGACCACTCCAGTCAAAGAAGCAGAGCTTTCTCTCCTTCCTTTGCTGTTTGCCCCCCAGACAAGACCTGCATCAGAGGGAGGACAGCATGTACATGCCATTTTCCTGCCGGCTGATCCTTTGAACCCCGCCCCAGCCTTTGGGATGCCCATTCCTCACGGCGGCATGTTTTATGTTAGGTATTGGTCATGAGCAGTGCTGTTCATTATCTGGGCGGGTTTCAGACTGTCTGTCAGCCTTCCTATGGCAATAAATAAGTGCCTGTGGATCTCGGGAGATCGAAAGTCTTCTCCTTTTGTGTAATGGCCTGGTGAAAGGGGCCTGAAATATAGCTCTCTCCCGGCATTCCTTTATCATCCTGCTGTTCCATATTTAAGTTCTATTATCTGGAAGCCATTCTTTTCCGCAATAATTTGAAAGAAAGTTGCTTACAAAGGCATCAAGCAGAGGGGACAACTTGGATAGAATCAAAATGGGAGAGAGATTGAATTCTAGGTTAAATCACCAGTCTGTCCCTGGAAACTGAGGTGTGCAGATAAGAATGCAAACAGAAAACAGAGTAAACACACAGGGTGTACAGTGGGTAATGGATATTGAGGGATGATCTTGCCATGCATGCTAAACAGATACTTTTATGAGTTTAAATTTAATTAGCATCTGGAAATTAACAAGGCTAGAAAGAAGGGCAATGTGTTTTTAAGTGATGGCGATGGATAGGTACTGTTCGGAGCATATAGATAAATGAAGATTTAATTTGTAATGCATAATGAGCCAGGTGCCTATAAAACAATTTGTTTCTCAAGTTGTGATCACAGAACAAAACAATGGAACTATCCAAGGTCAGACAGTTAACTGTTAAGACTGCTCTTCTTGGGTGAAATGCTAAAATCAGCTTTGTGAAGTGGATATTGATTTACATTGCTCAAATTGGATAATGTGATTTTTGTGACACCCTTGCTTCTTTACATGGTGAGGTATGACAATAATGGTTTGGGTCTAACATCTTTTGGACATTGACCTTGGGTGGATAGGTCGGTAGGCTCCTGGGAGAAAGGAAATTGACTTCTTTTGTGCCCCCAAACGTCTTCCTTCCTTCTTATTCTTTCTTGACAGGGCCTTAGCATGCATCCCAGGCTGACTTCCAGCCCACGAGTCTCCTTCCTCAGTCTCCTGAGTGTGGGCATTGCAGGTGCGCACCGCCGTGCCTGAATGTATCTTCTCTTCTGGTATATTTCCTTATTTATAGTGTCTGGGTTTTGATGAAGGGTCTATTAAGTGAACTTGAGCCAGAGAGTAAAAGAAAAGGTCTAACTCGTTTTGAAAGCGTATTAATTGCTGTTATTACCGCACAGATCATTCTAAGCCACAAATTGAGCCTGACCTGTGCACCTCAAATGTTGATGATTGTGGGTTGGTTTCAGGGTCTGTGGCACGTGAACCGGGCCTAGATGGGTTAAAATCGGAGGGCATTTCATCAGCGGAGTTGTTCTGAGGTCAGCCCTTGTGTTGAATGCAGTGTGTGTGTGTGTGTGTGTGTGTGTGTGTGTGTGTGTGTGCTGAGTATATCCTTCACTTCCTAGACTAAAGAAGGTGAGAGGGTGATGCTGGTTTTTGCAATTAATTGGTAGTTAAGTAGTCGGGAGCTATATGGTGCACCCATGTAGATAACAGCTCTCGGGGAAGGGGGCACATTTAATGGCATGGGTCTATGGAGTGGAACGAGTTTTCAGCATCCATCTTGCGACTGACTCCCTTTCTCTTTCCTCAACATGTGCGCTGAGGTCTGGGACAAGAGCTGGCCTTGGGCAGAAGTGAATGACGGTAATGTAGTGTTGCTCCTAATTTTGGGAATGAATTTTTGTCTGTCATTTTCCTTCTCTGAAATATTCCCAAGGTTTCCCTCTTGTGCGGGTTTCTGGGAGCCTTCTGACTGACCACATGCTCCACGGACACTGATAGCTTGTATACCTCTGGGGCTGTAGAAGAATGACTTCCAGATGCAAAGGGTGGGTGAAGGTCATGGAGGGCGGCCATTCCTAAACTTGGCTCTGTAACTACTCGCTCCCTCCTGGGGAGCTTGAAAAGCTTCAAATTCCAGGCTCCACTTCTGGAAGCTGTGATGTTAGTATCCTGAGGTTCTAGGAGCTAATGTTGTCTTTGAAACAGTCAGGGAGCACTAATGGGTTGGGAACTTCTGACTGGCACCTCCTCTAGCTGTAAGTAGGAGCACTTTAAAGCTTCCGAGTGTGGAGAGCCTTACAGATGTTGACACCGGAACCACATTGCCACCTTTGACCTCTGTTGTCTTTTCAGGTCATTCTAGGGGCACAAACTCTAAGCCCCTTTCTGGTTCCTGTACCAGAAAACCTTCCATTTGAGCCAGGTGTGAGGAATGGAAGTCCCTAGGCTTTTCAAGTTCTGGGGTCAGGTCTGGTGATAAGCATGTCTCAGAGGGTTCCTGAGTGATCACACAAGGCGTTGTGTGGCTTCCTATGCTGTGTCCTGACATGCTCTGGGAGTCCAGGCAGCTTTCCCACCAGCATGAGGTGATAAGGTCAGGCAGCAAAGGATCCATACTGGAAGGGGATGGCGTGAGGATGGTGGGCTAGAAGACACAGGCACCGGAAAGAAAATACACTTAGTTACCGTCCTTTCATCATTGTGTCTAAACCAAGCTTCCGAGTGAAGAGTTAGGGGCTAGTGTCTAAGGCAGGGATGGATGCCTTTGAGCTCTTGGATGTTTTGAAATGCAGTTTCTGGAGGCTGAGGGCACACAGCCAGGTCAGCTGGGAGGGCATGTCAGCTGCCTCCTGGTGAGAAATTGGAATAAGACCTGGAAGATTTTCACGGTTCGTGCATGTGGTGTGTGTGTGTGTGTGTGTGTGTGTGTGTGTGTGTGTGTGTGTGTGTGTGAAGCTGAGGTGGGGGAAACAGTCCAACCTTTTGTTTCTGGATAATTTAAACAGGGCCATAAAGAGAGCTTCACGTCTGCAACAGTGCCTTTTATGAACAATAGTTTCCATTTATTTAGTAATGACCTTGGCACTCTTGTAAGAACAGCACATTTCTCAATCTGTCCTGGCTCTGCTGAGGAGCGGTCACACTTCCTGTCTCTTTAATCTCTCCTTCCATCTGGGCAGCTCGGGACTCTGCGGAAGACACCTGTTTTCTCGCCTGTTATTTCAGGCCTCTGCTGGTCCTGACTGTTCCTAAGGAACAAGGGGATGGAGGGAGAGGTCTGTCTTCAGAGACAGAAATGCTGATTTGTCGTTGAAAGACCCTGGTACCTCAGAGCCTGATTCTGAATTCCCAAGTGAGGCTCGCCGTTGATAATGTGCTTTTATTCTCAGGAAAATTGACATGAGCTCATTCCCTAAAAATGGAATTCATGGAGAACGGAAAGGGAGATTTTTAAACAATTAAAGTCAATCTCAGAAAAAAGGAGACACACACACAGAGTTGGGAGAGAAAAATATTTACTTTAGAAAAAGCCTCTGTGTCTTTAAGAATCTAACACTCATTTCAGAGCATTGCCGTGGTTGGGCCCATCAGTGGACTTCTTGACAGTGAGGCCTAAATGAACAAAGGAGCAGCCATGCTTTAACTGATTGTATCCCATGGTCATGGAATGTGAACTCTGCCTCTCACAGGTCTCAGGGCGATTTTGTGCTAGTTTTCTGGCTTTTTCTCAATCCTTATGTGATGTGACAGTTTGGCCGAGATTACTGATGCAATGGTCTTATGCAGCCTTCAGGACGGGATTGCTGGCTGCATCAGCCTTTCTTGGCCACACAATTCATGTCCCAGCATTGGCAATTTTCATCTAGGCAACTTTCCACAGAGTCTCCGTGGCCAGAACCTCCCATTTCACATCACAAGAGAGGCCCACGGACACGGATGCCTTGTCGGCGGCACTCAGAACCCACCACACTGTGTCACTGCCGAAATCACTGTGGCGTGGGCCTGGGGGACAGCAGAGAGATGGTACAGGAAACACCAGAACAAATGGCATCTTGTGTACGTGAAGATTTACATGAAAAAGAGTTAAGAACGGTTAGTCAAGCGGTATTAAAACGAAAGGCTCTTAAAATGGCAATAACAAAACAAGCTAGGCATGGTAGCATACACTTGTAATCCCAGAACTCCTGTAATCTCAGGAAGCCAAAATCTCCCCCAAAGTCCTGTTTGAGGGTAACTAAGTACTTCAGAGGGAGACTTCACCTCAAAGGAGTGGTGAAAAGTGACAGAAGAGGAACCTGACACTCTCTTCTGGTGTCACACGTGCACACGGGTGTGCACATATACACACTGTGGTGGTTTGAATAAGCACGTGCCCACAGGCTCATGTGTTTGAATGCTTAGGCGTCAGGGAGTCGCACTATTTGAAAGGATTAGGATGTGTGGCCTTGTCGGAGGAAGTGTGTCACCGTTGGGGTGGGCTTTGAGGTCTCCTATGATCAAGATACACCTAGTGTCTCAGTTCACTTCCTGCTGCCTGCAGATCAAGATATAGAACGCTCAGCTCCTTCTCCGGCACCACGTCTGTCTGCCCGCCGCCATGTCCCGCCATGATGATAATGGACTGAACCTCTGAACTGTACGTGAGCCACCCCAATTAAATGTTTTCCTTTATAAGAGTTGGCGTGGTCATGGTGTCTTTTCACAGCAATAGAACAACTGACTAAGACACTCACATAACCACACATAAATAGAAAATAAATCTTCTAAAATATCTGTTGTCTTAACCAAGGAAAGTAGATGTTCATAAGTACTTAGTCACCCACAAATGAGACTTTTGGGGAGTACTGTATTCCTCACAGATATCCTTACTTATATAATGATGATTAATCCCAGTAATAGCAATTTTCCAGACTCTTTAAAAAGTATTGATCAGAAAATATTCTAAGGGTGGGTTTTCTGTTGTCTGTTGCTCAAATCTTTAATGGTCTTTCTAATTAAAAGAAAAAAAAACCTGAAGCCAAGTATTGGGGTTAATGCTGAAAGATCAGAGAGACAAAGGAACCAGCCACTGCCATGTCTCACCTCACCAACTCCATGAATCCTCTGACTGAATGTCTCTGAGTCCTCAGCCGAAAGCTCTCCAGCAGGAAAACTTTAGTTCCTATCTCCTCAGGCCTTATATATCTTTCTCTGCCCAGCCATATCATTTCCTTCTTAGTGCTGGGATTAAAGGCCTGTGTGCTTCCCAAGCAAAGGCATGAGATCTCAAGTGCTGGGATTAGAGGTGTATGATTTCCAAGTACTGGGATTAAAGGTGTGTGCCACCACTGCCTGACTCTATTTCTATCCTAGACTGAGTCAATCTCATGTCATCCAGGGTGGCTTTGAACTCACAGAGATCCAGATGGCTCTGTGCCTCCCAAGTGCTAGGATTAAAGGTGTGTGCCACCACTGCCTGGCCTCTATGTTTAGTCTAGTGGCTTGTTCTGTTCTCTGATCTTCAGGCAAAGTTTATTAGGGTACACAGTATATCATCACAGTTGTCTACCCACCCGGACATGTCTGGAAGGAACTGCCCTGCTGCTTGTCAGTGGCATCTACCCATCAGGGCCACAGATTTGTCTGCATCTTGAGGATTCAAGAACCAAGCATCCATGGCTAAATACTTATTTAGTTTCTGGCACTGTGCTAGGAATCAAGGCTTCAAAGACGAATCAAACATCACCTAAAATGGCACCTCTCTTTGACATCTATGTCCAAAGACCCTGTATGTCCTCTCAGGACATTTCCATTCATGTAGGTGCCACTTACCACCTATCACCATGATCTGACCTTGGGCTTGTCCCATCCAGGTGACGGCGACTTTCCCTTTGGTAACCCTAAAGACACAGTTCATGGAATGAGTGAACAGTGAGCATGAGATGACTTTGTGAATCTAAGCAGGGGAAGATCAAGGTGAGAAACACGGCTCCCTAGGAGCATGGCTTCCTATTCCAGCGGTGAACCAATTAATCCCTGTATTTTCTTAAAGGTTACCATGTAGCTAATCTACTTAAGCTATACTTGTTTGGATTATTTTGTTATTCACAGATGAACGTAATTTTAACACATACAGTAACTATGAATTTGGGGGAATAGCCTGACGATTTCTCCTAGTTCGGCCGATTACAAGTCTGTTTCGGGGGGTGGGGGGCTGTGTGAAGCTGCCTTGGAACCAACCCTTCTCCTGGGAGCTTGGCTGGTGGTAATGGTGTCAGCTGGAGGCTTGAGTCTGGCCGGAAGTGTGTGGCTTAGAGCGGATGAGGCTTTTTTGGCAGGGAGGAACACGGTATAGAAAGAAGGTGTGTCTGAGGTCAGAGGGACTTGGGCCGCATTCAATACTGAATCTGTTGATGATTTGGACTTCGACTGTTGATTTCTGTGTTTGTTGGAATCAGTAAGCATTGAAAGCCTGTCCGTGACTGAGGTATGATAGACAGACTGTTGCTATTATAGTTAAAGTACTATCTACTAGTACCTAATGTATTAGTATACACACACACACACACACACACACACACACACACACACACACACACATATATTAGCCAAAGTGTATAAAGTTCTTACTTATGATTAAGAGGAACATGCACAGTGAGTGCTAGCTACATGAACCCCCATCAAGAGAAGCATAAGAGAATCACAAATCAAAACCTTACCTTAAAGTTTTCTTTTAATAGTCAAGATATTTTGGCTCAATAATAAGTATAAATAAGTGTATTGGTTTAAGGTTTTTTATTTTTTTTATTTTTTTTTTTTAAGACAGGGTTTCTCTGTGTAGCTTTAGCTATCCTGGAACTCTGCAGACCAGGCTGGCCTCGAAACCAAAGATCCACCTGTCTCTGCCTCCACCCTCTGAATGCTGAATGCTGGGATCAAAGGCATCCATCACCACACACGGGTAAGAGTTTAGGATTCTTAATTGCAGAAAACAGACCTAAGAATGCTAATTTTAATGGAAGGAATTTGTTGCAGGGTTTAGACACTTTTGGAATTTCCAGGAAGACCCAAGAAGCAGAATTGAAGATATGCAGCCCAGAGCAGCGCAGTTCAGAGCGGCTCCAACTATATCAGATGATCACTGGTTTGATGAAAAGTCCACTCAAGCCCTGTCCCCCACTTGGCACCTAAGAGCAAGAGACCAGAGACCCAGCCACGGCTCTGACGGGAGAGCGGAGCCTTGGGCAGCCTCACTGATAGGTTTCCTTGTGTCGTCCCCCCCACATGGCTGAAGTCTTGTGTGACACCCAGTAGACACTGGCAACACACCAACGACAAGGACATGCAGCCTGGTAGCTTTCTAGACAATAGGACCCGGATGTCTTCCTGCATCAGTGAGGCTGCCAATCATCGTGACAACTTCCGGGAGGAAGGGTTTGTTTGGGAATCACACTTCAGGGGTGTCATTCCATCAAGGCAATGAAGGTGTGTGTGGTAGAGCAGAGCAGGTCTCCAACAGCAGTCAGAAGAGAGAGAGGGAGAGGGAGGGAGGGAGGGAGGGAGGGAGGGAGGGAGGGAGAGAGAGGGAGAGAGAGAGAGAGAGAGAGAGAGAGAGAGAGAGAGAGAGAGAGAGAGAGAGAGAGAGAGAGAATGTCTGCATTGACTGGTTCTTCCTTCTTGTTTTTAGTTCCGTGGGGGTGCTGATTACATTTGGGGGGTCTCTTCCCATCATGGTTAATCTTCTTCGAACACGCCCCTCCAGTCACACCTAGAGGTGTGCTTTACCAATCAAGAGGACAGTTACGGTGAGCCATCACAGTCTGTCTGGCGTACTCACAATTCAGAGCCCCATACGAGGACTTGACTGTGGGTGGCGTATTCTGTGAAGTGATCCCAGGAAACAGGAATTGCGAATAAGGAAGAACTTTAAGACAGAGATGCTGTATTTTTAAAAATATTTATTTTATTTATTTATTTATTTATTTATTTATTTATTTATTTATTTATTTTGGTTTTTCGAGACATGGTTTCTCTGTGTAGCTTTGCGCCTTTCCTGGAGCTCACTTGGTAGCCCAGGCTGGCCTTGAACTCACAGAGATCCGCCTGGCTCTGCCTCCCGAGTGCTGGGATTAAAGGCGTGCGCCACCAACGCCCGGCTTATTTTATTTTTAATAATGTGTATGTGTGTATGTCTGGGGGTGGGTAGGGGCATGTGCTCATGAAGGCAGGTGCCCTTGAAGGCCAAAGGTATCGGATCCACTGGCTCTGGAGTTACAAGCAGCTGTGAGCTACCTGCTCAGCCTGGGTGATGGGAACCAGACTTGGATTCTGTGAAAGAGCAGTACATGTTCTTACCGCTGTGCCATGCCTCTATCCCCCAGGACGACGATATTAATTCATATCTGACATGCTTGGGTTTTTCCCACCATTAATGGAAGAGGTGTTTTTTAATTATTATTATTATTTTTAAGATTTAGGAATCTTAAGCATTGAAGGGGAGGTCGAAAGAAAAAGAAATGGCAAAGATTAAGAAAGACCCCTGCACATCTTCTTCAGAGCCACGGAGCTTGTCATTTGCAAATTCCTTCAGTGGATCTTAGGGTCGGATCTGCCTTGGTCTTTCTGGGTACTGGCATTGCTAGTCCTTTGGTTCTGTCCTCCAGAGGGACTTGGCCACTCCAGCTGCTTCTAATTCTCTGGATTCTTAACCAGCAACCAGTACGTCTTATTTATCGTCTCTATATTTTTGAAATTCATTTTCCTTCTAACCACTAATGCCTAGCATAATGAGTTATAATAAAATTTAAAAATCCAGGAGGTTTAGAGAATCCCACATATTCCAGAAGTTTTGTTTTGTTTTTTGAGACATCTCTCTTTGTAGCCCTGGCTGTCTTGGAACTCACCAGGTAGATCGGACTGGCTGAGCCTTGAACTCACGGAGACCAACCTTCTGTGTTCTGAGTCCTTTGCTGGACTGGTAACTGAATTCCTCTGGAGTCCCGACTTCACTTCATTCTTGGAGGAGAGAACATTAACCTTCAACTCTCCACCTGAGGCCCTCTTCTCAGGGCAGAATTTGAGTCTACAATTACCAGCCATCCGCCATAGGCCCAAGAACACAGCCAGGACAAAGAGATGCATGCCTCCCCCCCCCCACCCCCCCATGAAACCTGTAGGCTCAAGGAACTTCAAACTGGCCACACTGCCATAGCTCCTGCTCTGTGTCAGAATAGGACTGGCCCTCTAATGGGATCAGAGGAGTCTAAGAGTCTGTTATCAACAGCGTCGGACGCTATGTGGAGGTAGAGAGGTCTGGGAAGGCACCAAGATTGGCAGCCGTTAGTTAAGACTGTCAGCTCCGAGAAAGTGACATTACATAATAGTGCTTGTCCGGTTTTCAGGCAGTACCTGCAAGAATTACCTGAGCCATTAAAAAGTTGTTTGTGCCCAGAGAGCGTTGACATTAAACCTATAGTAGAGAAAGCATCTCAGTTTATGTGAACAATATATGGCATGTGTGTGTGCGTTTGTGTGTGTGTAAAAATAAGAACATATCCAAATCAGCCCCTCCCCGCCACCCCCCCCCCCCATAGTCACAGAGAAAGAAAGAAATCCATGGAGATTCAGAGCAAGTATTTGGGTACTGTCCAAAGTAGAAGCATATATTAATTGCCATGGTGACACTGTCTCTCCTGGTCAGCTAGAAACTAGCTGCTTTCTTGCTTGAAAGGACTGTTCCACACGGCGAGGCACCTCTTTACCACCATAAGTTCAATTTTTGAAAGGATGGCACCATTTTCAAGTTGCCTGCTGAAAGAAAGAAAATATGTGGCAGTTTCATCCAGTTCCCTCCCGCATTCCTTCTGACTGGGGAGGGTCAGTATTTTATATGCCTCACGAGATGAACAGTGCATGCATTTTTTAAAAAAGGAAAGTGGTTTTCTTTTTCTAGACCAGATGCTCAAACAGTGACAAGTCTTTGAAGGGGAGTCTATGGTACTTGACGCTAATAAACTAAATACTGTGAAAACTTGTAAGGACAAACTACAGCCTTCAAATGCAGCTCTCTGGATAGAACCTAAGACAGAAATGGCCAGGAAGCAAAGTGGGAGCGAATCAGGTCACAGGAACAAGAGGGCTCAATTTAAAGATTTATTTATTTATTTATTATATATACAGTGTTCTGTCTGCATATATACCTGCTTACCAGAAGAGGGCACCAGATCTCATTACAGATGGTTGTGAGCCACCATGTGGTTGCTGGGAATTGAACTCAGGACCTCTGGAAGAAACAGCCAGTGTTCTTAACCTCTGAGCCATCTCTCTCCAGCCCAAGAGGGCTAAATTGGAACTGTTGTTAAGGAAAGTTATCTGCAGTCTGCAACTATTGAACAGGATCATACTGTCTGTAATTGTCACACTGTCTTTGATTTAAAAATGACCCGCTGGAGATGTTTGGAACAGACCCTTTCCCTAAAGGAATATGTAGGCATGGAGAGGAAGTGGCTAGCCTACAAACCTCTCAACGAACCCTAAGTAGTGGCAGAAAGTGCTTCCCTTCAAGGTGTCAGAGGAGACTGTAGGATGCGAATACGTGATGCTGAGAGGCTCCACCACAGAAAAGCAGGGTGTCACCAACTCCCAGCAGCCTCTGCGGGGGTCAGCAATCCTCTGTCCTCATCCTGCTTCCCAGTGTGCTGTATGCTATAGCAGTCCTGCTGAAGTCCCCAGGCATATGTGACGTACAAATGGGAAAGCACCGGTGACATCTGAGCCTCCCTACCCAAGGGCAAATGACTCTAAGTTTTAGAGAGAGACCACCCGGCGAGCAAGTCAACTATCTGGGCTGAGCCAGAGGACAAGTGGAGAAAACTGTTCTGTTTTTAATTTGGCGCGAGTGGAAACAACCGAAGAACCAGATGACTCAGGATGGGCCTCCTGCAGATATGGTGGAAGCTGGTGGCAGAGCCAGGGTTTTCTCTTTTGTGGAGCACCTGAGATGCTGCCCCTCCAGGGCCTGGGCGTCGAGCATTATCACAAAGTGAATGTGAACTGGCAGCTTTACCCCCTACCCCACTTACACCCAGGTTATATAGGCCAGCAGTGGCTTTCCTGCCAGCTTAGACAGGAGAGAGAGGAAGAAACTCCTAAGTTCTGTAGAAATTCCTCTGGGGCTGGACAGGTGGTTCAGTGGTTGGGAGCACTGGCTGCTTTTACAGAGGACCCTTAGACAGCTCTCAACTGTCTATGACTTCAGTTCCAGGGAATCAAATGCCCTCTTCTGGCCTCCAAGGGCAATGCCTGAACATGGCACACAGACATATATGCAAGCAAAACACTAAAAAAAAAAAAAAAAAAAAATCCCAGCACTTGGGAAGCAGAGCCAGGCAGATCTCTTTGAGTCTGAGGCCAGCCTGGTCTACAGAGTTCTAGGACAGCCAGGGCTACACAGAGAAACCCTTTCTTGAAAAACCCAAATCAATCAAGCAAAAAGTCTAGGGGTTAGAGAGGCCGTTCAATGGTTAAGAGCAGCTGTTGCTCTTTCAGAGGTCCCAGACTCGATTCCCAGCACCCATGGAGTAGCCCACAGCTGCCTGTAACTTCAGTCCCAGGCGATCAGACTCCATCCAGCCTCAGCATCCACCACAAACACACATAGTGCTCATACATACATGCGAGCAAAACACACACACACACATAAAATAATAAACCTAAACATTAAAATTCCAGCAAACAGAAAAATTTGTGTACTTGTTACTTCCCTAACAGGGCCACTGCTGTTATGTGTTCAAAACCAAAGAAAATAGACTCTTGTTTATACAATTTCTGTTTTATATTTCCCTAATTTTTTTTTTTTTTCCGAGATAGGGTTTCTCTGTGTAGCTTTGCGCCTTTCCTGGGACTCACTTGGTAGCCCAGGCTGGCCTCGAACTCACAGAGATCCGCCTGGCTCTGCCTCCCGAGTGCTGGGATTAAAGGCGTGTGCCACCACCGCCCGGCATTTGGCATTTTTTTTTTTTTTCTGAGACAGGGTTTCTCTGTGTAGCTTTGCGCCTTTCCTGGAACTCACTTGGTAGCCTAGGCTGGCCCTAAAATTTAGTATTTTATGTTTTTGTCCCCTTATTTGCTGGTAGAAATATACATTCCTCAAATTTTGCAATTTCAATAACTTCTTTACTCTCCTAATTCTCGTAGTGAATTTGGGGAGCTCTTGGAGATTTCTAGAAACCCCACTGAACAATCCACAAACATGTGGTCTGATGTCCCTGTTTGTTTATCTTCTTTTCTCTGTGCTGAGGATTGGACCGTACATGAGTGTTCCACTACCAAGCTACATCTCAACTGTCTTGCCTTCGATGACTTGAAATTTCTTCTTCCCTGGCCCAGTAAACCTCTACACCCCAAATGTAGTCAATATTGCTGCTGAGCTAAAACAAGGAAGAAGGAGGCAGTCAGTGCAGGCATGTCCCCCCCTTCCCTCCCTCCATCTCCCTCTCTCTGCTTCTGACTGCTGTTGGAGACCTGCTCTGCTCTACCACACACACCTTCATTGCCATGATGGATGATGGAATGACACCCCTGAAGTGTGATTCCCAAACAAACACTTCCTCCTGGAAGTTGTCACGATGATTGGCAGCCTCACTGATGCAGAAAGACATCCGGGTCCTATTGTCTAGAAAGCTACCAGGCTGTATGTCCTTGTCGTTGGTGTGTTGCCAGTGTCTACTGGGTGTCACACAAGACTTTAGCCGTGTGTGTGTGTGTGTGTGTGTGTGTGTTGACACAAGGAAACAATTTGAAGATATTCTGCCCAGAGCAGCGTAGCTCAGAGTGGTCCCAACTCTACCAGATGATCATCGGTTTGGTGGAGCTAGACCCCACCCCTCCCCCATGCCTGTGACCGAAGACCCTTGCCGGCTTCTCCGAAAGGTTTTTAGGTCAGCTATTTCTCTTCCATGCCTAGATATTAATTTATGGAAAGGGTCTGTTCCAAGCATCTCCGGCATTTTATTTTTAAATCAAAGCCCGTGCGACAATTATAGACCTTGGGTCCATGTGTGATAGCTGCAGAGCTTGGACAGCTTTTTCAAACAACAGTTTAAATTTAGCCCTCTTGTTCCTGTGACCTGATTTGCTCCCACTTTGCCTCTTGACCGTTTCTTCGGTTCTATCCAGAGAACTGTATTTGAAGGACATATTTGTTCTTACAGGTTTTCATAGTATTTAGTTTATTAGAGTCAATTACCCCAAACCCCTTTCTAATATTGTCATTGTTTGAGCATCTGGCCCAGCAAATAGCAGGTGCATTTGTTGTTTGTAAGAATAGTGTGTGGGGTCAAATCTAGAGGATTCTATTCATCTTAGAGCATTCTTTTTAAAGTTTTTTTTTGTTTATTGAAAATAGATTTTTTCATGTAATATATCCTGATTATGGTTTCCCCTCCCTCTATTCCTCTCAGTTCCTCCCCACTTTCCCTCCTATCCAGATTCACATCCTTTCTGTCTCTTGTTAGGAAACAAAAGGGCATCTAAGAAACAAAATAAAATAATATCAAACAAAAACAAACAAGTCAGAATAGGACAAAACAGCCAAACAAGAAAAAGAGCCAAAGAAAAAGCATAAGAAACACATATGAACACAGAAACACACCCATGATTCCCATGAAAACAAATATAGACACAGAGCCATACCCATGATTCCCATATAAACACATATAGACACAGAGACATACCCATGATTCACATATAAACACATATAGACACAGAGACACACCCATGATTCACATAAAAACACATATAGACACAGAAACACACCCATGATTCTCATGAAAACACATACAGACACAGAGACATATCCATGATTCCCATATAAACACATATAGACACAGAGACATACCCATGATTCACATAAAAACACAAAACCAGAAGCCACAAAATATATACAAAAGACCTATAAGATTAAAAAAAAAAAGCAAGCTCTGACTTAACATTGAGAAGCAAGGGACCTCCAAAGATGCCCCTGAGTTCATTTTGTGTTGGCCATCTACAGCTGGAGACCGGGTCTGCCCTTAAGAGTGATTTATTTCCCCAGCGAGACTCCCTTGTGCTGTGGAATAATCCTTTTGTGTACTGTGAAGATTTGTCACTCAGATTGGCTTAATAAAAAGCTGACTGGCCAATAGCCAGGCAGGAAGTAAAGGCAGGATGGTTAAACTAAGGATGCTGGGAGGAAGAAGGGTGGAGTCAGAGGAGTCTCCAGCCAGATGGAAATTAAGCAAGACATGCTGGAGAGGTAAATGCCACGAGCCTTGGGGCAGCACATAGATGAATAGAAATGGGTTCATTTAAGTTGCAAGAGCTAGTTAGTAATAAGTTTGAGTTATCGGCCGAGCATTTATAATTAATAATAAGACTCCCTTGTGGTTATTTGGGAAGCAGCTGCTGGGAGGAAGAACTCCACCTACACCCTTGGAGAAAACCAATTTTTTATTTGCAAGTGGCTATCAGTTGGAGATAGCTTCTGGGTTAGGGCTGGGGCCTTGTGTCCACTTCCTGGGAGCGTTCTTGCAGGATGCTAGCTGTTCCTTATCAAGTGGGCCTCAGCCCTGATCTGTGCATCATGATGGCAAGGAAGCATTTGAGTTATCTGTCCCTTGAGCAAGGGTGAAAAATCAGAGTGAGACTGATATTGGATTTTCTACCTTTACGTAGCCTGAGTTTTCTCCAGTCCTGCTCAGGGGGGGGGGGGGGGCGCAGTTCCGAAACCCACTTATAAAATAATCACTCAGAAGCTCATATTAATTAAAATTGCTTGGCTATTAGCTCAGGTTAACTATGGACTAGCTCTTACATCTTAAAGTAATCTATACCTTGCCACGTGGCTCGTGGCTTACCGGTACTTTACATCCTGCTCCTTATGGCAGCAGCTGGTGGTGCTCCTCACTCAGCCTCTCTCTTTGTCCCGCCTATACTTCCTGCCTGGCTACTGGCCAATCAGCACTTTATTTATTAACCAATCAAAGCAACACATTCACAGCATAGAGAACATCCCAGAGCACCTTTATTATTTTTTTCCATTGAATTCATGTACTAGCCATTAGTCTCTAGTGAGAGATTTTCTCATAAAAACTCTGCAAAGTAATTCTAGCATATGGCAGTCTTTTAAGGTTGTCCGTCTGTCCCCCCCTCCCCGCAAACAGGGTTTGGCAAATAGTACAGGGCAAACCCAGCCTTTAATAACCACACAGATATATTACACACCAGGAGTTAAATTGACCATAGAGTTGTGACAAGATTAGGTGTTTGAGCACAGGCCGAAGAGTAGGGGAACAGATTTTTTTTTTTTTTTTCAGAGCTGAGAACCGAACCCAGGGCCTTGCGCCTGCTAGGCAAGCGCTCTACCACTGAGCTAAATCCCCAGCCCCCAGACATGGTTTAAGTGTCTTAGTAGGTGCCAGCTGCACCTACTAAGGAGTCGTTGAAAGCTTCACAATGGTGTGGTGTACTTTAGATTTTTGAGAGTTTTCTCCCAGGAGGCACAGTGGATTTGGCATGGAGATATGGGTGGGAAGACACCAAGTAATTGTCGTAGAAGATCATTTTAAGGTGTGTTACTTTTGTTTATGTTGCATTTGTTTAACTCTGTGGAGCTGTGTTACTGTGCCTGTCTAAGACACCTGACGGTCTAATAAAGAACTGAACGACCAATAGCAAGGCAGGAGAAAGGATAGGCAGGGCTGGGAGACATTGAGAATATATAGAAGGAGAAATCTGGGAGGAAAGAAGAAGGAGCCAGAGGAGGAGGAGGACTCCAGGGGCCGGGCACACAGGTACCCAGCAAGCCATGGAGTAAGAGTAAGATTTACAGTAGCCAGGTGGTAGTGGTGCACGCCTTTGATTCCCAGCACTTGTGAGGCAGAGGCAGATGGATCTCTGTGAGTTCAAGGCCAGTGTACAGAGCAAGACCCAGGACAGGCACCAAAGCTACACAGAGAAACCCTGTCTCAAAAAACCAACATACACACACAGAGAAGAGAACAGGAAAAGCCCAGAGGTAGATGGGATAAGTTAAGGAAAGCTGACAAGAAACAAGCCAAGCTAAGGCTGGGCATTCATAATTAAGAACAAGCCTCCGTGTGTGATTTATTTGGGAGATGGGTGGTGGGCACCACAAAAGAACAAAAACAACAAGAAGTAATGTCTACCCTCTTTTTAGAAAGTCCCAATGACAACCAAAGTTTGATTCCCAAAGTTCACCGTGGGGAACCTGCGACTTTTTTGGGCTTCCTTACAGAGCACAGGCGAGGGGCTGTGGGCAGGAGTGTGGGTGAGGTAAGGCAGCTGCGCTGGAAAATCTTCACCAGCGTGGATGGTGGCTTTCCCATGGCTGTGCAGCCGGGGCCCCTTCCCACAGTCTTTCCCTCCCTGAAGCCCCGAGGCCGTGTGCCATTAGGGCAGAACCGCATACAGCTAGCTGAGAGGAGTGGCTGGGTAACTCAGGGAAAGGTCCACTGACCCTGCCTGTCCCATCCTCTGAGGGAATGTCAACAGCCACAGCCGTGACGTTCTCTTGCAAGCCGCTCAGAGAATGAGATGGCAGTTGTCCGGCTCAGGACAGTGCTATACAGCATGGTGTTTTAGTAGAGAAGGCAGGGAAGGATGGCAAGGACTTTATTAGGCAACAGGGGAAATCATGGTTAAATATTGGTAAGATCTGGCCATTTCAATAAAAGGAAGCCTTGTAATATTCCAGATTAATTACCTCAAAGTCGATTGATTAAGGTAAATTAATTAAATTGGCCCATGAGGTGGCTCAGTAAAAGCACTTGCTGCCAAGCCTGATGATCTGAGTTCAATTGTTCTCTGACTTCTACAGGTACGCCATGACATAACCATCTCTATAAAATAAATGAATAAAATGTCATGTTTTAAAAAGGCATACAATGGGCAGAGCCTGATTTTAAGGGATATAGGTACATATGGTATCATTCTACAGTAAATCCCACTTCTCTGGCTACCAATTAAGTTCTCTTCCCCATCACGTGGTCCTGCTGGCCACCACATTTCATGAGAAGCTGTACTGATTGCTTTAGGAAAGAGCATTGCCCAAGCTCATTAGTCAGAATCTCCCGAGAACTTGGTTTACAAGTGAGAGAAGCCGCCTAGACAAAAGGACATCAAATAGGGATTGAGGAAAGCTATGAAACATCTAGAAGGACTTGTGGAAGGGATTCCCTGTGCCTTTGCATTTGGAGAGGAAAACACAAGGTGTGTATGTTGTGTGAATAGGTGTATGCATGTTCACATGTGTGGACACACATGTGCATGGAGATATGAAGTTGGCTTTGAGAGTCCTTCTGAATCACACTCCACTTTATTCATTGAGGCAAGGTCTCTCAGTTGAATCCAGAGCTTTCAGATACGGCTGCTCTAACCCAGATCACTCTGCGGATCCACTACAGGTGGGCTGCGAATAGCCAAGCTCCAGTCCCCAGACTTGGGCAGCAAGCAAGAGACAGCTGCGCCATTTCTCAGTCTGTCCTCTGTCTCTCTCCTCTCTGTCTGTCTGTCTCTCTGTAGAACAGGCAAGCCTGCCAGAGTGCATGCATGTCGCAGCATTACTGTGGAGGTCAGAGGATAACTTGTGGGAAATGGTCTTCTCTTTCCACCATGTAGGTTCCAAGGATCGAATTCAGGTTGCTAGACCTAGTGGCAACCGCTTTTACCTTCTGAACTGTGTGTTTGTGTGTCGGTATGTGCACCTGCTCTCAAGTGCCCACAGAGACCAGAGAAAGATTTGGGTTGTCTAGATCTGGAATTACAGGCAGTGGTGAGTCCTTGTGTGGGTGCTGGGAACTCGCCTCTAGTCCTCCACAAGATCACCACCTAGACTTTACCATCTCTTCAGCACCTCGATTTTTTTTTTTCTGAATAGGATTTAATAAGCGGGGACTATAGGAGGAAAAAAGTGGATAAATTTGACTTCTTAAAAATTAAAAGCTGCTCTCAAGCATTCATCTTGCGGGGGATGGGGGCGGTGTTCATAGGGCGTGTATTGGACAAAAGGCCCATATCTAGAAAATAGAAAACTTCTCTTTAAAGTCTTGTGGTGCTGGGGACAGCCCAGAGCCTTTAATATGCTGTGTAAGCACTCTGTCACCAAACTACATCACAGTCTCTAGATGTACGGGGACTCTTAATAATAAGACAGGCTTTCAAAAGTCAACAAAAGAGTCAAACTGTGCCCAAGAACTCTGAATGGAAAACAAGCAGAGATGCTATTAAACAGCACTTATTAAGAAAACATAAATCAAAGCTACAATTTTGGAACACTCTGGCTTTTCTACCTGAGAATCTAAAATAGACAAGACTGACAGTACCAGTGCTGGAGAGGACGTGAACCCACGGGAACGTTGTCGATTCCCTGCTGTGGAGACGTAGAATGGTGTCTCCACTTTGGAAAGCAGTTTGAGTTTCTCATAAATGAAGCAGACACTTCCAGTATGGCCTGGCAATCCCACTTCTAAGTATTTATTTACTCAAGAGAAATGAAAACCTAACTGTGTCTACACGAATTCCTGTGTATGGATTTTCCTAGCAACTTGATTCATCATACTCCCCAAATGGAAACAATCCAGATGTCCATCAACAGTAGAGAAACAAACTGCCCTTTGTTTGCACAGTGTCTTATTACTAAGTAACAAAAGGGAACTAACCGCCAGTCCTCCAAACAGCAAGGTGATCTCCAAACCGCTGATGAATGAGAAAAGTCATCTTGCGTACTGGACGGTCTTATTGATATGAAATTCCAGAAAAGCCGACCTCTGGAAGTAGAAAGCAGACCAGTGTTTCCAGGGTGGAGTCGGGGTGGGGCCAGGTGGAGGATGTGGACCCCCTTGTAAGATGCAAAGGAAGTTTTGGAATGATAGAAATCTTCACTTGATGTCGGTCTGTGGGAACTCCTGAATTACACACTCAACAAGGAACGCTTTTTATTGCATCCAAATAATATTCTACTACAATTGGGGGGGCGGGGAGAGAAAGAGGGTGGAGTCACAAGCCTCAGAGATAAAAATCAGGGGCTGGTGGGACCCTGTCTTCTGCTGTAGAAAAATGCAGCGAGGGGAAAGCTGGAGAAGATGAACTGGCTGCAGAGAAGCCACAGGTGAAGCAGAGAGGGACGTTTACAGCTGTTTGAGTCCCTGGTTCCACATCTCCCCGCCTGACTGTGTGGGTTCTCTCCCGTCTGGGCTCTCTGACCCTCTTACTCAGAAAAGCCGCCCTTTTTGGCCTGACACATCTCATTGGCTTTCTGTCACTTGTGATGAAAAGGCGTCCCAGCCAATGAGGAAGCAGGCACCTTGCATAACATTTCTTCTGGATGCCATCTTTGGGGATTAGAGAATTTCTTGGCATTGTCTAAGTGCACCATATATTGGAGAGGCCATGTTTGTCCAGGATTTCTGAGGACAGTCCAATGCTGGAGTGAGACCCTAACTTCCAGGTCAGTCTCCGTGACACCCTAGTTGTACAATCTTGCCCCACTAGATTTCTCTTCTCACACGTGAAAGAGTGAGCTGATCCTTGGCTTAACAACTTCGGATTCAAGCTGGCGCCATATTTAAAACAGGCCCAAATAGCACTGCTCTGATTGATGCTGCTGCTGCGGCGGCGGCGGCGGCGGCGGCGGCGGGGGGGGCGTGTTCCTTGTGTCTACGTGGGGGTCAGGAGTGCGCAGAAGTGCAGCTTATGTGAGTGCATTCTTGTGCTGGAAGACTGCATCATGGAGGGAGTCGTCAGAAGCCAGCAGACTGTAAATACAGGAGCAAAGAATGTAAGCACACCTCTAATGTGATGGTAGGGGAAGCTGGACCTATAAGTAAATGTTTGGAGTTGAAGCCGAGACAGCATCCAGAGCCAGGGATCTGGTCTCCTTCACCCAGGGGGGCTGCATCTCTCTTCCTTATGGTACTTGCTGTTCAGCTTCTAAAGGATCCCCGAGTGCCTGGAGATTGAAGCCGAACCTGGCTTGGGGGGTCACTTTTTCATCCATCCTCCAATCCCCTGGTTCATCTCAAATTTTTATCACAGTGTTCCTGTCATGAATGGTTTACTTAAGAAGCAGGGTACTGGACATTCTGATACCTGCAGGACGCTTCTTCCTCTCAGGGGCACCAAGCTCTTCTGACTGGTTCCCTAGATCTAATCGACCCATCTGCATCCGCTGCCCTTTGTTCTTGGTTCTGTTCCTCATGAGCCTCATGTGAAGACGGAGCTGCTGGGTGGGTTGAAAACCCATTCAAGGTAAGTGTGGCAAGGATGGCTAACCGGCCACTAAAAGTGTGTGGTCTTTCTTCAGTGTCCCAAGCAAAAGCATTTCCCAGAACCCCTTGCTTCTCGGTGTGGTCTGAAAATGAATCATTGCTGGTGAAATGGGAGCAAATGTGATGTGGGTTGTGTCTGTCATTTGCTGATCTGTCCCCTCCCTGCCCTCATTATCTGTGTCAGGTTGGCCCTGGCTGGACTGGACAGAGAGGAAGGGAGGGAAATACAGGGTAGTTTAGGCCTTATCTGTTGGCATTTCGGTTGTACCTCTGTGATTTCAGATAAAGTATTCGAAGTTTCTATGACTCCAGTCTGTAAATATACATATATTTAGAATGACAGTATTTAAAAGCCTTAACAGTTATTTATGCCATGAAAACAAAGTGGGGGGGGAAGGTCCCCTGCTACTAGGACCCTCTGAGAAGCCTTGAGGTGACGGTAAAGTTAAAAGGAATATGGAGAAGCCCCTCCTATGTGCAGGACTGAATGATCTGCCTTCTAACTCTCCTCACCACATGCCTGCCCTTCTTGCCACTTGGGAAACCACATCTTCCTTTTCCTTACATGGACACAGTCCATACATTTCAGTTATTTGAAGTGCATGGTTTGCAGCGTTCAGCACATTCGCAGGGCAGGACTGAAAAATATGATCGCCGTGGTTGATTTCAGAGTCTTTCAATCATCCCTAAAAAGAAATCTGAGCCCTTCAGCTGTTACCTCACTCCACCCCCTCCACACTCTGATTTTATAGAAATATAAATGTCTGTGCTTCTGTCCTAACGGGAGGAAATCAACCTGCAGTAAATAGAAAGGACTCACCCAGCATGCAGTGTGCTGTGGTGCCCGGCTTCTTTCACTTAGCAGCGTGCTCTCAAGTTTCTTTGGTGTAGTGTGTCATTTTTTTCTGGGGAGTGAGGGGAAGGCTATACCATCCCAGCACATGGATTCTTCATCCAGGCATCACACCACAGATTTCTGTTTCTACATTTTTAGCTCCCATGAATCATTTTGCTGTAATATCCACATATAATTTTTTTTGTTTAGATGTAGGTTTTTATTTCCCTTGGGCAAGTCTCTGGGAGTACACCTCCATGTCTGATCAGTCCAGGGCTGTTTTATAAAGTCCCTGGTGTTGGGGGTGAGACGCCTTGTTTCACCTAGCCGTGAGAAGCTTGGCTTCTAATATGTGTGCACTTGTTTTTGTTACCTATGAACTTTTATTCAACTGCCCCAGTCCTACATGTTTGTTTTGGCCTGGGTCGGTGTAACTCCATCCTGTTTTTGTGCGTTCTTACCAGACAGTCTTCCTCATTCTCATTCTCATTCTCATTCTCATTCTCATTCTCATTCTCATTCTCATTCTCATTCTCATTCTCTCTCTCTCTCTCTCTCTCTCTCTCTCTCTCTCTCTCTCTCTCCATTTTGTTCACTGAGGGTTAATTTTTTTCCCTTTGACACTCTGCTTTGGTTTTGGTGGGACTCACGGGTTACTGAAATAACGAGAGGGTTTTTTTTTCCTTCCATTTTCTATCACGTTAAAGACTGGGGGCTGGAAGTGAGGGCTGTGAGAGGGCAGGGGAGGCAGGAGGAAAGAGCTCAGGTTCCTGGAAGCTAGGGGATGCCCAGGGCTGGCCTCCACAGCGCCTGTGCCCTGGGCGGCTCTCCAGGCCTCCGCCCAGCGCGCCCTGGCTCTCCGGACAGTACGTGCTGCTCGGCACTTGCGTGAAACACCTGCTCATGGCGAGTGCCAAGGGTCCAGGAGCTGTTGGAGACTCTATATCCTGTTTGGGAATTGGTTCAAATGAGATCAGTGACTCTTCCCTGCACCAAGACAAGTGTTTTGAAGGGTGGAAAAGAAAGAGGAGGGGACCAACATGGATTCGTGTTTTTGGAAAGTGGTGTGCGCACGCAGCCTCATTCGACCCCCAGCACCTCCAGGTGCCTGCAGACGCTGTGGGCCGGAGGGATAGCCCCGCGCTGCTGTGGGAAGGGCAGGGAGATCTGGGTAAAGATGCTTCCTGGGCATCAAGGTGGGAGACCTCTTTGCTGCTGTGGCAAGTTTCCTTCCCGTTGTTACTCATCCAGTTAACATTTGCTGAGAGTCCCGTGCCTGGCGCAGCCCTCGCCCCTGGCGACACAGGTCTGATTTCCTGAAATTTACAGCCTTTAATTTCCTTTTTTCTTCCCACAGTCTTCTCCAGTCTCCATTTATTCCTTTCTTGTTTTCTTATGCTTTTCTATACTTATGTGTTAAAGGGACACATTGAAGAATGTATTCCATGTCAGTGTTTCATTTTCTGCATTTACATAGAGAGAATTTAGAGTTGGGAGGCTTTGGCACAGCCTAAGGGTAACCCGCGTCTGCAGAGGCCTCCTCTCTTGCAGAGGATGAAGCAGGATTCCAAGTCTATATCAAGAAATGTGGTAGTTGCAGGTGTGGTGGTACGCTCCAGTTACTCCAGCACTCAGGAGGCAGAGGCAGGCAGATCTCTGTGAGTTCCAGGCCAGCCTGGGCTACACAGGACTATACATTCAAAAATGTATCCCATACCCATAAAACAGCCAGCTGACCAGGCAGGCAACCAACCAACCAACCTACCAACCAACCAACCAACCAACCAACCAACCAACCAACCAACCAAACAAAAAGCAGTGGAGCAGTGGCCACACATCTTCATCTAATCTATGCTCTGGTGGCGATGTTTCCCAGAGAAATTAAGTTCCAGGAGTGTGTGTGTGTGTGTGTGTGTGTGTGTGTGTGTGTGTGTGTGTGTGTTTGCTTGTGCCTGCCCAGCTAAACAACTGTTATCTTGGGGGAGTTCAGCTGTTCCTACTTGCACAAGATTATCCAGGCTGGGATCGTCAACAGTTTACATCCCCTCATAGAGGGGTGGGAAGGGTCACGAGACTGTCAGGGTCAGCTGAGTATCCAGCTGCTCCCATCACGTGCTCTTTGCAACTGCATTTGGCCTCCAGGAGGGGCTAGGGTCCACAGGCTGGGGGAGGCTAGGGAAGGGGGACTCCATCTATGAGGCTACGGGAAAGGCTTCATTCCTGCTGGGTAAAGACTTTGCAGCGTGGCCTCTGGCGGGTGAGGAGAGGCGGGGGAGAAGCACCCACACCTCTGTAAGGAAGCCCTCATCCGTGTGCCATAAGTGAGCCCTGTAGACACATTGGTTTGTCTGTTGGGACCTTAGGAGGAGGGGTAGATGCTGTATATTTCTCCTCTTGGGATGGAATTCTGGAAGCAAGTGTGTCAGGAGTGTCTGGAAGGCTGGGACAGCACCACTGACTCGAGGCACTGGAAGGCTCGCCTCTGGATACAGTGCAGAAGTGTCCTCTTAAAAGTGGCTCCTGATTCCTGTGAATACTTGCTCTCCACCCCATCAAGGTTGTGTGCCTGCGGTCCTTTCCACACACCTAGGCTTGGGATGGCTTCGCTTCAAGGCTTTGCCTCTGACCTGAGTGATCCCACCCTGGTCCTGGTCTCCTTCCCAGTCAGAGGCCAGCAGGTCTTTGGCATCTGCTCTGCTCACCTCTTTTCTCGGGAGTGGATCGGTGTCTCTCTATTCAGGGCTGTAGAGGCAGCAATTTGACTACTAAGGAACAGAATCTATTTTAGTTGTTTTGGGGCACAGGACTCGTGGAATTCATAGAAAAGCCACACCCGTAGGCCTAGAGAATGCAGAAGCCAGGGCAGTCCCAAGGAGGCCAGTAGACAAAGTTCATGGACCTTTACTCAGGGTCCCATCATTGACGTGGCTCAGGTCTTAGCTACCCCAGCTTTTGCATCCCTCCACATAAACCGTCAAGAGAAAGGTGTGCAAATTCCTTGTGCTTAAAGATCCACCCCAGTCCATTTAAGGATGGGCGGAGATCAGAACTTGGTGCCAGGGACCTAGGACAACTCTTGGTGCAGCTATGAGTATGTATAGGTCACTTCCTAAGCAGGGGAGACAGTTCATAATTAAATTACAGGGACAAATCCCTAGCTTGGACCTGAGCACTCAGCTCCTCCTCCTCCTCCTCCTGGGTTTAAGTATGCTCAAATGTTGCTTCCATGCTCTTTGTATAGCTACTCACTTATCAAGCAGGTCTCGTGGAAGGCACTGACCTGTGATTTATGTGTCAAAGAAGGGCCAGGGTGTTTGATGGGCACACTTATCTGCTAGAGAAAAAACATTAAATGAAAGCAAATGGACCGGGCCGGGCACATGCGCATTTCATTGCAATCCGGCCCCTGGCCAAGTCACACTGGCTTTCAGGTTGCAGATCTCCATGCAGCTGAAGCAGAGTCAAAAGGTCTGTCAGTGGCTGAGCTTTCCGCCTGGTTCCTTCACTATCGAAATGATTTTTGCAACGACCTTTTTTTTTTTTTTTTTTTTTTTTTTTTGAGACAGGGTTTCTCTGCGTAGCTTTGCGCCTTTCCTGGAGCTCACTTGGTAGCCCAGGCTGGCCTCGAACTCACAGAGATCCGCCTGGCTCTGCCTCCCGAGTGCTGGGATTAAAGGCGTGCGCCACCACCGCCCGGCTCGACCTTTTTATATATATATATATAACCCTTCAGAGTTAAAATCCTAACGTGAAGCCAAAATCCAAGCTGACGACACCTTTTAAAATGAGAGTTATCAAGCCACAGTTCCAGAGGGAAGGCCTCTTTGACCTAATACCGAACAGAGTCCCTTTGAATGGCACAGAGCTGAGTTTTCATTAAGCTGCTGGTAGTGAGCACCCTGCATCCCTGGGCTCTGGGTCCTGGGTCTTTATCAGCAGCAGGCTCTAGGTGGCGCTACAGCGCAACTTTAGTCGCTGCAGAGCCTGGAGGGATGCAGAAAATCAAAAGGAAATTTAGCGCTGAAGGAAGTTAGCTACATCATTTAAGGAAAGGGGTACAGAAACCACCACGCAGAGGCTTCTGGGGAAGAGGCAGGGTGGGAGTGGGATGAGGGTTACTTTTTTAGTGATACATGGAAAGTCTGGTGTGGCAGGGAATGTAGAACTAACTCGTTGTGGTTGGTCTTGACCCAAGAATCACTGTTCTCTTTCCTCATAGGAGGTGAGCGGGCCAGCAGAGGGAATGGAAAGCCCGAGAAACAGAATAATAATGAGACAAACACGAATTTAAAAAACTTTTAATTGTAGTTGTCTTATCTTGAAGGAGAATTTGGTCTGAAGTCCATGAATTCCTTCCCTGATCGTACTCCTGCATGACCACTGAATTAATAAGCGTGGCTAATGATTACAGCAGGGTAGAGAATCATGGTAAGTTACATGGGTTGAAGAAAGGTACTTGTTCATGAGTGGTGAGTGAACAAAAAACTAAGAGACATATTGAATGTCTTTTCTTAAACATAAAGTTGAGTTATGTTAGGTTTGTGATACAAGACTGACAAATTTTAATGGCTTTGGGGGTCCATGTAAAGTCCTAACCTGAACCTCATTTTCTCAGGACAAGTCTGTCTTCTGTTTCTGATGGTACTGATGACTGGACCAACAGCACCAGCACAGAACTTGTTAGAGAAGGAAATATTATCGCCCCACCGGGGCCTTCTGTGTGGATTCATCTTCATCATCTACAAGACTCTATTAGGACACACTTAATAGGCTATTTATAGACAACGTGTGTGTGTGTGTGTGTGTGTGTGTGTGTGTGTGTGTGTGTGTGTGTACATGCGTTCATGCATGAGTGCCTCCAGGTATTTATATATACCACAGGCATGCTGGTGTTCACAGAGACCAGAGGAGGAGGATGTCAGATCCCTGGGAATTGGAGTTGCATATGATTGTGAGCCACCATGTGGGCGCTGGGAACAGGACTAGGGGTTCTCAGGAAGAGCAGCATCTGCTATTAACCTTTGAGCCACCTTTCCATGACATGGACCCATAAATCAGAAGCTCTGGGGATGAGCCTTAGTAGGTTAGAGTTCAGCTGCTCCTTCAGGTGGCCCTGAAGCCTGCTGAAGTTCAAGGACACTTGCTTCAAAGAGTCTCTCAAATTCTCTCGGGGTAGAATCGGAAGAGGTAGACATTCAGCAGACACTTGAGTCCCTATTCAGTTAGCAATGTGATGATTAAAATTGCCTGATATCAAATCCCGTATTGTTTAACCTATTTTCTTTCTTCATTTGTAGAAAATGTGGTCCTCTTGCCAATCGTTAGTAGGGAAATAAGCAGACCTATGACTACATATGTAATAAGTCTGCATGAAGAAGATAATTCTACCTGGAAAGATGGAAGGAGAAGTGCTTAGAGAGTTGTGAGGGACTCTGGGCAGCCTTGAATGGTGAGAATAATCAGGCAGAGAAGGACTTGCGACTTTGAAATGTTGACTTTCGTTATTGTCAAAGAAGAAATGTGTCTACTTCAAAACATAAAGAAGTGAAGCATGTTGGGAGGGATTGAGTTTCTCTTCTACCATTGGTTAAAGACACGAGCTTGCGAGTCACCTATTCAGAGGGAAAAACCCTGCTATTCTTGGACTTTGATTTGGTGAAGTAATGTCTACAGATTTCTGAGGAACCCGGTGACTCAAGAATATTCTACTCAGCCAAAGTGTTGGTCAAATCTAACAACAACAAATACTACATTCTCACGTACCAATGAATTCAAGAATGAACACACACCTTAGGAAAATAATTATTCAAGGACAAGAGTCAACCAGGTCAGAGGTAAGATGAAAGACTCATGAATACAATAGTCATAGCAAAAGAATAGTGATGAGCTTCGAAGAACCAGGTCTAAGTAGAAGTAGACATTTTAGTAACAGGATAGAAAATGGATCTTATCTTGTTTACAATGGGCTGTAAATCAGACTCTGAGAATATTGACTTCCTCAGCTCCCTTAGAATGAGGCTGAGCTGGGCGGTGGTGGCGCACGCCTTTAATCCCAGCACTCAGGAGGCAGAGGCAGGCAGATCTCTGTGAGTTCAAGGCCAGCCTGGGTTACCAAGTGAGTTCCAGAAAAGAAAGGCGCAAAGCTACACAGAGAAACCCTGTCTCAGAAGAAAAAAAAAAAAAAAAAAAAAAAAAAAAGAATGAGGCTGAGTTTTAGAAATGACCAACCACTTTGTGTTTTTTGATATTTTTTTCCTTAGAGAACTTTTTAAAAAATAAAATAAAACCTCTTATGCCCCCCGCCACATCTATGTGATGTTTCTTTTCCTTTTTTCCTTCAGAATCATTTCCATTTGGTAAGTGAAACTAGACTTTACTACTTCCTTTAAATTAAAACTACCCAATAAAGTATGATCTTATTTTATTGAACATATTTTCCTATGTCTATCTACCTTTCTTCTTTCCTTATCTCGTAGGAATTGAACCTAGGGCCTCGGGAATGCCAGATAAACACTCTACCGCCCAGCTACCCCCCCAGCTTTCTTTTTACTTTGTGTTTTATTTATGTATATGAATGCTTTGCTTGCATGTGTGTATGTATATCACGTGCATGCCTGGTGCCTAAGGAAGTCAAAAGAAGCCATCAGATCCCCTGAACCTGGGATTATGCAGGTCTGTGAGCTTCCCTGTGGGTGCTGGGAACTGGACCCACTTCCTCGGAAGCCATTGGCCCAGCCCCTGGCTTTTGTTCCTGCACAGGCTCTCACGAGGTTGCCCAAGTTGGTTTCAACTCGTAACTGAGGTTTAAAGCCTCTGTTAACGGGCCCAAACCGTCTGTTTGTCTTTCTCTCTTTGAGTAATCTCTTTTATTTTCATGGTTTTAACTTTTACCTATTTACTTGTCATGTTCAGGTATTTATTTACCTTTATCCCTGATGACTTATCTGAGTTTCAGAATTACACATCCATTTCTCCTTGGAGAGCACCTGTTGGCTGTTCAATGGACAGGCACTTGAACGTGTTCAAAGTCAGACTTGTTTTTCATCCTAATTTGCTATGCCTGATGTTCTTGTATTTCCTGACTCCACTCATGATTTTACTGTAAATGGATCACGCCCGCCATCCCAGATTCCTTACCTTTCCTTCATCCTGGCCGTCCATTCAGTCGCCCATTGGTCACATGTCCAAACTAGATTCTTAAAACTATCCTTGATTTTTCCTTCTTCCTTCACACTTACCTTCTGACTGGTTGACAATGTCACTTCTTAAACAGGTAGCTTTCCCTCCCTCTTTCCCTTAGTCACCGCTACGCTAGACTCCCGGGGACCAAGCCTTCAAGCTCACAAGCATGTGCAGGACATGGAATTCAGACCACCACAGACACCAAATGCTGGTGGGGATGCAGAGAAAGAGGAACCTTTGTTCTCTGTTGGTGAGACTATAAACTGCCGCACCCACTATAGACATGAGTATGGCAGTTTCTTAAAAATAACTAAATCTAGAACTACCCTATGATGTCGCTAGACCTCGTCTGGCATCTACCCAAAGGACTCCACATCCTACTCCAGAAATCAGCTTAGATGCCCATCAACGGATGAATGGATGATGAAAATGTGATACATGTACACAATGGGGTTTTATCCAGACATAAACAGTGAAGTTATAAAATTTGCAGGCAAATGGATAAAACTGGAAATATATTAAATGAGCTAACCTAGGCTCCGGAAGAGATATACAGCATATTCTTTTGCCTGTGTAGATCCTAGCTTCCAATTTTTTGTTTGCTTGTATGCTTTCTTTTTCTCCTTTTTGGGACTGAATCTTAGGTATCTCATACTGGCCTTGAATTTGCTAAATAGCCAAGGATGACCTTGAACTTCTGACCCTCCTACTTCTACCTCCCGAGTACTGGTTTTCTAATTTTTACATATGTGTACTTATGGAGGAGTGAGTTGGTAGAAGTCATAAAACTAGGAAAAGGCCTGTGAGAGAAGAAAAGGAGGCCTTAAGAAAGAGGACCGGAAGAGGTAGCAGGGGACGATGAATTGAAAGCAGAGGGGACATTGGGAGTGGCAGGGTGCAAGTAGGGGGCCAGGGCAGCAAGCTAGGGGAAAGGAGGGGGAGAGTCAGCCACAGTGAAGTATGAATGGGCATGTCATAAGGAAAACAGTTCCTTTGTATGCTAATTATAAAGGACTAGCAAAGAAAAATAATATTGCCTATTACGCAATATGGCACACAGTAGGCTTAAGAAGACAGTTGTCTGCGAACAAAGCAATTGCTAAGCATATTCCCCGTCTCCCTTGGGCACAATTGGATGAGTGCCATGAACTTGAATAGCACTCCATTTTTCTGAACTCAGGACAGATGTCCTCTCTTCTGTGGACACACTCTTTCGTCAGCTCTCTGATCCTATCGACTAACTAACTACTGTCTTAGACGCCTTCACAGGATTTCTTCATCTCTTTAGTCATTTGTCCTACTCACAGAAGCCTGCCTACCAGAGAAGTGTGTACTAGGTTTTCAGTAAAATGGTGCCCTTTGTATTGCTGGCCTTCATGGCGGAGCTCAAACTGTTAGCCTTACAATGCTCCCATGGGTAGGCTCTGTGCATGAGGTGGGTGCTGATGACCGATGTGCAGGAGTCCTGTGTGCTCAGTCCAAGCTTAGCTGAGGTCCTCAAGTTCTTAAGAACAGTCTAGTGTCAAGGTTAATTGCTCTGGTTTTGGAGTGAGGCAGGTCTGGTTTCTAATCTCACATGCACAGCTCAGCGGACTAGCTCCTTACTGGGAACTTCACAGGGATGTTTAAGAATGTATAGAAATAGTGTTCAACTGTGCAGGGCAGATCCACATGCAACAAGTGGTCTCCTACCGCATCTACCTCTTCTTCCTCCTCTTCCCTCGATGATAATGCCTGCTCTGCTTCTCGGCTTAGCCCAATCATCCTTTGGTCCTCCTGTTCTGAAGCTGCGTCTTAGTGATGAGCTCTTGCGAAAGGCCTTGTGGACACCCTAGACAACAGTTGCCCTTTTTTTTTTCCTTCTCCCTCTACTGGGAGATGCTTTTTATTTTGAGGGAGGCTGTTTATACAGGGATTATTTAGCATTTTTATTCGTTGAAGGTGTCGGCATAGCTGCAGTCTGTAATTCTAAAGAGAAGGCGTTTAGCTGTGCCTTTCTTTGTTTGCTGGCAACATTTCTGTAGATAAGCAGCCTGCACAGTAAATAAAGTGCATTGTTATTACATCGCCTAGCAATTTACCTCTAACAGACGCCTGTGCCTGCTATAATGACATGATAGCTAATCCATACCCCTGCATGATTTTATCTCCTACTGGAGGAGGCTGGCAAGTTTAAAGGAGATGCCCTCAAGGATCAACCAGGGGAAAACCAATTTTTTTTTTCAGGAGGTACACCAGCAGTCAGCGCCCAGATTTTGAACAAGTACTTAATTTCAGCATCAATTACCTTAAGCCTCCCACAAGTCAGTTTTACCTAAAGCATCCATGGAAAAGCAGTTTGATTTAATTAAGGAAGTCTCAAAATCCTGGAGTCTGTGGTTAATACACAGGCTCATTTTTTTTTTTCCCTATTACATTAGAAGTTTTGGATATGCAAACGGTTCATCATCCAACTTGCCTTAAAAGCAAGTAACAACTGCCTGTGGCGACAGACAACAAACCTTGGTTTCATTTCTCTAGCTTTCTGTAAGCGTTTGATAAGATTCTCAGAGTGATGCTGTGGGATGCCATGACAGGCATGATTTTTATAGCACTGTAAAGTAAGTTTAGTGCCAGCACCAGGTACTGAATTTATTGTGCTACCCCAGTTTTCTATGGAAAGAAGTGGAGTTTCCACTACACTTCGCTTCTTGGGGTTTGTCCTTTTGTTTTTATCTTCTGATTAGACAGACTGCTTCTGGAAGGAAGGGGAGTTTGGATTCCTTAGGAGTTTCTACTTCTGCAAAGAGCCTAGGGTCAAAGTTCAGCAGGACTCCGTGCCTGGCTGCAGTTCCATGACTAAAGCCATGTCTTTCACTACTATTTGTTGCTGTTTTGGTAAAGCTTGTTGGCAATATCACTTGAACATTTTTTGCTCTGTGATTGCCTTTGTGAATGGTCGCAGCTGTCTTTCACAGACTGGCAATGCTTGCCGTAAGGAGCAGGCGTTGAAGGGAGTGTCTCGTGTGGGTACCTGTCCAAGTTTGCTCCCCCTTGCTGTGGTAAACACCACGACCAAACACAACTTGGGGAGAAAAGGGTTTATTTCACTTTACAGCTCGCAAGTCACACTCTATCAATGAGAAAAATCGGGAAAGGGGCTCCAGGGAGGCAGCTGAAGTCAGAAACTGAAGCAGAGACCATGGAGGGATGTTGCTTACTGACTTGCTCTCCATAGCTTGCTCAGTTCTCTCTCTCTCTCTCTAAAAGATTCATTATTTTTAATTACGTGTATGTGTGCGTCTGTGCGTGTGAGTGCAGGTACCCACAGAGGCCAGAAGAGGGAGCCAGTCCTCTGGAACTGGAATTTCAGGCGGTTGTGAACTGCCCAACTTGCGGGCTGAGAGTCAGACTTGGGTCCTGCTAAGCCGTCCTCTATTCCCTCAGCTTACTTCCTTGTACAACTCAGGACCATCTGCCAGGGTTGGCACCACTCACAGTCTGCTGGGCTCTCCCATATCAATCAATAATCAAGAAAATGCCCTGTAGACACGTTGGCAGCACAGTTTGGTAGAGGCAGTTCCTCAGCCGAGGCTCCCTCTTCTCAGATGTATCTAGGTTTGTGTCACGTTGACAAAAACTAACCAGCATAGAAGTGATGACTTCTCCAAACCCGTTCATCCTGATCTGCCTCCCGTGGAAGAAGTGTGTGTCGTTCCTCCTCGCGATGCGCTAGGTGTGGTGATTTCTTCCTGGCAGGCTATTTCTTTCTCTCTAATCTATTTCACTCCATCGATAGCATCACCAATAGCTAACATTTACTGAGGGCTTCTGGTGGGCTGGGCACCTTCACAAGCAAATGATCTTATTTAATCCACACTAAAACCATTATTATTGCCATTTTACAGGTGAGGACTTTGAGTCTTAAAGGGGTGAAATGAATTATCCAGGATCATTCAGCTAATTAGGGCTGGATTCTTGGCTCAGACTCTGGTTTAGACTCCACAAGATGACTACTGAGGGCTAGGGAGAGGGTTAATAATGGGTTTCCTAGGCTCTCCCTTCCCTCACGCACGTGTGTTCTCCACAGAAAAGGAAGGGGAGTTTTGTAAGGGAAAGGCTAACTCCCACGTCCATCCTCACCCCCATCCCATGCTCCTAAAGTTCACGGTGTGGCTTCTGTGCCCCCTACTCTAGCACCTCTGACATCGCTCTCTCCTTGTTCGCTGCCCTTTGGACCTGCTTCCAGCTCCCCAGATCCAGCGCTTTCCCTCACGCCCAGCGTCCATTTGTAGGTGCCTCCCTCTGTCTGGAGCAGTACTGCCTTGGCTCACTGTCCACGGTCCCAACCACGCGTCCTCATCCGTCTGCTCAGCCTTCTTCTGAGAAGGAGTGTGTTTCACCCCTGTTAGGGTGGAATGTGGCCTGTTGGCAGGCCGTTTACGTCTCTCTAGTCTCTACTGGTTTGGGGCTCAAAGGTCCGTTTGTTCTAGATCTCAGATCGTTCATTACTCTCATACCCTGTGCCTCGCTGGCACTTGTGAGAATTTACAGCTACAACCATTTTATTTGTGTAATTATTTGATTAATGTTTGTTTATTCTGCCCTGACTGGAAGTTTTATGAGGACAAGGATCATGTCTGTTTTAGCTCATTTGTACCTGTAGGGTCTAACATAACCCTTGGCATGTGGTTACTATTATTTACCACACCGAACAAAAGCAGAGTGTTAGAAAAGCTAATGATCAGTCCTATGGTTTCTTTATCCTGGTGTTCCTGGAGGAGCAAGCAGCATGCATGCTGTGTGGATTCTGAGTTTCTTTAAGAGTGTGTGTGTACCCACCAACATGCTTGGCCCATGTGTGACTCTCTATAGATGTGTAAGTGTGACAGGCACATGTATACATATGTACACAGACATACATACAGACACACACCTCCCTTTGTCTGTTATAGGCCGCTGAACCAGGAAGGTGAAGAATACTTTTCATGGCGTTATTTTTATGATAATCTATTTCGATGGTTAATTTGGTTTGGGACACTGATTTATCACCAGTTTCTAGATCTCCCACGCACTCTCTTTTTATTGTCCTATTTGAATTATAAGGATGGCGTGTGGGAAATGGAACTTCTTGGCCTATTGTTCTGCTTCTCACGCAACCAGTGCAGTTGAGACAATAAAAAGATCTATAAAATTAATATATACACAGAGCGAGAGAGGAGAGAGCGGGACAGAGACAGGGAAAATGGGCGATGCTTTGGAACGGGACACAACATTTATCTCTCTCTGGTGAAGCTCGGAATTAAAGTTCACCAGTGGAGGAGACATAAATGAGGTATGAAGGTGTTGTTCTCTCACGAGGAAAGAAGTCTAGCCGTTGTAGCTTATCCAGGGGACATGGGGTCTTACTTTACCCCTCCACTCACAACTGCTGGGGTTACTTCAGAATGTCATGTCCAAAGATATAACTTAAAAGAAAATAAATGCCAGGTCACTGTGGTTCTACACTGTGTCATCTGTCAGGCGCATCCCTGTGGCATCGCCAACCCACGTCAAAAATGGATATTTGCATTTGTGACTTTTCTCCAGCTGTGGTTGCATTTGTGACTTTTCTTCAGCTGTGGTTGCATTTGTGACTTTTCCTCAGCTGTGGTTGCATTTGTGACTTTTCTTCAGCTGTGGTTGCATTTGTGACTTTTCCTCAGCTGTGGTTGCATTTGTGACTTTTCCTCAGCTGTGGTTGCATTTGTGACTTTTCTTCAGCTGTGGTGCACCCTTGACATGTAGTAGGTTTCTGACAAACGGTTGTAGGATAAAAGCACAACTGAGCAAATGCTCAGAAAGGATGGTACTGTCCAATTCTCACTGGTCCTTCCCAAAGGCTTGGGGCCCTTTCCCATCATGCTTAGCTTCCCTTTGGACTCGTTACCCTTCTCACACTGGTTGTTGACCTTTCCAAAAACATGGTAGGGAAAACTGCGGTAGAATATTTGATCCTGATAAAGTGCCTTGGGAGCGGAGAACAAACAACCACCTTCCTACCTTCCGAGGAAGTATTTTGAATGGCCAGGTGGCAGCTCCCAGATGTGATTTCACAGGAGGTTTCTGGACTGAGTATTTATTGCTATGCTTGAAGTGATGGTTATTATTGTTACAAATATTATCGTGCTGAGGAAGCTGGCTTGCAAGCACAGACAGCTGCATTGTTTACAAACATAATTAATGAGGTGATTTTTAATATCAACAGCCCAGCAACAGCCTTTTTAAAGACTGTTTATGGCCTGGGCCACAGAGCCATTTGTAACTTCTACAGCACTTCCACGACAGGGCTGCCTCCAAGAGTCATTTCCTTTGGCCGGGACCTGGTTTATTTTATGAATGACAAAAATAAACCTCTACTTGCTGCTGATGAGGGATGGTTTATGTCTAGCAAGCCCAGACCTACCAAAAGATAAACACAGGGATGCTTTTCTAAGAAGTGAAGGTGTATTCCTTAGCAGCTAACTTCTGTATTTATTTAAAAATCATCCAGCTGAGATGGCTGTCCCGGGGGACTCGGGGGAGCAGTGCATTCTCTTTCTAAACATGGACGTGTGTGTGTGTGTGTGTGTGTGTGTGTGTGTGTGTGTGTGTGACCTAATGCTTTATGAATGCCTGTAATCTATCAATTCTTGAAAAAATGGCTTAGACTTCGAAGAGGCAGTTTTGTTTTGCCCTGTGGTTTTGGAGACAGGGTCTCACTATGTAGCTCAGGATGGCCTGGAACTCGTCCTGCAGCCTAGGCTGGAATCTCCTGCCTTAGCCACTCAGAGTGCTGGGATTCCAGGCATGTGCCACCACACTCAGCTTCGAATAGGCTTTGGACACCTGTGGTGCAGCAGTTGAGGCCGGTTCCTGCTTGGACTGGTCATTCTGTATTTACTTTTCCCTTGCACCCCTGATTTTGAACTTGGAGGTTCTGTTGGGGGTTGGTAGTGGGTATACTCCCAGCTCAAAGGCAAGGCCATTCCTCTGAGATGTTTCCACCTAAGCACCTTCCCAGCAAGCAGGCGGGAGCTAAAGTCACTTCTAGGCTCACAGAGTTTACGGGTGAGGGAATAAGCGAGGATCTGGTTTCCTGACTCATTTCAAACGTGCCAGAGATTAGACAATTTAATACTCCACTTAAATGTCTTTTCTACACAAATACCAAAATAATTATTGTTTTGTTCCCTTTTGATCATGGAATTGCCTTGTTATGTTTATTTAGTAAAAGGCAGTGAATTAGGGATTAAGTGGACTAAAAGTAATGCAAATGGCACCAGATAACCAGGGTCCGCCATCTTGCACGTGCTTTGTAATCTCCAGACAAATGTCTCTGAAATTTTGTCTTTTGATCTGGACTCTGTGTATCTTTATGACCTAATACATCGTCTGCAGTTGTAGTCTGATGAGACCTTAGTGGATGCCCCGGGGTTTCACAGTGAGTATTGCAGCTTGCATAACTGTTCAGTGTTAAGGAAATGTGTTCATTGGTTACAACTCCAAGTTTACCAGTTGTGGTAGTCTGAATATGTTTAGCCCCCATAAGCTCATAGGGAGTGGCACTATTAGGAGGTGTGGCTCTGTTGGAGGAATCATAGTCTTGTTGGAGAAGGCTGGATGACACAAGCCTTTAATTCAGACCTTGAGGCTGGAGGGCACACCTTTAATCTGGGCCACACCTTCTGTTGGAAGTGTGTCACTGTGGGGGCGGGCTTTGAGGTCTTTTTCTCAAGCTTCATTCAGTGTGACAGTCAGTCGACTTCCTGTTGCCTTCAAGATGTAGGACACTTGGCTATTTCTCCAGCGCCATGCTGGCCTGCATGTCACCATGTTTGCCGCCATGATGGACTGAACCTCTGAACTGTAAGCCAGCCATCACAATTAAATATTTCCTTTATAAGAGTTGCTGGGGTCATGGTGTCTCTTCATAGCAATAAAAACCTAACTAAGACACCCCTCATTTGGGGTATGTAGTATCACTATCCAGGAATTTATTCCTTTCAGAGGATTTAGGGACAAATAATAATAATCCATATCTGCACCTGCACTAATAGTCTTTAAAAGAGAGGCATTTATTTGGAATTTAAACTTTGTTGATTATATGAATTAAGAGGGAGAAAAGAATAGTTTTGAGGGAGCTAAATTGATTTATATAGGAAAGGACACAAGGCTACAAGTGGATTGGAAAAGAATAAATCTGGAAAGTATAAGGAGAGGTTAAAGAGAAGGATCTGAATTTGGAGGGATCAGGACGATTTTGGGGAAGTGGTTGTCATGACAACTGCAAACTTAGGGGACAAAAAGATCCAATGAATTTTTTACTAATTTAAACACTGTGGTACAGCTTACATAAAGTACACAGATAGGAAATGTACAGTTCAGTGTATTTTATATATGGCTACACCATGCAACTACTGACTACACTGAGACCTCATAGCCCAAGGGTAACATTATTCTGGCCCCATAGAGTCAATTTATGTATTTTTAAACTCCATGGAATTATGTAGTACATCTTTATTTCAATGTCTTTGATTTGACATTGTTTGTAACACTTGCTCATGTTTTGCGTTCATCAGTGATCTGTTCCTCTTGGTTCCAGTATGGTGGTCTATTAACTAAATTACCACAGTTTGTTCTTGGGTGAGTTAATTCGATGTATCCATTGCCCATCTTAGTGACCTTTTGGGCCATTTCCAACTTTAAGTAGCCTTGCTCTGAGTGTTACAGGACTGGCTGGCCTCCTCCACAGTAAAGTAAAGTTCTCCAATTGAGTTGTTTCTTCGAGGAAACTTTAAGGATGTCTTTCTGGGTGTAATCTGATGTAATCTCTCCCTTGGCTACTCTTTATCAAGCTCCAGGGAATTGCATCTGGAATCAGATTTTGTTAGATTCCTCACAGTCTCTACCAAAGGGAGCGGTCTTTTGTTTTTCTGTGTTTGAATCCTGGCTCTTCCATTGCTGTATGTGTTTTTGTTGTTCTGTTTTTTGATTCCCCACCTCCCCCAGCAAGTTGGGTTTGTTTGTTTGGTTCCTGTGGTAGTTTGGAAGTCATTGACTTCCATAAGCTCTTAGGGAATGACACTACTGGGAGGTGTGGCCTTGTTGAAGTGGGTGTGGTCTTGTTGGAGGAAGTGTGTCACTGGGGGCGGGCTTTGAGGTCTCCTATATGCTCAGGCCATGCCCAGTGAGACAGAGCCCTTTCTGTTGCCTGTGAGCCAAGATGTAGGACACTTTGCTCCTTTTCCAGTAACATGTCTGCCTGCATACCACCATGTCGCACCATGATGATAATGGACTAAACCTCTGAAACTGTACGCCACCCCAATGAAATGTTTTCCTTTATAAGAGTTGCCTTGGTCATGGTGTCTCTTCACAGCAAGAGGAACCATAACTAAGACAGTCTCCTTTTTCTTTTTGTCTTCTGTGCTGTAGTAGTTATCTTCCTGTTGTTGTGATCCGATGCCATGGCCAAGACAACTTATAGAAGGAAGAATTTATTTAGGTTCACGGTTCCAGAGGGATGCGAGTCCATCATTGTGGAGAGAGGCAGAGCAGCAAGGAGCAGGCTTGGTGGCCAGAGCAGGAAGCTCACATCTTCAATGCAGGCATGAAGCAGGGAGAGTAAAGCAGAAGCAGGAATCAGGGAAAGACGAGAATCACCCAAAGCCTGCCCCCAGCAAGGCCCCACCTCTCAAAGGTTCCACAACCTCCCCCAAGCAGCCCTACCAACTGGGGACCCGGTGTTCAAATACCAAAGCCTGTGGGAGACATTTCTCATTTAAAGCACCATGTGAGTCTTTTATTCCTCATCACAGAATGGACAACATAGAAGCACTGTGGAGGGATTTTATGAGGCTTAAGGTCCCCTAGTGCCAGACATGCAAGTCGTACTAGAAAAAGGAAGAAAAAGCGGCTGTTGTCTATGGCTGAATGTACCCAATCCCTTCTGGTTTTGGAAGCTAAGCAAGGCCTGTTAGTACTTGGACAGGAGGAAAAACAGCTTTTGTTACTACTGATTGAAGCATAAAGAAAAATAAACCCAAGGAAAGCATTAAACATAGACTCAGGAAGGTGGGTTCCCTTTCGTGTCCATTTGGAGACTCTTCTCTAGTAAGGCACCCTTTAAAATCTTGGGGTTTGACAAGAACGGGCAAGGGTCCCCCCACACCGCAGCTTGCTGCCCCCTTTCCTGCATCTGCTGGGCAACTGAGATGTTTCATGCATCACACCTTTAATCTTGGCTTTTGTAGAGACGTAGGGGTTGTCAGAGCCGTCCTCACTCTATACCGGCATCAGCCACTGTTACAAACAATCTTAGAGACAAGACTTACACTCTCTAGAAGAGTCTCTGAGGAGACTGGTAATCTGGAAAGTAAGAAGAGGCAGAAGGAGACCTTACAAACAAAAGAAGAAGGAGCAGCAGCCTGTTTAATTTTATGGTTGATGCAACATGTGTGTCCTGCCAGAATAAATCGGATCATCTGATTTTCAAATTGCTGGATCTATTGTTTCAGAAATAGAGGATGTAAATAATTTCAGCGCAGTCTCCTGGATCTGAACCTCTCTCATCCAGAACTGTTATCAGCATTAGCATAATTTATGGTGCTATCTAATAATGAAATCACTGAACACTGATTGTATGGCCTCCTAAAGCTGTAATTATTGCTCATTAGGAATGGATTTCATATTGTTTGCTCCTGGCACATAACTCATTACTGAACAGGAAAAGTTGTCAGTAGAAGTGAGGAACTAGGGAAGGAACTTTTGTTGTTGTTGGTTCCTGAATATTCTCTCTCATGAAGCTGTCTGAGACTTTTGTCTGTCATAATAATAAGACACAACTGGCTCTCTATCTACTATTTATCATTGCATTTCTTATTTCAGAAAAGTTGAGCTTCGCATCCCTGTTAGTTCGTGACCAAATAGTCAGGACGAGAGCAATTCAGGGAGGAAGGATTCACCTTGGCTCACAGCTTGAGTGGGCATCGTCCCTCTTGGCAGAGAAGAAGGGGTAGAGTTCCTGGAGGCAAGAACATGTGTCTAGGACTCCTCAGATCCTGGTGCCCAGGAAGCAGAGAGTGGACCAGAGGTAGGACTGGGTGATAAACTCGAAACCCCTCACTCTGCCCCAGGACCCATTTCCTTCAGTTGGGTCCCACCTGGCAAAGGTTCCACAACTTTTTTTTTTAGACAGGGTTTCTCTGTGTAGCTTTGTGCCTTTCCTGGATCTCGCTCTGTAGTCCAGGCTGGCCTCAAACTCACAAAGATCCACCTGGCTCTGCCTCCTGAGTGCTGGGATTAAAGGCATGTGCCATCACGGCCCAGCTCCACAACTTTCTGAAACATGGCTACCACCTTGGGCCGATGTGTTCAAAGCCATGAACTTTGGGGGGACTTCTCATATCCTAACTACGACAACATCATCCTTCTTTAGCCTATAAGGAAGTGCTCAGTCAATGTGTCTTAAGTGAGTAAATGTACAAGGACTATTCTGGAAAGCTCTGCTCTGCAGTTTGTCCACTTCATGCCAAACATTAACACAGGGAGGGCTCCCTTCAGGGATCTGTGTTTGCAGGTTCCCAGAGGTGCCAATCTGAATACTTCTTAGCCTACTTATCTTAAAATGCATTTGTTAAAACCACCGAGTTCTGCTTGACTTTCTCATTGTGAAGGATACAGACAGCGTCTGTGGAGATTGAGTAAAATGGGGGAGCCCTTTTAAGCTACCCTGGTCAGTCCTCTTCAATTAGTGAACTGTGTGTGTCCTTTCAAGTCCTGGCATTCCTGGCAATGTTGAGAGCCCATTGCTCAAGTCTACTTGGTTTTGGCTAGCTAGTTGGCTTCTAGATGGAGCACCAGCTGGGTCTTAACTTTGAAGACAGAGGCTTCATTAGTCGTTTCTGTTGAATGCATGGCTGGAGAGAATTGTGCTTCCCGGCCATAGAGGGAGCAGTAGCGGTGGCATTGCCAAACAGAGGTCACCACTGGTGTGTGACTTGCAGGAATGGGAAAGGGTCTTCTTAAAGGAGACTTGAGTTCACCACGAATGACATCTTTTGTTTGGGGCCTGATCACTTCAGCGGCTCTCACTCAGTTTCCAGACTTTGACCTTCATAAGCTCCACAGGACCTCTGTTGGTTGATTAATTCTATCCAGTGATTTACCCAACATCAGACTGGATTTTTGTAGCCTGGATTTTTCCTACATGGTTTAGTTTCATTGAGCCTTTTGCCTCAAGAAATCAACGGAATGTTGCTTTAATAGACTGTGTCTCACATCCTGATAGCTGGCTCTCCTTTTAAAGGGGTCCTCTGATGGTGGCCCCTGAAAGTCGGGCGAACATGTCAGGTGTGCAGAAATAATAATAATAAAAAAAACCTCATTCTTTCACTGGAAATTTCCAAACGTGAGTAAAACTGTAGAAATGTTTAAATTGCCTTCCAATTTCTGAGAGAAATTGGTTTCCTTTAACGCTTAACGAGATAAACTGCGATCCGAGTCATTTTTCTGCTTTTCCTTGTTGAGAATCTGAGCTCCGTTTTTTTCAGTTCTCTCCTGCTTTCTGATTGACTTCAAGATTGCATCTAATCTTTTTATTTTATCTTGCACAAATGCAGCCTGCAATGTGTGGTGACAAGGAGTCAGACCTCCCATTAGCATACGTTTATACCTCGCCTCACACAGAGTGGTGCTTGGGGGTTATTCAATGAGGCGGAAGCCACGTAAAAGAAACCATATCCCACACCCCTTGAAGAATCCTCTGTCATACCTGCCTATCCACACGGAGATCTAATTGTTTGGAGAAAGGGACCATTGAGGGGCCACCAAGAGAGCAGCAGCGGCTGGAGGAACGAGGGGGAGGAATTATCAGATATTTGCAGGCATGAGGGGACATGGGAGATGGTCACTGTCCTTGGAGGCACCTTGGAAGAATTTAAAGGGCAATCTATGAATAGGTGGTAACCGGATCAGATGAGTGTATGCCGAGGACGGAAGGAACACAAAGAGGTACGTGTGGTTTGTGGGACTCGCAGTCCCAGGTGCCAGCAGAGGAAGACCCGGATGGGGCTCTTGGGACAGGTTCCTTCTGAGGTGACTTAAGGAGAGGTGGTCGGTTGTAGTCTTCTGGCTGCATTTGTTTCTTCCGTAAACAGATCCACCAGCACACCTAGAGCCGTGGGTGACATAGACCTGCTCTTTGTTCAGTATTTCAGCTTTCTTTCGGTGGGGTTCCCTCAGCCCCCACAGCCTCAAGGCTTACAAACCACCAAACTTTGTCCCCTATCACACAGCGATGTTCTGATACTGATATTAGTCGGTTATACACAGGTTTGACCTACTCTGCACTTAAGTTGACCACCCTAGAGCGTTTCTATTTTAATCTTGTTTTCTAAAATTGCAGGAGCCTGCCTTTATCTCCATTGAAAGAAATCACAAGGTTTTTTTTTGTTGTTGTTGTTTTGTTTTGTTTCTTGCTTTGTTTTTCAAGACAGGGTTTCTCTGTGTAGTTTTGTTGCCTGTCCTGGATCTCACTCTGTAGACCAGGCTGGCCTCGAACTCACAGAGATCCGCCTGCCTCTGCCTCTCGAGTATTCAGATTAAAGCTGTGTGCCACCACTGTCTGGCCCACAATACAATATTTATAACAATATTTTTCCGAGACAGGGTTTCTCTGTGTAATTTTGGTGCCTGTCCTGGATCTCGCTCTGTAGACCAGGCTGGCCTGGAACTCACAGAGATCCGCCTGGCTCTGCCTCCCAAGTGCTGGGATTAAAGGCGTGTGCCACTGATGCCCGGTGATCTCAAGCATTTATAAAAGTAAAAGAGACAGTTTGGGGAATGGGAGGCATGCTAGGGAGTTGACCCGGAAGAGGAAGTCGTTTCCTTCTCTAGACTCCCTAGGAGTTCAGCTCCTGTCCCCTTAGTGTGATGACTCCAAGGGAGCATTCCTAGGAATTACTGAGTTTTGAGAAAATTTTCGTTTTGATGTTCTTGGCACAGCCTTGTATGCATCTGCCTTCTCCATCTGTTTGGAAGGGACAGTGTCTCACTCAACTGTACTCCTCCACGGGTACCTGGTGTCTAACGCATAGATTTTGAGCTGTGCATGCAGGGGTCACAACTCTGTACCCCTAAATACTTCTGCTTCAGAGATAGGAAGCCATACCTGACTGAGTTGCATGCTCGTAAAGCTGGGCTTGGTCCCTCTGTGTCTTTCCATTTCTCCAGGTATGTGGGCTAGCAAGCTGACTCTTTCTGAAGTTGATCTATGGGTCCAGGGCAGTTGTTATCAACCCACACTCCTCCACATTAGATGAACTACTATCACATCAGACATTCCCCTGGCAGATGCCATAGATGGCACTGATGTCTGGCATGGGCTGTCTGACATGGCCCCCTTTGGGGTCAAGCCTATCTTTCTTCTCTATGACGAGGTTAAGAACAAAATTCGGTAGAACGTGTGGTCATCAGAGAGCCAAGAAAGTGCTCGGGACTTGGCCTCACTAGAACTGAGAACGAAGGAGGAATCCATGCCTTGCAGAAGTCATTCCTTTGAAAACATCCCCCTTGGGGTCCCAGGAGCTACATTGGGTGTTGGCTTTGCCCGGAAAATGCACATTTAGCATAGGCATATTTTCAGTCCAGAGAGAAATGAATAGGGAGACAGCGGGCTATGTCAGAGTTCTTTCGTGTGAGGCTGTATTTGTGGAAACGACAGAGTTGAAACGTGGGTGAGTGGAAGTGACAAGAGCAAACTCCTAAGTTCTGGGTGAGCCTTAGTTTGAGATGTTTGGGAGACTGTGAGGAGCAAGGGCATGAGGTGAGAAAAGTTTGGGTTCCTGTTCAGGGTTAGGTTATAGATATTCACAGGCAATAGACATTGCCAGAAAACTGGGCGTCCGTCAGAAAGTAAGTTAGGAGAGTTGTCCCAAAGCAACGACAGATTTACACCATTTAATCCAGCAGAGTGAAGTGTGAATTATCTAAACAAAGCCAAAGAGGAAAGGGGGAGGGGGAGGAAGCTTAACAAAAGCAACACAAAAGACACTCAAGTGTCAGTGTGACACGCTTACAATCCACACAGGTGAATGAATACGACTCATGAAACAGGCTGTTTTCAGACTCATGGGCTAGATATGCGACATTCATGAGAATTGTCTGTCATGTACAAGTTACAGAGAGATTGGAAAGAGAGAAATGGAAAGGAATACCAGGTATATATGAGGAAAAACTATATATGGATAGTACTTCAACATCGGCCCATACAGAATTTATAACGAAAGGCCTTATAAGGAATGTTATAGTGGAATATAACATCAGAATTATTAGTATGTATGTTGCTGTTAGTAAGACCCCCAAATAAAAACAATAACTAACTGACCCAGGAAAGTAGGTAAATGAACAATCTTGTGTCCCCCTCCTTGGGTGGGGGGAGCAGATACAGCAAATAGAAACTCTCCTACCAGTTGTCAGGGGCTGAGACCTACCTTCCCAGGTTTTTGGCCTCTTACTTAAGAATGAAATAAAAGAGCACATAGATTGCAAATAGAGAGAACTTTATTCAAAGCAAAGTGACTGCAAGGGAGCATTGGTCCTCCTAACTGAAGGTAACCCAGAGCATGGTCCACCTGAGTGAAGGTAACCCAGAGCACGGTCCACCTGAGTGAAGGTAACCCAGAGCATGGTCCACCTGAGTGAAGGTAACCCAGAGCATGGTCCACCTGAGTGAAGGTAACCCAGAGCATCGGTCCACCTGAGTGAAGGTAACCCAGAGCATTGGTCCACCTGAGTGAAGATAACCCAGAGCATGGTCCACCTGAGTGAAGATAACCCAGAGCATCGGTCCACCTGAGTGAAGATAATCGAGGCTCCAGATCACTGCCAGAGGCTTCTCTCTGCATGGTTCAAAGGAAGAAGGGGATGATTACTAAGGGGCATAATTTGACTATGTCTTTAACTCACAGATTAGGCTATAGAGTCATTCTCCAACTGTGTATGTCCCTTCCTGTGGTGCATCTGGTTTTAATAATATATACAGCCAACCATACACAAACACACAATGATAAATCGAGAATTTTCCCTAAAAGTTCACTTTCAGAACAAACTCTGCCTTATTGCTTGCGCACGCCAAACCAATTCATGCCAGAGCCCCATTTCTCCTATCGTCCCCAAGCATGAGTGGAGTGTGTTTGAATAGAATCTCTCTAGGTTTGAGGACCATTAAGGAGGAGAAACTTACTTGATTGTTCAGAGTGGGATGTTTGTGCAGCTCCATGTAGATGAGGGTCCGAGGTTGCTAAGGGGTTGCTAGGCGTGCTGTTTGGAGAAGGATGTGTGTGGCCAGCACAAGGAGGATATCACATGGAGGTGAGGGCCCCAGGCTAAGTGTATTATTAGAGAGGGTGTGTGCATAGCCCAAACCAAGTGGAGTCCTAGCTCGCTATGTATTCTCTCGCTTGCCTCAAAGCTACAGAACAAGAATTTAAAATCTAGAACATGTTCTCTTCAGGCCCGTGGGGTGTAGGTAAGTAAGCTTAATTTCACATAGACAGTTTTTTTTCCACTGTGGTGAGATAAAACTAGAAGTTAATAACAAAGAGAAAAGCCAGTTAGTTAACTAGATTAAAAAAAAACTTAGATGCTGAAAAAGTGAAAAAAAAACTAAAAATTACTCAAAATTTCATAAGTATAAACAAATTCAAGAGCTTTCTCCTTCTATATTAATCTTGTAGCATTTAATGTGGCTTTTCATCCGGTCTCCGGTGACTTTGTTCTCAGGTATAAATGTTGTGAGGGCCCTAAAATGAAGTGGATGGTATCTAAAGAAAAGAAAAGAAGCCTTCTCTTTTTATTTAGACATAAATTCTAGAGTTAATGGGAACATTGAGGGGATGTGAAGAGAATGGAGACTACGAGGCATTTTCCAGCAAAGCGTCCCCGGGATACTGTCGTCCTTCCAAACTGCTCTGTAGCTCCTGGTGTTCACAAAGAAGCCAGTGAGCAAGGGTCGGGAGGACGGTCGTTCACGATGTGCACGGAACAGAGATTCTTTCCAAAGGCCCTTTAAGGGATTCCATGTTAAAGGACAGGGCTGGAATTCTGGGTAATTTGCTTTTTGTGGACCGCTGCTGCTGTCATCCACGTTGACCTCCAGGTTTGCGCAGCCACGTTAAATGTGGGTTATGTATTGATTCGAAAGATTTTCACCTGGAAAATGTGGTGTGGTTACAGTCGGTGTGACAGTCTGGTGGGGCTGCGTGTCCTGGGAAACTGACTCGGAGGCAGGGGCTAGGATTCATGAGCTTCATTGGACAGTGCTCTTGTGGTCCGCCCTACCAGCAAGGAAGAGAGAGGAAAGCGAATCAGAGAGGCAGAAGCTGGCTGTGGTGAAGTCCCTGTGGAGCGGATTGGTGACAGTAAGTCTGGAGGCGGGACAGCCCTGGGCAGTGAGAGAGCTGCGACTTCATGCCTGATGACCTCCAGGGTTTGGATAGGTTCTGTACTGGGAAGGCTGTTCACCCCTGATGACCTCCAGGGTTTGAATAGGTTCTGTACTGAGAAGGCTGTTCACCCCTGATGACCTCCAGGGTTTGAATAGGTTCTGTACTGAGAAGGCTGTTCACACCTGATGACCTCCAGGGTTTGAATAGGTTCTGTACTGGGAAGGCTGTTCACACCTGATGACCTCCAGGGTTTGAATAGGTTCTGTACTGGGAAGGCTGTTCACACCTGATGACCTCCAGGGTTTGAATAGGTTCTGTACTGGGAAGGCTGTTCACACCTGATGACCTCCAGGGTTTGAATAGGTTCTGTACTGGGAAGGCTGTTCACACCTGATGACCTCCAGGGTTTGAATAGGTTCTGTACTGGGAAGGCTGTTTACACTTGATGACTTCCAGGGTTTGAATAGGTTCTGTACTGGGAAGGCTGTTCAAGCCTGGTGACCTCCAGGGTTTGAATAGGTTCTGTACTGGGAAGGCTGTTCAAGCCTGGTGACCTCCAGGGTTTGAATAGGTTCTGTATTCTGGGAAGGCTGTTCACACCTGATGACCTCCAGGGTTTGAATAGGTTCTGTACTGGGAAGGCTGTTCACGCCTGGTGACCTCCAGGGTTTGAATAGGTTCTGTACTGGGAAGGCTGTTCACACCTGATGACCTCCAGGGTTTGGATAGGTTCTGTTCTGGGAAGGCTGTTCACACCTGATGACCTCCAGGGTTTGGATAGGTTCTGTACTGGGAAGGCTGTTCACCCCTGATGACCTCCAGGGTTTGAATAGGTTCTGTACTGGGAAGGCTGTTCACACCTGATGACCTCCAGGGTTTGGATAGGTTCTGTACTGGGAAGGCTGTTCACCCCTTATGACCTCCAGGGTTTGAATAGGTTCTGTACTGGGAAGGCTGTTCACCCCTGGTGACCTCCAGGGTTTGAATAGGTTCTGTACTGGGAAGGCTGTTCACGCCTGGTGACCTCCAGGGTTTGAATAGGTTCTGTACTGGGAAGGCTGTTCACCCCTGGTGACCTCCAGGGTTTGGATAGGTTCTGTATTCTGGGAAGGCTGTTCACACCTGATGACCTCCAGGGTTTGGATAGGTTCTGTATTCTGGGAAGGCTGTTCACACCTGATGACCTCCAGGGTTTGAATAGGTTCTGTACTGGGAAGGCTGTTCACCCCTGGTGACCTCCAGGGTTTGAATAGGTTCTGTACTGGGAAGGCTGTTCACGCCTGGTGACCTCCAGGGTTTGAATAGGTTCTGTACTGGGAAGGCTGTTCACCCCTGGTGACCTCCAGGGTTTGGATAGGTTCTGTATTCTGGGAAGGCTGTTCACACCTGATGACCTCCAGGGTTTGAATAGGTTCTGTACTGGGAAGGCTGTTCACACCTGATGACCTCCAGGGTTTGAATAGGTTCTGTACTGGGAAGGCTGTACCGTGTGGGTGCAAGAGACACATGGAGAACACTCCTTTACTCCTGAGGTGGGGTATGGACGCCATCTCAACACACACACTTATTGGTACAGTGTACAGTGATTTCTAAAGTAATTTTCTTGTTTAGACACCTAAAAGGTTGGCATGGGAAAGAGGCCGGTGAGGCCCTCTGTGCCACCCTCTGGTGGATGGCAGGAATCCTTGGCATCTCATCCGTCCTGGGCTGCCTTTTCAAAGCTCTTCCCTACTTCCTGTGTAGATCTAAGAGGTGCACCAGGCTGTGGTGACAGGACCCAGCAGTTAGAGCCCCACCTGCCTCAAACACAATGTCTCTTCAGAGACTGGGGACTAAACACATGGGTTCTGGGGTGAGACCAGACAGGTTCAAATCCCAGCAAGGCTTCACTCCTTGCTGGGTGTGGGGTCTTGGGCAAGGAATTTACTTCTCCAGGTCTTACTTTTCTCATCTGTAAAATGGGTCGATATTAGTATTCCCTAGGACTGTGGTTGAGAATTGAATTGATTAACTATACAATTATTTGGAACGTAGTCAGCATTTCCCCCTTGGGCTTCAGGATCAACACGTTTTCAGCTACTCCTCTCTGAGCCTCATTGAGGTAGGTGCACAGCTCTGGCTGTCCTGGAACTTGCTCTGTAGACCAGGCTGGACTCGAACTCAGAGATCCACCTGCCTCTGCCTCCCGGTTGCTGGGATTAATGGCGAGCGCCACCATGACCTGGCATACTATTTAATAATCTTTTCACACAATTGTCTCTCCTCACATTTTTTGTTTGTTTGTTTGTTTGTTTCAGGCTGGGACCATTTCAAAGTCTGCTAGGTTAAATATGAGATCTTTTTGTCAAGTGTAGATTCCCGCTCCCAATCTCTGCCTGCCTCATCTTGATTATCTTGAAAGGTATGTTTTTTTATTTAAAGAAAAGAAAAAAAGGCTAGAGACGAGGATGCTTACTTTGGCAGCTTGTGATGCCGCTTTCCCTCTCTCCACCCAGTCCTTTATCCTTTAATAAGTAATGGCACCGAGGTGGAGAGCAGGCTGGGGATTACACAGGGTGGAATCACCGCAGGTCGAAAAGCAGAATCAAATGAAAAACCTTAGTAACAGGCATGGGAGTCACTGATCATGACGTCCTTGGGCCTGAAATTTAAAGTTAGAGAAATGTATGAAAATATATTTTGCTTCACACAGATACACTCACACTTATATTAACAGTCATGTATATTATGAAGAAATGTGATTATTTAGCCCCTAGTTTTTTTCTCCTAAAAATACATATTAACTAATTATGTCTCCAGAGAAGTGCAGAACCATGTCAGTCCTTGGGTGGGGTGGCCTAAGATTGGGGATGCCTTCTTTAGATCACAGTCTCAAGGAATAGAGCAGAGAAGTAGAAAGATCACCTGGAGGGTCACGGTGGACCATAGGAAGATGGGGGTGGGGGTGGGGGTGAGTCTGCAGTAGAGACTTTATTAAAGTTGTGTGGAAATCTTTCAGCCCGAGGTGAGGTGAGCCCTGGGCACAAAATTGAGTGCCCTTTCTGATCCATCCAGGAAGAAGTGTTTATTGCAGAATGTTCCTGTTGCTTTCCACTTTGGGACAGTTAAAGGCTGTGCTCTGCGTGGCCCCAAACTCGGGATGGATCCATGAAATCGCCATCTGCCTTCACTGTCGGGTTTACCTTTTAGCTCTTGTCGGCTTTGGGTCAGGAAAGAATTGTACTTATTTTGCCAGTTTACCCTTTAGCTTTGTGGATAGTTTAAGGTCCCCGCGCTGTTCTTCTGGCTTATTTTTAACTAAGCGGTGGCAGGCAGTTTGAGGATCACTTGTTGAGATGTTAGTGACGGAAAGTATGAAGCCGCCTCTTTGCCTCCTCTACACTCCCCAGCCTTTGCCCCCGGCCCAACACTTTTGTAACACATACTTTGTGCCCAGTACCACCCTCAGCTCCGGGGATCTTATAGCCGTGCATGAACCAGAATAGACGTGAAAGCTCTTATGGCCTCTGTAGCCCAGCGGGAGGAGACGATATGCCAATGGACCAAAATGAAGCTAAATGAGATCAATACACAACATATAATCATAAGACATAAAACCAGTAAGAAGAAAGAGAAAAAGCCAGATGAGCAGATGGGGGGGGTGACACCTGGCCATGGCGGGGTGCTGTTTGTCACAGGTTGTTCTGGGGAGGTCTCTCAGGGCCCAACACACAGTGAAGGCTTCTTCAGTCATTGCCACAGTCACTGAACGACACTTGGCCTTTTCCATCCATACCTCAGTCATGTCTCGGGAGAGTGGCTACATTCTGTGCGCCATATGGAATATGTTGGTGACCGCTGTCATGTTAGAAAGCTCTTACGTGTCTCTGTTTTATTCTTTGCTCCCCCACCCCACCCATGTGCAATGGTGCCAGGTAGGGAAACAGGGCTGAAAAAGATGCTCTAACTGGATGGTGATGCAGTGCCCACAGCTTTTATAGGTGTTTGAAAAATGTGGGTCTTCCTTAACCCTTTCCAAAGGCTAAGATTCAGAACAAGAAGGAGCCAATTGGGGCTTCGAAACTAGCAGTTCCAGAGAGTTCTTGTCTTCTTCCATCTGGTCGGGGGCGGGGACTGGGGCATTACATGGATGGCGGCTGGCTCATTCCTCATACTTACTTTCCTCCAGTGGGCACTTTAGCACCTGAGAATTCCCACGCTTTTCCATCACAGTCTCCATAAAGGAGACGGAGGACCCGGCAGTTGGGCTTTTATGGTAAATTCCCTTTGTATACATGTGTGTTTGTGTCTTGTTGTGCCTGGAATTCTTACCGTGGTGCTCTCTACCATCTCACCTGCATCCCACCGAGGATGAATATTTTTCTGCTGTGATGCGCATGTGTCTATGGCAGAAGAAGAAAGAGGAGGGTCTGGGGGATGCAGGGCTGGCAGGGCTCACCCCAGTTTTAGCTGTGAGGCAGGCAGCCTGCCCAGTGTATGCTGTGCCTTGTGTCTGGATTGTTTCATCGAGGCTGACGTAATTTCCAGTGGATGAAATGACTAGGCTGAACTTTCTTGCACAGACCATCGAGGCTAGAAGAAAGAACATTCTATGTTTGTCTTTCATGGCCACCAGGTGGGTCTCTCTCCAGAGGTGATTTGAGAATGAGAGTGGACATAGGTCTCAGGGTGGTGTAACAGATGTGCTTGCCGCTGGAGGAGAGGAGGACACGTTTTTAAAATTTTTCTTTTTCTCTTTTATTCTGTGCCCATTTTCTCCTCAGGCCCAGGTTCCCATAACTTCCAAGGAAGCTTTGTAATCTCACCTAATTTTTATCTTTCTTTGGTTTTGGGGACTGAGCCCAGGCCTCACGCAGGCTGTGTTATGCTCCACACTAAGCTACCAAAGGCATACGTTTTATTTTAAAACATGTACCAAGAGCAGAGTCTCTGCTGTTTACAATGGGAGGGAGTCAGTGCAGAGTCACCCATGGGGGGGCGATGTGTGGAGAACCAAAATACTGAGAGAGGAAGAGCAATGACTCGGGAGCCGAAGGGATTATGAAACTGGTCTCCACGTATCCTCCAAACGTATCCAAAGAGGACGATTCTAGAAAGTAAAGAGTCCAAGAGCGAGGGAGGCCGTGGCAGAGGTGGTTATGAGGGATGAAGAGGTGGAGTAAAGGGTGTGGTGGAGGTGATGGGGAAGTGGACAAAGAGACCCAGAAGGTTACGGAGACGCGCCAAGTGTTGGAAGTGGAAGGAACAGTCAGGACTGTGGGAGAGGTAGGAAGGCAGGCAGCAGTGATAACACGGGTGGAGAGGGTTGTGGCTGACACCGTAGAATTATGGTGGAGGTGAGGGACAAGGTAAGGAAGATGGAAGAGGTGAGGGACAAGGTGAAGAAGGTGGAGAAGGTGATGGACAAGGTGAGGAAGGTGGAGAAGGTGATGGACAAGGTGAGGAAGATGGAGGAGGTGATGGACAAGGTGAGGAAGGTGGAGGAGGTGATGGACAAGGTGAGGAAGGTGGAGGAGGTGATGGACAAGGTGAGGAAGATGGAGGAGGTGATGGACAAGGTGAGGAAGGTGGAGGAGGTGATGGACAAGGTGAGGAAGGTGGAGGAGGTGATGGACAAGGTGAGGAAGACAGCAGAGGTGATGGAGGAGCTGGTGGAAACACCAACATTGTGGTAGCAGTGTTGGTAGAGCGGATGGCTGAAGTAGTGGTAGTGAAGGAGGTGGAGATGTCGAGGTGAAAGAGGAGCCGGTACAGAAGGAGGTGGTTCAGGGGTAGAGATGATGGGGAGGTGTCTTCATGGAGTAGAGATGATGGGGAGGTGTTCATGGAGTAGAGATGATGGGGGAGGTGGTAGAGATGATAGCAGAGGGGCAACCCTGATAGAAGAGGATGACCCTCTGGAGGTGATGGACAAGTTGGGTCTGGAGGTAGTCGTGGTGATGGCCAAGGTGGTCGAGTTGGTTCAGCTGTGCGGATAAGTGCCTCTCCTCACCTTTGCGACATTTTAAAATCTTCCCACCGAGAGCTTGCAGATAGTTTGTTCACTGTCGCTATGCACTTTACTTTTGGATCTGAAATTATCCTTGTTTTCTTAAATCGTTCAGTTCCTGGCTCAGCAGCAGGACTGGAAACAGTTCTCCAATCTTTGCTACCCCTCATCCCCCCCCCCCACATCTACTCACGGATGTTCCGTTTCTTACGTTATGTTGGGATTTAGAATGAAGCCTAGAGGAATCATGGTTGCAAAATAATAACGAGGCCAAACCAAATCTCACCCCCCCCCCAGAAAAAAGCCCACAGAGTTGAAGTGGAATTAGTGACTTCTGATCCCTCAGCGATGAGTTAGTTATTAAGAAATAAGAGAGTAAACTCTAATCTCAGAGCTGGTACCACATTTCCCAATCTGTGGTTTTCTTAAGCCCAAGAAATAAGTGGGAAGGCAGAATCTGGCCAACGTTTTTCTCTCAGAAGAGAAGGGCAAACAGCTTTGGCGCTGACGGGGGTGAGTGGGCCATGTGAGCTCCTAGGTAGGGAAGAGCCAGCCAGCTCTCTGAAGACTCAACACTCAGAAAAAAGGGTGAGTCATTCATTGGCCTCCTTCAGACCTGGAACCTGCTAAGGCAGGAAGGTAAACAGACTCTTTTATTGACTTGGACTAAGATGTACCCTTAGATAAACTTCTCTGGAAATGGGAAAAAAAAAAAAAACAACCATTAAAAAAAAACGCTAAAACAAAACAAAACTCTCCCCAAATATAACACACATGTATCCTTTTCTTTTCTTTTTTTCAAGACAGGGTTTCTCTGTAGCTTTGGAGTCTGTCCTGGAACTCACTTTGTAGACCAGGTTGGCCTTGAACTCATGAAGAATATGTCTGTCTCTGCCTCCTGAGTGCTGGGATTAAAGGCGTGCGCCGCCGCCGCCGCCGCCGCCGCCGCCGCCGCCGCCGCCACCGCCACCACCACCACCGCCACCACCACCACCACCACTCTGCTCACACATGTATTCTTAACCAAGTCAACATGAAAATCTCAGTGCGAGCAAGCAGATAACTCAAGGCTTGTCCAATGAATGACTCATTAGAAATATACAAAATGTATTTCAAATTTTGATTTTTTTAAATAAGAGACAATAACAAAACAAAAATAATGAAACATTCACATCTGTGACACACAGACTTCAGAAATGCTTTCCTATAATGAGTGCTACAAATGCCTCCTTAGAGATCTCAAAGAGTTGTCTGATTTATTCCCCCGGACTGTGAGTGGTCCTCTGAAGAATGGAGGAGAGGAATTGTTGGAGCATCCCTAGCCCATGGAACCTCTGTCCTGAACAAAGAAAGTCAACCAAAAGGCCGCGGAGTGGCTTGGTACTGTTGACGCAGAATCTCCAGATCAGAGAAGTCCCAGCTGTCCCAGGAGCAGAGCGGGAATTGCAACCAATAACACATCAGAAGTTGACCTCTAAACCAGGCGTTTAGATCCATTTCTGGCTTATTCTTTCCAAACAGCACTTGAGTTTGATGGTCGTGATTTGGCCATCTGCAGCCTGTATTTATAATTGTGCACACTGCCATTGTCTCTGAGATTGTCCCAGTTAATGTTGTGAAGGGGTGGATGTGTGATTTCCTGGGTGGCTTGGATTCACTCTGCTGCTGGCGATAAGGCTGAGTTGACAGAACTACCTGCTTGCGGCCCCAAGGGTTCTTATTGGCGTTTTGAATTTTCTCTTGCAAGCGAATACTATAAGAAGGTAGACCCTTTTTAATGGTTGCTTTTCGGAGATGATGATTCTGGTTAATTTGCAAAAACCATTTATATACCCTGACTACAAATGCAGCCATCCTTGCTCGCTTTCCAAAAGCAGCTCTTAGGAAATAAAGCATCTGTGACCCAGTGGGAGAGCTCCCAACTCAGACCACCCAGTCTTCCGAGTTATCCCGACTCCCACCTGAGATTTGAGGGCTTGCTTTTAAGAAGAGGGAGAGAGGCCTTGGCTCCATCTGGGACCTAGATGAGACAGTAAATAGGCTTGTCTGTTTTTCAAAGATAATTGTGGGTGAGTGGGTAGCGCGATCCTACGCAGATTACAAATGAGACTTTACCATCTCCGCATTAGCACACGTAGTTTTAAGCCCCGAAGCAACGTCTGGTAGACTAGTTCAATTGTTTAATGAATCTGAGAGAAACAGTGGTTGGAATTAGATCAAAGGTTTTTTAGACTCTTAGAACTGGACAGGACCCTGAGGATTTTCTAGGCCAAACTTCTGCCGCATCGTTGAGGGAATGGAGGCCCGCGGGAGCACGGCTATGTGGTGGTTACCCCGACTTCTAGTGCTGTGGGGTTGAACTGCCATGGCTGCCCTCACTGCGGCTGGGCCCTAGAATGTGTGCCGTGAGCGACACACGGTTCCACCCGGCTAATCCTGCTGTTCAAAGACCACAGAGCCCCTTGCTCCCGGTGGCTCTGGTCGCCCCTCTGCTCCGTGTGCAGCGCTGCCCTGTGCGACCCCGGCCTCCCCCTCGGCTCAGTGGGGACGTTGGGAGACCCAGCTTCCCACCCAAACCTTTCTCTCCCTGGGATTTTGGTCAGGTGGAGGCCTTCTTTCTCCAGAGTCCTCCCCCATCTAGGAGTTTCGTTTTGCCGACAGGTTGACCACGTTTACAAGACTCTCGAGCAAGTGGACCCTTGGCAGTTTGGTTCTTCCGCATTAAACAAGGAAGGCAGCCGTTCCCCAGCACCGGCCTTTGCCCCATCAGAACACGACTTCGGAATGTTGTTGAGTTAGTCTAAAGATTATTCCCTTTTCTTTTTCTGTTTATGAAATGTGATAAATACATTCTCAGCACGGAAAAGCAAGCGACGCTGAAATTATGAAGTCTCCTCTCCAACAGCTGCCCGGATGTGGCGGCCCCGCCCTTGCGACCACCTTCCGCCTGTCTCTGCGACACTGTGTCTGTGTTCACGTTGTATTTGCATTGTTACATAGAGAAAAATAACCCGGATGCTCTGTGCAGTCTGCTTTGCTCACTCACCGAGAGATAGTTCAGAAAAAAGCCTCATAGATTCTTTCTGCCAACCTGGGCCCACTTAGGAATCCAGGAGATAGCCGAGTAGGCAGAGCCACTCGGGCTAACATTTTACTGAGGTCTAACTGGCACCTCTCTCTCTCTATTTTCCACTTTTCTCTAGTCTCCCCAAATAAAGAATAGTTTTCCCAATGCGATTTCCGGAGCCAGGGAAAATCTTTACATCTCACTATGCCGCCTTGGCTGGGCTGGAACTTGTGTATAGGCCAGGCTGGCTTTGAACTCAAACGATCTGCCTTCGTAGTGCTGGGATTAAAGGCATGTGTGCCACACCCAACTTACGTCTTCAGTTTTAAAAGCCTTATGTTTAGACGACAAGTGTTGTCTACAACTCTAGCTCCTGGTGTGAGCTTCAAGTCTCTGGTTTGGTTGTACTTTGTTTCCCATGGAAAAACTCCCAGGAAAGGCAAAGGGTTGTGTACATTTTAGCTCGTTGGGTCTTACTGACCTGTAATTATGAGAGACTGTTGTTTTATTTGGATTGATCTCCTTGGTAGTCCAGTGTCTTGCCCTGTCACATAGACAAGGTATGTTAGGCACACTCTGGCCCTCACCTGCCTCCTGTCTTTGTCCTCATTCTCTGTGACAGCGGCGACATCAATGACTACTTAGAACTCTGTATTAGCAAGGCCGGCAGATGGATTCTTCCTAGGATTTGAAATTTTGTTGTTGCTGCTACTCATTCATGTGAGCACCCGTCAGCGGACAAAAGAGCTAATTGAAAGTGTTTGGGTGTTGGAAGACTTGGATCATAGCGAGCAGATGGAAATCTTCAGTGCTATGTAGGACAAGGACATGTCCATGCAAAGGTCCTCATCCATGAAGGGAGGTGTTAACGTCCTTCCGGTCCTCCATCTCCAGTACCATGCACTGGAAGCCTCTGGTTAGAGCCGCCAGCACGAAAAGAACGTTTTCAGGTTGTTGGATGCTTTACTGTAACTGGGCCAAGCTCCCTGGCAGAGTCTGTGTTTCAGTTTCTCTTCAGCCTCCCCATCCTACGACACAGGAATCTGTCCCCATTCATCTGTGCCCATTGCATGGGTGGATCGGGTAGGGTGGTCCTCACCTAGGAAGCCATGGGCTGAGTGCACCCACTCATTTCCCACCAGCTCCACACAGAGCAGCTTTAGCTCTGACTCAGGGCAGCTAACCGTGACCTGCAGATGAAAGGCCCATCACTAACTAATCTTATCTGCTGATCAAACCCTGACAGTGCGGATGACGCCATCAGGCTTTCTGGCACCTCTGCTCCCTGTCCCAAGGGAGCTCTGCCAGGGCCTGCTGTGCCATGAAGACATTCTGACCTCTGCACACCAAGTTTCTGCCGGGGCCCGGTGCTTTCTTGCTGGGGAACTGGGGAATCAGTAGGGAATAGAAGAGCATTAAGTTTGAATTTCGCTTTGCTGAGTTGGTTTCTCACGCAGCCTTTGTTGTCCAAGGATGATGGCGGTGTGTTTGTGGGCTCCTGTTTGCTGATTGTTTCTCTTCACAGGGTGGAGAATCTCTGCTTATGGAGCTGGAAGGGAAGCTAAGAACAAGACCTCCTCTTCAGAGCCTCTGGGAAAGAAAATGCACAGGACTTGCCATGTGCTTGTGTTCCCATGTGCTCAGAAGGAGACAGAACTTGAACTCTGAATTCTGAAGACAGTCCATGACTAACTCATCTTATCTATGCCTGGTTGATGTTGTTGTGTAATGGGATATACTTATCTATAAAACAAATTGAATTTGATGGGGGCCAGTGTAAACTTTTTGAACTTTCTTTGTGTAGTGCTAGGGGTCCAACTCATGACCTCATCCATGCCAGACAAATGCTCAACTTGAGCTGTACTTCTGGCTCCTCCAAGTTGAAGGTACCATTCTGTTCTTGCTGACTCTTGAGAACAGATGGGGTAGGAAGAAGTCCTTCAGCATTTAGGAGAAGGTAGCCTCCCCTCCAAATGTGGACAGAAAGTCAGAACTGAGCTACTTACTGTGAGGGAGCCTTTGGTATCTGTCATCAGAGGAGCCCTGTGGTATTCGCTGTATGTAATAATTAGGATCCAGCAGGCAAAGGGTAACACACTCAGATACAAGTAACAGAGGAAATGTTGGTGCCAGCGGTGCTTGTAAAGGGGGTACTGATATAAGGAAACCAAGAGAGTACTCTAGAATACTGCAGGCTAGTGGGAGCTACTAACATGCTCTCAATAGGCAGGAGAAGAGAACAGATTAGTCTGGAAGGAATAGGAACTTCCAGATAGGTGTGTGGTCACAGGTAGATGGACAAGGCCAGCCCACAGCTCTGAAAAGGAAGGGGTGGGTGGTCACAGGTAGATGGACAAGGCCAGCCTATAGCTTTGAAAAGGAAGGGGTGGGTGGTCACAGGTAGATGGACAAGGCCAGCCCACAGCTCTGAAAAGGAAGGGAATCCAGGGATGGGTTTGTTCACATCTAGCCTGTTGGGGGCTTTGCCTATTACTTGATTTCCTGTTTTCCACCTTTGGTGGTGACTCATCTGCTGTTCAGTGAGATTTCTGTCACTAGCTCCTCTTGACAGCTGTGATTGAAAGACAATTACTGGGATACAGGGATAACTTTTTAGGATGATGATGTTATCCTATTTGAGAGCGAGCCGAGTCTAAAAATCAGCTTTTCAGTCCCAACCCGAATAAGAGCAGTTAATCAAATGTTATAAGACACTTGGGGGGTTGGGGAATGTAGAGGAATGTAAGACACAAAGCAACTTGGAAATTCATAGTCAGGAGATGAACATTTTAAAAATCTAAGCCCATAGGAGCTTGGAGTTTAGCTCAGTGGGAGAGTGTTTACTTAGCAGGTGAAGGTCCAGGTTCGGTCCCCAGCACAGAGGAAAAGAACTGAAGTCTATTATTAGTATCTTCCAAGAAACAAGGGAAAACATTGCTACTATGAAATAAGAATGAATGTTGTTTAAAAAGGAACACTCAGTGGGCAAAACTAGGTTTTTAGAAATTAAAAATATCATGGAAAGAATGAAGCTCAAAAAGAAATACTAAATATAAGAGTGAGAAAATCTTGAAACACAGCCAAAAAGATAAGATGTGAGAGAAAGTAGGGGTGAGACACTAATACAAAATTTCAGGACTAGTTCAAGAGGTCTAAATCTGAATAATAAAAGCTGTTAAAGAAAGGATAAAGGAAGACGAGAAAAAGTCTTCAACCAAATGAATTAAGAAAATTCTGTAGGAAGGACATATATGTCCATTCTGGAAGAATCCACCGAGTTCTGTCTGCCTGGATGGGAAAGACCCACACAAAGGCTACCTCACTACCAGATTTTGGGACATCGAGAACAAGGATCCTATTCTAGAAAATGAAGGGGGAACCACAAAAAGTGGTAGAATTAGAATGTCTTTGATGGTCCACAACAAAGCTAGAATCTAGAAATAATAGAGCAGTAAAATTTCAAATTCTAGGGAGAATGGCTATCTTGACTTTGATAGCCATTCAAAAATACCACATGTGTATGCAGAGAGAGGAGGAAAGACATCATCAGATCCAAATGCTCAAAACCACTTCCTTTCCGGAAAGTTCTTAGGAAAGAGCTGGTGTTTGTATTGCATGTGTATAAACAAGGGTATAAACCAAGAAGGAGGGAGGGTTGAGACAGAGAAGCCTGGAAGCAAAAGGAGTCTTCAGAAGAACAGGTGGAGGGGGACACCAAGAAGGAAGTCCAGACAGAGCGGAATGGGTCAGGAAGCCGCAGGATGCACCCATCAACCCAGGATGAAATTGAGGGAGTGCCCCAGGTATCAAACGCCCTGAGACATTTACAGAATGGTCAGAGTCAGACATTTGATTAATGATAAACACATAGAAGATTTTAAACGAAAGCAAGGCCAAAATTGATTTCAGAAAGAATAAAAAACTTGTAGCGGGAAAGACAAACATTTACGGTTATTACCTGGCTCCTCTGTGGCTAACATTTAAATAGAAATTATGGTATAAATTTCAAATATTGGTCTACCTAAAATTATATTTAACACTACAGTAGCATACATAAAAAATAAAATATTAAATTTTATGGGAAGAAGTTAATAAATATTGGCTAAAACTAGAAGACCAAAAAAATAAAGATAAATTTTAAAAAAGCAATGAAGTGGTAGGATAAGAGCCAATATTAGGGAAAAGGCAGAAAATAAATACCTCAGGAAGGGGCAGAGGCTGAGGGAGATAAGAGCTGCCATCTTTTTATAATAAACTTCTGGCATCTTTTTATAATAAACTTCATGGAATTATTTGACTATTAACTTTAAAATGTATGTCTATCAGATTAAAAAATAATAAAAAAAAACAATAAAATGAAAATTAAATGATTAAAGCTATGCATAATACCCCAGGCAGCCATTGCTAAGCAATTGGAATGTGCGAACCAAGCTAAGTTACCCATATTTGGGCAATCTGAAAACTGTGAGAGTAGGAAAATCATTTTTATGAGTCATTTTTGCATTGCTTATTAGAAAAGGGTTTGTGAAGTTGGATTAATTATCCGTGGTTGCCTGTCACGATAAGGTGTTCAGGACACACACTTTGGCATTGTTTGATCTCATTATGGGCAGAAAGACACAGGAGAGGCCAAGAGACAAGGGACTGGTTCCAGCTGAGAAAGAACAGATCAGGGGCGACTATGGAAAACTGCCCGGTAAACAGCAAAGACGAGCCCTGGAGATCTGGCAGTGGGAGCCAAGAGATCTGGCAGTGGAAGCCAAAAGCTCAGCAGAGGCCAGAGGAGACTGGTCTGGGTGTGGGCTGAGGCTGTCAAGGGTTCATGTGTTGGGAACTTGGTTCCCAGTGTGACAAGGTTAAGAGGTGGTGGGACCCGAGGCTAAGTGGGTGTCCCTAGGTCTTTGGAGGCATGCCACCCTGAAGTAGAAGCTCTCAGGGGACCCACTTAGCTCTTAGTCTTGTTTTCTGGGTTCCTATCTCGCTATGTGATCTCTCCCTCTTGCGTGTGCCACCATGGGCTGTGATGTGGCACAGCCAAGCCCCTTACCAGAGTTGGTGCTACGATGTTTCTATTTTGAGTCTCTAACACTGTTAACTAAATGAACCTCTTTGCTTAGCACTTACTTGGCTTTAGGTATTTTGTTACAGTAACAGAAAATGGACTAATGGATGGTCTACCAGCACACAGACCCTAATTCTCATGCAAGGGGAGGAGTTTGGACTGTGCGGTCTGTCATGAATGGCCTGTAGGCATAGGCAGTGTTCAGAGTCGGAAGCAGATAGAGGCTACACACATAATGGTTTCTTCACTGTGTTTTGTTTCTTTTTTATTTTTTGTTACTTTAAAAAAATGTTTCATTATACAGTTCAGGCTGACCCAGACCTCACAATCCTTCTGCCTCAGCCTCCTGAGTTGCTGGGGTTACACCTTATCCGGCCTTTTTAAGTTTTACCTGGATGCTTAGTTCTGCTTCATCATCTGGGCCCATTCTACACCATCAGCTTCCCACATGGTCTTGTTCAAACCTCATCATCTACTGACTCAACTTCTCCCCAGTTCCTAGCCCTGGATCCAGTAGCAGCTAAGTTGTGCCTCTGCCTGCGATGGAACTGGTGTGCTCAGTTCACACGACCATTTACTTCCGTGAAGCTCCCAGGAGCCTATCAGTTTCCCCGGATGGCCAGAATACCCAGGCAGCGCCTCTTAGTATGCGACCCCCAGTCTCTACAATCACATCATCTTGGAGAGTGAAAGAAGTGTAAACTTTCAGAACCCTCTTGAGGCTAGCTGAGTCAGAAACTTTGAGTCAGACCCAGCAATCGGTTTCTACACGCCTGCCAGATGATTTTGATATATATTAAAATCTGAGTGCCGTGCCACAGGGTCAGGCTCGGAGGGAGTTATGACAGGTTCAGATCTTTGCTTAGGCTGTTGAGTGTGTTTAAGTCAAACGGTGTCTAGAAAAAGAGGGGCAGGAAGATGAGCTTCTGCTTTGAGTTAACATGATGCTTAGAAGGCTCCTCACCATCCCTGTCTCTCTGGGAAGATGAAGCAGAAGGATGCAGCATAAAGAGTTGTTCAGCCCCTGACCCTCCCTGTACCGAGAACAGTGAAGAAGCTATTTTGGATGCCTGAAATGAAGATGTAGTGGGAAAAACAATAGTCATATAAGAGGGAGGCTGGGGTTAAGACAGATGGGGAGGAGGGTAGTGGGTAGCTGTTCTAGCTATGACCTTGAAGCACCACCCCTAGTGAGGTGGCAGGTAACTGTTATATTTGCCTATGACCTTGGAGTACACGTCCCTGGGGCATGGCCTCTTGGGACCATTAAGACCTAGGATGCATGTACATGGCTCTCTCTTTGTGCCCTTGTGGTTTTAGATGCTGGAGACAAAGATCAGGTGAAAGAACAGCATGGGATTGTGCCTCAGTCTTCCAGGATGCTGAAATATTTCCTCTGTTCTGTACAGTGAGTTCTATTTCTCTAATAAATTTCTTTGCCCTTTAAGTAGACTCCGTGGATTGCTAGCAATATCTTGACCCATTATCTGGCGCCCAGTGTGCCCCCACGTGGGAATGTGGGTGAGCCATCTGCAGCTCTTTACCCACGCAGATAGCTTCCACGGATCCCGCCCACAGACTCCTTGAGCAGTCCATGTGATCTGCCAGGGCAGCTCAGACCCCTGCCTTCTAACCATGAACACTGCTCCACCCTGACCTGCCATAGGCCAATGCAGCTTTATTTATCAACCAGAGTAACACATAGTCACAGAATACAGAAAGACATCCCACAGCAGAAGAGTCTACTACAATTGATTGAAATCAGGATTCTAGATTCACCTCACTTGTAGATGTTTGGAGTGCCTTGTGGTTCACAGTGGCGGTCAGAACATTCAGAGGCTGTATGTGTGTGGGTTGAGGTCGAAAGTTGTGATTTACCCTATTCTTAGAACAATCTGAAACAGCTGTTAGATACAACATTTCTTCTTCTTACATACTTCCGTGATCAAAATAGAAATCCGAAAAGTGTTCCTTCCCCATCTTCTTAGTGTTTAGCCCCAGCAAGCTCCTATCACCTGCTCATTGGTATCTTATCTACATTTTGGGGTGTTTAGCAAAAGTTTTGGCCCTCATTGGGAAGCCAGGGCACCTCTCAGCGTTTGAACTACAAGCTTGCAGAGGCTGCTCGCTGGCTTTCTGAGCAGAGCATCTTTGATGGATGATGATGAGCGATAGTAAATAAATTTCAGTCAGTACACTTGAGAGTGGATCAGGACACGGAGTGTTTACTGTGGACAATCAATGGGCACTATTTTAGAGGAGATTAAGACTTGCTGGACTTAATGCTCCTGCCGGCTGGCCTTGTTGGCAGAGGGTGAGTTACTGTTTTCTCCGGGGAGGCAGACAGAGGAGCAGCGGCGCCTCTCAAGTTAATGCATGCACTAGAACACGTCTTTTAGAAACCTGTCTGGGTGCTGAGGGTGTGGCTCAGAGGCAGAGCGCTTGGACTGAATCAACAAAACGACTGTAAGATAAACCCCAACCAGAAATCTGTTTGGTTTGGAGATCAAATCTCCAATAAAAGACGTGTTGGTGGTGTGTAAAGTGGAAGAGGGCGGGTTTCTAAGCGGGGGCAACTTCCTGTCTCCCGGCAGCATCCTTGGTCACTGCCCCAGGGTCTCCTGTTTTATGTGTCTGATGGAATCGATCTGTGGGGAGGACAGTGTAGGACCTTGCAGGGTGTTCCATGTTGTCTGAGGCTGATCTGTAGATGGAGTATGGACCTGGGCAGAAACTGAAAGTCTAGCCCCACCCCCAGCCCTTTCCCCTCCCACCCAGAGGCTGGAAAAACTATTGCTTTAAGCCATCGTCTGACTCCTAAGAAGTCAAGGACAGAACTTAGCCTGAGAACTTGAGCACCTAATCATTATCTGGGGGAGAAAAAAAAATACAATCTCAAGATTTCTCCAAAAGCAGATGTTTAGACGTTATTAATATAAACCATATGCAAATGTTTAAGTTTTCTAGACATTGCTTCATGAGAAAGCCTCTCTGTGTAGATTTGAGAGGCTCTGTGCATTGTCTCAGGGTCTGGGAGATGCTGGTCTCTGGTGCAAGTCTGGCCCAATGCTGGTTTTCTTCTTCTTCTTCTTCTTCTTCTTCTTCTTCTTCTTCTTCTTCTTCTTCTTCTTCTTCTTCTTCTTCTTCTTCTTCTTCTTCTTCCTTCTTCTTCTCCTCCTCCTCCTCCTCCTCCTCCTCCTCTTTTTTTTTTTTTTTTTTTTTTTGAGCACAGCCATGCTCATGTATTTGCGTATCATCTGTGGCCTCCCCCCCCCCCTTGTCAGAACACGTAGTAGTTACAGAGACTTTCTAGCCCATGAAACCTAAGGTATTTACTCTGTGGCCTTCACACAGAGAGCAGTTGGCTGACCCCGCCCTCTATTTCTGCAGCTCCCTGGGTGTGGTCTTTGATTGGTTGCTCAGACTTGTGAAGACGACCTGAGCTTGGCTCCATGGAGCTTGTATTGTCCACTGTTGGTGGCCTGCTCAGGGTGCGGCTGGGCTAACAAACCTGCGTCCCTGATGTCCCTGATGGTTAAGTGAATGCGGACTGTCCCTCACAGGCTTGTGTGCTTGAACACCTGACCCCCAGCTGGTGGTATTGTTCAAAGGGACTGTGGATCCTTCGGGAGGTGGGACTTATCTGGAGGAAGTAGGTCTCTGGGAGGTGGGACTTATCTGGAGGAAGTAGGTCTCTGGGAGGTGGGACTTGAGGGTTATGGACAGCTCCTCTTTTTTGTCCCCTTCCCCTGCCCTCTTCCGGTGATGAGTAGTCTCATGCTCCTTGATGACATGAAGCCAGCCGCTGTCACCAAATCTCTTCTGCCACAATAGTCAGTCACTTAAAATCTTTCCTCTTTTCAGTTCCTTTTCATTGGGTATACGGTTATACATAAGTAGAAAAGTAACCAATATGCTGATGGATTATTTTCTGATATTCACGAGATCAGCTTCTGGTTTTTGGCTCGTGGGTGAGTAAGAGAATTTCCCTCAAAAGGAGGCTATAGACTGTTAATCACCCCCAGGAAGATGGCAATTCTGGGATAGGAAGTGAAGACCTGAGGTGCCCCCCACCCCAGCTTTCAGATAATTACAGCCTCACAGGAGTCCCTGAGCCAGAAGCAGGGAGGTGTCCCCAGACTTCTACCCTCCACACTGTAGAACATAATGCTTGGTCGTTGTTTTAAACCAACAAGTTTGAAGGTAATTTGGTGTGCTTCAGTGGCAGACTTATCCAAACACCTAAACACCCTGGGCATCGTGATGTCCACCATAGGAGCTGGGTAGCCACCTGTTCTGGCACCATTTTGCAGGGGGAAAGGCTTCTGCTGAAGTGCTCACTGGGAGGCAACTTAGAGTCTTGCCATCCCTAAGCGTAGGTACTTCGAGCGCACAGCTGGGAGAGGAGGGTGGTTTGAGACTCACATGACCGGATGACAGTTTGGCATATGCATATGGGCGCAGGAGTCAGTTTGTCCCGTATGCCCTCTAAAAGAACAAATGGGCCTCCTTGCTGTGTCCTTCGCCCCAAAGGTGACCATAAGCCCAGAGTTAGCCGTGATGCCTGCTCAGTTTCTGGTTCTTCCTGGTTTTGATTCTCAGTGATACTCCTGTCTGTACAGACTCTACAAAGACTTGTTCTGACTCTACAACAGTATTTAGAGAACACCAAAAGTGTTTTCACGCCGAGTCTTCTGGGTTGCGTGCATTGAAAGCACAGTCCTTGGTTGGTTGTAAGTGTGAACAGCATGGGAACTCTCTCCCGAATCTGTGGGAGCCTGATGATGGAGGTTTCGGATGCTCAGTGGAGGAACTAGCCCATGTTCTTGGGCCTGGCTGCTGGTGTTGGACTCTGTAATATAGGTTACAGAAGACACAGGACCTCCGGGCTTTGCCATTTATATACACGGTAGTTGTCTGTTTCCAGTATCTTAGGAGCTAAGTCATTTCTGTTGTGAGAAAACCCCAGTGACAACCCTGTGCTGCGTGGCTCCTGTTGCCTGAAAAGTAACTTAAAGGCATTTATGATAAGAAATAAACGTGGTTCATTTCTGGGTGCTTATGCCCGGTGAGAGGCGAGAAGTCTGGCGGGAGAGCTCGTCTTATTCCCTTTACCTCCTGTCCCGGCCTGCTGGCTCCTGACTGATAGCCACCTGGGGAAGGCTGGAGTCTCGGTCTCCTCTTCAGCAGCTGATTCTTCCTGCTTCCCAGTACAACCTGGCTCTCTTCCCACGCCTGCGCTTTCTCGTTTTGCAATAAAAGACTATAACCTGCCTTTCTAATCTTGAAGGATGTAGTTTTCTGTTTTTTCTACTCAAGGCCAGGACTTCGGCAGCTGTGGACTCCAAATGTGGGGCAGATGCCAAACACTCCAAAACATGTAGATAAGATACCAAGGAGCAAACAATAGGAGTTGGCTATATCCTGTGGACATTGTACTCTATGTTGAACAGCTGTGCATTGGGTAACTGGGTAGCAGGCCCCCCCTTTTTTTCCAATTTATCTGTACCATAATCTATGCAGCTAACTTCAAGGCCAAGGGTAGTGGTTAGAGTGGGTTTTTAGAATTTTTCCTAAGGGAGACTTACATTTGGATATCTAAATACTGGAAACCTACTCAAGAGGTTGGGGTTCAAAGAAAAGTATATGGGTCATTCAAGTATGGGCATCTCCCAGGGTGTTCAGTCTTAAGGACAGCGCATCAGGTGGTTAGGGTGAGGGCATAGTCCCAGTTCCATCACTTTCTCAGTGTCCCAAACTAGGTTAGTAGTAGTCCCAGCTTCACAGAGTTACATGGGAGCAAAATGAATTAACATCCATTAAAGCATGTGGAGCGGCACCCGATCGACACAGCATTTCCTGCCATTCCTATTACTGTTTTTAATCACCAGTTCTTAGTAACGACTCATGGTAGTGACAAGAATTTCAAATACATTACGGAGTTGGACTTGCTGTGTCTAAAACTTCTAGCCCAGTTTCGGGCATGCGTTCGAAGCCCGGTGATGGATATTTTATTTTAATATGTGGTTAGAAACAGCCATGTGGTTTCCCTCCTAATGTTTGGGGCCTTGCAGACTCACATGAAGAGGTATGCTCCCCACTGCAGGGGGCCTGATACCGGACACATGGGGCCAGGACACACGGGGCCTCTGCTCTGCAGTGACCTTCACTACCCCGAGGTCCTTTGCATCCTCATCCTCGGCTAGGTTTGGTTTCTGTCCCGGTCTCCTCATAGATCAAGTGTGTCTGACTCTGACTCTTGCTTCTCAGTCTTCAGGATCCTTGAAGAAGACTGGGCCATTGGGGACCCTGGAGCCCCATGGAGAGATCTGGAAGGCTGCCGCTAAGATCTTGCAGTTGCCTGAACCAGGTGAAGGCCCCGCCCCTTTAGTGCCTATTGACACTCAGCACAGACACCTGATCATGGTTCGATTAAAAGACTCCATCAGCTCAGGCTGGTTGCTGCTGTCGTTCACAGAGGCCTTGTCACGTCTGTACCCCTTGTTCCCTGCCCTGACTTCTCCCTCCGTGTGTATCTCCCTCCCATGATCCTGCTTGACTTTGCTGGCTATTCCTCTGGCTACCCCCAGACGTGCACATTCTGTTGATCCTACACCGACTCACCCTCCTCTGGTATGTTCCAGATGGCTTTGCACCAAGCAAAGCGTATGACTCTCTTCTCCCCTTCATCACACTGTGTCCCTTCATTCCTCTGCGGCGCCCTCCGTTTGATTTACTGCTGGAGTATTTATTGCCGGGGTGATGAGCATAGTGAACACCCTGGGGCTTTTGTTAAGCGTGGCTTTGAACAGTTACTCTTTTCCCTCCTTGTCCTGCATGTCTGACGTGTTTGGTCACTGGCTTACAGAAAGCTCACAGTTTGCCCACGTTTACCCCATACAAGTGCATAACGATTTCTTTTGGAGACGTTGGTTTAGTTTTTTTTGTTTTTTTTTAAACCTCATGGGATGCTTTTCTAGTGACCTTTGGGATTTCCAGGCCTGAGGATCAGTGAGTCTCCTGGCTGCATTTACATTGCACTTGTCTGGTCTGAGAGATGACATCAGGGAGCGGGTGACTGAGCAGATGGTTCTTGGGGGAGACGTAGTCGTAAGGGCGAATGGTTGTTCGGCCTTCATTTTGTCCTTCTCTTAGAGTCTGGCGTTGGTTTCTTTCCAATTGGCTTCAACAGTAGCCTCAAGGCAGCTTCCTGAGGAAGGCTGAGTTTTGATTTTCTCAGTGACACCTGCACTACCTGTCCCTGCTACTACAATGCCTGTCTCAGCCCTCGTGACTGCGTGGACTCTGCTAAACTGAAGACATGATATCCTACCTTGGCCCTGGTGAGGCCGCTCTTCCAGTTCTGGCTTTGGAGCACTGAGACTGACCTTGAAGCTGTTCATTTTTCTGAGTTTGATCTTTTGGGGAGTCTTCTATAAGCTCTGAAACGCCCCAAGACTAACAGCCACATTTAATACACTTATCTATTAGCTCAATTACTCTGCTTCAGGTCCTGAGCTGAGTGAGCCCGGGTTTGGAGGCTGCTGTGTAGATCAGTACTGCCTACAGGGAAGGCTTGCGATACGTTTTTGTTGTTGTTAAATTTTCAGTCTATAAACTCGATGATACTATTATTTTAAAGATTTTTGGTGACAGACACTGCCAGACTATTTTTAAGAACTGTTTTAATTTTTTTTTTTTTTTTTTTTTTGGTTTTTTCAAGACAGGGTTTCTCTGTGTAGCTTTGCGCCTTTCCTGGAGCTCACTTGGTAGCCCAGGCTGGCCTCGAACTCACAGAGATCCGCCTGGCTCTGCCTCCCGAGTGCTGGGATTAAAGGCGTGCGCCACCAAAGAACTGTTTTAATTTTTAAAGATCATTGCCTTGCATGTGTACGGGTTTGTTTTTGGAATGTAGGAATTGCCCGAGAACACAGTCCCGGCCGGCCCCCCTTTGCTGTTGAGCTGGCCGTCACTTGTGCTGTTGACAGACGGATGTTTTCAAAGTACCCCTCACACCCTGACAGTGACTGTGACTACCTTAAGCGGTAGTAGCATCAGGAGGGGGGTCCCCAGGATCTGTGGTCATCTGAGTTTGTGCTTTCTTTAAAAAAAATGCTGCTGGAACCTTGAGCTCTGTCTCTGGAATTGTAGAGGTGAAAGAAAGTTAAGAAAATCCGTGGGAATAGAGGAAGAACAGGTCAAGAGAAAATGAAATATACGCCTTGGCCTCCTGGCTGAATGCGTCAATTCTTAGGCTTGCACCAAGTGGAGGCTGACTTCGGGTTTCCTGCCCTCATGGACCGCTTGACAGCTAGAGAGGACAAAGAGCCTTGTCCGGAAGAGGACTAACTTTACCCAGGGCTACAAATCACAGCCCAGGAAACACCGTGCAGAAGGGGACCCAGCTTTCTTTCTCCTTTAGACTTAAATTTAGAGGAATCAAGTTTCAAAGAGATTGACACTCCACAGCCCCGGATTTCCTGATGGTTTGGGAGGCTCTGGGTCTGAAACTGGCCAGGAGCTAACGTTTCCTCGGTTCAGCAAGAAGACATCTCCCTAGCAGAAAGCAGTTTGGCCCCCAAGGTCACTTGAGGCCGAGAAGAAAGCGGTGTCAAGGGGCCTGACTGGCCTGGGCTTCAGTGAGAAGCAGGAGAAAGTGGAGGTGGCCATGGTCAGAATAGGCTCGGCTTTCTAGACAATTCTTTTAAGAAAAGAAGAGGGTAGGTCTTGGAGGTGTGATGGGGTCTTTCCAAGGGGTGAACCTAGAAGAAGGTTCTTCCCGGTCTGCACAGTGACCACTGTGCCCATTTCTCTGGTAGTTACATGTTACTTTTAAATTCCAGCTTCAGCAAGGGCTTGGTGTCATTTAGGCTTCATTAAATAAAAGCCATTCACAGTCTGAGCTGGGAGAACAGAGGTCACGGAACACCACCCTCTCTCTCCAGAGTCTCCTGTAATGTAGTTACGAGCCTGGCTTTCCCTCTGGAAAAGGCATCCTTGACAATGTTAACAGCTCTGACCTCAGAGTCCTAGCATTTTCCCCAAAAGTCCCTGAAACGAGAAGGCGGGACTGGAAAACTGGTGCCTAAGGCTGAACTTTGACCCTTGAAGAAGAGAAAGCGTTGAATAACAGCAGAGACATGCCAGTGTATGCTACAGAGTAAAGATTAAAAAAAATAGCGAACAGAATCCCCCCCCAAACAAGCCTAAGAATGATCTGCAGTTCTGTGGTCAGCAGAAAGAGAGTGGAGGATCCCCCAGCCCCCACCCCCTTGCCGGGGTCCGGAAGGCAGATACACAGTTCTGTAGAATTTAGCCCTGCTTGGCTATTTGCCTGACCCTAGCAGATAATTAGCCAGTTATCTTGGGTCACAATGAGCCTCTCTTGGGAGCCCTCTAAATAGTTCTCCTCACCTCCAAAAGTATAACAGAGCCCATTGGGAAACCTTGGGGTGGTAATCTCCTGTAAGAAATCCTGAGATCATCTACAGTTCCCATTTGCCGGAGGGCTGGAGGCACAGTTGATGTTTCCTTGCCTACCAGCTGATTTAACAGCACCTTCAGACCTCTCTCTTTGTTTACATTCTAGGGACATCATTCCATCGCAGAATAAATCACAAGACATTTCAGTCTTTTTCTTTTTTTAATATTCAGAGGCTGGAATAAGGATTGAGGAAGATAAAGCTGGCTAGATTGATACAAATAATTTCAGTCAACCGTTTGAAGGTGTTTTTTAAAATCAAAGCTTTTATTGTTACTATGGAGAGAAAGGAGTTGACTGGCCAGAGCTGAGCCTCAGGAAAACACTGTCTGTCTAGAAACTTGATGGTGTCTGGTCCTTCCAGCCTTAGCAGGTGAAGTACACCAGCAGCTGCAGGGTAGACTGGAGCCGGCTCTGTCTCCAAAGTGACATTTCCAGGGGAAGTCTTCTGCTTCTCTGCTCGGTGCTCTGTTTGGCACGTGTTCCCGACACCCAGAGGTCCACTTCACCCCGACTCCATCAGGGATACCCGGATGAGATGACTATGGGGATGCCGATACCTTCTAGTTGAGAATGTCCCCGGAGTCAGAACATTAGAACCAAGGGTGCATAGAATATCCTCGTCCCTTCATCTCGGCAACAGCCTTGGGAGGTAGTATTATTATTCTTGGCTTACTGATGGAGCTTGGAGAAGTTGAAGGGATTGCCTAGAACCATGCAGTGAGTAGACATGCTGGGATCCCAGACCAGATCTGCCTGGTTCTCAGATTCATGTCCCTTGATTCTGGGATTTATTGCTGAGTTTTGAAAAAAATGTCTCCTTACTCCCCATTAGGGGCTGTCTCCCTGCCCTGAATCCTGGAGAACTTTGTGAAAGCCTTTCCTAACTTTGGTTGATTATTTTCCCGAGGACAGGGTACCATCATTGGTCAAAACTCCTTCAGACCTAGCAGACCTCCAGGGAGCAATGGCTTGTCCACGTGACTCATTGAAGAAATGGCTGCGTGGTCCAGAAGCATCTGCTGCTAAATCTTGTTCTCCAGGGCAGACACCCTGATCTGGGGTAATGTTGCTGGCCTAACTGCTTTTGATGTTGTAATAGGAATGGCAATTCGTCTTGGGAAGGCCAGCCTCGAGTCTTGCTTGAGTTTCAGCCCTCCCCTTCTTGATGTAGTTTCTTCCAAACCCTTCTGGTATTCAGTTTCACTGTAAAAGTCACATGGTTGTAGAAGATTCTGGGCTTTGATGATTCAGAAGCTCAGTTGAAGAAAATCAGTTTTAGAAAAACTGATTTTATCATCTCAGAAAAAAATAGCTGTGTGTGGGGTGTTGAATGGGATGGGGGCTAGAAAGATAGCTTAGCAATTCAAAACAATTGCTGTTCTCCCAGAGGACCTGAGTTCGATTTCTAACACCCATATTAGGTGGCTCACATCAACCCATAACTCTAGTTCCAGAGGATCTGATGAACTATTCTGGTGTCTGATGGTACCTGTACACATGTGATGTGTACTCTGTGTACATGAGCACACACACACACACACACACACACACACACACACACACGTTCACACACAAATAAAAATAATCCTGAAAAATAAAATTAAAAACATCTGAACAAAGATAACACTTTATTATGAAATTTTGTGATTTTCCTTTGGCATTTCTCCTTTCTTCAGGGTATTTTTTTTCATCTTAGAATCAGGATTCAAAGGAAAGCCAGTCAATCATCAGAAGACATGGCTCAACCAGCTCAGAATTAGAGCAGAGAGACAGAATTGCCTTAACAGAAACGTCACTCAGACCCTGAAAGAAATGTCCTTGTGCTGAAGCTGTGGGTTCAGTACTTGGTGCTGCCACGTGTGGTCCCCGCAGCCATGGGCAAGGTGTTTGACTTCTCCACACCCCTGTTCTGCGGTTAGTAAAGTGGGAGGAAGGATGCTTCCCTCATGACTCACCATGTTAGATCGAGGTTACAAGTAAGGATGCTCTGCATGGTGCTTTTCATGATTTAGAGCTGTCAAGGTGATGAAACCGAGAAACCAGCTCTTCCTGAAATCTCAACCTGACGGTCCCAGATTGGTTCCTCTCTCTCTCTCTCTCTCTCAAATTATTATTTTCTGTATATGGATGTTTTGCCTGCATGCATTTTTTCTGTGTACTATATGTGTGCAAGCACCCACAGAGGTCGGAAGAGGGCGTCAGATCTCCCCCGACTGGAGTTATAGACAGTTGTGAACCATCATGTATGTGCTGGGAACTGAACCTGGGTCCTCTGGAAGAGCTCTCTCCCGCCTCGAGTTGGTGTTTTTCTCAAGGAAGGACGTGGTTGCTTCATAGACTTCAATGCCAAGTGAATCTCCTGGGTGGTGTGTGTGTGTATGTGTGTGTGTGTGTGTGTGTGTGTGTGTGTGTGTGTGTGTGTGTGTGTGTGTGTGACTCTAAATTGCTAAGCGTCCAGATGAGGCAGGTGCTGCTGGAGCAGGTGGCAAGATTTTGGCAAGTTTCTCTGTTGATGTTTAAGGACCCATGTATTTAAAAGTTAGCAGACAAATGTGTGCAGTTCTTTGTACCAATTAAAAACGTTTGTCATTATGTGCCAAATAAACAAGAACGAAGAAAATTTACCATAGCAACTAAATGCAATACCTGACCCTAAACTGAATTGTGTAGTGGAAGAAAATAATTCTGTAAAAGACCATGTAACAAAATTGAAACATGGGCAGCAGATTAGACAAAAATAACTGCATTAACATTAATTTTTTTTTCAGCCAAATGGATGATGGTATCACATAGATGGATTATAAATAATAAGGCAATGGGGTGTGCATTAGTTATTTTCTACTTTTTGGGACAAAAATGCCTGATCAAACAACTTAAGAAAGAATGGTTGTTTTGGCTCACGGTTGCGGGATGGTCTGTCTGGGGGTCGGGGTGAGGTCTGAGGCAGCTGGTCCATCCTGGGGGCGGGGGAGGGCAGCTGGTCACACTGTAGTCAGGAAGCAGGAAGAGATGAGCACTGGCTTCCTGCCAGCTGTTCCTTCCTATGCATTCTAAAGCCTCAACGGGTGGGGTGGGGCTGCACACATTGAAGGTGGGCCCTCTTGCCTAAATCAAGCTCATTAGGAAAGCCCTCTCAGGCCCTCCCTGAGGCTTGCCCACTTGGTGATTTTTAGATCCAGTCTAGCTATTAAGGTTAACTAGTATGGAGTGTCACATTAGCAGTAGGTAGATTTGTCTAGTGGCATATTGCAGTCTATGCATTATTGTTGCCCGTCAGGGTACATCCTCTATGCATTTCACATTTGAAATGAGAAAAATTGAAAATTAACATACACACACATATTTACGCACATATATGACTACTTCTAAAATGCCAAATGTCCTGGCTCCCAGTGAGCCCCACTCAGGGACTGTCCCAACTGTTAACTCCCGTGTTCATATCTGTCCTTGGGACAGCACGGCCTTTCTCTCTTGATTCTCCTGCGCTTTCCGGCTGCCCCCGTGAGTCTTCCGCACACATTCCTTGGGTTTATGGCAAGTTCCTTCACGCGCCTTCTGATCTTTTCCTTTTCTGTAGCATTTCCAGTGAGAACGGTTCCTCACCGTGCCTGGGCTGACTTCATAGATTCCCCCCCCTCCCCACTTCCTTGCGCCCCACTGCCGGATTCATTCAGCAAGTTTAGCTTTGGTTACGCTGCACCATTGCACAATTATTTTCTTGTAGCCCGTGACTTCCTTTCTGAGAGTGGAGAGTGCTGTTTTCCATTTTTGTCTCCTCTGTGCCTAGCGCAGTGCTTAGGTTCTAGAAATGTCTGAGGAACGAGGAGAGAACCCACACGCTGAGCAGACACCACACCCAGCCATCCAAGCAGACCAGATGGCAAACGTTGGTATTTGAACACCCTGTAGAAACACAAAAACCTACTGGAATTCTGTTGTGTGTGCATATGTTTATGTGAATTACCCTCTGGATGGTCTCGGGATACCAATAGCATCTGGGAAAGACACCTGAGCCAAATTTCCTCTGTAAATTATTTCTGGCCTTTTCGCCCGTCAGCCTTAAACAATAGGCTGTCAAGTTGTTAAAAAGAGGAAGCATGCTTCTTATGGGGAAAATTATCATGCTATTATTCTGCTGTAATAAAACAAGGCAACCTCTTCCAGAGAAGGAAGCATTTAAGAAACTGTGGCCTCCAAGAACAGCGTCACCGTAGTCACCTTCCAAGAGGATTTGGAAGAGCGGATGAGTGGCGGTGACGAGGGGAGAGAGATGTCCTTAGCCTAAATAGGCTTGGATTCAGTGCAGTTCAGCAAACAGTGTTCTCTACACTTTGTGTGGGGTTTTCTCCGGGTCAGGATGGAAAGATGTAGAAAAGGGATGGTTTCTGACCTCAGAGAGCTCACAGTCCAGTCAAGACATTATTAGCTCTTCAGACAAACGAAGGGACTAAACTGAGGAGCCGCAGGACCTGGCTATTTCTCAGCACATTCTGGCTGTACCCCTTCCAGTTTGGAGACGACTCCATGCTCACTGGTTTCCCTTGAGGGCACACGATGGCCACCATAATTTCCAGCTTTATATCTTTCTTGATTAAGACACCAGGCCAGATTGAACTAGGATCCAAGTCTAGTCTTGCATCTAAATTATGTAACTATTATACATATTTACAGAATACACTGTAAATATATACAGTCTCTGACCCCAGGCATTTGTTATTTCTCGGTAGTGGGAGCATTTAAAATCCTTTCATCTAGGTAATTAGAAGTGCATGTTAAATCGTTTGCTGTTTTTCTGTGCAATGGAACACTGTAACTTGTGACTCCTGTCTGCCTATATTTTGGTGCCTATGGTCTGTTTTCTTTCTTTCCACATCCTCACCGTCTCAGACACCTCTGACCTTGGTTCTTTTCTTTAGTTCTGTGTGACCAGCACCATTTTCAGCATCTACAGACTTTCGGCTTCTCTGCGTGAGAGAGAACATGCAGCATTTATGTCACGATGATTTGTCTGACGGAGGGAGCGAGGGGAAGGGTCAAGGTGCCCTGCGTGCAGCAGCAGGCTGGCCTGAGGCAGAGTGCAGATTTGTTCTTCTCTTCCCTCTACCGGTTTGAAATCATGGCTCTCAGCTGAGTCTGAGACACGGAAGGAGCTCGTGTAACTGTTCTCATTTCACCCCGCTGGGAACTGATGACAACCAGTGACCCCTGGGCCAGTGTCGGCTGCTGTGCTGAGACACTGATGTCAGATAGCTGGACACCGAGCTGTGGAGGACTCACAGCCGAACCTGGAGGACTCACAGCTGAACCTGGAGGACTCACAGCTGGACACCGAGCTGTGGAGGACTCACAGCCGAACCTGGAGGACTCACAGCTGAACCTGGAGGACCCACAGCTGAGCCGTGGAGGACTCACAGCCGAACCTGGAGGACCCACAGCTGAACCTGGAGGACTCACAGCTGAACCTGGAGGACTCACAGCTGAACCTGGAGGACTCACAGCTGAACCTGGAGGACTCACAGCTGAACCTGGAGGACTCACAGCTGAGCCGTGGAGGACTCACAGCCGAACCTGGAGGACCCACAGCTGAACCTGGAGGACTCACAGCTGAACCTGGAGGACTCACAGCTGAACCTGGAGGACTCACAGCTGAACCTGGAGGACTCACAGCTGAACCTGGAGGACTCACAGCTGAACCTGGAGGACTCACAGCTGAACCTGGAGGACTCACAGCTGAACCTGGAGGACCCACAGCTGAACCTGGAGGACTCACAGCTGAACCTGGAGGACTCACAGCCGAACCTGGAGGACTCACAGCCGAACCTGGAGGACTCACAGCTGAACCTGGAGGACTCACAGTTGAACCTGGAGGACTCACAGCTGAACCTGGAGGACCCACAGCTGAACCTGGAGGACTCACAGCTGAACCTGGAGGACTCACAGCTGAACCTGGAGGACTCACAGCTGAACCTGGAGGACTCACAGCTGAACCTGGAGGACTCATGCTTTGCTAACACTGAAGGGGGAAGGCGGGCAATCCTTGAGCTAGGAGGGGACATGGTCGTTCCTCTGAAGGAGGACGGGGGGCGGGGGGGGGGAACGGAAGTGAAGGGAGCTGCTGGCAAGGGTGGCCTGTGTGTCCGACACTGTTGATTTGTGGGTCTGGAGGTAGACAAAGGAAAGATGTCAGCTTTCTGGCATCTTTGTACCTGTAACCCCAGCACTCGGAGCCTGAGACAGAAATCGGGGTTCCAAGCTAGCCTTGGCTACAAAGAGATACTGCCTCCAACAAAACAAACCAAACACAAACGTGCAAAACATTCCAAGAGAATAAAGTCAAAGCCACTGTCACAGTTAGCATGAGGGGGGGCCCCTGAGGCCTGAGGTCATGAAACGCTCCCCGCACTGAGGGTTCTTCGTGGCCAGCTTCCCTTCATCCTCTCTTAACAAAGATCCCAGCCTCGGAGACGCAGTCTGCTCTCACCTTTCGGATGGGCAGCATCCCTGCCTTACAACTTATAAAAGCGACACAGTTCAGAGCCGCGCAGCTGGGTGAACGGCCTTTTTTCCCACCGACATTTGTCGCTCCCTGGGAATAGCTTCACACTCCGTCACAGGATTCAGAGTCCTGTGACCAGGTAGCAGCACAAGAGCCTGGAATGCCTCATTCGAGGGAACCAGAGGTGGGGAGAGGTCGTGAGGAGGGTAACCTAACCACATTTCTGCGGTGTGAGCTGGTCCAAGCCGACTCGGATTAAAGCAGGAGAACATTCAGAGATCTGGCTGGCAGGTACTCTGTATGTGGAACACACACCTTGTCTTAGAAGCAACTCGATCCAAAAGTAGCAGGGGAGGGCAGCAGGTGGAACACTGGGAAGCCTTTCCCTTCTGACGGGGCAGCAGGCTCTCACTCACGCGCAGACATAAAGGCCGGGTGTGGAGCTGTGCACTTCCGGCTGTTCTGGGAGCATCTCTTGAGAGCCAGAACTTGAGGATGGCCTGAGCTCTAAAAACAGCAAGCAAAGCTGGTCGCTTCCCACGTGCTTTCTGACCGGCCCACCCCTCCCCAGCACCTCTTCCCTACCCAATACAATGAACAACATCCTGAAAGGCCACGGATCGCAGACTCGAGGTCTTGACTTACAGATTCATACCCGGCTTGGGTTTTGACTCAGGTGATGATGTATGAAAGACTCTGGCCTCACGTTGAAATGGTGGCTCCTGAAGGGGCAGAAGCCTAGTGAGATAAGCAATCTAGATGTCCAATCAAGAACTCAGAGGGTCCAAGCTATGTCGGACATTTACTCCTGTAATGTGGGATGATCACCCCACATGCTTTGAACCTCTGTTTGAGAGAGCACAGCCAGTGAGTCAGGACGGAACCCTTAGCTCTGCTAACTCTGGGGGACAGCAGGGGACAGGTGTCTCCCTTCTCCTTCTCCTAAGCTTTGCAACCTTGGATATGGGGCACGCAGATTGCCCATCAGTACTCACAGAGTTGGACGCAAAGCCCGTGGTAAGTGCCAGAAAGCTATAATTGTCTTGAAAGCGAGAGGATGTCTAGTTCTGGCTGGCTAGGGTGCATTATCCTTTAGAATGGATTGTCTACTTAATCAAGATGTGTGCATCCTCTTGGAAGAACACATCTTGTTTGGTCTCTGGATACCTGCTGTGTGACGTATGACTCCTTCTGAGTGACTGTCAGACTGAGAAGAAATGGATCCCACGTTGAGAGACCCCGCCAGTTTGCATGGTGGGGGCCTGTAGTGTTTTGTGGGTGGCCTGCAACGTGACAGACACTCTTTCCTCCCTTTCTAGCTAACTCTTCTTACGTGAAGAGTTTGAACGAGGAGGCTGAGCTCACAGAAAAAGTCCAAGAGGGGAAAAGAGTCAAACCTATTTGGAATCAGTTCCCTGGCATAGACGTGCATTCTACTTTGAGCCCAGTTCCTGTGAAATCTTATGATCCATGAAGGCCAATTAAAACAGAGCCCAGGCACAGGAAGAAGCCAAGAGACATGTATAATTATGAGAACCAGAACTTTAGTAGGGGAAGAAAAAAAATAATCCAAGGAGAAGCCAAGGCCAATTATCAGAACTGCTAATTTTACCAACCTAATCATTAATGAACACCATGTTTCTGAAAAGAATGCTAAGAGAGTAATTGTATTTCAAGGGCTTGGAAACTGCTAAACTCTGAAGTTGTACAATTTGTGCAAATTAATATGATAAAAAGAGACAATTAAGGTTTATAATTAACAGATAAATACAAATGATCTGGTGAAGACAATCTCAAGTTTCTGCTCTGTCTTATGAAGCAGTGTAATTGATTTTTATAAATGCTAATTTACGGTACATGCTCTGTTAACCATTAACACGGAGACGAGAACATAGAATAAACGCAAGTCAAGGAGGGCTGTGAGCCAAGGAGCTAAAAGCCTACGTCTAGCCGAGGGGAGAAAACAGACGGGACACCAAAAGCTGGAATGTGGCTTGGAAAAGAGAGCAGCATTACCAAACCACAGTCTTCTCCCTGTTTCTTCGTGACCATCCATACCAACACAGCGGGGAGAGGGAAGACTCCTCACATCCATCCGTGACTGGGGTGTAGCTCGGTTGGCAAAGTGACTGGTAAGCATCCACCAGGCCCGGAGTTCAGTCTCCAGCTCCACACAAACTGGGTGTCATGGCAGCACACTTCCAAACCCACACTTGGAAGGAGGAGTTCGGAGGACCAGGGGTTAGTGATCATCCTTGACAACACAGGAGAGCAGCAGGCCTTGAACCAACGTGCAATACTTCTGCCTCAGCCTCCTTTGGCATCTAGGCCTAGACCATCAGGCCTGGCTTGTTGAAGGTTTTTTTTGTTTGTTTGTTTTTTTTAAATAACACTTGAAACAAATCTAAAAGCCATAAAGAAGCATGCCCTGGGGAGGGTGGATATCTCATGTCCTAGGACCGGGGGTGAAATATGTGACTAAACTCTCATCTAGACTAGACATCAAAGGAAGAAATTGCCAAGAAGTGTCTCTGAAAATTCTTAAAAAAAAAAAAAAAACCCAAAAAACAAAAACAAACAAACAAACAAAAAACACCAGACCAGTGATCACTTCTTTTTTTTAAAGTTTAACTGTTAATTTCTCTCTCTCTTTTTTTTTAAAAGATTTATTTATTTATTATGTATACAGTATTCTGCCTGCATGTATGCCTGCTGGCTAGAAGAGGGCACCAGATCTCATTGCAGATGGTTGTGAGCCACCATGTGGTTGCTGGGAATTGAACTCAGGACCTCTGGAAGAGCAGTCAGTGCTCTTAACCTCTGAGCCATCTCTCCAGCTCCTAGTGATCACTTCTTAAGTGTTCCAGTGTCAGCCCCCCACGCCCAGACAGCCCCCGTGCCCAGACAGCCCCCGCGCCCAGACAGTCCCCGTGCCCAGACAGCCCCCGCGCCCAGACAGTCCCCGCGCCCAGACAGTCCCCGCGCCCAGACAGTCCCCGCGCCCAGACAGTCCCCGCGCCCAGACAGCCCCCGTCCCCAGACAGTCCCCGTGCCCAGACAGTCCCCGTGCCCAGACAGTCCCCGTGCCCAGACAGTCCCCGCGCCCAGACAGCCCCCGCGCCCAGACAGCCCCCGTGCCCAGACAGCCCCCGCGCCCAGACAGCCCCCGCGCCCAGACAGTCCCCGCGCCCAGACAGTCCCCACGCCCAGACAGTCCCCGCGCCCAGACAGCCCCCGCGCCCAGACAGCCCCCACGCCCAAACAGTCCCCCCACACCCAGACAGCCCCCGCACCCAGACAGCCCCCGCGCCCAGACAGCCCCCGTGCCCAGACAGCCCCCGCGCCCAGACAGCTCCCACCTCATGCGACTGCGCTGGATAGGTGTGTCTGCCGAAGTGGTGACGTTTTCTCATAGGAAATACTCAGGCAGCTCTCTGTGGCCTGAGGTGAAAGCAGCTTCATGGCTAAGGGAGCTATATGAAGGGCGCCTGTCTCAGAGAGGCACCCGAAAAGATCATCTCCTGGGTAAAACACTGTGGGCAACAAAGAGACAAGGTGGTCAACACGGCAGCATCAGCGTGACATCGAACCTGGAGATAAAGTGAATGCTTTTGTAAAATAATGGAATGTGGGTTACACTTTATACCTCATTCAGTTGTCACCCTAGTAAAGCATTGATACAGCTAAGACTCGAGACCATGACTCTTGGGAACACTGTAATGTCTCTGGAACTCCGAGACGGAACTGATTCTTTCCACGAAGATTGCTGCTTTTGTAATAGTTAATTAAAGATGCGCAGAAGATACGCAGACGATACACAGAGGAGGCGCAGCCAGATCCCCGGCCTTGGAAGCTGATAGTGGCCAGCGTGATCCACGTGCAAGCACAACTGTTTCAGAAAGCAGCGGAAGGACAGAGAGAGGTAGACGGTTCTGTCTGAGCAGTGGGAGAGGCTGGATGAGGAAGTGAGGAGCTGGGGGATGGTGCATCAGTGGACTTTTCCCCAGTAAAGGAGCAAAGAAGAGTTACTTTAGGCTGATAAAAGGTAGACGAAAACGTAGTGCATCAGGTTTACTGGTGAAGAGGGACTCTAGCTGGACCACAGCACGGGTGGCAGAGGCCGCCGGGAGGTGAGGATGCAGCTGAAGGGTGTGTATTCTTTTCCCAGGCAGAGGGGAGATGTAAGCCACGGAGAGTGGCAGGATCGTGTGTGAGGCTGAGGAGGAGCTAGTGTAGCGGAGACAGAGGCCAGGGGACAAGATGAGGGAGAGGAAGGTCGAGGAAGGCTGCATGGGATGCTTTAGAATAAACCACAAGACTGGTGATACTTTCTCTCTAAAAAACGACAATTTTTACTACAGAGAATAAATTAATCCTAGCTTTGAAAAATCCACAATGTATAAGAGAATGACACCTGCCTACAGAGCATGAAACTTACAGCATTTTCAGCAGGAGGAGGGCATTCCGTTCACTGGTAAGATTTCAAAGGCTCTAGATGATAGATAGCATTGTGCTTAATTTTGAAGTGTTTTTAAAATCTGGGCATGGTGGTACATGCCTGTAGCTTGTACTTGGGGGACAGAGGTAGAAGGATCTTGAGTTGAAGGTCAGTCATGGCTATGTCATGAGACCTTATCAAAGAAATAAAAAAGGGGCTTAGAAGTAGTTTACCTTGATGCTATATTGGAATAACCTGATGCATAAATTAGTTCAAAACACATAATACTGTTTCGATGCCCTTTTGAATTCCGACTCAAGGCTTTCATAACCATCAGGAGTTTCCTACACCTCACAGCTCGGAGGTAAATACAGAGAGGCAACCATGGGCATGTTGTTGGGTGTTGGCAAGTCTGTTTGGTCTGGTGAGCCCTGGGTGGGTGACTAAACAATGCCATCTATTTCTTCCAAATATCCTGTGTTCTCCAGAGTGATTGCACCATGGGATGGACAGTGCCAACCAGATTGGGATGGACACGTTCAAAGAGTGGGTATGTAAAGCCTGAAAAATCTCCATGAGGAACAGGAGCGATTTGATCCAGGCCCCAGAAACCTCTGCGAGAACTAATGCCGTCAGCAAAGCCTTGGCAGTCTTTCCAGGGGATTAAAGGCCCTCTTACTGGTGAACATGCTGTAGGAGTCACTCACCATAGGCAGGTGCCGTTCTCTTAGGCACCGAAACCTCTAAGTTTCACAAGGAACTATCTTACAAAAACTGTTGGGTTATCTTAGGCTGCACGGACTACGTTTTACCGCGTGCTGCTCCTCTGGGAATGTGTGCCCAGGTACCACTCTCCACTAGCCACATGGAGAATGACCCAATTGTGCCTTAGATTCCTCTAAACACAATCTATCGATTTTCTTTCTCCCGCAGTAAGCAGGGTTATCTTGGTTGTTCCAAAGCAATTAGGTAAAGGAGCATTTGGTTGGACTGCCCCTTCCTCCTTGAAGGATTCTCTCTCTTCTCTGTTATAGCCTTCAAAGCTCCAGCCCCTTATACAGCCAAGAGTTGCTTTTCTGCACCAATAAGCAAAAGCATTACAATATTAATAACCCTCGGCCACGGGCTTAGCTTCCTCCCCTTGCCATGCTTGGATGGTTCCCTCCGAGTGTGAAGTAATCAATAGTGGCCTGAAATGCATTCAGGCTTTCACACACTCCATGAAGTTTCCAAAATAAGCTAGTGGCAAGCGTTTAATTAGCTCATTTTGTTTCTGCCAAGGCAGAGGTGCAGACTTGAGGAGTCCCAGAACTGGGATGAAATAGAGCTGTTCTAGAAGTTTCCATGCTTGGTGGTAAATGGGGATGGGATTCAGAAGATAAATGATTCTGCCTCTCCTACTCTCTCTGTGGCTCTAGGTGTGTCTCTTTGGTGTCTTTTCCCAGTTGCCTTTGGCTAAAAAGAGCAAGGTGGCCCTCAGCTTTGAGCAAGGATTCTTCTATCAGCATAGCCCAATGCTAAGTGCCAGCCACCATGCTGAGTGTTGAGGATAAAAGTTGTACTAGACACTCCAAATAGGAAAAGAAAGAGACAGGCTTAGACTAGTGTTGCCTCTGGACTGGAACGGGCTTTTGGCTAGAACTGTGTGGGGAGAATCGTGTGAGTATCTCAGGGTTGGGACTGAGCCAGCGTCTGGGGCAGAGCTGTTCCTGCAACGACATGAGGCTGAGGATTATCCACAGGGTCCAGGTTCTTTTCCTCTTCTTTTTGTAGCAGGGGGAGATTTATTTTCTCCCTTGGCCCTGTCAACAATATTTATTTCTGCGCTCCGCAAAGCATCCGAAGAGAGGAAGTTTCTCTTCGGATGTTTGTGTTGGGAGCTATGGGCAAGGTCTTGCTGATAGCGATCAGTGGTTTTGAAGGCTCTGTGTTTCCATCAAGATGAGTCGGCAATGAATCTCACGCACACACAGGAAAAGGCCACAGTGAACTCCAGGTGAAGAGGAAGCGGAGATTAGCTGGCCTGGAAAGACCTCCTGCTGCACAGTGGGAAACCCAGAAGGGTACACACAGGCTGAAGGTGAGAAGTCCCCTGGCCTTTCTTCGGTTAGGGGAGAACCAAACAGCTCCAATCTCCTGGCTTACTGGTCCCAACCTGGGACTTCTAAATCTGCATGGGAATCTCAATACACTGGAGAAAGAAGCACCACATACACAGGCAACAGATCTGTCCTCCATGGCTACAGCCTCATTTATGACTTAGGCTTTGACTTGGTTCAGAAAAGTGAAGGAGGCTGTTTACCCAGATGCCTATATAAGTAAGTAAAACCTAAAATAAGGGGCACTGCCAGGTGTGTATAAACTCGAACCCACTGAAAGATTCATGTCTGGTTGGCAAGATGGCGCAGGAGGTAAAGGCATTTGTCACACAAACCTGTGGATGATCCCTGGGAGCCACATGGGGGGGGGGGGTAAGGAGAACTTATTCCTCACAAATGTTCTCTGACTGCCACATGTGTGCAATCATGTACATGCTATGGCCTATGTACCCATCCACACACACTAATAATAAACAAAAGGGCCTGAGAGATATCTAAATGGGTAAAGGCTCTTTTTACTAAGCTACTCACTTTGACCCCCCAGGACCCACATGGTGGAAAGAGAGAGCTGACTCCTGAAAGTTGTCCATGGCTTCCACCTTCATGCTGGGGCATGTGTGCGTCCACACAGGCGCACCCCTCCATCCACCCCCATCTGCTCCCGGCGGGGGGGGGGGGGGGGGGGGGATAAAAATAATAGATTAGTGTCTTTGAATTAACAAATATGTCTCTAGAAATTTATTACCAGGACGAGTTGAAATCTACTGTTTTTCATATTCTTTGAACATCTGTTATCGGCTTTTAGAAAATTCAGAGATGTCTTAATTAACAATAAAATATAGGAATGTATCCGTGTGTTGAAATCACAATGAGGCAAACGCGTGTGTGACCAGCGTACAGGTGAGGATGAGGACGTAGAAAGTGTTCTCCAAGTGTTTGCCGAACCCTCTACATTTGTGCTTCCTCGGAGCCTTTGCCGAATCTTCAGAACACATGCAGTAGATTCAAATCACCCCTGGGGGCTGGAGAGTGCTTGCCGCTCTTCTTGCAGAGGACCTGAGTTCAGTTCCCAGCACTGGTGTTGGGCAGCCCACAATTGCCTGTAACTCTAAATCCAGGGGCCCCAAGGGTTTCTTCTGGTCCCCAAGGACACTGGCTCTCGTGCGGTCACACACAAATTTTAAAAAATTGTTATTGTTTTTAAAATTGATTTTCTTTTGATCATTTATAAGTATATTCCTCAGTAATATATAAATTCATTCTGTGTTTTAAGAGATCTACTGTTGACGTCTTAGTCTCAGTATTATGTTATTGAAAAATTTAAAATATTAATGCATACAGCTAAATTTCATGTATTTTCTCTGTTCTATAGCGTTCTGGTATATAAATACACCAACATTTATTTGAATAGACTACTCTTGGTATGTATTTGAGTTATTTCTAGTTCTTTCTATGGGCATATGGCTAATTACTATGACTATGTAATAACACGTACCAAAGAGTTTCCAGGGTATGTACTGACGATGTTGGGTGGGTTGGAAAGCATGTGACTGACTTTACTCCTCCTTGAAGTGACAATTATGATTGGGAACTGGCTCTGGGGTTTCCAGTGTCGTTATTGAGAAAGTTGGGATTTAGGGCTCCCTACCCAGCGGCCCCACAAGGCCTTGGGAAGCAACAGTATAGGCAGAATGTCCTAGCATAACTCTTCCTCTTTACTCACCAGTGAAGCCATCCTCCTGGGTCTCTGTCTCTGCTGTCGAGTTCCTGGTGCAGCCTGTAGCACCCTGAGCACCCACCCTTTGGGGCTGGACACTGAGCAGCAGCGAGCCGTGTCTGTTCGCCTGACACTTGGCATCGACTTCCCCCAGCTCTGCGCTTGTTCACTGTGAAATGCGGGCTTGACTTCCCGGCTCTCCACACTAGGAAATGTCCAGTTGTTGCGGGATATTTGATCACATTCTATAAAGATGTGTCTCTGTCCTTCCTCACCTGCCTAAGGCACCTCCTGATTGGTTTAATAAAGAGCTGAATGGCCAATAGCTAGGCAGGAGAGGGTAGGTGGAACTTCTGGGCAGAGATAGGAACGCTGAAGAATCCAGGTGAGAAGGATTTGCCAGCAAGACGTGGAGGAAGTCGGAAGTACAGTATAGAGGGGAGATAATGAACCATGTGGCAAAGCATAGATTAATATAAACGGGTTAATTTAAGTTTTAGGAGCTAGTTGGGAACAAGCCTAACCTAAGGCCAAACTTTCATACTTAATAAGAAGTTCCTGTGTCATTAATTGGGAGCTGGTGGTCCAAAGAGAGACCTGCTACATCAAGTCATCTTCCAAAGGGACAGCTTCAGCCCAGCTCTGACTATGTGTTCACCAAGGCATAGTATTTACAAATTTATTTTCAACACATCGTTTTCTTGGTCAATCTTGTGGCTATGAAACTGTAATGGTTGAGCTTTCATTTACATTTCCTTAATTGCTAATGAGATTGACCATCCTTTGGGTCATTCAAGTTTCTCTTTCATGAATGTAGAGATTAGTGGCTTATTTTCTAAGTAGTTCGGCTTTCTAAAAATTGAATCATGCAAATTATTGGTAGTAATTTTGATCTCCCGGTTATTGCCAGTATTTCCTCTAATTCTGTGACTAGACTTTTTCTCCTCTATTATGAGATCTTCTGTAAACAGAATTTCCAGGTTTATATTTTTCTCCCTTTCTCTTTTCTTTGTTTATATCCTTTTCTGTATTTCTTTATTTCTTCTTCGTGTGTGATGTATGTGTGTGGGGGAAGGGGTGAAGAAAGGGGAGAGAGCAGGCTAGAGTCTGACTTTGTGGTCTTCCCTTGTCACTCTCTATCTCGTTTTGAGGCAGGATCTGTCACCGAACCTGGAGCTCTCTGTTTGAGTTAGACCAGCAAGCCCCAGGGACCTTCCTATTTGTGCTTCCCCAGGAGCTGGGGATCCAAACTCAGGTAGTCATGCTTGCACTGCCACGCCTCCAGCCTCCTGTCAACATAATTTCTTAATTTTAATTCAGTAAATTGTATTGATGTTTTACTTTATGGTTTATGGTTTTTTTTTTTAAATCTTATTTACAAACTCCTTTCTTAACCATAGGAAGTTCAGATATTTGCCTTAATTTTCCTCTAAAAGTTTTGTATTTTTACTGTTTGCTTTGGGGACTTTAATCCTGGAGTTGATGTTGATTTGTGGTTGAAATCTAATGTAGGGAATCTTTCTCTGTCCTGCCAGCCAGCTCCCAAATAATGACACAGAAACTTACTATTTATGAAAGCCTGGCTGATAGCTTAGGCTTTCTAACTAGCTCTTATAATGAAAATTAACCCATATCTTTATTAATCTGTGTTTTCCATGTGGCTTTTACCTCTATCCCATTTTGTGTGTCTGACTTGTTCCTCATCTGCCTGACTTCTCCATTGTTCTTCTTCCCAGCATTCTCTCTGCTCCCAAAATTCTGCCTAGTTATTGACCATTTAGCTTTTTATTAAACCAATCACAGTGACATATCTTCACATAGTATAAAGGAATATGCCACAGAAGTCCAATTTTATTTTTTTCATATTGATTATGATCTCAGCACTTCTCAACAAAATGTCTGTATTTGTGAGCCATTTTTAGAGTTACTGTTACCTTTGCTCTGTTAGAAGATGTACTTAAGAGTATTAAAATTTTACCTATCTTTGACTAGTATATCTTCAGGAACTAGGTCACTTTAGAAGGCTAACAGCTCATTCTCAGGCTCTAGTAAGGAGCATGGAGGCGGAGAACATTTTTACCAGATGAACAGGGAAGAAAGGCAAAGTACATATTTGGCTTAGCGTGAACCACGACCTTAATTAGGTCAATCCGGTGGAAAGTACCTTGTGAGAGGTTAGTGGGGGGTTCTGGTTGGTTAAACTTAAATTGTGTTTTACTCTTCAGACTGAACTGGATTTGGAGTTGCTTAGAACCCTAAGGCCCCGAAGCTGGGCCAGCCTAATAGTTTTCCATGCATGTTAAACAAAGCTCCTTGCTGGACCTTGTGCGCGAGACTGCTCCAATGTCCCTGACTTTATAGACAGGCTTGCCATTGGATAGAACAAGCTGCCTCGCCCTGAGCTTCAGCATTTTCTTTGGTATTTGGTCTCTGGTATTTCTACCTAAATTTTAGAATCAGCTGTTAGGTTCTGCAGACAAATAAATGAAAGGTTAGGGTTCTATTTTGGTGGCCTCAATTTGGGAAAAATGGATGTCTTTACATAACTGAATTTTCTAACCCATGAACATGATTTTTCTCTGCTTTTAACTAAAAAAAAAATAAAGATTTATTCACTAAAGTTTTGTTTTAGATACCTTTCTGTTGCTGTGAGAAAGTACCGTGACCGAGAGCAACTTAAGGAAGAGTTTGTTTTGGCTTGTGGTTCCACAGGGAGAGTTCATAATGGTGTGTGTGTGGGGGAGTGGGGTGGGGGTGCATGGCAGTTTCTTTCTTTCTCTTTCTTTCTTTCTTTCTTTCTTTCTTTCTTTCTTTCTTTCTTTCTTTCTTTCTTTCTTTCTTTCTTTCTTTCCTTCCTTCCTTCCTTCCTTCCTTCCTTCCTTCCTTCCTTCTTTCTTCCTTCCTTCCTTCCTTCCTTTCTTACATTTTCCTCCTCTCCCTCCCTTCTCCTTCTCCCTTCCTCCTCCCCTTCCTTCTCCTCTTCTCCCTCCCCCCCAAGAGTCACCTTGCTTACTTTTGTTCTCCCAGGACCTGCTTCCACAGAGATTAGGGTCTGATGATATCTGTCCTGTTACTCAGCTTGTGGTTACTCTCCTGATTTCACACGTATGTGCTGATTGCAAATGACACTTGCCCAAACTTCCCCAGTAGGTTGTAATTCACAGGCTGTGAGTGGTCACTCTGATCTTCTTTGCTACATGAACAATCTTTTTTTTTTCCTTTTCACTTTTTCTTTCATTGAAAATGGAAAATAGAAAATTTTCATACAATATATTCTGATTATAATTTCCCCTCCTTTCTTTCCCCCAGTTCCTCCCCACCTCCTCTCCCTTCCAGATCCACCCTCTTTCTGCCTCTCATTAGAAAGGAACAAGCTTCTAAGAGATAACAACCAAGCATGACAAAATAAAATATAATAAGATAAAACAAAAGCCATCACACTGAGGCTAGATAAAGGCAACCCAACAGAAGGAAAAGAGCCCCAAGAGCAGGCACAAGAACCAGATACCCACTCATTCGCATACTTAGGAGTCCCATAAAGATACTAAGCTGAGAGCTATAAAATGTATGCAGAGGACCTGGTGCAGACCCATGTAGCCCTGTGCTTGGTGCTTCAGTCTCTGTGAGTCATAGGTGCCTTTCTTAGTTGATGCAGAGGGCCTTGTTCTCCTGGTGTCCTCCATCCCCTCGGCTCTTAAACTCCTTTGGCAGAACCCCTCTTTCATGGGGATCTCTGAGCTCTGAGGGGGGGATTTGGTAGAGACAACCCATTTAGAGATGTGTGTTCCGAGGTCTCTCTCTCTCGCTATGCATTGTCTAGCTGTGGGTCTCTGCATCTGTTTCAGTCTGCTGCAGAAGGAAGATTTTCTGATGATGGCCGAATAAAACACTGATCTGTTTGCCTGGCCTGCTCGGCTGGGAAATTATATTTTTAATCACATGACGAAAGCTAAGAATAAAGTAGAAGAGGGACAAGACTATGCACTCTCAAAGCCACCCCCAGTGACATGCTTCTTCCAGCAAGGCTCCGCCCCGTAAAGGTTCTGTGGCCTCCACAAACAGTGATCCTGACTGGAGACCTGAGGCTATGAGACACGTTCCTCATTCAAACCAACACAGGATTATAAAGTTGATAATTTTCTGCCATAAACATCTTTTAAATCATGCTATTAAGAATGGTATTTTAGGGGCTGGAGAGATGGCTCAGAGGTTAAGAGCACTGGCTGTTCTTCCAGAGGTCATGAGTTCAATTCCCAGCAACCACATGGTGGCTCACAACCATCCATAATGAGATCTGGTGCCCTCTTCTGACCTGCAGGTGTATATGCAGACAGAACACTGTATACATAATAAATACATCTTTTAAAAAAATGGTATTTTAATAATTTTCACCTCTGGGGCTGGAGAGATGGCCCCATGGTTAAAAGTGCCTGCTCCTCTTGCAGGAGAAGACTGGAGTTTAGTTCCCAGCACCCGCATTTGGTAGCTCACGATTTCCTGCAACCCCAGCTCCATGGGATCCAACTCTCTCCTGGCGTCTGCAGGCAACTGCACTCACGTGTACATGCCTTCCCACACCTACACATAATTATAAACATTAAAAAAATTCTTAAAAAGGGATTCTTTTTAAAATTACTTGTTTTTGGGAGGCAGAGACAGGTAGATCCCTGTGAGTTCGAAGACAGCCTGGTCTACAGAGGAAGATCCAGGACAGGCACCAAAACTACACAGAGAAACCCTGTCTTTAAATACAACAACAACAAAAACAAAAACAATTTACTTGTTTGTGTTGACAAGTGGGATGAAGTTGGTTTTTACATAGTTTCTTGTAACTTTTAGCCATTTGCCCTGGGGGGTTTTGCTTTCCACATCCACAGATCTCTTGCCAGCACACATGGTGATGCTGCTTTATTTCCTCTTTGCCTTGCCTCTTTCCGCTGGCCGGTGTTGAACAGAGATGAGAGTGATCGGAACACTTGTCTGTTCCTCATCTTAAAGGGGATGCTTCTGGCACCTCACCACCAGGCGGCTGTCTGCTGCTTGTTGATCATCATAAGCTTTTCATTGCATTGAGCAAGTTTTCATTCATTCCGAGCGTGTTACTGTTCTTTTTTTTTTTTTTTTTTTTTTTAGAAAAAAAAAGTATGAAAGCTCGTTTTTCTGACACAACTTGCCCACCAGAATGCACGTGATTGTGTTGTCTTTCTCACTTGGTAACACGAGCAGCTGCATCTCTCACGTATTTCTAATGTTAAGTCTCCCTTGCCTTCTCTGTTGGGGTTGTATGATACTGGGGATTGGACCTAGGACTTCTCACATGCCAGACCATCTTCGCGTTCCTGAGATGGTCACCCTTGTTATGATTTTCATGTGTTATTTAAATCAGCTTGCTAATTAAAGTATTTTTGTATTTATGTTCACTAGTATAACTGGCTTGGGATTTTTTTTCCCCCTTGTTTTTAGAGTTTGATGTTGAGAAGGCTTTTTAAGGTTTTAGAGATGTAATTTTCTTAGAGAAGTTTCAAGTTTACAGCAAGATCGAAAAGAAGGCACAGAAACTTCGCATATACCCGTGGTCCTCCATCCATGGATAGTCTCACCGTTATGGACATTTCCCACCAGAATAGCACGTTTGTTACATTTGATGAACCTATATTAACACATCAGTCACCCCAAGTCTGTGACTCTCAGTTGGCCTTATATGTCATAGAGGAGGTTTAGATGTATGTGTGCTGCATGCATCTACTCTTCAGGTGTGTGGTCCTCTGTCTAGAGTATTTTACTGGCTGGGTGGGGGTGGCACACACCTTTAACACCAGCACTTGGGAGGCAGAGGCAGGTGGGTCTCTGTGAGTTCAAGGCCAGCCTCGTCTACAGAGTGAGTTCCAGGACAGCCAGGGCTACACAGAGAAACCTTGTCTCAAAAAATGAAAACAAAAACAAAACAAAGAGAAAAGAATATTTTACTGACCTAGAAAATCCTTTGTGCCCGGCCTGTTCATGTCCTCCAGTTCCTTCCTTCTGGAAATGCTTTTTAAGTTAGAATAGCGAGACAAAGGCAAGATGCAGACTTGAGAAGAAAGGTGAGTTAGGCGAGAGGCTAGAATGCAGGATTTGAGCAGTGAGCTCTTACATGGCCAGGAATTTGGCCCTGAGTTTCTTAGCAATTTAAATTAAATCAGTTTCACAATTCACAGAAATCAATGAACTAGAACCGAGGAAGCTGTTTAGGAGTAGAACAAGATTTTTATGAGGTGTCCCAAAAATGGTCCACAGTGATAGGAATTCTAGTCACGCCCCCACGACCTTCCATGCCTTGGGGAGACACCTAGTCATTTCCCCGTAGTCATTCCGAGTAGTCATTTCCAGGGCCATACGTCCTAGTAATCCATGCGCTGCGTGCTCACGTAACTTGCACGCAATGTGACCACATAATCTATGCACATGCGTGTAGCCACGTGGGCCCATATGCGCATGCCCAGGGGTAGTCCATAAAGGGTGGATCCCATGTACCCTCTCCCGTCTCTGCATATGTCTTTCAAACAGGCCTCATCACATCCTTTCCTGTCCCTCCCTACTCCTAGTAAAACTCTCATAGTGGGTTTTGTTGTGAATTAGGAGAGAGGCTAGAATGCATCTTTTTCCTCGCAGGGTAAACAGCGCAGCATAAAACCAACACACAGACTGCTCGGTGAAGTTGGATTACCTGAGATCTAACCCCATTTGACAGTTTACTGTGTCCTTTGTACTAGGTGCCTAATCTCTGAGTTTAAGGTCATTATGATATCTATGCATGGCTGTGTGTCACCGCTTAAATGACTCAATACACATTAATTACTTTGCAAAGTGACTTTATTTTATTTTATTAGGACTCAATAAACACTAACCAGTTTATTTTTGATACCGAAGACAGGGCAAACATCTCACTTGAGAAAAAGCTGTTTGATGAGGACAGTGATCCCAACAAAATCCTTGAAAGGATTGTTATTAGTCTGTCATTTTGAGCATGCACATCCTTCAGGCAAACTTTCACAAGTGATGCTTTCCGGCTAGAACTTGCTAAGTTTTGGGTGTAGTGAATACCTGCAATCTATATGAATACATATATTATCTTGGGGAAAATTAAAATCACATACCGCTAAACTATTGCTTTGACCCTAAATTATGAAAGGAGTTTAAGTACCCAAATTAGCTGCCTTTCTCAACACTGTGACAGGATGTCTGATGTCTGCATCTTCATGGAGGAGAGGCTTATGCTGGCCTTCACTTCAGAGGGTCCCGGACAGCAGAGTGGGAAACCATGGCCAGGGCAGGGGACCTTTAGCAAGAGGCTGCTTGCTCACATCTCAAGACCAGGAAAGGAGAGAAAGGGGGAGAGAATGCCAGAGCTTATTGGCTTTCTGGAATTTGTCCTTCTTTATGTGGAATGGTGCCACTCACATTCAGAGTGAGTCTTCTCACCTCAGTGAATCCTCTCTGGAAACATCTTCGTAGACCCACCCCAAGGCGTGCCGCACTGATGCCCTAGGCATTTCTTAAGCCAATGAAGTTGACAATCCACAGCATTCCAATACCTAGAGGAATTAATTGACTGAGTTAGATAATTGACTGCGCCACATTCCAGGAGAACAGTTGAGTAAATGTGAGGTAACGCACTTGAGTTTACTATGCCCTGAACAGCCACAGCAGGCAGACACTGTTATCATCCGGGTCCCACAGAGGAGCTGTGGACCAGTAAGTGGCAGGGCTGAGATTCCCAGGACTGAAGTCCAAGGGTAAGTGAGATGTCCACACCAAAAGATGAATTTAATTTAGAATAGCTAACCTGTGGGTAGCCCTTCTCTGTGGTAGGAATTTTACACCTGGCCACTATGCTCCAAACGACACAGAGTGAACGTTTTTAATTTTGCCTGAGAGCTATCCTTGCACTGCAAGATTCATTTCCTAAGGAATGTTAGTGAGTCTGAAGAAATCTTGTCACTCCATTGGAGGTCCTGAAGGGTGTCTGGCAGAATCTCCTTGTGCTCACTACACAGCCTGAGTGCTGAAGGCCTTAGCGATGCTCAGCTCTGCTGTGGAAGACACAGGATCATTTAAACATGATGATAAAGGGAACAAAAAGGGTAGACTTTGGGTTGAAGCAGGTGAGTGTGGAGAGGAACTGAAGAGAACTGTAAAGAGGAGTTGCTCTCCATGTGCACGAAGGAACTCAACAGCAGTCTCATGCTGTGAGGGGAGATGATGCCCCTCCTCCTCAGCTCTGAGTATCGCAAAACATGGCTGTGTCCTCAGGAGTCATGAGGTGTGAGCTGCTTTTGTCTGGATGTTTCCACTGTAAAGTGACCACGATGTGGCTGGGTAGTTTGAGGCTAGCTATCTGCGTCTTGTTTTTTCCCTTCTCCCTGACACATCTCTAACTTTAACCATCGGTGTCTACAAATGGAAGTTTCTGTGAGCAGGTGTTGGATACTGTTTTAAAAACAAGCGATGCATTCAGTTCCTTCATGTTGCCACACCACTCTGCATCCAGAAGTCCCTTGGTCCTTAAAGGTCAAACACCAAGGACCTTGCCAAATTCAAAGAAAGGCAACTGAAGACTTCAAGCGTGTCACTTGGCAAAACTATCCCCAGGTGACTTCTCACATCTGGTGAGCCAAGGTCACACAGTCCAAGGTGGAGTACTGGCCAGTTCCTGGAATTATGAGACATTTAAGATTTTCTGGATCAGGTCCCCTGGGTCTAGGTGGGGCTCGGTAGTGAGTCATGTTTACAGAGAATCAAGACCTAGCGTTAGAAAGTGTGGTTTCTGGTAGCTGAGGGTTTGAGTAGCTTGAGGGTCTTAAGTATCCTTCAGTCCTGAAAGAACCAACAGGAAAATCACTTTCTGAAAGTAAGTGTGAGAGCTGGCCCAATGGCCTCAAAGGAAAGGCAAAAATACATTCTAAGTAGAGTCTCTACAGGGTAGAAAGGCACATTGTTATAGCCGAGGCTCTGAGTGTTGACCCATGTGTCCTTCAAGAAAGGACAACATGGTCTTCTTGTTGAAGAGATCAGACAATGGATTTGAGACTGCTGACCTCTTTTGTCATTTTGAATAAGAAGTCCTGTTGTCCTGGCCTGTGTTGAGACTGAAACAGACTTTCTTGTGTGTGCCCGTGCTGCTTAATGCAACTGACCAGGAGAGGAATGGTTGGTGTGTGTGTGTGTGTGTGTGTGTGTGTGTGTGTGTGTGTGTGTGTGTGTGTGTGTGTGTGTGTCCAGCAGGGACTGGAGAGGTGGCTCAGTGGTGGTTAAGAGCATTGGCTGGTCTTGCAGAGGTCCTAGGTTCAGTTCCAGCACTCACCTGGTGGCCAACAACCATCTGTAGCTCCAGTTCCAGAGGTTCTGAAGCCCTTTTCTGGCCTCCATGGGTTACTGCATGCATGTGGTATACTGACACGCATGCAGGCAAAACACTCACTCACACGAAACAAAATTAAGTAAATCATTCAGAAAATAGCTGCCATTAACCCTCACAGTGAAAGCAGAGAGCTGTACAATGAGAGGAGCTTCCTTTGGCCTCCCTAACTGAGGAGGGACACAGAGACCTGAATAAAATATACTAGATGCTGACAGGAATGTGAAGTCCAGAAAGGGCTCCTTCTTTGCTCTCCTCCCTCAAGAGCGAGATGAAGAGTCAGGAATGTCAATGCCCCCTGCTTCTCCTTGTCATGAGCCCGTCTGCCTTTCCAAGCGGTTGCTCTTGGCATAGTCATTCATACTCTCCCTTACTAACAATTTTAATTGTTCTGTTTTCTTCCACTCAGTTGGTTGCATACGTGCCTTTTCTCACACAAACTCTGAGCTATTTGAGAGCAATTCTATTATTATAAGAAAGGCATTCCATTTCTCTGTGTTTATTTATATCTCTATGGATTTATGAGTGCTTGCTTTTTTGTTCCATGAATCATAATTCATTACTACTATTATTTATTTTGATGCTCAGAATATCTCAGACTTGATGAATTATTGCAGACCTTTGTCCCAATACTTCATTGTGTACTTAACAGAATCAATATTAGGCTGTCTTGAAATCTCCTTTGCCAATGAAATTAGTCCAAAACGGTTCACTTTAGCCTCAGGTAGATTTTTAGGGCAAGGGCAGAAAGCAGCCACATTCTTTGCCAAAATATCACCAAGAAGGTCACTAGCTCAGTTGCTAATATTGTTTCCCTTTGAAACTCTGAGCCGTGCTCCAGAGTCTACATGGCTCTTAGCACGACTGTCTTCCAAGCTCCTACCAGGCTTGCCTGTTTACAGTGATCAACCACTTTTCTAGATCAAAGACCCAAAGTTTTCCTTTTGTAAAGGTCAGGCCTATCCCAATAATACCCTACTCCTGGTACTGACTTTTTTTTATTTAAAAAAAATTTTTTAATTCATTTTACATACCAACCACAGATGCCCCCTTGCATCTCCCTTCCCCCTGGTACTGACTTTTATCTTAGTTACTTTTCTATTTGCTGTGACAAAACACCATGACCAAGGCAACTTATAGAAGAAAGAGTTTCTAGGGGCGTACATTTTCATAGGGTGAGTCCACGACCGTCGGGGCAGGAAGTACGGCAGCAGACAGGCAGACATGGCACTGGAACATTACCTGAGTGCTCACATCTTGAGAGGTAGATGGGAATGGTGTGGGAATTTGAAACCTCAAAGCCATACTCCTAATCCTTCCCAAACAGATCCACCAAGTGGGGACCAAGTCTTCAAACATATGAACCTATGGGGACTATTCTTATCCAAACCACCACATGCCTTGTCTCTGCTGGTTAATTATGCGTCTGGGACGTCTCCAGGTGCCTCTGCCCAATCAAGACTTGGAAGCTTCCTGTACACCTGGCTCCCTACCACTCCTGGACCTCTGTTATCACAGCCATGGGGACAAGCCAGGCTGCTGGGATCCCAGAGCTTCTGTCGTGAGCCCTCAGCTTCTGCAGGGAACCCTTGACTTCTGCTGGTACTAAGGTGCCGAAAACTCTGGAAGACCAAGTGCAGAGATGCTGGTCCCATTTAAAGCTATTGTTTTTGCTTTGAAACTGCTAAATGATTTGTAGAGAGTTATTTTTAGGCATCTTGAAGGCTCTCACCAAATTTTTAGCGACCAAGTTTGAAAAGCATTTTTATTTATTTGGCTTGTTGCATGTCTGGGTCAAGGCACATATCTGGAGGTCAGAGGATGACTGCGTGGGAGTGTGTTCTCTCCTCTTACCATGTGGGTCGCAGGGTTTGAAATCACAGATCATTAGCAATGCCTTTATTCATTGAGACATCCCACTGGCTTGCCAGTTTTAGCCATAGGTTATTAGCTCTTTCCTATCAATTATTATTATGATAGGTGCAAAATCACTAGGTATTCTACTTTAACAGAGAACATTCCGCTTAATATTTGTTTACATTCACTTATAAAATTCTGTATAAATTCCTAATCCTTCATTTATTCTGTGAGTTATAATTTATTATTATCATCAATATTTTGGTGGTGAATTGTCTTTTATTTGGCCAGTAGGGACCTCTTCCAAGTTGACTCTAGTGGATTGTTACTTTTTTTTTTTTTTTTTACATCTGCATTATTATTTAAGTTTCTTTTTGGACAAAGGCAGTTATAGTTCAGTTCATATTGTACTTTTCTTTCCTCTACTCTGGACATATCTGTTTCTCCAAAGAGTAATGATGATTTTAATAGAGAATGGAATATAGAAACCAAGTTGGAGCCTACAGATGTACTTGTTGCTACTGATTTATTACTGTTTTGTCAAAAGATAGAGCAAAGTAACAAATGAATGTGAGTGTGTCTGTGTATATTTACATTTCATTAATGCACATATAATGCTCATGTAGACACACATAAATAATTATATGCTCATATTTTATAGGTTCTATCATTTATTTATGTTTGTGTGTGCGCGCACATACATGGAAATCAGAGGACAACTTGTGGGAATCATTTCTCTCTTTTCATCGTGTGGGTCTGAGGGATGGAACTCTGGCCTTCAGGCTTGGAAGTGAGTGCATTTCCCTCTGAGTCCGTGTATCAAAGCCTCTAAAAAACTGGGATAACTGAGGGAGACGAGGGGGTGGTAGGCAGAGAGGAAAGGACTTTGGAATCTCCCTTACACTTCTTGTTGATTAATATAAAGTCCAATGGGGAGCCGTCAATGTGCCTTTGAATCTGGCAGCAGAGGCAGGTGGATCTCTGCAGGTTTAGGCCCATCCTGGTCTACGTAGTAGGCTCTAGGCCAGCCAGGTACACAGAGTGAGACCCTGTCTTAAAAAGAAGTCCTGTCAAGGCAGGGTTATATTTTAAAAATGATAACATAACTGGACATGATGGCTTACACTTGCAATTCCAGCACTTGGGAGACTATGGCAGGAGGGTCCTGAGAATTTGAGGCCAATCTGAACACATGAAGAGTTGCAGGTCTTACAGAGTATGACCCTGTCTCAGAAACCCCCATGGAATAAACACCACATTCTTGAGTCATAGAACATGGAGGTGTTAAGACGGTACTGTCACGGAAGCTTCGTATCTGGCTAGCTTTCCCGGGGCTGGAAGATACCACTGGGCAGAGAAGTAACATCAGTCTTGCACAGCCGTGCATTCTGTGAGCTCCGATAATGACTGCCCAGGCAAGACACGCCCACTGCCCAGGCAAGACACGCCCACTGCCCAGGCAAGACACGCCCACTGCTCAGGCAAGACATGCCCACTAGTGTGATTGTAGTACAGACATCACAGGAATAACCAACTACGTTCTGCTTAGATTTAAAGTGTTTCACCGATACGGAACCCATACCTGGAACCTTTACTGGGCCCAGAGCTCACCTATGTCTAGACATAGGAGAGAACTGACTACTATTACTCCGTCAAATGGCCACGGGATTAAACCAACTCCTAATGACTTACCATTATACTCAGGGATTAAGGCATCTCTCAACTCTCCTCAGAGACGCTTCTCTTTGCAGTAGATAATGATCAACACAGAGATTCACCACTGGCCAAAGCGCAGAGAATAAGAGTCAGAAGAATATTCAGTTCTAAATAGAAAACACACACACACACACACACACACACACACACACACACACACACAATAAAAAAATAAAAAGTACTCATACTTCATAAACTAGAATTTTAAGATAATAAAAGATATTTTATTTTATTTAATTTTATTTTATTTTATTAAGACAGGGTTTCTCTGTGTAGTTTTGGTGCCTGTCCTGGATCTTGCTTTGTAGACCAGGCTAGCCTAGAACTCACAGAGATCCGCCTGGCTCTGTGTCCCAAGTGCTGGGACTAAAGGCGTGCACCACTGCCGCCCGACATAAAAGATCTTAATACAGGTGAACAATAGGAAATATAAGGTTAAAAAGTAAAAATTAAAAGTATTAAAAATAAAAATATTTTAGTAAAATAGGTTTCAAAACAAACTAATAATAACAACAATAATAATGCAGAAAGACCAGAGATAAGATTGAGAAGGGAGAAGAGAAAGTCTGCAGAGTGTAAGGGAAGAGAGTAGAGAGTCTGTGTGGAGGATGAGGAAGGATGACCTCTTGCCAATCGAAGCCTTTCTCAGAGTCAAGCAACCCCCTTGCGACACTCAAGCTCCCCTCCCTGTGAAGCTAGAGGTGGCATTCGGCACCCCCCCTGCTACAGCTGAGGCAAGTGGCATTGTAGACCCATTGCAAGAGCCATATATATATGGAGAGAGAGAGAGAGGGAGAGAGAGAGAGACAGGCAGAGAGAGAGAGAGAGATAAGATAGGGACAGCTTGGGGAGATGTTTTTCTCCCACCCCCACCCCCACCCCCGTAGATCCAGGGATTGAAACCAGGTCATCGGGCTTGAACTGCTAGCACTTTTACCTACTGAGTCATCCTGACAACCCATATGTTTAATCTTAATGGACACATAGTACTTAGACATGTTTATGGGACATTGAGTGATATTTCAACAAATGTATGCATGCTCTAATGAGCAAAACAGGTTGGCTGGTATATCTGTATCCATCCACTGTGAGTTTTCTTTTTAACTGCATTTGTGATTGATTGCCCAAGATGATCTGGCGTAGAAGTGGTAAGACATGACTGTCTAAGTGGCCAATGAAGTGTAGGGAGAAGAGCGATTGCTTTGATCTGGAAGACATGGGGCTAGTGCCACGTCTTAGTTCGGGTTACTATTGCTGCGATGAAACACCATGCCCAAAAAGCAAGTGGGGGAGTGTGGTAGTTTGAGTGTAATTGGCTCCCATAAGCTCCTAGGGAGTGAGTGGCACCATGAGGAGGTATAGCCTAGTTGGAGTACGCTGCGTAGTCTGGTTGGAGGAAGTGTGTCACTGTGGAGGTGGGCTTTGAGGTCTCCTATGCTCAAGATACCACCTAGTGTCACAGACACTTCCTGTTGCCTTCTGATCAAGACGTAGCCAGCTCCTTGTCTGCCTGCACACCCACCATGCTCCCGCCATGATGATAATGGACTGAACGTCTGAAGCTGTAAGCCACCCCAATTAAATATTTTCCTTATAAGAGTTGCTGTGGTCATGGTGTCTCTTCACAGCAATAGAAACCCTAACTAAGACAGGGAGGAAAGGGTTTATTTGGCTTACACTTCCACATCACTGTTCATCACTGAAGGAAGTCAGGACAGGAACTCAAACAGGGCAGGAACCTGGAGGCAGGAGCTGATGCAGAGGCCAGGGAGGGGAGCTGCTTACTGGCTTGCTCCATGGCTTGCTCAGCTTGCTTTCTTATACAACCCAGACCCACCAGCCCAGGGATAGCACCATCCACAATGGGCTGGGCCCTCCCCCATCAATTGCTAATTAAGAAAATGCTCTACAGGCTTGCCTACAGCTCAATCTTATGAAGGTATTTTCTCAATTGCACCTCCCTCCTCTCTGATGACTCCATCTGGCATCAAGTTGGCATAAAACAACCCAGCCCATGCCAGGATTCTGCTTAATGTACTCTTTAATAAGTCATTTATTCTTTTAGAGCCTCATATTTATTAATTTAACAGACATGAGTTACAATTTTGTTTGTTTGTTTGTTTTTCGAGACAGGGTTTCTCTGTGTAGCTTTGCGCCTTTTCTGGATCTCGCTCTGTAGACCAGGCTGGCCTTGAACTCACAGAGATCCACCTGCCTCTGCCTTCTGAGTGCTGGGATTAAAGGCATGCGCCACCACCGCCCGACTACAATTTTTTATCAGTATTATATCAAAGAAAAGACATCAAAATTTGCATGGTAGATTCTTAGTTCAAAATTTCCTATTGTAGATACACAAGACAGATGAGAATGAGAGAGAACCGAACTCTTTCTAAAGAGGGAGATGAGAGAAGAGCACACACCATACAGTCAATGCGTCCTCAACCCCGAGGTTGGGAAAGAGTGGGCGAAGTACTGCAGGACCAAGATTCATCAGATTTCTTTTTTAACAGTCACTGAAACCAATTCAGCTGGGAAAGCCTAAGAAGTCAGTCAACAATGGATGATGGGACCTGGTGATTATCCAGATCATGAATTTAAAAGAGGAAGAGGATGAATCCTGTCTGGCAGGAAGCCTGGGGCTTTAGTCACTGCTCTGGTGTGAAGATGCTTCTACGGGACTCTCGTCCAAGGGTGCCAAAGCAAGCCTGGGTGTGTGCACATCACATCTGCCCTTTCCCACATCACCTTATCAGTGCATCAGGGCTCTTGGATCTACATACTAGACCAGGTTCTTGAGTCTGTCAGCAGGATGGCCAGCCACCCAGACTCTGAGTACATCACATCTAATCAAATTAAAAGAGATGTTGGAGAAGAAGAACCCGGTCATCAGTGGAATGATACAGAAAGAGAAAGCTTCCTTAGACCCCAGAGTTGAAGGCATGGGCTCAGCAGAATGAGAGGCCGGGCATCTGCCCTGCAGATGTAGCTGACAGGCCCCACTGAGCAGTGGGTTTCAGACTTCCCGGTCTCAGGACTGGTGGCCCATGCTAATTGTGTGAAGTTATTTGGTTAGCATTCAAAATCATGTTAATTGAAACAGGCAGAGATGCAGGGGAATGGCTGCTGGGCTGAGGGAGCAGAAGGTCTGGATCTGCTCTGCCTAAACCTGTCCATTGGCTCCTCTTGCTCTGAATGTCCAGGATGCCATCTGTGTAGTCATCCAGTCCTCACCTTCTGCTCCCTCCGGTCACCTTCCGTATTTGGACTTGGGCTCCGTGGATGGAAGAGGCAGAAGCGCTGAGGCTGGTTCCCACGAGGCTGTGTCCCAGCTGGTGGAAGGGAAGAAGAGGGTGTGGGGCTCTAGGCAGTGCTCATTCTGTGGGTCGCTGTGTAGGAGGGTCTGCTGATGCCCACTGTGTGGGAGCCCAGGCGGAGAGCTTTGGTATTATTATGAAAGTTCATGAAAATCAGGGCTGCAAGTAGTGGACCTGCCTGTTTTGCTATCCATGTTTCATCCAGAGCTTGCCTTCAGCTGAATTCCTGACTTGTTGGTTTTGGAGGGTGGGCTTGACATAATTGTGGTTTTTTTTTTTTTTTTGTTCCACTTGCCTTATGAGGCAATGGTAGGAGGAGGTCAGAGGACTTGGAAGTAACCTAAGCCATCCCTTGATATCATTTAGATCAAGAATGTTCATTTCACATTCTAGCACCTTTTGCTAAGTTTCTATGGTTATGTCCCAATATGGCTTCTCACACATCAGTCTTGACTCCGTTTCTCTATAAGTCATTCCCCCATGCTCTACTTTTTAACAAACTTAATTCTGTCTGAACTAGGAAGGAGTCAAGGATGGATGCAGAACATCAAAGTATTGGCCAGACTGTTTAGCCATCATCATTTTGGTGAGAAATATAATAGGCAGATACCCCAGTGAATGGTGGGAAATAGTTTCTAATCTCTGCTTTCCAGAGCCTACAGTTTAAATGTGGAGATAGAAGTCTTTGTGTGAAGGCATGAGAACAGGAGAGTTAATGCCAACAGCAGATGGCACAGGTAGGTGTAGCATGAATCTAAGAGAGTCTTATTAATAAAATCAAACCTGAGCCAGGTATTGGGGTGAACACTGGAAGGTCAGAGAGACAGAACAAGCCACAGCTAACCTCACCTGGCCAACTTCTCAGCTGATCTTGTTTCCTCAGACTGGAAGCCTCTGAGTCCTCATCCAGAATGAATCTCAGCTGAACTATGCTGCTCAAAACCTAAAAGCTTAACCAGCCAAATGCTTAACCAGCCAAATGCTTCTAGTTTCTGGTCCTCACACCTTATATACCTTTCTGCTTTCTACCATCACTCCCTGGGATTAAAGGCTCGCTTTCTGGGATTAAAAATGTAAGTCACCATGCTTGGCTGTATCCTTGAACAGATGGATTTCTGCCTCTGGAATGCTAGGAGTAAAGGCGTGTGCTACCACTGCCTATCCTCTATGTTTAATATTGTGGCTGTTATATCCTCTGACCCCAGATAAGTTTATTAGGGTGCACAATATTTCGGGGAATACAATACCACCACAGGTAGGCTGTGGTCAAATGTCTAATGGGTGGTGTAGAGGTAGCATATTAAATAACTTTGCAGAGGGAGGGCATCCCAACGGGGATGGAATTCAGTCCTACCCTGGTGGCCAGAATGCTACTACCTTCCCTGTGTACTGTGCCATATAGTTTCCAAAATATCTTGTTCTGGGTCATGTTTAAATGATGTGTTCTTCAGGGAAGGAAGTCAATTAAAATAGTGGGTCCTGATCACAGGACCTGGGCTTTTCCAGTCTAGTGGCCTTTCCAGTCTAGAAGGCTGAAGGAGCATCCAGAAGCTACACACACAAGTGGGGACGGAGACATGGCTCTGTAGCAGTGGTTCTCAACCTGTGGGTCAGAGGACCCATTCACAGTGGTCGCATATCAGATGTCCTGCATATCGGATATTTACATTACAGTTCATAACCATAGAAAAATTTACAGTTTTGACATAGCAACAAGAATAACTTTATGTTTGGAGGGCACCACACCATGAAGAACTGAATCAAAGGGTCACAGCCTTAGGGAGGTTGGGAATCACTGTGCTATAGAATTTTCAAAGTGGAGGTGGAGGTCCCCGTTAGGGTAGCAACTAACCCAAGCCGGGGAGCAGAATTAGCCGGCATTGTAGCTGCTCTCCTCTCCGATGGCAGCCCGTGGCTGGACCGATGCTGGACTGGTCTACAGATGGCTTGAGATAATTCTCAGCTCACTTAGAAAACGATCTGGACTTGCTGTTATGACACAAACCCCCAATCAGTTAGCTGCCCTTAGAGACTGAGAGACAGTGTGCCCTGTGGATGGATGGCGCTTCACGGGACTCAGCTGCCAGAGACTTGATGACTTTATCTCGTGGTGCAGGGTAACACAGGATTTGTGGTACTTGGGTGTTTACCAGTTTTTAATATTCTGTGCTGTCTCTGAAAGGGAGCTAATATGGTGTGAAGGGGCAGGAATTGGTTCCTTCCTCTGCTTTTCCTCATTTGTGTGGCCATAACTAAGGCCAATAACATCTCCCAGCTTGAGTTTCCTGATCTTTTGATTGAGCATATTGATATCTCCTTCTTGAGAGGTTGTGAGGATTATGGGAATTAATAAAGTATAAGGGCCACCTCTATTATTTCAGTGCTTATGTTTGAAGTGGTTAGCTGAAGACCTAGAAATATGGAACGCTGGTCCTGCAGCATGGTCCTCAGAACCACTTTGGAATACAAGTTAGTTTCCCCATCCCTGTTTTGTGGAAAAGTTCCAAGGAGTCTTGGGTAACTTTGAGGCTTCCTATGAACATGAGTAATGAGGGATGGAGGCACTGGAGAAGAGACTGTCTCCTCCCTGCCCCATCCCCTACAGTTGACCAGGGTTGATAGGTATATATTTATACAGCAGAGAAGAATGAGAATTGGGAAGAACCTTTATAGTGTGACAACATTTTAGAAAATCAAATGCTGGTGAGCTGGGGCCGGCAAGCAAACTGTGTACATTTTATCCCCGGAATTGCTTCAGGAGGCTGCTGCCAGCTGATGTTAGAACTGTGACAATGATGCTGAGCTTCTTTTTAGGTGGCAGTAGCCTGGTAAAGTTCTTACGGAAGGACATACCTGTGGGAAGTGTCGCTGGTCAAAAATCGTTGGACAGCACTTACTGATTTCTTTTGTCCCAGGCCATTGAGTGGTTGTTATCGTGATGTACCTGGAAAGTGGCCGCTGTGACAGGTGCTTCCTGACTGTGCTCAGGGCTATGATTCTGATTCCTTCTCTTTCCCATTCTCTACCCACACCCCATCTCCCCAAATGCTGTCAAACACTGCACTTAAAATGCCACTTTTGCCTTTTCATTGTGATTCTTTTTCGAGAAGAAATGGGAACAGCCATATAAATGCTGTTCCAGATGTCAGTCATCTTCTAGCTTGAACAGAAGAGCGACATGATTATTGAACCCTGGTACATATTTGCCGAGCTTCCCAGACACACCTGAAAGCTTGTACTGATCTGCAATTACATATGTCCCTTGCTCAAGTTTGTCTCCCTGCCCCCATTTTTTTTTTTTTTTCAAGTTTTACTTTCTGGAAAAGATCACAGAGAGGAATGCCTAGGAATGGGAAATTGGTTGTTTCGGGAGGCCTAATAGTTTGCATCCTAGGAAACTGAAAGATGCTGAGCAAAACGTATCTCTAGCTTTCACCATCATCCACCAGCTTTCAGCAGACTGGGCTCTGTCTCTCTCACAAAACGCAGAAGTCGAACACAGATGGTTGAGTGTCTGAGTCCCCAGGCTCCGCTGAGCCCGGGGTGGCCTCTTGCTCGGGCTTGTAGCCCCCTTTTCTTGCCTTGTCTGCCTATTTCCCTGGAGATTTGCCTCACACTGGTGAACCAGGCTTCACACAGCAAGCCTCTTGCTGTGCCAAAGTTGGAAAAGAGTCTGCCCAGCCAGCCATAGACATGCTAACGAGCTGAGACAAATGCTTCCCTTTGCTGATGCTGAGGGAGCATATTTTTACATTTCTTCATAAAGAGAGAGAGAGCGTGGGGCGCAATTGCTTCCATGCTGCAAGGCTCCCACTGCTTTTCTGGCCACCATGGGCAGGGACGGACATGCTTTGCATAAAGGGCGGGGGACACATTTTGTCTAGCTAATGGGACCAGCCTCAGGCTACGGCAGGACTTGCACCATTCCATGCAAAGTAGGTACTGTGTTGTGGCTGGTGCAGTCCTGTTGGGACGCCAGGATCCTTACCTTGTTTCTATTTGAGTAACTTGCTCTCCCCTCCTGAGCATAGCTTCCTGGTCCCCCTCCCACCTCCATGTGCACGGGGGCGCGCGCAGGCGGGGGGGGGGGGGGCGGGGGCGGGGGCGGGGGATCAGGTGGAAGAAAGTTTCGATACTTTTCATTCTAACTTTTCATACTCTGGACTTTCTTGATGTCCGAGGAAATGTTGCCTTACATTGGTGTCTAGTGCTTCTTCAAGACTCCAGGCCGTGACTTTGCTAGGGCAAATAGAAGTTCCCAGCTTATAGTCAGTCACTGATCAACTGGCCTTGGAAAAGTATTCTTGTGGACTAGGTTATTGGATTATTTGTCTAATTACATCACATCTTAACAGACTAAAGGGGACATTTGGGAACAAGAGAACCCGGTCATCAGTGGAATGATACAGAAAGAGAAAGCTTCCTTAGACCCCAGAGTTGAAGGCATGGGCTCAGCAGAATGGGAGCCCGGGCATCTGCCCTGCAGATGTAGCTGACAGGCCCCACTGAGCAGTGGGTTTCAGACTTCCCGGTCTCAGGACTGGTGGCCCATGCTAATTGTGTGAAGTTATTTGGTTAGCATTCAAAATCATGTTAATTGAAACAGGCAGAGATGCAGGGGAATGGCTGCTGGGCTGAGGGAGCAGAAGGTCTGGATCTGCTCTGCCTAAACCTGTCCGTTGGCTCCTCTTGCTCTGAATGTCCAGGATGCCATCTGTGTAGCCATCAAGTCCTCACCTTCTGCTCCCTCTGGTCACCTTCCATATTTGGACTTGGGCTCCGTGGATGGAAGAGGCAGAAGCGCTGAGGCTGGTTCCCATGAGGCTGTGTCCCAGCTGGTGGAAGGGAAGAAGAGAGTGTGGGGCTCTAGACAGTGCTCATTCTGTGGGTCGCTGTGTAGGAGGGTCTGCCGATGCCCACTGTGTGGGAGCCCAGGCGGAGAGCTTTGGTACTGCTGTGGAAACCCTTTGGTTCTTCCAGACACGCTGACAAAGACACTAATTCAGAATGTTATTTATCTGAGAAAATAAAAGTTTCTAGAAAGTGATCTCATTCATTTAGTCTTTCTTTCATTCAGCACAAGTACATTGGATAGTACTAAAGAGAACAGAGGTAGAAACTGGGCCAAGAGTTTAGGGACTGAGGGCCTCAACTTGTGCCCTTGGCCAGAAATTGGGAATGTCCTCGGTTCTGTCCCGGCTAAAGGCCAGAGATGCCAGAAAAAAATCCTCGTTTTGATCTGATTTCTTGTTAACTTTCTTCTTCTAAACAAGCCTCTTGTCTGTGGAGGCTGTACATATATGGGGTGCGCTGAAGCGCTAACCAGGACACTAGTTCCTTCTGGTGAACAGCGTTGACATCAGATCTCTAGATTTTCATGGTGAAGATGGCCTGTATCTGTTCCCCAATTTCATCCTATCCCCCCCCCATTGATTTTAGGGTCTCAGCACTAGAGGGCAGACTATTCCAGTGGCTTTGGAGGTCATTGAGGATGAGCTCTTCCTTCTCAGTCAGCCCAGGGCCCACTTCCCCTTTCCCTGGGAACACTAGAAAACGAAGCAGAAGCTTGGGTCTCCTGGTCAAAAGATGCAATTTACCTCTGGCCTCAGGTGGAGACATGGCCTTTTGATCGGCTCCAAAGATTAATATTACTCACTATTGTTTCCCCCATAACAATTAGTCCAGCTGAGCCTGTCAGTCCTCTGGCCAAGACTTCCCCTCCCCTCCCACCCCCAGGAAATCTGACTCACTTGAAGACATACTAAGGAGATGGAAAAAAAATGATTAGCCCGTTAATGAGGCAATAAACTTACCCTTCCGAATCCCTGCCTCATGTGGCCCTTCAGAGAGCTCCCATCATGTAGCAATGCCAAGCCTGCCTGCTCCAGAAAAGTGTAAGTCTTCCTTTTTCTTCTTTTCACTCTTTTTTCTTGTAGATACTGGCCAAAGCCTGGTCAGTCTTTCCTTGACAGTGTAGGCATTGTTGTTTGGTCTCTGAAGCTTTCTCCACACCCCTGCAGCATCCTTTTATTCCTTCACAGCTGTCCACGGGACAGCTGCTTCCTGGCTTCTGTTGTGGAACCTGCTTGCTTTCCCAAAGGACACTACCAAAGGCACGGCTTTCTCTCTCCCTCTTCGCCATTTCCTTCCTTCTGGCCACTGCCAAGACTTGCAGCTTGCTCGTTTGGGTGTTTCTCTCAAACTCAAATGAAATTGCCCTTGAGGTTCCTCTGAGTCTGTTTCTAAATTCCTTTATTTACAAGATTAAGAACTCAAAAGAAGGAATTCCAAAGTCCCTGGTACCAGGATTGTGAAAGAGGCAGAGGTAAACAAGAGCGAGGGACGGAGGTATGGCTCCGTGCGTGGGTACCGGCACCTACCGGTCACCACGTTAGATTTCTGAGGTCCATATGATAGAAAGAAAGAACTGTCTCCACAGAGTTGTCCTTCGATGTTATCCATGAGCACTCCGTGGTATACACACACACACACACACACACACACACACACACACACACACACACACACACACTGATGATGATGAGGAGGATGATGACGGCGACAAAAAGCACCAGTTCCTGGCTCTCAAGGAGTAAGTTGGTCATCCCAGCGGCATTGTCTATAGTACTACTTAATGCCATCCACGGCAGAAGCTCGCCTTGAGATTTTGCTTCATCAGGAGGTTCAGGAGTACCCTGTTGGGCTGGAGAGATGGCTCAGTGGTTAAGAGCACTGAATGGTCTTCCAGAGGACCCGAGTTCAATTCCCAACACCCACATGGCAACTCATGACTGTCTGTAACTTCAGTTCTATGGCAAAACACCAATGCACATAAAGAATAAAAAATAAAAATAAAGAGTACCCTGTCTCTTTTTGAGGAAATGGTTTATATCCTCTTCCTCAAGTATGGTCTATATCCTCTTTCTAAGTATGAGAACTGTGTGGCTTTACACACTTCTCTTTCTAGCCTGTGACTCAGCCACAAAAATCCATTCTAGCTCTCTTAGTCAGAAAGGATATTTAAAATGAAAGAATATACATTCAGGATCTGGCTGTGCCATTGACTAGGTCAGGGGCCTCTGGCAAGTTTTGATCCTTTTCCAGGTTCACTCAGCTTACCACTCAAGGGCTGTGGGGATAATCAGACTCTTACAAAAGAGTTGCAACCCTTGAGTTTGAAAAGCAGATGGGAAAGAAGGACAGTCCGGAGACTGAGCCCTCTCAATGCTAGGCCAAGGCAAGTGAGATGTTCAGTTATGTCCCCGTTTGGTGGCACTCTCTAGGCCTGGAGAAAGCTTCTGGTTGGCCTAGCTGCAGTTGAAGATTCGTCCCATTCGTGTCTGTGGTGGGCAGGCTAGCCACTCTGAACTGGAGAAGTTTAAAGTAGGAACAGAGGGCTAATAATGGGGTTCTTGGGTGCTAGATGGCTTCCCAAATGGATGTCTGGAAACGCAGAGTAAGATGGACACAGAGACCAGGAAGACGGGCCTTTCTGCCTTCTCTTGCTTTCGATTTGGAGGCAACAGTTCTGTCTCTTTTTCTCACTCTTGTACAACATCCCTCCCATGAGATTACTCGCTGAGCTAGACCCTGACCTTCTATGTTTGGATTCTGTCTCAGCTATCTTGTGGCTGAGTATCAACACTGGGTGTGACATCCTGAAGCAGGGTGTGATAATCCTGAAGATGGGTACAGAGCATTGCTGGGTCTTCTGAAGAGGGGTGTGTCTTCAGGATGACAGTTTGTGGGTCTATGTAATTAACAAGAAAAATGCTTTCCTCCCAGAAAGAGGGGTGATCTGCTCTCTCCTGTAAACCAGGTTACCCTCCAGCACAGCGTGCTCCAACACTGTCCTGGTGAAAATGGGGCGTTTCTTCAGTATTTTTCTCCCTGATGAGTCCTCAGGTTCTCAGGTCTGTTTTTAGACTATTCTTGCCTCCTGGAAAGACCTTAGTATCCAAATGCATCAGAACTTAATGGTATTACTTTTTTTAAAAATGTGTTTTCTGTTGGGCAGTGGTGGTGCACACCTTTAATCCCAGCACTCAAGGGGCAGAGGTCTGATTTTGAGGCCAGCGTGGTCTACAGAGCAAGTTCCAGGAGAGCAGGGATACACAGAGAAACCTTGTCTCAAAAAAACAAACAAAAAACCCACAACAACAAAAAACAAAAACACAACAAAACAAAAACAAAAACAAAAAACAACCCCCCCCCAAAAAAAAACAAACAACAACAAAAGGTGCTTTCCGAGGGAAACAACATTGTTCTAGAGAAAACTTGGATGATATACAGACTAGAAAAAGACAGAACCCCATTGTTGCATTTGTTTTTCATGTTATGGGTGTTCAGCAGGCCTAAACTGGAAGCCTATTTTTTCAACCCTTCAGGTGGGCCAGTTACTCCACCTGTTTAAGGCCCAGGTGATGTTGGGGAAATAACATCAGTCCCCTTATCAGACTGCAATGAGGATGAAGTGGAAACTGAAAAGCACACATGGAACCTCAGTCCCACACTTACCTACCGGTTGGCCAGCGTTATTGGTTTTTTTTTTTTTTTTTTGGTTTTTCGAGACGGGGTTTCTCTGTGCAGTTTTGCGCCTTTCCTGGAACTCAGTTGGTAGCCCAGGCTGGCCTCGAACTCACAGAGATCTGCCTGCCTCTGCCTCCAGAGTGCTGGGACTAAAGGCGTGCGCCACCACCGCCTGGCTAATTTTTTTTTTTTTTGGCGTTATTGTTTTTAAAAACATTATCCAAGACCTGTGATGGTGGGTAAGCCTGGCACAGATCCGCCCGATGTAGCTTCCAGTCTCAATGCCTTGGGAGCCAAGGAGAACAAACTATGAAAGACTAACTCGAGACACGGCTGTACTTTACAGAGCCACAGCGTTCTGAATGTGACAGGCTAGGGGTGAATATGACCCAAACCCATTTTTGTTGAGAGGAATATGGAGGTTCAGCAGTGAGAGGCAGATCTATCCTGAAATGGTTCCTAAATTGTTTCAGGAAATGGGATGCCAAAGATCTCTGACAGAGAACTTGGAAGTTGTCATGGGTAGGTCTGTCCTTAGTTCATGCAGAGATAAAAGGATAAAAGTTAAGGGTTGGTAGCTCACAGGGGTGAAGCATCATTTCTTTCAGAAGCGCTTTCTTGAGAAATCTTGGGCTCTGGCGACCTCCAAAGACAGTGAAGGAGTTGCACATGAAATCTCTTTTTAAAAAATTATACATACACACACATATACATATACATATGTGTGTATGTACATATGTGTATGTATATAACTGGATGAAAGTGTGTGTGACTAATGAATCAAACGTTTCAAGGCAATTCGATGGGGAGAGCTGTTCAAACACGGTGGGGCTGGGAAGTGACCACTGAATCTGAGTAACAGTTCCCTGAGCCTGAAGTGGGGGACATGATCAATGAATACGAGGATGAATGGGGGTCACCAGCCTGACAGGAGGGCCAGATAAGCAAAGGTGAAGGAAACCGAGTGGAACCGTCAATGAGCAATCAGCACTGCGATTTTAAAGGCGATCCTGGCAGCCGGGAGATAAGGAGGCAGTCGGGCCAGGGGCTGGAATTGGGTGTGAGGTTTAAAATTTCCCCCAAAGAAAAGTGGATGCAGACATTCACAGACTTTTCTCATACTGTGTTTTGCAACCACCATACTCAGAACTCCACCTGGGGTTTCATCCTGAAACCGGCATGGGGAGGGCCCCCCCTCATGGGGAGGGCCCCCCTCACTCGGGACTGCTGCCCGGGAGGTTTCCCAATCCAGTTCTCCAGGAGAGCTGCGCTGTTCAGAGGGTGATCTGCACAAGGTGCCGAATCCCGGGGACCCTGATTAGAGCAGATGTCGCTGCGGGAACTGAGTCTAGACATGGAAATTGTGTCCCTAATCTCTCAATCCCGCTTTTTTTTCTACATTCTCTGAAGACGCTGTTTCTGTCAACATTCACCGTGGGAGCCAAGCCGGAAACACGTGTGCAATCAGCAGCGGCAGCATCTACAAAGAGTTATGAAATCCGTTCAAAAATAGCCTGCTTGCCCCATAGGCATGCAAAGCAGCCTGCCAGCCAGGGCGGACGGACGTGTCTCGCAGCAGATTTTCCCCAGCATTTGAAAAGGCTTCCAGTGACCTGCCATACTCAGGGGCCAGGGAGCCCAGTGCTGGTCAGAAACACACAGAGGGCGTCGGAGCCCATGGACAGAGCCCCTGGCACTGCCGCTTCGGGCATCAGTTCTTGGCTCCTGCAGAGGCTGTGCACAGCTTCCCCAAACACGCCAACCTCTTGTCCTTAGCCCCAGTGGGCGACATTTATTTGGGCTAAAACTCTGAGGTCACATAATGTTACCTGAGGCAAGATGCTAAAAAAAAAAAAAAAAAAAAAAAAAAAAAAGCCTGACTCCTTCAGAGGGAACATTTTAATCTAGTGCCTGTCTGAGAGTTAGAAAAGCAAGTACACTGGGGTTCAGAGCATCAGGGATGGTGGGACTTGCTTTTGTGAGCCCACAGTCTAGAGGGTGACGGACTCAGGAAGCAGGCTTGCCCTGAGCTGAGCAGGAGTTGTCTGTGTGTTCTTTCCCATACAGCACTTACTGCTGGGTGGCCCTTGGCTGGGTCTCTCCAGGCCTCTGGCTTCTGCCTTCTCTAGAGACAGGGACCGTCCTCTCTCCCTGAACTTCACCCGGAAGGGGGAAAGAGCACCACAAAGCTCTAGGCTTCGCTTCCACACCTGTCCTTGAAGGTGGGATCTGGGCAGTCGCAAGTGATCACTAACAAAGCGCGATCACAGATGTCTTGGGGGGGGTATTTCTTTTTAAAAGTTTTGACAATTTCATATGTACAGTGTATTTTGGCCAATTTCAGGCCCATTACTCTTTTTCATGCTCCCTTCCTCTGCCCCGACATGCTTCTTCCCAACCAGCTCCTCCCCTATTTTTACATCTTCTTGTGTGTGTGACTCACTGAGTTTAGTTAGGGTTGCTTGTGTGAGTGTGGACAAGTGTTTATTCACTAGAGCATGGACAACTTAATCAGTTGGGAAAGAAAACGACTTTCTCTATACCCCCACCCTCCACATTATCCACACACAGCAACTGTATCCATTTAGCAAAGCAACAGTAGTAGGAGCCCCCCTGGTGCCCTTGACCTTTTCTTGATTAAATTTATAGTACAATTCCCTTCTGTGAAGCAGGCCTCAAAGCCAAGCTAAAAGTGGTTGGCTACCCCCATAATAATGTGCCACCATTGTACCAGCATACACATTTGGCCAGCTCAAAGTGCTCACAGCTAGCTACATTGTTGACTTTCCTCCCTCAGTGGCCTGCACAGCACATTCCAGTGCCTTGAAAAGCTAACTAGCAGAGAGGAAACTTCTAACTCAATTTCGTCTCCATGTCTCTATGTCTTATAGCAAAGGAATGGGGCGTGTCTCAATAATAGGGCCATACCATTTAGTTCTGGGCAATCAAGAGCAATAGCAATAGCTTGTATTGTTTGGAGGGTATTTGAAGTCTCCCTGACCAACAGTTCCCCGGGTAGGTGTCCCACACCTGGCTTTAACATTTCCATTTAATAACCTATGGATTAGGGGGAGAGCATTACCCACCAACACAAGTGTCTCCATTCAAAACCTCTTTTCTACATTATATTTTTAATAAAGCTACAAAATAGTAGGTTTTCATATGGCTTTTTCATACATCCTTAGTTTGGGTTAAACATTCTCTTACCTCCTTCTCTCCCCATCACCTACCCCCACTTACAACTTTCTGCACCCTGAGGGTGCATTTTGGTCAACACAGCTCTTTGGGACTAAAGAGGCAGTCCAGTGGGAGAGACTGCTTGTCTGGCCGTCAGGAGGCCCAGGCTCTGAGCCAGGTGCCATGCTGTCTTCTGCATGATAATGGCCCATGCCTTTCCTCAACTGGGCAAGGCAAAGATCTAGAACCCAAGTAAGGCCACCAGGCATTTGCGGGGCTGGGCTAGGGCAGCAGGACTCGCTAAGGGAGGGACAGAGGGTGCGGACAAGGCGCAGAGAGGCCAGCTCTTCATGGATGCCGAACCCTCTCCTGCCCCGGTCCCCACCCTTGGCTTCCCTTCCCTGTTCCTGGCAGCTGGTTGGCACTGGCCCCAACTGAGTTTCTGTTTGTCACACTAACTCCCGGGTTTCTGTGAGGAAGGAAGCCTCACTGGGAGCAGCAGAAACTTACCTAGCGTGAGGTGGAACTTGGCTTGTTTTTCCAGATACCTCACAGCTTGCCTGGGACTCAGGAAGATGCTGTTTCACACCCTCTTGTGGGAAAGCAAGCAGACAGTCTTGCAGAGAGATGTGGGAGGGTCAGCCAGACCCGAGCAAAGCACTAAAATAGGCCATCCTATGCAAGGACCAGCCAGGTACTCACTGGCCAGTGTGTTACAATCCAGAGTACGCCTGTTTTTGAGGGGACATCTCTTTGAACTGTATGGCCTTTGTCCATTCTTTCTTTATCTCTGGGGATTAAATGCAGGCCCCTTTTCATGGTACCCAGTTGATCTATCACAGCCCTGCCCCCCGCCCCCCGTTTTAGAATCATTTTAGGGAAAAGAAAAAGAAAGTACTGATTTTTTTTTTTTAATGAATTTGTTTCTATCCCAAAACCAAGGTTGGGAGAAAGCAGGACGGCTGCCCTGCGTCCCGCCCTGGGAGTCGTCATTGATGAGGCTAGGCCCTGACACAGTGTCCGCCATATTCACATGCTCCTTTTCTTAGCATCCATTGTGTCTCTGGAGATCCGAACCCCACTCCCCATCATATTGGCACTTCGGCTGTGGAAGACACAGCCTGTCCTTCTGGATCCTTCCCACAGGCTCTGGAAATAAGGAAGGCTATCTGTTTGTGTGGGATATCGCAGTCGTGGAGTGTCCAAAAACTCATGTTTCCAGAAGGCTTGAAGGTTTTGCCTTCAGTGTTTCCTTCGTGTTCCAGACAGCGAGGACATCAGGGACAGCTGCCTGCACCAGCTTGGCTGGAAGACCGGGCAGCTGCTTGCTCTGAAAATAGCAGGGCTTTGTGTATAAATCGCATCACGGGTAGAGACTCACGTACACACCCCGGCGATGCAAACGTGGCCGGCCCCGGAGGTGCTTCCAGGTCCCAGGCCCGGGAGGTGAAGCTGGGGTGTGCTCTTGTAGTGAGGATGAGCAAGGAAACCCTGCCATGGGAGGCGGTTATCTCAGACCAGGAGCGGCAGGGGAGGGGAACTACCGGGGCCACAGGAGCCGTGGGCCTTAGGATAGAAAGAAGATGAAGGAGCAAGTTTATCGTGTTTTTGTTTTAAAGCCAAACCTTTGCATTCCTCCCTTTAGCTCCAAAAGCAAAAATGGAAAATATTTAGGTAACCACAGGAACAGGAAAACCTGGATATCGGATGCTGGCAGGGAAGGACCAGGCTCTCCTCTGTTTCCGGTGCCTGTGGTTCTACCTCCCTCTGGCTGCCCCCTCTTGCTTCTTGACTCTTGCTTCCCAGGGTTCTGTTTCAGGCCCAGCCTGGCATGCACCAGGATTGTTGGTCACGTGTAGAAAGTTCCAGATAGTACCTACAACACCTGTCCATCTATCCACTCATCTCTATTTGCTTTTCTTTAAAAGCAGAGTCTAGCCAGCAATGGTGGTGCATGCCTTTAAACTCAGCACTTGGAAGGCAGAGGCAGGTGGATCTCTGTGAGTTTGAGGCCAGCCTGGTCTACAGTGTAAGATACAGGAGAGCCAGGATTGTTACACAGAGAAACTTTGTCTCAAAAAAACAAAAAAACAAACAAACAAAAAACCCACCAACCAACCAACCAAACAAAAACCTACCCCCAATCAACCAAACAACAATAAAATAAAACAAAACAAAACAAACAAACAACAACAACAACAAAAAATCCAAAGAACCGCCCCCACCCCCAGACCCTGAGTCTATTAGGAAGGCCATTTTGTGAGGCTCACAGAAAATCTGTCTCAATGTATTTCCATGTTTCCATCCTGCCCTGCGGCTAGGACACTCAGCAGAGCAGTCCAGAGTGCTCTGGCCTACGAGAGAGGTGGGCTTAGCTTTGAAACCCAGATATGCTTTTTTGTGGAGCCGTACCTAAATTCTTAGCCTTCAAGAATAGACTGAAAACAATGCTTAGCTTTGTCAGGACTCCTGTGAGGTTTCAGTAAGAGAGTGTATACATGCCCTGGCCAGTGGGGCCTCCAACGGGGACCTAAAGGGAGGGCAGGTGAATGAGAGGGACAAGAGACACAAAGAATGAGAGCAAGACAGGACGTCTGATCAAGCTCCAAAATTTTATTTTTCTCTCAAGGCATATATAGGTAGGCAAAGGGGGTTGCGAGCAGGAAGGGACTTAATTATGGGCCGTTCTGCCAGCAGGAAATGTTGCTCTGAAGGTTATCTATCTATCTACCCTTGTCTAACTGCCTAATTGCTTAACTGCAGCTCATTCACCTGATATGAGAGAAGAGGTTCTGGTATCTGTGGGAAGAGGTTCTGGTGCTATGGAGACTTAAGCAAGGCCTAGATCTAAGAAAAGAGGAGAGAAACCCAAATATGGCAGCCTGTGTGTCAAGGATCGCTTAGGCTTATGGCTCCCGTCATATACAGACTACCAAAAGTATATTAAGACCCTACAAAAGGTGATCCACCGTTTGCCTGACGCTGTGGACCTCTGAGACTCCTAATAAAAACAGAGATGGAGGAGGCACAGAGAGAGAATGGGCCTGGCCACAGTATACACCCCCAGCTCCTCATGCTCAATAAGTTTGCTCTTGAGTCACAAACAAAACATCTGCTCTGGCTGAAGGCGGGTACCTGTGGGGGGCTGGGTACCTGTGAAGCCGGGTACCTGTGGGGGGCTGGGTACCTGTGAAGCCGGGTACCTGTGGGGGGCTGGGCTGTGACGCTCTCATTTCCTGTATCAATCTGAAGCCTCAACAGAATTGGGACTAAGAAAGCAGTCCTTAATAGAGGCCGAAGTTGGAGCAATGCTTGGTAAAATGGGGTGGGGAGGTGGCTTCGTGGGTAAAGTCCTCGCTGTCCGGGCGTGAGGACCTAAGCTTGATCCCTGGAACCCATGTCAAGAGTGGGACCCCACGGCGGCTCACGTCTGGAAGCCCAGAGTTCCTGCAGCGAGATGGGAGACAGCGCAGGGCTCTTCAGAAGCCCCCTGCAGGCCGGCAAGTCTGGAGCTGTGGCGCAAATGGCAAACCAGAGAACAAAATCAACCCCTGCCTAAAACAAGGGAGACGATGAGGACTCACACTCGATGTTGTCCTCTGACCTCTACATGGGCACTGTGGTGTGCACACACCCCAACATTACAAACGTGTGTGTACACATACACACCATGTATCCTCGGAAAACAAGTCCTTAAATAAATCTACGGAACCGTTATTCCCCGGCCAGCTCCTTGTGCACTCTGTCTGCAGGGAGTATCATCCACTTAAAATCTTCCCTTAAAAGACGACCGCAAATGCCGTTCCAGAAAGAGCCTCCCTTGGAGGCAGGGGACCCACATTCAAGTCTCAGCCGTTGACGGTGGATACGTCGTGTGTATTCTCTGCCTTTCAGTTTCCTTGGCTGTAAAAGGAAGGTGCTAACGATGACTGTGGTACCAGGGCATGCTGTCTCCATGCCGCAGGTTCTGATCAGCGTCAGCAGAGGCTGCACACCCGGAAGCTCCCTCTGAGCTCTTAGCTTAGCTCTTCGGCTCTGCTCTGCGGGAAGGCCCCCAATCCCTCCGGCTAGCTCTTGTTTGCCTGGTAGATTCCTGAGGCTGACCCATGTGCTTGAAATGGTGTAGAGAAGGGTTGTAGACATGTTTGTGCCCAAGGTTTGGAGAGAGAGAGAGAGAGGCAGGAGACTTCTCAAGGACGGATGATGTAATGCTGAGGCCAAGGACGGTATCAGTGGATAGACTGAATATTCCTTTAGGCCTTGGCAGCCAGAATATTCTGGTTCTGTGCCCCCTTCCCAACATGCTACATCTTCACGAGATCCCTCCTCTCTGCTGCCCTTTCCGATGTCCTGTCCTGACCTCCTGAGGCAGAATATTTAGCACATTCTGTTGTTAGGTTCAGGCCACAGAACTGTGCTACTCCATTCTCTCTATTCAAGAGACAAATGCCCAACACAGTCAAGATAAAGAGAAAAGGCTTAGGGGCTGGGGGGATAGATATATGGCTTAGTTGAGAACTCAAGGTTGGATCCCCAAAACATGAAGCAGCTGGGCATGGAGGAACACACCTCTAACCCCAGCAATGGTGGGTGGAGGGAACAGTAGAGTCAGGAGGATCTTTTGGCTTTGCTGGCTAGCTAGCCTCTCTGCATCAGCAAGCCCCGAGGTCAGTGAGAGACCTCATCTCAACAAATAAGGTAGAGGGCATTAGAAGACATCCAATACGGACTGCTGACTTCTACATGTACACACACACACACACACACATACACACACACACACACACACACACACACACACACACACGAATTTTTTTTTTTCCTCTATCAAAGGTAGCTACCCTGCCAAGGGCCAAAATTCCATAAGCCTTCCCTACTTTATACAAACTTTTATAAAAATCTTTTCATCTCCTCTAGCTGGTAAAACTTTTATTTACAAAAAGCTCTCCCCTCCCTATCACCCAGTATTCTCAGAAACTGACGGCCTGGGGCAGCCTCACCCCTTCCCACTTTCCTTCATTTCTTTGAAAACTAGCCAGTCTCGAAAGACTTGAGATCAGACCCCTGCCAGTGGGGGAGAGACCCGGTCCGCCTGTGGTAGAACAGAATCCGCGTGAGCTGCCTGTCCCACTGTGTTTCCTAGCCTGGTCTGGGTTCCGGCACACTCTTTCTGCAGAAGAGAGTCTCACCATTGCTGCTTCCTCTTTGTGAAACACTCAGGTTGTTTTTTGTTTCTAACAAATACATTTTTTAGAAATTTAAATAACATTTTTAATAATAAAAATTTTCATAATTAAAAATTTAATAACAAAATAGAAGATTTAATAATTTAAATCAAATTTATTTACATTTAAACAGAAAATTTAAATCAAATTTGTTTACCAAATAAAATTTAAATACCAACACAATTTAAATGAAAAGGACAGGCTTATTTTGACTCACGGTCTGGGAGGTTTCAGTCCCGGTTAGTCTTGGGCCCGCAGTGAGGTAGAATATGGCGGGAGTGTGTGGTAGAGCCTAGCTGTTCACTTGCTGGCCGGAAGTGAAAGAAGAACCAAAGGACCTTCCCCCCTCTCATTAGGCCCTCCTCTTAAAACCCCACTGCCTCCCATAGGTCCTTCATCTCTCCAGGACCAAGACTTTACCACTGGGTTTTTAGGGACTGTTTAACTAACGGATGAATGGTGAGCAGAAATGACGCGTGTGGCTTCCCCAACAAGGCAATAAAGATCCCAGTCTTATTCCTCTAACTTTCTTCTGCCTCTGCCATAGGTGGGGGATATTTGGCCCGTGTCATGTTTAGCCAAACAACAAATAAACCATTGACACTGAGCTTTGGAGATCTACTCTCGGGTCCTAGCACCATTAGTCTTGACTAATATGGTGGACTTGCTCACAGCTTTGTCCTCCCACAACCCATTTGCTCCTCGGATCTCTGTGCCCTGTGTCCACTCTCACTGCTAGGGGAAGCCGCTGTGCCCAAGACCAACCAGGGGTCACTCAGCCACGTATCTCGGAGCTGCATCCTGCGTTTGAAATTGTCCTTTCTCGTTTGAACTTTATTTCATTGCTGGAAGTGGAACACATTCATTTTAAGGAAGTCTCCCCCACCCCTCCTTCTCTTCTGGATGGTCTTTTACTTCTTCTAAAGGCAGACGTTCCTCTTGGCTGTATCCCCCATCCTGAAGCCCCAGGATTTCCAGATTGTCCGCCTGCAGCTTCAGCCAACTTGTAGAGACAAGGGTGCCTAACACTGGATTGACTCTTTTTCCTTTTTATCCGCCTGCTAAGCTGGATTTCATGCCTTAGACTCCCGAGTCTCCTCCGACATTCCTCTGTCTAATCAGCTGCTGGGTCCTGTGGATTCTCTGAAGCTGGTCTGGTCTGGGTCTCCACCACTGCTACATCCCTCATAGGAAGGGAATTCTGTTGAAAGGGGCTGAAAGTGCACACGCTCTTGGCCCCACGTAAAGTATATTATGTGGGTTAGATTGTTACGTGCTGTTAAAGCTTATTGAAATGGACTCTGGACATGAGATGGGTTCTCTTGTCCCAGACTCCAGTGTGTTTATCTCAGGTATCCTCTCAGACTCCTTGTCCAAGGATAAGATGGCCCCTCTGGCTTTGGGATGAGGAGAGGAAAGAACAGCTGGAGTAAAAACATTGTATCCCCTAGAAAAACTAAAAGCTAAACCATTTATAACCCAGGCTACTCTTGTTTATCCCATAATATAAAATGCCACTGTGTAGCAAAGGGGGAAGCTTGTTTGTGGAAAGAACGCTCTGCCCTGCTGGGAACGCTCAGCGTGGCGTGATGATGTCAGAAGGCTTTCCTAGTTTTTATTGGATGTTTGTAAGCCCCAGGTTTGATGACGCTGCCTTTTATTTTTCTCAGTTGGGCTGTTGAAGTTACTGCTGCTGGATGATGTGAGCACCTGATTTGATGCTTGCTGTCTATCTGACCCATCTCTATATCTGCTACTTGCTATTTATTCTTTTATTTTCACTTAACAAACTCACTCACTCAAAATGGAAAACACGGCTATTGTGGATCATTCTCTGGACTGTATAAAACACCATAGTTAGTTCTGAGGAAATCCATGGAGTAGGAATGACTGTGGGATTTCTTACTTTAAAACATACTATTCTGTATTCTTTATTTTCTGTGACAATGGATTATCATATTAACTAAATAATACAGAAACAACTTTCAAACATAGGGAAGAGGCCTCCTAGGAAGCTGTGAAAGCTTCATAATGGGAAGCAGTCAACAAAAGTTGGACACAGAATAAGGAAGATAGCCATACAGAAGGGATCCCTGTACTGAATGGTAGACTTAATAATTTCTCTTCTGTGTGTTAGGATTAGCTTCAGCTCTAACTGATAGAAATGCAAAATAGCACAGGCTTAAAACCATAAATGTTTATTTCTCTGTGTACTCGTTTGCTTTCCATTGCTGAGATAAAGCACTCTGACCCAAAGCTGCCCAGGGAGGTAAGAGTTTATTCGCCTTACACTTTCCGATCACCGGCCATCATTGCGGGAAGTTGGAACAAGAACACTAGCAGAAACCTGGAGGCAGGAGCTGGAGTGGAGACCATGAAGGAATGCTGCTTACTGGCTTGTCCTCCATGCTCATGTCTGGCTGCCTTCCTTAGATCTCTCAGGACCATCTGCCCAGGGGTGGCATGGCTCATAGTGGGGCTGGGCCCTCCCTCATGAATCATTAATCAAGAAAATGTGTCCCATAGGCTCGCCTACCAGCCAATCTGATGGGGGCATTTTCTCAACTTAGGCTCCTTCTCCCTAGATGTTTCTAGCTTGTGTCAAGTTGACCAAAAGGATCTGAAGTAAAAGAGTCCATAAGTCGCCAATCCAGAGTCCGTATGAGCACCTTGCCAATATGTTGGCCACGGCATGGCTTCCATGTTGTAAAAGTTTAATTCAAGCTGTGTTACATTTGTTTATGCTGCGGAATATTTGTTTAATGATGCAAAGATGTGCTGTATTCTTTTATGATGCATTTGTTTAACTCTGCAAAGCTGTGTTACTCTGCCTGTCTAAAACATCTGATGGCCTCATAAAGAGCTGAAGGGCCAATAGGTAGGCAGGTGGGAGACAGGTGGGGCTGGCAGTCAGAGAATAGACAGAAGAAGAGGGAGAGGGGAAGGGAAGAAGGAGAAAAGGAGGAGAGGAGGACACCAGGGGCCAGCCACCCAGCCGCCCAGCCGCCCAGCCGCCCAGCCGCCCAGCCACACCAGCTACAGAGTAAGAAGGAAAGAAAGGTACACAGAATAGAGAAAGATAAAAGCCCAGAGGCAAAAGGTAAGTGGGATAATTTAAGCTAAGAAAAGCTGGCTAGAAACAAGCCAAGCTAAGGCCAGGCATTCTTAAGAAAGGATAAGTCTCCATGTATTTATTTGGGAGCTGGGTGGCAGGCCCCTAAAGAGCCAAACGAATGAAGAGTAAAAAACAACAACAACAACAAAAAACAAAAACACCAAAAAAACCAAACCAAACCAAAAAAATAAAAATAAAAAAATAAAAACCTACACTTTTACATCTTGATTCTTAATAAGGCTGCTCAAGTTTCAGCTCTCACATGAACATTCTGGTTAGAAAGGGGCAAATCAAACCTGCCACTTCCTGCTGGGCACGGTTTTCACTTCTCCTTCCTTTCCACTGCTCAGAAGCTAATCACCCAGGAGCACATGGCTTCAGGGAAGGCCTGGGTAACTTGATCCCATGTAGCCATACGCTCAGCTAAGATTCAGAGCTTCTATTATCAAAGAAAAAAGAGAGTGAGTATTGATAGATCACCAGCATTCTCTACCAATGTCATAATCCTGAGATTTTTGAAAAACGAGTAATAACTGCTACTTACGGAACGATCACCATGCACTGAGCGAGCCCTCGGCCAAGTCCTTTAGATGAATTATCTTACTGAAGGCTCATGAGCCTGTTAGTCAGGATCAGAATTATTGCTACCACGTCAATCAAACTTTCGTGGGATTGAGTTTCCTGGCCAAAGCTGTGCTGCTGTCATAGAGGGTCACAGAGCCCGGGCTTGAACTCAGAGCTAGTGACCCAGACCCCCTTCCCTTCTGGACTGATTTTATAGTTACTGCCTTCTCATTGGCCAGGACTCTTACCGGTAAGCACCGGCAGCCAGCTGCTGAGGAGGGGAAGAGGAAGAGTTGGTAGAGTCCTGGTGGTTTGAGGTTGGTATATCAAGTCAAATCCAGGAGCAGGAGAAAGTGCCGTGCCTCTCAGCGTTCCTGGTTTTGGTAAGAAAACAGCTGATGTCTGCCCTGAGCAGAGAGAACTCAGTCCCTGTCCCACCAGCTCTAAGTTCGGAGTCTGCGTGTCTCTTTCTCACTGGTGCGATCAGACGGCCTCCAGGGGCCTGGTTACAACAGAAAAAGGAAAAGCCAACATCTGGGAAGATGTTCTTATTGCCACTAAAATTCATGAAGTGAGATTATTGCTTTTTTTTTTTTTCTCTTGAGACAGGGTCTCATATCTTCCAGGCTGACCTTGAACTCACTATGTAGTCAAGGATAACCTTGAATTGTTTTTTTATATGTATGTGTGTGTGCATGTTCATAGATGTGTGGGAGTACGTGTGTACAGGTGCACGTGTATGGAGGACTGAACTCTCCACTTTATGTACTGAGGCGTGGTCTTCACTGAAGCTGGGTCTTGCTTCCTCGTCTGTGTGCTACAGTCACAGGCTGGCTGCATGTCTTCCTGGCTTTTACATGGGTTCTTGGGATCTGAACTCTGGGCCTCACACTTGCCAAGCCAGTGCTTTTCCTCCTGGGCCACCCACCACGCCTGGTATTTTCATCCTTTTGCTTCTTGGATGCTAGGACTACTCAGGTGTGTGCCATCACATTTGGTTTATTCTGTGCTAATGACTGAACCCAGGGCTTCTTTGTGCTGGACAGATACATTATTGTGGGATCCCATTTTCAGGTTCCTTGTGGCTTTACCCAGCAGGTCTTCATAGAGAGGATGACTGGACCATGGATCTGAGTGCAGGTGTCTGAAATGGTCTGCACTTGGCTGTGCTAGGGGGAGGTCTTTTGCTCCACCCCTTGGCGTCTCTATAAAAACCCTGGGGCAGAGACAGTCGGGCCCATTGGGATAGGTTCCAGGCCCTCTTGAGGTTATCCTGTATTTTCTATCTGTTTATCTCCACAATCTAAATCCTTCTAGCTAATATTTCCTGCTGCTCCCACTCAAGAGCACGCTGGGAAATGTGAGGGTGGTAGGTAGCCCTTCCCAAACAGGGACTGAAGACAAAGGAATAATAATAATAGTAATATTTAAATTTATTACAGAGTCTTGGTGAAAGTGAGAGTGGGACCTGCCAGGGAAAAAGTGGCCGGTCCAGTGTTAAAGGAAAGAAATGAAAAAGGGTTGGGGGGTTCTTAACCTTGAGAGAAAAACAAAACAAAACAAAACAAAACAAAACAAAACAAAACAAAACCCAAAAAACAAAAACAAAAACAAAAACAAAAAACCCAAAAACAGACCAGATGGATGTCTGATGCTGCAGCGCAAAATCTCCTCTATCAAGATTTCCATCTTTCTCTTTCTCAGTTTCTATCTGTGAAAAATAAAGAAGGTAGAGTGTAGCAATTTAGTGCAGGAAAAACTTGGGAAGTATAAAGTAGCGTAGAAAAAAAATTACTTAAGTGAGGCAACTAGACAGAGAAACTAAATCTTCAATCTAACTTTAGGGGCTATGAACACAAACTGGGAAAAAAAAATCTATCTTCTTTGAGCTTTACAGGTAGAAAAAAAAAGCTCTTTTTTGAGCTTATTGGGCAGATAAAAAGATTCCTCTGGAAGCTTTTGGCCTAGGGACAGCTGAAATACTAAGTCCAAGTGACAGGAGAAAGTGATTTCTCCCTGAGGCAAAAATGTTGGTGTAAGAAGCCAAAAAGTTTAAAGTTCAGAAGTTTTGGGAAAAGTTGGTCTTTCTCTCTTGGAAAGAAATCTTTCTCTTAAACTAAAAGCTTTTCTTGAAAAATTTGGTAAAGTCTCTTTCTGAAAAGCCTTAATCTTTCTCAAACGAAAAGCTCTCTTAAAAAAAAACTTAAACTAAGCCGGGCAGCGGTGGTACAGGCCTTTAATCCTAGCACTCAGGAGGCAGAGCCAGGCGGATCTCTGTGAGTTCAAGGCCAGCCTGGTCTACAGAGCAAGATCCAAGACAGGCACCAAAATTACACAGAGAAACCCTGTCTCGAAAAACAAAAAACAAACAAACAAACAAACAAAAAAAACCCCAAAACACCTTAAACTAAAGCCTTTCAGAACTTTCTCAGAAGGACAAAAATTAGAATCATCTGAAGATATTAGTATGGGAAATCACCTGTGATTCACTCTAAGGAACCTCTTAGACCAACAAAACCCCTCTAAATTCTGCCTTTCTTTCAAGCCAGAAAAATCCTTCCTGCAATGAGGGAGGCAAGGCTTGAGTTCACAAAAGCCTCTCTTCTAAGCTCTGTCTCTTCAGGCTAGTAAAAGACAGCGGTCAGAATCCCCGAGGAAATGCTTGGGAGAGTGTGGGTGAAGAGCCACAGAGAGCCTGATGGGGCAGGAAACTTTGCTTAGTAGAAGCAGTAAAAGCCGAGCCTTGGAGCCCTGGCTGAGCTGAGGCATCAAGGGTTTTGTTTCTGAGTGAGTGAGCATCTATCAGAATGAAAAGGTGCTCCTAACCGCTCTAGTACAAAGATCCCCTGAAGCAATGCAAACTCTCTGTTAGCATTGTATCCTCGCTTCTGACCAGTAACTGAGAGGTGCCTGGCCAGTGTCTCTGAGTTGGAGTGCATTTTGGGGATACTAGGGTTCCTGCAGTTGTGAACAGCTTCCTGGAGTGTGAAGCTGAGGCAGAAGGGTGCAGGACCTGGGAGAAAATATCGCAGGGAGAACTGCTGAGAGCTGCAGGTCTGGACCCCACTCCAGCTTAGACAGTTACCTTCTCCTGGTGGAAAATTGTCTGGCGAGCTGCCAGCTGAGAAACAGCTGTTCCTTACAAGGTTTTCCTTCTCTTTTCTTTCTTTTTCGGTTTGCTGTAACTGAGATAGCTCTTGATAGAGTTTTTGTAGAAGATCTGGAATGCATAAAGTACTGTTTAGCAGCAGAACTCACTAGATCCCAGAGTTAAGAAAGTCATTAAAGAAATACTCTTGTTTCAGAAGAACTCTCAGAACTATCAAAGCTGATTATAAGCTCTGCACTTTAGAAATGGTTTGTGTGTTTCCTGTATAGTTAAGAGAATCTTTCTAATAGAGATAGTGATGATAATTAAGTATAAGAAGTAGAAAATTATTCTGTTTTGTTAGAAAATGTTAAATCTTTAGGTGTTAAGTTAGATATACAAAAATAGATCTATGGAGTTTCTTTAAGAATATCTAAGGTAGTCCTATAATAAGCTTGTAAGAAGTATGTAAGTACAAATAAGAAGAATATAAGAAAGATGCCAAGTTGTAAATGTAAGTTTAAATAAGAATATAAGAACTGTATAAGATATTTGCTAGGGTAGCCCTATAGAGTTTCCTTAAGAAGTATAAATAAGTATATGTTGATATGTTTTATGTGAATTTGTAAAAAAGTGTAAATGTTGAGTGTGAGTCTATGCTTAATGTATGTGGTGAAGAACCTGAGACACAGAAGGTCGTGTCCTCGCAGACTGGGTGGTTTTCAAAAGCTCCAGAAGCTGCTAAGAAACTAAGAATTGTGGACGCCAGAACCAGCACAACAAGGCATCCGCACCTGAGACCAACTGGAAAATCAACGCAACACAGAAAAACCTGAGCCACAGCAAAAACGGTGCAGTTTTAAATGCTACCGTAACTAAAAATGTCTTTGCCTGGAGAAGGAAAGCTGCAGAGATGCTTGTTTGAACTAAAATGGTCATCTGCAAAAGGTTTTGAGTTGTAAAATGTTTCTTCATATTTGGAAGTGAATGTCTAGGACCAGAATTTACTTTTTTTTGAACTTAAAAAAAAAATGAGTTAAAACTACAAAAACATTTTGGTTACGGGTTTCTTCATATTTGGAAGGCTAATACCAGAATTTATTATTTGAATTTTGGGACTTAAGAAATAAAATGAACAATAGTGATTTCATTGTAATGGTATTAGGAACTGTTTTATGGAACTGTTTATATAAAAATGGAATTACTTATGGAACTGGTTTTGTGTTACAAATGGAACTGTTTAAATGGAAAAGTTTGGATTGTCTTCTACCTAGGCTTGAGATTTTGTTTAAAAAAAATTATAAAGAAAAGGGAGAAATAATATTCCTTAGGCTATTTAATTAAAAAATTTTTGTTATTTGAGTGAATTAATGTTATGTTTTGTTAGTAAGAAGTGCAAATGCATATACTAAGATTACTTGTGGTGGTATTATGTTCCCCAAAATATAGTGCACTCTAATAAACTTATCTGGGGTCAGAGAACAGAACAGCCACAATCTTAAACAGAGGTTAGGCAGTGGTAGCACACACCTTTAATCCTGTCACTTGGGAGGCAGAGATCCGGATGGATCTCTGCAAGTTTAAAGCCATACTGGAAACAGCCAGGCATGGTGACTCACACCTTTAATCCCAGAAAGTGATGGCAAAAAGCAGAAAGGTATATAAGGCATGAAGACCAGAAACTAGAAGCTTTTAGCTGGTTAAGCATTCAGGCTTTTGAGAAGCAGTTCAGCTCAGATTCATTTGGATAAGGACTCAGAGGCTTCCAGACTGAGGAAACAGGATCAACTAAGGAACTGGCGAGTTGAGGTAGCTGTGGCTTGTTCTGCTTCTCTGATCTTCCAGCGTTCACTCCAATACCTGGCTCCAGGTTTGATTTTATTAATAAGACCTTTAAGATTTGTGCTACAATTACTTTAAAGTGTAAAGAGTTTTATTAAGAAACTGCTTTTGGATGTTTTGCCAAAAGTTTTCAAAGTGTTAATGGTTAGATTGAGACTATTGCTTTTAAATATGGGTTTGTAGGAATTGTGAAAGTTTCTTTTCTAACCAGGTTTGAGATTGTTTTAAAAAAATTTACAAAGAAAAGGAGGAGTTATGAGTGAATTAAGGTTGAATGTATGGTTGCAGAAATCATGTTAATCTATTGATATTAATGCACCCTGGTTTGGTGAAGTTAAGGAAATGTTTAAGTTTGATGTGAATACATCAGAAGTTTTTCCTATGTTCTATTGGTAAGAAATTCAAATGGTTCTATTAAGAGTTTAAGTTGTAAGACTGAGAGAACTGTAATTATGTACTGAAATATTTATGTTAACCTGTTAATGGGAATGATGAAGCTAAGGGACTCTTTAGGTTTGCTATTGCATTAAGAGATTTTGTTTAGAAAGGGCTAGATGCAGCCAAAGACTGCTGTGGGCACCTTGGACCCAATCCAAAAAAGAAATGCCATCTTTATCATCCTCTACTCCCATACTGGGAGGTGTGACAACCATGGAGATTGCTGTAAGCTATTAATGAGGAGTTGTTTTTTATATAATAAGGAAGGGGGACCTGTGGGAGCCCATTTCCAGGTTCCTCTTGGCTTTACCCAGCAGGTCTTCATAGAGAGGATGATTGGACCACGGGCCTGAGTGCAGGTGTCTGAGATGGTCTGCACTTGGCTGTGCTGGGAGGAAGTCTTTTGCTCCACCCCTTGGTGTTTCTATAAATACCCTTAGGCCTATTGGGATAGGTTCCAGGCCCTCTTGAGGCTATCCTGTATTTTCTATCTGTTTATCTCCACAATCTAAATCCTTCTATCTAATATCTCCTGCTACTCTTACTCAAGAGCACTCTGCATGAATGCACTCTGCATCCCCAGCATCATAGAAAACCCCACGCGCGGGCATGTGCCCGCAACCCCAGAACTCATTCCATCAACTGAGCTGCATGCCCGGCCTTTCTTCCTAACTTTATCAATAAATAAAACAATGGAAGTGTGGTCATAAGTGGCAATGTCACGTGACCCTGTAGTAGGTCGAGCATTAAGTGTTGAATGGTAAGACTCAAGATGAACTGGAAAATGAAAATGACGCTGGATGTGAATCAGCTGATACCAACCATTATGTTGTAGAGTTTGGATCTGATGTTTCTAATTTAATTCTAGCATTATTTTTAACTTTTAGTTTTGTAACCTTTTGTGCCTAGAGTAGTGAACATTCTGCTCTTTCAGACACCCTGGCTTCTCTCCTGGTAGACGCACACGGCATGAAGAGGGTCCCTTGATCCTCTCTCCCTTCCTTCGCTTTCTCAATACTTTACCAAAAAGAGTAGAAAGCTTTTTCGGGGGTGGGGTGGGGATCTCGCTTTCAAAGGTGATAGATACACTGTCTAAACCATTTTCCACACTCTTTACCCACCTCCACCCCTTTTTTGATAAGAGTGTAAGGAGAGCTATGATCACTCAGACGGGCAACAAATGTTTATTGAGTGTGTAGGAGGAGGCTCTGCTGCAGAATGGACTGCATATATCACAAGGGCAGCGTGTCTTGAGGAGCATGGAGCCTGATGTATTACTTCTTGAGGAATCGAGACGTGAGGGAATTCATGCCAGCAAATAAATTGGTCACCTTTGCATTCTTCTGGTTTGCGTCTTCTCCACAGGGATAGTAAATATCGCACAAGACTCTCTCTTGTTTTGGAGTCTGCTGCTGCCTTTCCCGTGGCCTAATCACCACCCATGCCTAATCTTGCGGTGACTCTGGACTGGCAGGTGAACCCAGTCTCTCAGTTTGCCGAGAATGACCAGGCAAATTTGGTGTCCTCCTCGTGACAGGACTCTAAAGTGTTGGCACTGTGCTGGATGGGAACCAGTGCGCAGTGCCTGTAAACTGAGTTCTAATTTATTCCGCCCAGTTCTCCTGGCGCTTGGATCCAGGCTGTCCACACACGGTGGGCCTGAGGCTAATGATAGGTGAGAATGATCACCGTTATATAAAACGTATTGAATGTTTACTCTGGGCCACTACAATGTCAAGTCCTCTACTTCTACTATATTTCATCCTCACAGCTACTCACAGTATTTGTCGTTACTCTTAATTTATGAACTGGGAAAACAAGGCTCAGGGTCACACTTCTGCTCATTGGCAGAGCCGGGATTTAAGTTGAGGTTCCGCTCACCTGTGCAGACAACCTGGGGAAAAGTGAATTAAAACCTGGGCAATGGTGCATTCCTGTGCTCGCTGTAAAGGGGAGACCAAGGTAGGAGAATATTGTGTTAGAGCCAATCCCGTCTCAAGAAATAAAACAAAGCTCTATATATAGCCCTTTACTTCAAAAATCCATAATGTGTTTTTGAAAACAGGTAAACCTTAATTTGTTCAATATGCTTTTGAAAAGTTGAGTCTACCTGTGAATATGAGCGTCCTCAGGGCCTGGAGCACATCTTTAACAGTACAACATTTAGCACTTTGCTTTGCACATAGAAGAATTAAGCAAAATATTTGTTGAATGAGTAAAAACAAATAAAACTATTATAGACATTAATTTAAATTTTTTATTTTAAAATGATATTGATTGATTGATTGTGTTTGTGTATGTGCCTGGGAGAGTGTGCCACAGCTCCCATGTGGAAGTCAGAGGATAACTTCCTGGAATTGGTTTTCTTCCTACCGTGTGGGTCCCAGGGCTTGAACCTAGGTCATCAGGCCTGGCAGTAGATACTTTATCTGCTGAGTCATGTCATCCACCCTCATGCAGATTTTGAATGTACTCAGACTAGTCTTTTGAAGAGACCCTGAAGGTTTACCAGCTGTATGTAGATAGATAAGAGTTGTTTAAAGTTATTTGCAAGTGACACTGATCCACAGACAGACATCTGACTCAAGAGTGATGGGGAAGAGACTTTTTTTTGAGATAGGGTCTCACTATGTAGCTCTGGTTGTCCTGGAACTCACTTGTAGACCAAGCTGACCTCAGACTCAGAGATCCACTCACCTGCCTCTGCCTCCTAAGTACTGGGATTAAAAGCTTGTGCCAGCACATCTGGCCTGAGACAAATTTTTTTTAATGCTTTGCAATGTTCTGAGTTTGAGATTTAAAAATTGCAGCTGCATCTGTCTTCACGTAGGTTTCCCTTGAAGCCGAGTCTTAGAACAAGGACTTGGGGTAGTTGGTTAAGGATGCTGTTGTTTGTTTTTTGGCTCTTTTGAGGGGCCCACTACCCCGCTCCCAAATAAATCACTCATGGAGGCTTATTCTTAATTATGAATACCCGGCCTTAGCTTGTTTCTTGCCAGCTTTCCTTAACTTATCCCATCTACCTTTTGCCACTGGGCTTTTCCTGTTCTCTTACTTCTGTAAATCTTACTCTTACTCCATGGCTTGCTGGGTAGCTGAGTCTCTGGAGTCCTCTTCCTTCTACTTCTTCCTTTTTCACTCTTCCATCTTTTTTCTTCCTCCTTTTCCCAGATTTCTCCTTCTATATATTCTCTCTGCCTGTCAGCCCTGCCTATTTCTCTCTCCTGCCTCGCTATTGGCAGTCCAGCTCTTTATTAGGCCAGTCAGGTATTTTAGACAGACAAAATAACACAGGTTCACAGAGTTAAACAAATGCAACATAAACAGAAGTAACACACCTTAGAATAATATTCTAGGACAGGATGCGACTCCAGGAAAAGAGTCACAGGAGAAAAAGAAGGCTGGGGACAGTGAGGGAGACGCCCGATGTCAGATCACGCAACAGGCTGCTGTGTGAGCTGTGGCTGTGGTGACTTGCTCAAGGACAGGGAGCTGGCTCCCAGTCCTCTTCGGCGTGAACACACCACCTCCCCAGGCTCTGCTGTCAGAGCCCAGTGTGGCCCTCACACCTCTGAAAGGCTGGAAGTCTACAGGTGGAAGTCAGGTTGATGGCTGTCAGCACCAGCTGAGTCAGAGCCCCCGGACCGTCTCCCACAGTGGTCTTGGAAACCAGAGGTGGGGGTGGTCATGAAATACAGAGGGGAGCATTAACTGTGGTGTCAATTTTGAGAAGCCAGTGAAATGATTGAACAACAACAAAAAAACAAAAAACAAACAAACAAAAAAAACAGAAGACAGTTTTGTGAGGCCAAACCAAATCAGATTTTCTACAGATGAGTTTTTGTTGTGTTTTCCATGCACCTCTGGTGTGCCCCAAGGTAGAGGTTAGGGTCCCCAGCAAGCAGACCTGAGGAGAGAATGTGAGTGCAGGTAGCCTACTGGGGTGTGTCCTTAGGAGCCGTCACTGGTCACTGTGGGTAGCAGATCAGGCCTAGAGAGCAGCTGGGCTGGGGTCAGCCCCAAAGGAAGCTCCAGAGGAAAGCTGACTATGGTGCTATTAGCATACTAAGCAGGTGCATGCTGGCCTCCAGGCTCCCTCACCAAGTACTTGTCTCAGAGTCCACCCTGGCTCTTTCCAGCTCTTCTCACCCAGCCTCCTGCTCCAAACTCCTTGCGTTCATGGGCTTCCTGGCCGGGGTCCCCAGCTTCTCTTTCTCATAGAACCCCGACATCCAGGCCTTGCGCTCTCTTGGTCCACTAGGTCCCCTCTCTCTTGGCCTCCTCTCCCCTCTCCTCTTCTCTCTTTCCTTCCTCTCTTCTCCCTCCCCCCTCTCCCCATGGCCTGATCCTATCTGCTGGCCATGTTCAGTCTACTACTTTCTCTCCCTGCTCTGGACTCCTCCAGATGTCTCTGGCTGGATTTTCCCTCATATCTACAATAAAAACCTTCCCTCAACCACACCTTGGAGCAGTCATATCCTTTATTCCCACAGCCACGATTCAGTCACAGGACTTTAGGCAAACACTGAGGGATGAAGCAAGGAGGCTGGGATTTTATATTCAAGCCCTCTCCAGTCCCGGACCCTGGGTGCTCCTGGGGGTACATACCCTTGAGTCAGGCATCTGGGAGGCAATTCTAGCAAGTTGCTTCGAGTTGAGTCTGTCAAAGAGAGTAATGGAGACCTGGGTGGTATGGTACAATATCTGCTCGACGTGACTTTTATAGACCTTCATGTGAACGCCTGGACCCATAACGATGCTGAGATATTAAAACCTGTGATGAAAAGCAAAGATAATGGAGGAAATTACTCTCCTCCCTGTGAAAAGCCAAACTGAAGACACAAGAACTAAAATAAGGTGGTATTCTCACTTGTCAAATGAACTTAGAACTGGACCAGTGTTGTGAGCAAGAAGGTAGACACGTGTCATTGGGGTAACAGAAGTTATATTTTGTTTTGCTGAGGGTCACCACACAAAGTTCACATCTAAACTCCTAACTATGGTCCTAAGCCTTTCTCCCTAAGGCTGCTCACCTGTGCCACACGTCTTAGCTGGAGGTCAGGTCCAGCCTCTAACTGTAGTCTCTGACTCAAGGGTCAGGAACCTGGGGGAGACTCTCCAGCCATAGGGCAGATCAAGGTGGCATCTCTCCAGATGTGCAGAGCGGAGCATTGCTCTTGGTCTTTGCTTATACACTGTCCAGTGGGTACCATGGGGTTCTAAGACTGTGTCTGGTTATCTCGAGTGGGTGATGTCACTGGGTTCTGCTTGTCAGGTGCAGAGTGGGGTTCCTGACTAAGCTATTCTTATATGTCTAAAAGACTTTTTTTTTTTTTAACTGTGCTCATTACAATCAGGAATTATAAATTGGTGGCCCACTGGCCAGATCTATCTGAAAAGTCTGTTTAGATTTTATGAACTACTTTAAAAGTCCAGGTTTCTGGCTTTTCTTGAAACTTTAGAAGAGTTTGTATTTTGGGGCCCACATTGATTCACAGCAATTTCCAGATATAATAGAATGGGCTAGAAGGTGCATACCCTTTTTGGGTGCATACTCTTTCTCTGTTATCTTATGGTTTCTATTGCTTTGAAGAGATACCATAACCACGGCAACTCTTATAAAGAAAACTATTTAAATGGGTGGCTCATATTTCAGAGTTTTAGTCCATTATTATCCTGGCCGGACATGGCAGCATGCAGGCAGACATGGTGCTGGAGAGGTAGCTGAGAGTTCTATATCTTGTGTAGGCAACAGGAAATAGTCTGTCTCACTGGGTGTAGTTTGAACATATAGGAGACCTCAAAGCCTGCCTCTACAGTGACACACTTCCTCCAACAAGGCCACATCTACTCCAACAAAGCCACACCTCCCGATAGTGCCACTGGTTTTGGGGGCCATTTTCTTTCAAACCACCACATCTACATTCTTACTCAGGCCACTTGATAATTGATGTTACTGTCCTAAACCCACTTGATTTTCTCCCTGAGCAGGGAGGGAACCCTGGTCTAGCTATGAACCTCTGTAAATAGTCTGTGCACCACTGACATTGAATTTACTTCCTAATAGTATCATGTAGCTGGAACCCTTGACTTCCTAAGCAACAATGCATCTCTTCTTGCAGATTCCATTTGTGCAAGCCAGAAATCTCTTTGCAGCTAGCTCTCTGGTTTTGGAAATAAGGTTTTCAACACCCTGATCTGTCGTCTGAGTGTGAAGAATGCTTTTGTCAGTTGTGGGAAGAACTATAAAGGATTTCTGGCCATTGGAATACAGTTAAGTCTCAGTGAACCCCCTACCAGGCTAGATCTCAGAATTTCCTGTGCTATTTATAAAAATAAACATTCTCTGGTTCTTCCAGTTTCAGTAGATGTGGTCCTAGTAGGTAGAGGTCAGAATCTATTACTATTATTATTTTGATCATATTAAGGACAAAGCCTAGGGCCTTGTGAATACCAGGAAAAAGGCTCTGCCGCTGAGATATGTTTCCAGACCAAGAGTCTTTCTTTTTAATAAATTTCTCTAATTATTTCTGTGTGCAGCTAGGTTTAGGAGCTGTACTGGTCCTTGTTGGATGCTCTTTGTAGTTAGTGTCTGGTTGATGGTCTTACAAAATGTCTAAAGTCCCAATGTGCAGGGGTTGTTTCCCAGACATCTCTATCCATCATCCGCATCCTTTTGAGCTGATACCTAGCATCCTGCTCTGGAAGTCTCACAGCTCCAAAGAATGTCTTGTGAATGATGATTGGAGACATGGAAGAGCACTTTGGAGCAGCTTTCTTCTTTAGAATGGGAAGGACACAAACCTCTAGAATCACCCAGTGGAAGCTCCTTTGGCTTAGTTTATTTTATAAATATGTTGTCAACTCTACCAGAGACAGGAAGAGTCCCAGCTTTATCTTGAGAGGTTCTGCCTTGGGGACATTAAGAAATAAACGAGTTTTTTTAAAGAGAACTTACACACTTTTCACCAAAAGACAGTTTATTCACCCACCCGAAGCAGAGCCTGGGAGTTATTTGTACAATATTTCAAACACAGAAAATTGACTCCATAGAAAAGGAAATGTTCTAAATTATGCTGAAATCTTGCCTTAAAATACAAACCTTCTAAGAAAGAAACCAGAAACTCCTTTCACGCTCAGAGGTAGACATCATGATACAAATTTAACCCATCATGTTATGGTTTATTTCTCAGGTGCCCTACTACCAAAGATTCCGAAGAAGAGTTCAGAAATCATGTGTCTGTAGAGTGCCCAGGGAATTAGAATTCTGAGGGTGGGGGAAGATCCAGACAATTTTGATTCAAAGAAAAGCTTATATTTTTTCTTTGTTTCCATAACCTGTCTTTCCTGAGTACTCTTCGCGGCCTCCTAACTGATAGGATCAGGACACGTCAGCAAGGCTGTGGGGCAGTGGTATAGAGACGCTAGGCTTGAACTTGACTGACTAAAGCTTACCCAGTCTGAGGTAAAAGCCTCAGATGAGCTTGGAATTCTGTCCAGAATTTTGAGGTTTCCAGGGCCCCTTGTCCTCTAGGGCTTGGGAGTGTACTCAGGAGTGCTCCAGGAGTTATTCCAGCACCCATGATGATTTCTGTCCTGAAATAGACTGAGATTATGAAATCTTTCTTTTTTTGCCAGTGCCTTGTTGCTACTTTCTTCTTTTTTTTTAAAAAAGATTACAATGTAACAACTATTTAGTGTCCCACAAAGAAGGGTGGTCCGGAAAGGAAACCAAGAATGGTGATGTGCGGTGTGCTGCTGTCGGATCCTGCAGGAACTTTCAGGGTTTGTTCTCAGCTCCTGGGCCGATGGTATGCAAGCTGAGTGGTGATCTCAGGACTTGAAATATACATTGTGCAAAGGAAACAGTCACAGGAGTGAAGTTGGACTGTGAACTGACTGGATGACAAACAGACGTAGCCGAATTGTCCTCTGGGAAGCTGGAAAGTATAGCCCTTCACTTTCTTCCCTGTTCTCTGTCTTATAAAAGCAACCATGGCTGTGTCTACATTTTATCATGACCATATCACTGACCTCCCGGTGCTGTTGGCTGGCCGGGTCCAGCCAAGCAAGGAATCTTGGGGGTCAGGGACCTAGGGAACCCCCAGAACTAAGGCTGGATTTGGACACAACTCTAATTTGGGAGATTAGATCAGATCTTGATTTAATGTCTGTGTAGTTTGTGTATAGAGAAGGGGTGGTTCTCCTCAGTCAGGGGTTAGTAGAACAGGGAAGACTTTTAAATCTTCAGAACAGCGAGGGGCCCGGGAGGTGAGATCAGCAAGGCTGCTGCAGGGGTGTGCCCCTGTGACCCCAGGCTTTCAGTGGCGACCTCTCCATCAAATCTCGCCCAGGGTGTCGGAACAGAGTTGTGGATGAGAAGGCAGTTGGCGTCCTGGCCAAGGGAGCAGTTTGACAAAGACTGATGACATTTTGCTAAGAAACCATCTTCAAAATTATTATAAAGAGTCATTTTTAAAAAGTGTAATTTTGCAGACAGGTGATTTCTAAAATGGGAAAACATGTTTTAATGCTGAAAAGATTCAGAATTAACTATAGAATTGGTGTCTTCTTCTTCTCTCCTCCTCCTCTCCCTTTTTCTTCTTTTTCCTTTCTGCAGTTTTAGAGATGGGGTGCCATGTTGACCAGGGTGGCATTAAACTTTATATGTAGTTGAGGATGACCTGATGACCTTTGAACTCCTGATAACCCTGCCTCTATGCCCAAGTGCTAGGACTGGAACTTACATGAAGACAATGTTTTCACTGTGAAGAGTCAAAGACATTGAATAGTTATTATTTTTTTTTTCTTCAAAATGGTTAAGGCATAGTCTTCAGCCTGAAAGGGATGCAGGAAATCTGATGCCATGATGATCAAGGTCTCACCAAGTGCTTTTCTTTGGCCACCGTTTTCTTGGTTATCACTAAGACAGATGAAATTCTAGACAAAGACTCATTTGTAAGGCTAACTATCTCTCATCTCATGCCTATAAATCTAGCAGCCTGTTTAGCTGGTGAAAAGAAACATTTGAAGGAGAATGATGTGATTTATAGTAGATGATCAGATGAGATAAGTTAACTCAGAGATGTTTCTTGGAGAAAGCATACTGGAGCTCACTCTTACTGGTCCTGGGTCAATGAAGATGTTCTCTGACCATGGGATTTGACCTTTTTTTTTTTTTTCTAACAATACCATTCAGTTCTACATAACAGCCACAGATTCCCTTGTTCTCCCCCTTCCTGCCCCCCTCCCCTTTCCCTCAGCCCATCCCCCATTCTCACCTCCTCCAGGGCAAAGCCTCCCCCAAGGACTGAGATAAACCTGGTAGACTCAGTCCAGACAGGTCCAGTCCCCTCCTCCCAGATTGAGCCAAGTGTCCCTGCATAAGTCCCAGGTTTCAAACAGCTAACTCATGCAATGAGCACAGGACTTGGTCCCACTGCCTAGATGCCTCCCAAACAGATCAAGCCAATCAACTGTCTCACCTATTCAGAGGGTCTGATCCAGTTGGGGGCCCCTCAGCCTTTGGTTCATAGTTCATGTGTTTCCATTCATTTGGTTATTTGTCCCTGTGCTTTATCCAACCTTGGTTTCAACAATTCTCGCTCATATAAACCCTCCTCTTTCTCGCTAATTAGACTCCCGGAGCTCCACCCGGGGCCTAGCCGTGGTTGTCTGCATCCAGATTCCTCAGTCCTTGGATGGGGTTTCTGGCACAACTATTAGGGTGTCTGGCCATCCCATCACCAGAGCAGTTCAGTCCTGGCTGTCTCTCGACCATTGCCAGCAGTCTTTTGTGGGGGTATCTTTGTGGATTTCTGTGGGCCTCTTTAGCACTTTGTTTGCTAAAGAGGGATTTGACCTTCTTGGAGGAACCATGGGATGAGATGAGGTACTAGACTTCAGGAGATGTCTAGAAAACTCCAGCCTTTTCACTTTGTATTCTAGAATGCTGTTGTATGGGATAACATTGAGATAATAGTAAAAATGAGTTAAAATCCTTTTTTTTTTTTTTTTTTTTTTTTTGGACATTTGTAATCCGACATAAGACTTATCAAGCTTCACACTCTGGCTTTTGAAGGTGTAAAATTGCCAATATTATTAGCTATAGATAAACACTGGCTAAAGTGACCATCTTTTTGTCTTGCCATTCATTGGCAAAAGCTGTGCTAAGCACCTTGGGAAATAAAAGAAGGAACTGGAGGCTTTTCCTGGAGTGTAAGTGAACGGAGTTGTCTTTGGGCTTTTGGTTCAGACTTGCTTCATCTCGGCACCTAGACTCTAAATTTCCCAGAAAAGTTTACCTTCTCCCTTGTCTCAGTTTGGGTTTCTATTGCTGTGATGAAACACCATGACCAAAAGCAAGTTGGGGAGAAAAGGGTTTATTTGGCTTACACTTCCATGTCTCTATTCATCACTGAAGGAAGTCAGGACAGGAACTCAAACAGGGCAGGAACCTGGAGGCAGGAGCTGATGCAGAGGACATGGAGAGTTGCTTACTCCTCATGGCTTGAGCAGCCTGTTTCTTATAGAACCCAGGACCATCAGCCAGAGATGGCACCCCTCTCTAGAGGCCAGGTCTTATAGAGGCATTTTCTCAATTGAGGTTCCCTCCTTTTAGATGACTCCAGCTTGTGTCAGGTTGACATAAAACTAGCCAACACACCCCTCCAACAGTATCCATTCCAAACTCTGTGTGCCACTGCTCCAGGGAGCAAAGCCATTCATTCTTGCTTTTTTGAGGGGGAGCATCAAATTCATTTCTTCCCATTTTGATGATGGTAAAAGGGATGCCAGGTGAACTGTAAAGGTCACTTTGGAAATAGTTCCTGATTAAACGATCTTCAGACTTCAGTGCAAGTACCAAATAGAAGAGCGTTATAAATGGCAGCTGCAGGCCGGGAGGGATGCCTCCGCCGTCAAGAGCGAAGCTGCAGCCTGGGAGGGATGCCTCCGCCGTCAAGAGCGAGTACTGCATTTGCAGAGGACCACACTGTAGGAATCGCACCTGCCCGTTCATTCCAGCTGCAGGGGCATCCGATGTGCCCGACCTCCTCCGGCACCTGCACCCACATGCACCCCCTTCTTATTGAAAATAGTGAGTATTTAAGAAAACAAATATTAGGAACTCGGCTGTAGTCGATGCTTCCTAGAAGGGTGTTGGAGTGTGCAGCATGGTGTTTCTGTGGTTAGGAAAAGGAAGTGGGTATAGTCGTCAGTGAGCTAGCGTCTCCTGTGACAATTAAGCCCCTGACTTTTCAAAGTGAGTCTTAATGCTGTGTACCGATTATCTCAAAAGCTGTGGTAAGAATAAAGAGATGCCATCAGGAGATAGATGCATTTGGTGGCAGCCTTGAGAGGGAGGTAGTCATTTTATAACAGAAAAAGAAGCCATGGTATTTAAGAAATGGTACACTATCCCGTTGGAAGCTTCCTCCCCTCCAACATGATGTGGGGTTGCCTACAGGCAGCTTTAGTCAAGAGGTGGTTAGCATCTTTAGTCAAGAATGTCTGCTAATTTATGCTGGTGTGATTAAGATCTTTATTGGAAAATTGAGCAATATCAGGACCAATAGCCACAGCCTTTGAGAAGGTGACGAACACTCAGAAGCCCCTCCAGGGGACTGAGAGCAGTCCAAGAGAACACACACCCTTCTGGCCATTTGGTATTGAGGTTCGTGGCCTGAGAAGACGATGAGGTCAGTCAGGTATTTACAAGGGGGGATGCAGATGCCATAAAACCCCTCATAATGAGTTTAGCTCAATTCACTTGGAAAGTGAAAGGTAGAGACCAAGAAAAAAAATGGCTGCTCAGCTCTGACCTTTCCAGGAAATAATAATAAATGGGCTTATGGGATGTCTCAGAACAGTACCATAACCAAGATCTTTAAAATAATTGAGAGCAAGATTTAGGTAAAAGAAGAAAAAATAAAATCCTACTTACATTAATTTTTAGGACATATTTTTTGGCTCTTTGCTTCCTTTTGCTGGCTTATCGTAGTCTCGGACGGGGGGGGGGGGCGGGGACTGCATTTGTCTCCAGCTGGAAGAGAGGCTGGAGGGGAACATGGGAAATGTTGGCTTTTATTCTGTTTGAAACTACGCTTCCTGAGACGCTCATAGGCTGGGAGAAGATGCCTTTCTCTAGGCTGCACAGACAGCACCGCATAGCCCCTTCTCTGCCCCCCACTCCTCCCAATTCCTTTCTCCCGCCCTCACATTCTCTGGGGGTAGAAAACACCAAAGTGTTCCTGTGACTTTTTGGTAAAGTATGTTTGAAGGCACCATGGAGAAAGCTATATTTCTTGTAATAAGTCTGCCCAAGAGCCCAACTATTGCTTTTCTGGTGTCTTCAATTTCTCTGCAGTGTGAAAACTTTGTGTGGGTTCTGAGGATTTTAGGATTTTTTTTTTTTTAATTCCAGGAGTTACATTATCTTAGGTTACTGGGCCTGAGGCTATCCCTTGTTATTTTATCTCTGCAAATGGGCTGTTCTAGTTAGGTTTCCATTGCTGTGGTAAAACATCGACTACCAAAAGCAACTTGGGGGCCTGGCATGGTGATGCATGCCTCTAATCCCAGCACTCAGAAGGCAGAGACAGGCAGATCTCCATGAGTCTGAGGCCAGCCTGGTCTACAGAGTAAGTTTCAGACCAGCAAGGACTACAAAATGAGACCCTGCTGCAACAAGAAGAAGAAGAAGCAAAAGAAAATTGGGGAAGAAAGGGTTTATTTTATTTTATTGTTTGTTTGTTTATTTTTGAGTCAGGGGCTCTCTATGGAGTCCTGACTGTCCCAGAACCTCCCACCTTGTAGACTAGACTGGCCTTGAATTCAGAGATCCTCCTGCCTCTGCCTCTTGAGTGCTGGGTTTAAAGATGTGTGCTACCACACCTGGTTTATAAAAAGTTTATTTTAGATTACAGGGTACAGTCCATCAATGAGGGAAACCAAGGCAGGAACTCAAGGCAAGAGTTAAAAGAAGTAACCATGGGAGGATGCTGCTTACTGGCTTCTTCAGATTGCATAACAAATGCCCAGGGTGGTACCACCACATCAATCATTAACCAAGAAAATGCCCCAAAGACACACTGACAGGCCAATCTGATGGAGGCAATTTCTCAGTTAGGGTCCCTTTTCTCAGGTGTCTCTAGTTAGTGGTAAGTTGACAGAAACTAGGCAGCTCTTGGATATGGAAGGTACAAAACCTGAGGAGCCTAAAAGGTAGTGGAAAAAGTGTTGGCTGAGGCTGGCAAAGCCCTTGGATCATAGACTGTGCTGAAGTGTATGCTCTTAACTTCAAAAGGCCGAGCAGAGGCTGCCAAGTTGCCCTTCACGTCGTAGAAGGAAATGCCAAGACTAGAGGTGGCCGGAGAATCTGGAAGCAGCACCTAAGTGTTGGTGCTGGTTTTCTGCATCAGTCTCTGTCCATCCTTGGGCTAAGCCCAAATAATCTACCTCAGAGGCGTGCACTTCCTAACGACAGATGTGCTTGCCCACATGAGCACCTGCTTGGGAGAGCCAGTTCTGTGTATCTCTTTTCTTTTTTCTTTTCTTTTCTTTTCTTTTCTTTTCTTTTCTTTTCTTTTCTTTTCTTTTCTTTTCTTTTCTTTTCTTTTCTTTTCTTCTCTTCTCTTCTCTTCTCTTCTCTTCTCTCTTCTCTTCTCTTCTCTCTCTCTCTCTCTCTCTCTCTCTCTCTTTCCCTTCCTTCCTTCCTTCCTTCCTTCCTTCCTTCCTTCCTTCCTTCCTTTTTTGGTTTTTTGAGACAGGGTTTCTCTGTGTAGCTTTGCACCTTTCCTGGATCTTGCTCCATAGACCAGGCTGGCCTTGAACTCACAAAGATCTGCCTGCCTCTGCCTCCCGAGTGCTGGGATTAAAGGAGTGCACCACCACGCCTGACTGTGTATCTCTTTTCAACTCAGTTTATTTAGTTAGTTATTAACTTTGTTTTCAGAGTATAGGCATTTGCCTGGGTATATGCCCATGTACCATGCATGTGCCTAGTGCCAACAGAAGTTAGAAGAGGGTGCCAGATGCCCTGGAACTGGAGTTACAGATGGTTGTGAGCCTCTATGTGGGTGCCTGGGTCTTCTGGAAGAGCAGCAAGTACTCCTAACCACTGGGCCATCTTTCCAGCCTCATCAACTCTGTTTATTGATGTCATGGTGGTATGTCGAAGCTGGAGGGAACATTCATACCACAGAAATGTGGATGGCCACAGAGCAGAGGCAGTTGTTAGACATTTACCAACACCCTCTGCCCTGAGCCCCACCATTAGGGTGAGCAGGCTGGTCTGAAGTTTGGATCCTATTTTCATATTTATTCTAACTTGACTCATCATAATTGCATGTAGATACGGGGTACAATGTGATTATTTAGTATGTATATACATGTTGTAATGAACAAATGAAGGTTACTCATTTGTTACTTTGTATATTTATTGTCCCATTGTGGTTACAGCATTCAAAACCCCTGTAAGCGATTTTGAAACACATAATAATTATTCTTATTATAGCCACCCTACTATCTACTTGGATCCTTGTTGATCAACTTCTTCCTATTTACCCTCCTCCCCTTTCTGTTTTGAAGTCACCTTCCTACCTGTACTTTCTATGTGGCCAAACAGATCCAGTCTATGACTGAGTCATAGGAGTATTACCTTTCTGTTTCTGGCCTGTTTTGCTTAAGCATAAAGTCTATAGGTCCTTTGGTGCTGTTACAAAGACAGCTGCATACTGTTTCATTGGATAGGAATGCCACGTTCCCTTCAACTCATCCACAGTTAGACACTCGGGCTGGTGCTAAATCTCGGCTGTTCTGTAAGATGCTGCTTAGACAGGCTTAAAGACACTCTTTCGGGTATGATTTTTTTCCTTTGGCGGCATTGCCCAGTAAATTAGGCAGTTCTAGTTCAGTTTCTTGAGGAAACTTCATACTGTTTTTCATAATGGCTGCACTAATTTACATCCCATTAACTGCGTATAAGAGTTCCCTTCTCCATAGCCTTTCCAACACCTATTTCTTGTCTTGTGGATCCTAGCCTTCCTGGCTGGTATGAAATGATGTCTCGCAGCTGCTTTGATTTGCAGTTCCCCGGTTATTGGTGATGGGGAACATATTTTCCCATAACTGCTAGCCATTCGTACACATTCTAAGAAATGTCTGTTGAAATCTTTTGCCCATTTTCGCTGGATTATTTCATTTTGGAGACTGAGCTGCTGAGTTTCTTATATTTTCTGAGCATTAACCCTTTGTCAAATGCACGGTTTGTTCATTAGCTCCTTTCTTTTATGCTGTGACTGAAATAACTGATGAAACCATTTAAGGAAGGAGAGATGGGGGAGGGGTCGGCTCACAGTTGCCGAGGGTCTCAGTCCATCACGGCAGGGATGGCGTTAAGCAGGAGCTGCCTATCTGTGGCAGTGGGGACTAACACCATCAGTTTTCACACGAGCTGACCAGGACAGAATCAAAGGCAGGTACAACCCCCAAATTCTGCTCTCAGTGGTCCACCTCTGCTAACAAGACCCCAGGTCCCAAAGTTTCCACAATTTCACAAAACAGTGCAGCATCTGGAAGATCAAGTGTTAAAATACATAAACTGGGCCGGGCGGTGGTGGCGCACGCCTTTAATCCCAGCACTTGGGAGGCAGAGCCAGGCGGATCTCTGTGAGTTCGAGGCCAGCCTGGGCTACCAAGTGAGCTCCAGGAAAGGCACAAAGCTACACAGAAAAACCTTGTCTCGAAAAACCAAAAAAAAAAAAAAAAAACAAAAAAACATAAACTGTGTGTGTGTGTGTATGTGTGTGAATATTGCAGATAATTCATAGATTATTGATAAAGGAATTATTTATTAAGAAATTATATTGAGGAGAACAACTCCCTAAAACAGGATAAGGCAAATCCATCGCAGAGTCTCGGAAGGCTGATGGCCGGTCCCAGGCTCTTTCTGCTGCCTGAGTCATTCCCACCATCCAAGCCCACAAGGGAGAGGAGAGGGCTGCATATGTGCCCCTCAGGTTTTAAGCTAGGTCAGAGGCCACGCCCTAGGGGCTGGTACCTCAAGGTCATAGCTGGACCAGGTACCCACTACATGTGAATGCATGCACACATGCTTGGGTGGGGGTGGGGGTGACTGAGATTTCACATGCAAGGCATAACATTCTATCCTTGTCTCCCATAGGCTCAGGGCCATTGTGTAATACAAAACTCACCCATTCCAGCTACAAAAGTCTCCATAAATCTAACAGTTATTACACTGTTCAAAAGTCTAAAGTCTTGGCTGGAGAGATGGCTCAGTGGTTAAGAGTACTGACTACTCTTCCAGAGGTACAGGTTCAATTCCCAGCACCCACATGGCAGCTCACAACTGTCTGCATCTCCTGTTCCAGGGGATCTGGCACCCTCACACAGATATACATGCAGGCAAAACACCAATGTACATAAAATACAAGTAAATAAATTATACATGTATAAATCTGTATTTAAAAAATGTCCAGTTTCTTCTGAGACTCAAGGCAAACTCTTAGTTGTGGGCTCTGGTAAGATCAAAAGCTAGTTACATATTTCTAGTATACAGTGATTTTTTAGAGTAAGCATCCCCATAAAAGGGAGGAATGGTGCCGGGCGGTGGTGGCGCACGCCTTTAATCCCAGCACTCGGGAGGCAGAGCCAGGCGGATCTCTGGGAGTTCAAGGCCAGCCTGGGCTACCAAGTGAGCTCCAGGAAAAGGCGCAAAGCTACACAGAGAAACCCTGTCTCGAAAAACCAAAAAAAAAAAAAAAAAAAAGGGAGGAATGGAAAGATACTTAAGAAAGACTAGACCACAAGCAGGACAGATCCAGTAAGGCAAACATACTCTGTATGGAGCTTCCTGTCCAGGATCTGGGGCACATATTGCCTGACCTCAATGGCTTTTTTTTTCTGGAACCTCGGTGGAAGCCCCCATGACCCCATCACGCCCACATTCCACATGCTGGCAAAACTGGCACCATGTGAACACCACCAAGTCCTGCGTCAGCTTCAGGGTCTCATTGGACCGTGACTGGAGCAACCTCTAAGTACCTGTGTGTCTGAGGCCGGAGATGTGCTTCTCTCTACCACCGTGTTCCGCCCTGTGAGGCATTCTCTTTCCAAACGAAAATCTGCTGTTTTAAGAGCCTGGCGCTTTCTGTGGGTGGGTCTTCACCCCGGGGCGGCTTTCCTATTGTCCCGGAGCACAGTGCCCAGTTTCTGTTTCCTGACGCCGATCTCTGGCAATCACAGCTGCTTTGTCTGTACCCACCATGCCCATCCTTTGACTGCATCCCCGTTCCTTTCCTTACCACACTGTGTGTTTCCCGCATCTTTCTACTCCACCTTTTGCTCTGAATTCTCGCTATTAATTTGGCCAATCCACTAACGGTCAGGTGCGATCCTGTCTTAAGATTTTCTCCACCAAACAAGTTACCTTTGAATTCACTCTCACTCAGGTTTTCAGGACACAGGCGAACTAGCCAGGTTCTGTGTTAGAATATAACATGAATGGCATCTAGGCCGATTCCTGAGAGAGTCCTGTTCTCATGAAACCTTGTGAGCATTCTGTGTTCGGTGTTCACATTCTGTTGGTCTTCTGGTCTTCCAAACTCCCACTAGCATGTCCTACTGAGGTCTGCTTAAAATGCCCTAGGGATTCTGTTGAGAGTCAGAGCAATCCCAGGCTTTCTCTGGGCCCCGATGAAAGGCAAAAAGAACCTAGTTCCGTGTCCATGCCCAGGAGAAGACTTGGCAAGGCCCAATCTGGGATTAGATCCAGGGCCTCAGAAGTACCCAAGGAGTTAAGGTTTTGGTTCGTGAGAACTTGGCTTTTCCCCGCAAAGAGACTGGAGTCATCAGTCCCAAGGCTGCTGTGTGATGGGTCTGTAATCCTCTTGAGATACCCTGTGTTTCCTTTGTTCGACATTGCTTGAGATTAGCTTCCTGCTGACTCTGTCCCATTGTATGAATCTTGCCATTGGCTCTGTCCATCTCTCCCCTGAAAACAGCATGAAGGAGCCGTGTTTCTTAGTAAGCCTGCCCAGCCTACAACATAGCTCGTGCAAGACCCCCTGTGCCCACATGTTCTATTTCCATTATCTCTGAACCCCTGGACCTTCTTCCTCAGGACCCTGTCACTAAAGAGTGACCTGCTGATCTGGGCCATGCATCTCCAAACTCTTCCACATTCCCTCCACACACTAACTAGTTCCAAAGTCCTGATAACCATATGGCCGGGCTTATTGAAGCAACTCAACCACTTGGTACCAGTTACTTATCCTGGAGACCAAACTACATTGCTGTGGGATGTCGTTCTGTGTGCTGTGAATATGAGTTGTTCTGATTGGTTGGTAAATAAAACACTGATTGGCCTGTAAGCCAGGCAGGAAGTATAGGCGGGATCAGGAGACAAGGAGAATTCTGGGAAGAGGAAGGGCTGAGTCAGGAGTCTCCAGCCAGACACAGAGGAAGCAAGATGACAAGGCAGAACTGAGAAAAGGTGCCAAGGCATGTGGCTAAACATAAATAAGAATTATGGGTTAATTTAAGTGTAAGAGCTAGTCAGTAATAAGTCTGAGCTAATGCCTGAGCAGTTATAATTAATATAAGCTTCTGAGTGATTATTTTATAAGTGGGCCACAGGACTGTGGGGGGCTTGGTGGGACCTGAGAAACATCTGACTACACCACACGATGGAAACAACTTCAGGGGAGACGATCTATCTGAGCTCACAGTTCCAGAGAGTCTCATGCCATCCCGACACAGAGGGCGGGCCAGCAGGAGAGGCTCACTCTGCAGAGGACGGCCGACTGTGGCTGCTTCTCACGTTGTGAACAGCCAGGAAGCAGAAAGGTCGGACTGGAGCCAGAGGAAGAGCATATTTTCACTCCTAGTGACCCCCCTGTACCAGGCAGGCCTTATGTCCCAGAGGTTCCCTGGTCTCCCCAAGCAGCGCCCCCTGCTGGGGAGCAAGTGTTTAGATACCTGAGCCTCCGAGCATGCAAATACTCTCTTCTGTTGTGCAGAGTGTCTTCTGTGTCGCTTCCTTGGCTGCATGGCAGCCGTTAGGTGTGGTATAACCCCATTTGTTAGAATTTAAAGAAAAAAATTCTTGCCCAGACCTATGTCATGAGTGTAGCATTTTCCCTGTGCTTTCTTTTAGTGCTTTTATAGATTGGAGCCTTACATTTGAATTTCATTTTTTTTTTAAGGCATGGTGCTGTGGGATGTCTTTCTGTATCCTGTGAATATGTGTTGCTATGATTGGTTAATAAAGAAGCTGCTCTGGCCTATGGCGAGTCAGGTTATAGCCAGGCAGGAAATCAGAGAGAGAGGAAGAGGAAAGGCAGGCGGAAGAGACACCAGCTGCCACCCAAGGAGCAGCAAGATGCCAGCAGACTGGTAACGCCACGGCCACATGGCAACATATAGATTAACAGGAATGGGTTCATTCAAGATGAAAGAGCTAGCTAGCAAGAAGCTGAAACCATAGGCCATACAGTTTGTAATTCATATGAGCTTCTGAGTAATTATTTTATAAGCGACTGTGGGACCTGCAGGTGGGAGAGGTTGGCCCAGACCGCTAGCCAAGGCAGGACTGGAGAAATTTCCAGCTACAGCAGAGTGTTACTATGTAGCCCAGGCTGGCCTCAGAGTTATGATCCTTCCTTCTTACCCCTCTCAAGATTACAGGCATGCCTCAGCTCACACTAAAGTCTAAGTCATGTTGGCTAAATTTTTTGTAACCACTGAGGTAAAAAGGCCAATTTTCAGCTCTTCTCCTCTTCTCTTCTCTTCTTCTTCCTCCTCCCCCCACCCAGATACTCAGCTTTTGCACTTTTGCAGAATCATTTCTTTAAAATAAAGACCGTCCTTTCTACAATATATGTTACTGACACCTTTGGTGGAAGCCAGTTAGCTGTGGATGTGTGGGTTTATTTCTGAGATCTTTGTATTATCCTCTCAGTTCACGTATTCACTTTACACCCGCCCACGCTGCTTGGATTCCTATTGCTTTGTCTGCACGGACTAGGCAGAGCCGAGAAACTCATACGCTCTTTTCACTCACAATCCTTGATACTCACGTCACTGTTAATGGCACGCCTGCTTGCCTTTCGTTGAGGTTCTCCTTCCTCTCTGGATTCTTCCAGAACTTTCTGTGTTACTCTGGAGACTCGTATTCCAGAGTATGAATAGAACATGGGTTGTTTATCTTGTGGGTTGTTGTTGCTGTTTTGCCTGGTTTTAATGCTCTCTGGATCCCCAAGTAGAAGTTGAGGGTAGAGAGAGCAGGTACCATTCAGAGGCGTTGTTAATGATGGTAACAATTCAACAGAGGTCTGTCCTAAGGGAACAGAAACAAAAATGACTTGAAAGGCATATTAAAATAGTCTGAGGTTGCCGGGCGTTGGTGGCGCACGCCTTTAATCCCAGCACTCGGGAGGCAGAGCCAGGCGGATCTCTGTGAGTTCGAGGCCAGCCTGGGCTACCAAGTGAGTTCCAGGAAAGGCGCAAAGCTACACAGAGAAACCCTGTCTCGAAAAACCAAAAAAAAAAAAAAAAAAAAAAAAAAAAAAAAAAAAAAATAGTCTGAGGTGTGGGGGCAGCAACTCTTCAGCGTACATGCCACGAGAGGGAGGACTTTGTGGGCTTCTTTCTAATGACATTCGGATGTGCTCCTGCCGTGGCTTCCTTATGAGACCTGATGTGCTTTTCCTCCAGGGCTTGATTTGTGATTTAAAAAAAAAAAAAAGAAATCATAACTGATTTACAACAAAAACTACTCAAGGCTTACCCTTGTTCATTGACAGGAGAAGGGACGGGGCAGGAATAACCCAGAGCAGGGAACGTATGGGCTGCATAGACCAGGAGATCAGGAAAGTTCTGGAAGGAGATGCAGGAGAGAGCAACGGCTGATTCTAACAATGTCTGCTGTTTATCTGCAGTGCATCTGTAGACGGGAGGCTCCCCCCACCCCCCATTCCTTCCCTCTACCCCGACTCCCAGGCATATGAGAGCGTTGCTCCTTAATGTCCGAAGAACCCCAGCAGGGTTCTAACCTTCCATGTCTTGTTTGCAGAGCTCTTGGCTTCCTGTCCCAGGAGGCCATGCCACTGAAGAGATCCCAGATAGACATGACCTCCGGAAGATCTTCCATCTAGTCTATGGAACCGTGTCAAGGCCAGTACTGGGGCCCTGGGGCTGCAATAGAGGAGGTCCTAATGATTACAGCCTGGGACACTTCCACTTGGATTCACTCTAAGACACTGTTGGGTTTGCGGGGTGTGTGTGTGTGTGTGTGTGTGTGTGTGTTTGTGTGCAAAGTCATGCAGTAAAGGAAGGGAGGATACTGCCACTTTGAGCACCGCTGTTCCTCTGGGGCTGCCAGTCTTTGCTCATGACAGTGCCCTGGAAGAGTCCACCATGTTTCTTCTGTTTTCCGTCACATTGGTCCGATTTCCTAGAAATCGGCTGATTCTACCATCACACAGAAGATTGTCGGAGGATAAGAAGATAAGCAAGAAAAATCATGATGTTTAAAAAGTGAAGAGAGGAACAGGCTTATCTGAACCACGTCTGCCTTTCCTAGAAGGGCTCAGCCTGTTGTCCTGTAACTGTGCCATGGGGCAATTCATCTCGGCCAAAGCCTCTGGGCTCTGTAACACAGGGATGTCCTCTGGGCTCTGGAACACAGGGATGTCCTCTGGGCTCCGGAACACGGGGGTGTCCTCTGGGCTCTGGAACACGGGGGTGTCCTGGAACATGGAGGTGTCCTCTGGAACACGGGGGTGTCCTCTGGGATCTAGAACATGGGGGTGTCCTCTGGAACACGGGGGTGTCCTCTGTCCTCTGGAACACGGGGGTGTCCTCTGGGCTCCGGAACACGGGGGTGTCCTCTGGGCTCCGGAACACGGGGGTGTCCTCTGGGCTCTGGAACACGGGGGTGTCCTCTGGAACATGGAGGTGTCCTCTGGAACACGGGGGTGTCCTCTGGGCTCCGGAACACGGGGTGTCCTCTGGAACACGGGGGTGTCCTCTGGAACACGGGGGTGTCCTCTGGAACACGGGGGTGTCCTCTGTCCTCTGGAACATGGGGGTGTCCTCTGGGCTCCGGAACACGGGGGTGTTGCTAGAGTTTTCCGCCTTGCTCACAGTCAGGACAAATCTCTGTCACCCGCCAGTCCCACAGCCGCTCAGACCCAACCAAGTAAACACAGAGACTTATTTTGCTTACAAACTGCATGGCCGTGGCAGGCTTCCTGCTAACTGTTCTTATCTTGCTAACTGTGCTTTTATCTTAAATTGATCCATTTCCATACATCTATACCTTGCCATGTGGCTGGTGGCTTACTGGCATCTTCACATGCTGCTGGTCATGGCGGCAGCTGCAGCGTCTCTTTCTGCCTTTATGTCCTTTTATTTCTCCTCTCTGTTAGTCCCGACTATCTTTCCTGCCTAGCCACGGCCGATCAGGTTTTATTTATTAACCAATCAGAGCAACTTGACATACAGACCATCCCCCAGCACAGCCAAGTGCAGACCATCTCAAACACCTGCACTCAGGCCCATGGTCCTAATCATCCTCTATACAGACCTGCTGGGTAACGCCACAAAGAACCTGAGAATGGGCTCCCACAGGACCTACAGAACATCCCACAGCACGGGGGTGTCCTCTGGGCTCTGGAACATAGGGATGTCCACTGGAACACGGGGGTGTCCTCTGGAACACGGGGGTGTCCTCTGGAACACGGGGGTGTCCTCTGGGCCCCGGAACATAGGGATGTCCTCTGGAACACGAGGGTGTCCTCTGGAACACGGAGGTGTCCTCTGGAACACGGGGGTGTCCTCTGGCTCTGGAACACGGGGGTGTCCTCTGGAACATTGGGGTGTCCTCTGGGCTCTGGAACACGGGGATGTCCTCTGGACTCTGGAACACGGGGATGTCCTCTGGGCTCTGGAACACGGGGATGTCCTCTGGAACACGGGGGTGTCCTCTGGGCTCTGGAACACGGGGGTGTCCTCTGGGCTCCGGAACACGGGGGTGTCCTCTGGAACACGGGGGTGTCCTCTGGAACACGGAGGTGTCCTCTGGGCTCCGGAACACGGGGGTGTCCTCTGGAACACGGGGGTGTCCTCTGGGCTCTAGAACATGGGGATGTCCTCTGGAACACGGGGATGCCCTCTGGGCTCTAGAACATGGGGGTGTCCTCTGGAACACGGGGATGCCCTCTGGGCTCTAGAACATGGGGGTGTCCTCTGGAACACGGGGATGTCCTCTGGGCTCCGGAACACGGGGGTGTCCTCTGGAACACGGGGGTGTCCTCTGGAACACGGGGGTGTCCTCTGGAACATGGGGGTGTCCTCTGGAACACGGGGATGTCCTCTGGAACACGGGGGTGTCCTCGGGGCTCTGGAACACAGGGGTGTCCTCTGGGCTCCGGAACACGGGGGTGTCCTCTGGGCTCCGGAACACGGGGGTGTCCTCTGGAACACGGGGGTGTCCTCTGGAACACGGGGGTGTCCTCTGGAACACGGGGGTGTCCTCTGGGCTCTAGCACATGGGGATGTCCTCTGGAACACGGGGATGCCCTCTGGGCTCTAGAACACGGGGGTGTCCTCTGGAACACGGGGGTGTCCTCTGGGCTCCAGAACACGGGGGTGTCCTCTGGAACATGAGGGTGTCCTCTGGAACACGGGGGTGTCCTCTGTCCTCTGGAACACGGGGGTGTCCTCTGGAACACGGGGGTGTCCTCTGGGCTCCGGAACACGGGGGTGCCCTCTGGTCTCCGGAACACGGGGGTGTTCTCTGGGCTCTGGAACACGGGGGTGTCCTCTGGAACATTGGGGTGTCCTCTGGGCTCTGGAACACGGGGATGTCCTCTGGGCTCTGGAACACGGGGATGTCCTCTGGAACACGGGGGTGTCCTCTGGGCTCTGGAACACGGGGGTGTCCTCTGGGCTCCGGAACACGGGGGTGTCCTCTGGAACACGGGGGTGTCCTCTGGAACACGGAGGTGTCCTCTGGGCTCCGGAACACGGGGGTGTCCTCTGGAACACGGGGGTGTCCTCTGGGCTCTAGAACATGGGGATGTCCTCTGGAACACGGGGATGCCCTCTGGGCTCTAGAACATGGGGGTGTCCTCTGGAACACGGGGATGCCCTCTGGGCTCTAGAACATGGGGGTGTCCTCTGGAACACGGGGATGTCCTCTGGGCTCCGGAACATGGGGGTGTCCTCTGGAACACGGGGGTGTCCTCTGGAACACGGGGGTGTCCTCTGGAACACGGGGGTGTCCTCTGGAACATGGGGGTGTCCTCTGGAACACGGGGATGTCCTCTGGAACACGGGGGTGTCCTCGGGGCTCCGGAACACGGGGGTGTCCTCTGGAACACGGGGGTGTCCTCTGGAACACAGGGGTGTCCTCTGGAACACAGGGGTGTCCTCTGGGCTCTGGAACACGGGGGTGTCCTCTGGAACACGGGGGTGTCCTCTGGGCTCTAGCACATGGGGATGTCCTCTGGAACACGGGGATGCCCTCTGGGCTCCAGAACACGGGGGTGTCCTCTGGAACACGAGGGTGTCCTCTGGAACACGGGGGTGTCCTCTGGAACACGGGGGTGTCCTCTGGGCTCCGGAACACGGGGGTGTCCTCTGGTCTCCGGAACACGGGGGTGTTCTCTGGGCTCTGGAACACGGGGTTGTCCTCTGGAACATGGAGGTGTCCTCTGGAACACGGGAGTGTCCTCTGTTACATGGGGGTGTCCTCTGGGATCTAGAACATGGGGGTGTCCTCTGGAACACGGGAGTGTCCTCTGTTACACGGGGGTGTCCTCTGGGATCTAGAACATGGGGGTGTCCTCTGGGCTCCGGAACACGGGGTGTCCTCTGGAACACGGGTTGTCCTCTGGAACACGGGGGTGTCCTCTGGAACATGGGGGTGTCCTCTGTCCTCTGGAACACGGGGGTGTCCTCTGGGCTCTGAAACACGGGGGTGTCCTCTGGGCTCCGGAACACGGGGGTGTTGCTAGAGTTTTCCCCCTTGCCCACAGTCAGGACAAATCTCTGTCACCCGCCAGTCCCACAGCCGCTCAGACCCAACCAAGTAAACACAGAGACTTATTTTGCTTACAAACTGCATGGCCGTGGCAGGCTTCCTGCTAACTGTTCTTATCTTGCTAACTGTGCTTTTATCTTAAATTGATCCATTTCCATACATCTATACCTTGCCATGTGGCTGGTGGCTTACTGGCATCTTCACATGCTGCTGGTCATGGCGGCAGCTGCAGCATCTCCTTCTGCCTTTATGTCCTTTTATTTCTCCTCTCTGTTAGTCCCGACTATCTTTCCTGCCTAGCCACGGCCGATCAGGTTTTATTTATTAACCAATCAGAGCAACTTGACATACAGACCATCCCCCAGCACAGCCAAGTGCAGACCATCTCAAACACCTGCACTCAGGCCCATGGTCCTAATCATCCTCTATACAGACCTGCTGGGTAACGCCACAAAGAACCTGAGAATGGGCTCCCACAGGACCTACAGAACATCCCACAGCACGGGGGTGTCCTCTGGGCTCTGGAACATAGGGATGTCCTCTGGAACACGGGGGTGTCCTCTGGAACATGGAGGTGTCCTCTGGAACACGGGGGTGTCCTCTGGAACACGGGGGTGTCCTCTGGAACATGGGGGTGTCCTCTGGGCTCTGGAACACGGGGATGTCGTCTGGAACACGGGGGTGTCCTCTGGCTCTGGAACACGGGGGTGTCCTCTGGCTCTGGAACACGGGGGTGTCCTCTGGAACACGGGGGTGCCCTCTGGGCACTGGAACACGGAGGTGTCCTCTGGAACATGGGGGTGTCCTCTGAAACACGGGGATGTCCTCAGGAACACGGGGGTGTCCTCTGTCCTCTGGAACACGGGGGTGTCCTCTGGAACATGGGGGTGTCCTCTGGAACACGGGGGTGTCCTCTGTCCTCTGGAACACGGGGGTGTCCTCTGGGCTCCGGAACACGGGGGTGTCCTCTGGGCTCCGGAACACGGGGGTGTCCTCTGGGCTCCGGAACACGGGGGTGTCCTCTGGGCTCTGGAACACGGGGGTGTCCTCTGGAACATGGGGGTGTCCTCTGGAACATGGGGGTGTCCTCTGGGCTCTAGAACATGGGGGTGTCCTCTGGAACACGGGGGTGTCCTCTGGAACACGGGGGTGTCCTCTGGGCTCTGGAACATAGGGATGTCCTCTGGAACACGGGGGTGTCCTCTGGAACACGGGGGTGTCCTCTGTCCTCTGGAACACGGGGGTGTCCTCTGGGCTCCGGAACACGGGGGTGTCCTCTGGGCTCCGGAACACGGGGGTGTCCTCTGGGCTCTGGAACACGGGGGTGTCCTCTGGAACATGGGGGTGTCCTCTGGAACATGGGGGTGTCCTCTGGGCTCTAGAACATGGGGGTGTCCTCTGGAACACGGGGGTGTCCTCTGGGCTCTGGAACATAGGGATGTCCTCTAAAACACGGGGGTGTCCTCTGGAACATGGGGGTGTCCTCTGTAACACGGGGATGTCCTCTGGAACACGGGGGTGTCCTCGGGGCTCTGGAACATGGGGATGTCCTCTGGAACACGGGGGTGTCCTCTGGGCTCTGGAACACGGGGGTGTCCTCTGGGCTCCGGAACACGGGGGTGTCCTCTGGGCTCCGGAACACGGGGGTGTCCTCTGGAACACAGGGGTGTCCTCTGGAACATGGGGGTGTCCTCTGGGCTCCGGAACACGGGGGTGTCCTCTGGAACACGGGGGTGTCCTCTGGGCTCTAGAACATGGGGATGTCTTCTGGAACACGGGGATGCCCTCTGGGCTCTAGAACACGGGGGTGTCCTCTGGAACACGGGGGTGTCCTCTGGGCTCCAGAACACGGGGGTGACCTCTGGAACACGGGGGTGTCCTCTGTCCTCTGGAACACGGGGGTGTCCTCTGTCCTCTGGAACACGGGGGTGTCCTCTGGAACACGGGGGTGTCCTCTGTCCTCTGGAACACGGGGGTGTCCTCTGGGCTCCGGAACACGGGGGTGTCCTCTGGGCTCCGGAACACGGGGGTGTCCTCTGGGCTCCGGAACACGGGGGTGTCCTCTGGAACATGGAGGTGTCCTCTGGAACACGGGGGTGTCCTCTGGAACACGGGGGTGTCCTCTGGAACACGGGGGTGTCCTCTGGGCTCCGGAACACGGGGTGTCCTCTGGAACACGGGGGTGTCCTCTGGGCTCCGGAACACGGGGGTGTTGCTAGAGTTTTCCGTCTTGCCCACAGTCAGGACAAATCTCTGTCACCCGCCAGTCCCACAGCCGCTCAGACCCAACCAAGTAAACACAGAGACTTATTTTGCTTACAAACTGCATGGCCGTGGCAGGCTTCCTGCTAACTGTTCTTATCTTGCTAACTGTGCTTTTATCTTAAATTGATCCATTTCCATACATCTATACCTTGCCATGTGGCTGGTGGCTTACTGGCATCTTCACATGCTGCTGGTCATGGCGGCAGCTGCAGCGTCTCCTTCTGCCTTTATGTCCTTTTATTTCTCCTCTCTGTTAGTCCCGACTATCTTTCCTGCCTAGCCACGGCCGATCAGGTTTTATTTATTAACCAATCAGAGCAACTTGACATACAGACCATCCCCCAGCACAGCCAAGTGCAGACCATCTCAAACACCTGCACTCAGGCCCATGGTCCTAATCATCCTCTATACAGACCTGCTGGGTAACGCCACAAAGAACCTGAGAATGGGCTCCCACAGGACCTACAGAACATCCCACAGCACGGGGGTGTCCTCTGGGCTCTGGAACATAGGGATGTCCACTGGAACACGGGGGTGTCCTCTGGAACACGGAGGTGTCCTCTGGAACACGGGGGTGTCCTCTGGAGCACAGGGGTGTCCTCTGGAACATGGGGGTGTCCTCTGGGCTCTGGAACACGGGGATGTCTTCTGGAACACGGGGGTGTCCTCTGGCTCTGGAACACGGGGGTGTCCTCTGGCTCTGGAACACGGGGGTGTCCTCTGGAACACGGGGGTGCCCTCTGGGCACTGGAACACGGAGGTGTCCTCTGGAACATGGGGGTGTCCTCTGAAACACGGGGATGTCCTCAGGAACACGGGGGTGTCCTCTGTCCTCTGGAACACGGGGGTGTCCTCTGGAACATGGGGGTGTCCTCTGGAACACGGGGGTGTCCTCTGTCCTCTGGAACACGGGGATGTCCTCTGGAACACGGGGGTGTCCTCTGGAACACGGAGGTGTCCTCTGGAACACGGGGGTGTCCTCTGGAACACGGGGGTGTCCTCTGGAACATGGGGGTGTCCTCTGGGCTCTGGAACACGGGGATGTCCTCTGGAACACGGGGGTGTCCTCTGGGCTCTGGAACACGGGGGTGTCCTCTGGGCTCTGGAACACGGGGGTGTCCTCTGGGCTCCGGAACACGGGGGTGTCCTCTGGAACACGGGGGTGTCCTCTGGAACACGGAGGTGTCCTCTGGGCTCCGGAACACGGGGTTGTCCTCTGGAACACGGGGGTGTCCTCTGGGCTCTAGAACATGGGGATGTCCTCTGGAACACGGGGATGCCCTCTGGGCTTTAGAACACGGGGGTGTCCTCTGGAACACGGGGGTGTCCTCTGGGCTCTAGAACATGGGGGTGTCCTCTGGAACACGGGGGTGTCCTCTGGGCTCCGGAACACGGGGGTGTCCTCTGTAACACGGGGATGTCCTCTGGAACACGGGGGTGTCCTCTGGAACACGGGGGTGTCCTCTGTCCTCTGGAACACGGGGGTGTCCTCTGGGCTCCGGAATACGGGTGTGTTCTCTGGGCTCTGCAACACGGGGTTGTCCTCTGGAACATGGAGGTGTCCTCTGGAACATGGGTGTGTCCTCTGGAACACGGGGGTGTCCTCTGGGCTCTAGAACATGGGGGTGTCCTCTGGAACACGGGGGTGTCCTCTGGGCTCCGGAACACGGGGTGTCCTCTGGAACACGGGGGTGTCCTCTGGAACACGGGGATGTCCTCTGGAACACGGGGTGTCCTCTGGAACACGGGGGTGTCCTCTGGAACACGGGGGTGTCCTCTGGGCTCCGGAACACGGGGTGTCCTCTGGAACACGGGGGTGTCCTCTGGAACACGGGGGTGTCCTCTGGGCTCCGAAACACGGGGGTGTCCTCTGGGCTCCGGAACACGGGGGTGTTGCTAGAGTTTTCCGCCTTGCCCACAGTCAGGACAAGTCTCTGTCACCCGCCAGTCCCACAGCCGCTCAGACCCAACCAAGTAAACACAGAGACTTATTTTGCTTACAAACTGCATGGCCGTGGCAGGCTTCCTGCTAACTGTTCTTATCTTGCTAACTGTGCTTTTATCTTAAATTGATCCATTTCCATACATCTATACCTTGCCATGTGGCTGGTGGCTTACTGGCATCTTCACATGCTGCTGGTCATGGCGGCGGCTGCAGCGTCTCTTTCTGCCTTTATGTCCTTTTATTTCTCCTCTCTGTTAGTCCCGACTATCTTTCCTGCCTAGCCACGGCCGATCAGGTTTTATTTATTAACCAATCAGAGCAACTTGACATACAGACCATCCCCCAGCACAGCCAAGTGCAGACCATCTCAAACACCTGCACTCAGGCCCATCGTCCTAATCATCCTCTATTAGGACCTGCTGGGTAACGCCACAAAGAACCTGAGAATGGGCTCCCACAGGACCTACAGAACATCCCACAGCACGGGGGTGTCCTCTGGGCTCTGGAACACGGGGGTGTCCTCTGGGCTCTGGAACACGGGGGTGTCCTCTGGAACACGGGGGTGTCCTCTGGAACACGGGGGTGTCCTCTGGAACACGGGGTGTCCTCTGGGCTCCGGAACACGGGGGTGTCCTCTGGGCTCTGGAACATGGGGGTGTCCTCTGGAACACGGGGGTGTCCTCTGGAACACGGGGGTGTCCTCTGGGCTCTAGAACATGGTGATGTCCTCTGGAACATGGGGGTGTCCTGTGGGTTCCGGAACACGGGGGTATCCTCTGGAACACGGGGGTGTCCTCTGGAACACGGGGATGTCCTCTTGGCTCAAGAACATGGGGATGTCCTCTGGAACACGGGGGTGTCCTCTTGAACACGGGGATGTCCTCTGGGCTCTAGAACATGGGGGTGTCCTCTGGAACACGGGAATGTCCTCTGGGCTCCGGAACATGGGGGTGTTCTCTGGGCTCTGGAACACCGGGGTGTCCTCTGGAACACGGGGGTGTCCTCTGGAACACGGGGGTGTCCTCTGGAACATGGGGGTGTCCTCCGGAACACGGGAGTGCCCCCTGGGCTCTGGAACACGAGGATATTTCGAGATGAGCCAGGCTTGGCTGTGTACCTGTTATTCCCATGGCTTCCTCCTACGTTTTTTTTTTCTTTCTTCAATGCTAACAAACTCTTTCCGAGGCTCTTCACCTTGACACTTGTGTCCCCCACCTGGCATGGCCCCTGGTCACCTGGTCAGTCTTGGCTGATGGCCTGTCTCATCAGAATTGATGCCTCATAGTTGAACTTTAGTTTCCTTCTTGGGAAACCAGACAGGTGCAGCCTCCCAGGACTGATGGGACAATTAACCCCAGGTCACCATGTGTAGTTCTGGCAGACCTGAGCCTTGGGTGGCACTCGGTGGGTGTCTGTCCTTCCCTCTCTCCGTCTTTCCGCCTACACCCTCCCACAGCCATTTGCCTGTGTCTCTCCGGTTGACAAAGTTGTCAGTGCCTGTTTGTGTCTGGCCATGAACTGCTGGGGACAACAACTCTCTTGATAGCACTTGAACCGGATCCAAGGCCAGGGACGAGGGAGATGATCTGGGGTTGGCTTCAAATGAATGACTAAAGGCAGAACTGTGAGCATGGACGCCCAGTCTGGTTAAGTGGAGGGCTATTCTGGCAGTTGCCAAGGAAACGGGTCTAAAATTAGAAATACAGTATCAATTAATTTAGAATTTTTACATATTGCTCCTGGTATCGCTGGCAAAATGCCAGTAAATCTTTCCTTTGGTACCTTTAATGTATTCTCTATGTAGAATTTGAGCACTTCATATAAAATAGGTTTTTTTTTTCCCACTCTATACTTCCCCTTGCTCTGTCTTTTACAAGGTATGACTTCTGATGGTCATGCTTTTGTTTTTGGAACAAGCACACAAAGAATCAAAAGAAACTCACTCCCCGGGTCACCAGAATTGGACCAGTTGTGCTCCCTGATTCATCCCTGGCTGAGACTCGATGCTCTTTCATTTCATATATTATAACACAGTAAGTGCCTCTCAACCTCTCAGTTCCCAAGATCCAGAGCCCTAACAGGTCCACACACCATGCCTCCCTCCCTTTCCTGTCTGCTCCTGACCCGACAGCCGTTGCTTTGGAGTTGGCCGTTCCTTGCACTCCTTTCCTTTGTAAACAGGTTTGAAATGCCTGTTTAGTTTCCTTGCTTTGTTCTTTGTTAATAGACGATCGTGGGGCTGGAGAGATGGCTCAGCTACTAAGAACACTGGCTGCTTTTCCAGAGGGCTAGGTTCAACTCCCAGCACCCACATGTGGGTTTCGACTACCTGTAACTCCAGTTCCAGGGAATCTGATGCCATCTTCTGGCCTACGAAGGCACTGCACACATTTGGTGCACATACACACAGAGAGACAAAACACCCATATACATAAAATAAAAATAGCTGAGAGAGAGAGAGAGAGAGAGAGAGAGAGAATGAGAATCATGCTGTAGATGGTCTTCTGGGACTCTCACCTTTTGTTCTGAGAATATCAACCCAGGGTCTCATGTATACTGAGCCTGTGCCCTACCACTGAGCCGCATCCCACACCCCAGTCAAGACGTGCTTTGTCATTCTGCATTGTGTTACCACTGAGTCGTTGACATTGTTGCCTAACTGAAGACATTCATCCTAACTGTTGTGTATTAGCCTATAGAGTGAGTGTGTTAGAACGTGTGTCCCATCGATAGGCACGTGGTTTGTGTATAGTTGATGCTTTTACGAGAAGCATTGATGTGACATTCTGGTACATTTCTGATAATGCACCCGTGCAGAAATAAAACTCTTCATTGTCAGTCATGGGACCTTATACAGGATTAAAGAAAATGCTAAACAACAACAACAACAACAAAACTCAAAACAAACCTTCAAACATGGGTAGGAATCATAGAAACAGGGTGAGGAGTTGGCAGGAAGTGAGAAATGAGAACACACAGAGAGACAGCCCGTGTCTTAATCACTGTTCTACGGCTGTGATGAAACACCATGACCAAGACAACTTCTGAAGGGAAGCATTGGATTGGGATCTTCCTTACGGTTTCAGAGGGTGAGCCCATGACCATCATGGGGGAGTGTGGTGGCAGGCAGGCAGGCAGTCACTGGAGCAGTGTCTGAGAGCTTACATCTGATCAACAAGATGGAGGTGGAATGGAGCAGACTGGGCCTGACATGAGCTTTTGAAACACTCAAGCCTCCCACCCCAGTGACACACCTCCTCCAGTAAGGTCACACCTCCTAATCCTTCATAAACAGTCTGCCAACTGGGGACCAAACATTAAAACTTATGAGCCTGTGAGGGCCATCCTCACTCAAACCATCAGGAAAGGTTTAGAATTGTGGATTGGGCAGAGAGGAGTCTAATGGGCTGTTCACATGCAAATACCGTCAGCATAAAGGACGTGCATCATGGCAGTTTCAAAGGCTACCCTGCTCATGGGGGCTCAGAGACAAGAGGCAGCTTGCCCTGAGAACAGTCAGGGAGGAAGAGGACGGAGGACACGTGAATTAGAACCAAAGGCATCTTCGTTTTCTGTTACATCACGTTCTTTTCTCACCTTCGCTGAACAAAGGTCCAAGAATTAGTAAAGGAGAACAGGAAGATGGCCTTGTGGGCAGAATGCTTGGCTTGCAAGCACAAGTGTCTGAATTTGAAAAGCTGGGTGTGGTGTGTGGTATATGTCTGTAATCCCAGCACCGGGGTGCAGAGACTGAAAGATCCCTGGGGCTTGCTGGCTGACTAGGTGATAAACTCCAGGCCAGCGAGATACCATTTCAAAAAAAAAGAAAGAAAGAAAGACAGGGAGAGAGAGAGGAAGAAAGAAAGAAAGACAGGAAGAGAGAGAGAGAGAGAGAGAGAGAGAGAGAGAGAGAGAGAGAGAGAGAGAGAAAGGAAGGAAGGAAGAAAATTGGACATGTGCCTGATGAACGACACTCAAGGTCATCTTCTGACCTCCACTTGCACATGTACCTTCATATACATGTGGACTGTACACATATGAGTACACATATACATATAATGAGTACATATATATGTACTCATATATAAACATACACAGCAAAACCAAAAACTGTAAGCAACTCCCAATGAAATGTTTCCTTTCATAAGCTGCCTTGGTCATGGTGTTTCATCACAGCAGGAGAACAGTGACTAAGACACAGACTATTTCTGTGTTCTTTTTTTTCCCTCATATCTGCTAACTCCTCACCCCATTGCTATAATTCCTGCCCATATCTGAAGGACATTGGTGGGATAAATTTTGAACCATGAGTCTACTCCAAGGGACACATTTTGACCTGACCCTGTGAATATATGAGTGAGTGAATGAATGAATGAATGAATGAATGAATGAATGAATGAATGAAGATCCTTGGCGTAAAGGATCATCATTAGTTTGTTCAGCACCAGCGTTTGAGGGGGTGGTATCTCTGATCTTTGCATTAAAGAGATTAAAATGTGCCGTGCATATGCATGTGTTTGCAAACGTGTGTGGATAATTGCATGTCAGGCTACAGTGCTTCTCTTTGAAGAAACGCTAGAAACTAGGTAATCTCGATTTAGGTTAGTTCTTTACCCATACCTGGCTTCAGATTATGCATCCACAGTAAGAGATATGAGGTAAGTTAGCAGAGCCAGACTTTCTACAAACAGATTCTCCGATGGCATTTTTCCTTTTGATATTTGGTAAACATAAGTGCTGTTTCAGGTGATGTGGTCCTGGGAAAATCACGAAGGCACCTCTTTATCCAGGCTGAAGTGTGGCTAGCAGTATCTGGGGGTGGGGGTGCTGGTTCATGCAGTCTTATTTCTACATGGGCTACCTAACTGGACTGCGAACAATGCTCCTTTCTTTCTTACGATGCTCTGTATTGTGGAAGCACTGTGCAACTTCAAAGCTCTGAGTTGGGCAATGATAAGCGGAGGGTGGCAACCTCTTCTCTAACTTCGATGAGGGAACAAAAACAGCGGCCATTTTAGCAGGGGCCATACAGGGAGTGTGTGGATTGTAGTATTTTTACGCGGTTCTGAACGCAAAGGATCAATCTGATTTGTTTAGTTGTCAAAAGCAGTTTAAAAGCCTGAGCTCGAATTAAGAAAGGCAGTGTATTCAAAAACATAATGACCAGGGGAGCGATCTTCTGTTGACCGCGTTGGGGCAAGGAAGCTGTTCCTTTTTACTTTGAAAAAACGGACACATTGGCGGGTGTGGCGGCACATGCCTGTAATTCTGGTGCTTGAGAGGCTGAGGCAGAAGATTGCAAGTTTGAGGCCAGCTTGTGCTACGTGAAGGAGTCTTGGGGGGAAAAACATAATAATTTACATCTATTTGATAATGTGTACAATGTGATAATGTGTAATGATCAAACTAGAGAATCTAGCACTCCTGTAGTTTTTGCTATTCAGCACGTCTTTATCATGGGAATGCAAACTCCTTTCCTCCCACCTCTTTATGAAATGCATAACAATTATACATAATAGATGGCAAGGCAGAGTCACCCCTCTGTGCAGCAGAACATACAACTCCTGCCCATGGAAGTTTTGAAAGAGTGCCTTCACCAGGAAACTCCTGGACTGGCCCTCTTCAAAGAGCTCTGGCACGCGCCTTTGCTGGCCTAGGGCTTGCTGAAACACTCAAGGGTCCTGGAGTGCGGTGTTCTACACAGCACACTCAGCTTAGGAGAAGTGGTCTACTGACTGCCTCTTCTGTCCTACCCCCATAACCCTACACGGGACAGCCTGCACAATTTTGGGGGGTTCATTGCAAAAGATAAAATAGAGGGTCCTTTGTTTCTAAAGCAATAGTCAGAGCCATGTCCTAGCGGGTAGAGGTGCTTACTGTGAAACCTGGCCCAGGACCGGGACCCATGTGGTGGAAGAGAATGACCTTCTGCACATGTCCCCCACCCTCAACAAATGAGCAAACGCAATTAAAGAAAATTAAAATTTAGAATTTGAAGATGACAGCAGTATATTAAGGTTGGGCCTTGTTCACGGATCCCTGGGTGACTCACAGGTCACATGCTGGTGCAGCCCGCTGGGCTCTGACCTCACGAAGAAGATTGGGCAAGAAGGGGAATCCCCTTGTTCTCCTCTGAGATGGTGCAGAGTGTGTAGCACGTACTCATGGGCAGCTCCTTCGGAGAGCAGGGAACCCCTCCGTCAGGGCTTGGTGAGCGGGACAGCCATGGGTCTGGAGCACACGGCTGGAGCAAATGGGCCCCTTCGAGTTCCGTTCATTGGCCTTGTCGTCCACAGCGGAACAATCTTTCTCCTGAAGGGAATCTGATTCTAATTCTCCTCTGCATTAATCTTCCCAGACTGAGAACTTACCTATTGTGACCCCATGCTGGTCATTTGTCATCCTGGTGCCTCTGTCTCCTCCTTTGTAAGGAGGGGGTCCTTACTTCATGGGACTAAACAAATGATGCATGTTAAGTAGAATCCAGGCGCATTGTCAGCTCCCAGTGAACTGTGGCCATTCTTGCTATTATTGTGGTAATCCCTTGCTTTTGGGAAAGTGTGTGTGAGAGAGAAAGGCTGTCTTTGTGTACCAACCCACTCGGGCCCAGGGTGACATCTCGGTGAAAGGCCTGGGCTGCCCCTGCAGACCTTCCCTGACTCACTTTCTCCAGCCTCCTCCGGCTGAACTCCTTTCAAATGTAGAACCTTTTGAATAAGATGAAAGTCTACACACTAAAAAAGCCACATGGCTGCCAGCAAGGTCACCCAAGGAGAGGCAACCATGTCCTCTGGGCAAGAAGAACGAAATGCCTTGATTCAAACATGGGGAGGCTTGTGTTGCTGCCCTGAGCCGCGCCTGCGTGACGTGGTCTGACAGCCTCTGTCTGAGGGGCCCTGGACATCTGCCGCATTCTTATCAGAGCTTTGCCCAGATCACCACCGCAGACAAGAGGCTGTAGCTGTCCATTCTTGTTTCCTTCTCTTCCCTCACAGAGTGTGGGGTGGGAAAGGGCCCTTATTCAGGGCCCGTGTAGAGCAGTGATCTAGGGTCATGGGTGATTTCTTTATTTGCAATAGTTTTATTTTATTGATTTTTTAATTTTTTTGTTTTTCAAGGCCAGGTTTCTCTGGGTAGCCCTGGCTGTCCTGGAACTCTCTCTGTAGACCAGACTGGCCTCGAACTCACAGAGATCTGTCTGCCTCTGCCTCCTGAGTGCTGGGAATAAAATGTGTACCACATGTCAGGCTGGAACCTTTTTAAAGTCCGCGCTTTTCGTTCTCAGAGATGCAGGCGTCACTTGGACTTGGCAGGTCACCTCCTCTACCCCTCACACTGTCACCGCATGTAACAGTGGAACTCAGGTTCTACCCCAGGGTCCCCATGGCAGGGACTCCATGGTTTCGGCATCTCTGCCTCCAGAGGCCTCAGGATGAACTCCTCTTCTCCAGGGAAGGATGCCCTGTTTCAGCCAATGGAGCGAGCGTGCCACACCCACGCCACACCCACACTTTAGTTCTGGAGCAGATGGCTGAGTAGACGCTAGGCTTCCTGGCATTGTTGCTGGGATCTTCATTTTTGTCTCAGAAGGTGAGAATTACTATTACTACCACTGTTATTATGTGTAGATAAGAAACTGAGAATCTTTTAGCATGCTGCCCAAACGTACAAAGCTGGTAAGGGGCAGAGGCGGCAACTGGGAAAAGCGCCTAAGCAGAAACACTGGACAAGACCCAGGACGTGAGGAGAGGGAGCGCAGTGGGATCGGGCAGCGCCCAGAAGCGCAGGAGTGTAAAATCAAGTTCTTCAAAAGCCCGGTGACAAGAGCACCAGGGCTGTCTCCAGCAACCGCTGGGCATCATGGGGAATGCGCTGGGACTTCCCCAGAATGGGAGGGCTCCTTGACTCATTGGGAAGCAGTCCAAGCTGGTGGAGATGGTAAGGTGCTGCAGAGGGCCGGGGCAGCGACCATGCCGCCAGAAAATAAGGTTCCTGGTGCTTTAAAAGCAGCCTGTAACAAAACCCATTCCAACCATGCCCCACTGGAAGTCAGGGCTGGCGGTCCCGAGGGCTACTGGTAGGTGAGGGGGTTGGCCTAGGCACCGATTGGGCTACTGCAGGTAGATGGCTCCGTCCTAAGATATCTGGAGCCACACATAATAGAGGTCCTGTGGTCCTTGCTTTTCTTGTCATTGTGATAAAAGATCTGACAGAAACAACTTAGGCAAGGCAGGGTTTCTTTTGGCTCCCAGTCTGAAGGTATGGTACGTCTAGCAGGGAGTTAAGGCTGTGGGACCACGAGGCCATATTACATCTGCTGTCCAGCAGCAGAGAAAGAGATGGGCGGCAGTACTCAGATCGCTTCCTCAGAGATCCCAGCCCATGGCACTGTGTAGCCTAAGCTGAGTGTGGGTCTTTCCCACTCAGTTATGCCTTTCTGGGAACACAGTCCTAGACACCCAGAGGAATATTTCCATGGTGATTGTAAACAGTATCAAGTTGACAGTGAAAAGTAACCATCCCAAACCCCAAGGCCTTTTCACTTCTGCAAAGCATGGCTGTCCCAGGCTAGGGCTGGGCTAGGTAGAGGGCAGGACTCTCAGTGGTACTTGGTGTCCTTGGTGACCTGGACTATGGCAATCTCTATTATGAATGATGACAGTATCGGGGAACTTGGGTCACAGTTTATAACTGAACGTTTCATTGGGCAGTCCTTTGATGGGCGCCTATCTCTGTCAATGTCGATTTTTTCCTCACCGTTTCTACTGTGCTTAGGTCAGGGCCTGCCACATCCAGCAGATTTACGATCATTCAATGGATCAAGTGACAAAGAGAAGTCTGTGAAGTCCTAGGACTCAAGAAAGTGTGTCAGAAGTCATTCAGAACGGCCTCCCCTGGCTTGGCTGGTGAAATGTGTGGCAGATTCCACAATTATGAGCGCTCCAGAGAAGGATCCAGAAAATGCTATCTTTTGTGAATGCAACCTTTGATCCTCTTCACTTCCTAGAAATGTGTTTATCTTTGGTTGAAATGCAGTATTGGGGCAATAAATATGCCCTTTTGCTCTGGCCCTGGAGTTTTCAATGACCATTTCCCCCAATTAAGGCCGAGGGTCATCGGGAAAAGACAAAGTAAAGAAAATGGATTTTCAAGCTTGACAAGGAGATCTAAGGTCAAGGCAAAAATGTTGGTGACTTTGTAAGCCATTTTACAGCTCCAAACAGTATTTTTTCTCTCTCTCTCTTTCTCTTCATTGTCCTGGCTGTCTTGGAACTCATTCTGTAGAACAGGCTTACCTCAAACTCACAGAGATTCATCTGCCCACCTCTGCCTTCTGAGTGTTGGGATTAAAGGTGTGCATTACCACGCCCAGTCCAAACTCTTTTAAAACACATAAAATGTCTACACGTTAATGTGACACACTACACGATGCCTCTTCATCCTCATTTCCTTTCTTTTCTTTAAAAAAAAAAAAAAGTGTTTGGCCAGGCTCTCCTGTATCCTAGGCTAGCCCCCAAATCACTATGCAGATGGCCCTGAAACTTCTGATCCTCTTTCTCCATCTCCAGAGTGTGGAGCCAGGACGGAGCCTAGGACTCCACCTGCCAGGGAAGCGCTCTATGGCCTGTGACAGCCCCAGCATCACATGGAATTACAATATGTGTAGACACTGTGTTATGTTTAAATCGTGTTAACCTGCCTGTTCCATTCGATATCCTTGGTAGATTTTAAAGATATACCAATACATAATTATCATCTATAGCGCTTCTCACATTTATCCACTGCAACTTCCTGCCTGTCAGTCAGCCTTTCTGTGTGCCTCTTCCCTGAGACTTTCGCCATCCTCTGGTAACCAGCACTGCTGCACTCTAACTTTCTAAGAGATCAACCTTTTAGGTCCCGCCTGTGAACGATCAGGGCACACTGCCTTTCTGTACAAAGCTTGCTTTACTTCACACAATGATCTCCACTTCCACACTTCCATCCATATTGCCACAAATAAGAGAATTTCATTTTTTTTCTGGCTTAATTATGTTCCGTGTGTGTGTGTGTGTGTGTGTGTGTGTGTGTGTGTGTGTGTGTGTGTGTGTGTGTGTGTTTGTGTGTGCATGTGCGTGTGTGTATCATATACTATTGGGACATTTAGATTGATTCCATATCCTGGCTATTGTTAACAGTGCTTCAGTGGATGTGTCTCTGGCAGTCTGACTCTGTTCCCTTTGGATGTATATATACTCAGTAGTGGGATTTCTCGGTCACACAGGAGTTGTTTTTTAGTATGTTGACCTCGAAACCATCCTAATTCACAGCCCCACTAACAGTACACAAGGACCCCTTTTTCTTCACACCCTCATCGGCACTTGCTACATTTTGTCTTTTTGATAATTACCATTCTACCCGAGTGATGCAATCTCTTGCTGTAGTTTTGAACTGCATTTCCCTGATGTGGGAGAGCATATAGGTTTTCCGTGAACCTGCTGATCATGTGCATGTCTTCTTTTGATAAATGCCCACCCACTTAGGTTTGCTCCTTGATTTTAATCGGGTTATTTCTTGTTTTGTTCTGAAGTTTTAAAAATATTTCTATTAATTTTTCAAGAATTTTATACAATGTATTCTGGTTACATTCACTTCTAATTCTGCCCCTGAACTCCTCCCTGGTTTACCCCCACCTTCCTACTCCCACAATTTAATTTCTGTTTGTTTCTTTAAGTCAATAACCCACTGACTTCAGTTGGTACTATCCATATACTTCTGGGCGTGGGTTCATCCATGAGAGTACAGTCTATGGGAGCCACACCCTTAAGGAAAACCGGAACTCACTCCCCCAGAACCCATCCATTGTCCATAGCTCCCTGGTTAGGGATGGGCATCCATGGGCTCCTTCCCCTTCCCTGCTAGAATATAGCCTGTGCCAATCTCGTGCAGGTCTTGTGTAGGCAGCCATCCCTGCTATGAGTTCAGGAAGGGTGGTCCTGTTAGGCCCAGGAGACAGTTGCACTCTGGTCCTCCCAGAGCCCTGGCTCTTCTGATCTTTTTGCCTCCTCTTCACAGTGATCCCTAAGCACTGGGAGAGTGTTTGAAAACAGGAGTCTTGTTGTGGGTGAGCACTGTAAGTTACTCGATCCCAGTGGTTTTGACCAGTGGTGAATGTTCCTGAGATTTAAACTCCTTAACTATTATGGACATTATGGTTTCAGACATGGAGCTCACACACATTCGTTCCCATTCTACAGAGATTTCTTCATTTTGACGATTTTTGGCTTTGCTGTGCACTTTTTAATATGGGATAGTTGGGTTTCCTCCCGGGTACCTTTAGAGTCTTGTCCAAAAAGGTCCTTCCTTGCGTGTTCTAATGTCCTGAAGCATCTCCTTCACGCTTTCTTCTAGTAGTTTTATTGTTTCAGGTTTTATGTCTAAATCTCTAATCCATTTGAACTGATTTATGTAGCTGGAGAGTAACACAGAGTTAGTAGTTCCACTCTTTTGTATGTGGATCCCAAACTTTCTCAGCACCATTTACTGAGATCGATGATGATGATGATGATGATGAGTGTGTGTGTGTGTGTGTGTCTGTCTGTCTGTCTGTCTGTCTGTCTGTCTGTCTGTCTGTGTGAATACCACTGTGCAGGTGCCCTTGAAGACCTGGAGAAGGCTTTGGATCCCCTGGATCTGGAGGTGATTGTGAGCCGCCTCACATGGGTGTTGGGGATTGAACTCCTGGTTTCCTCAAAGAACAGCAAGTTCTCTCAACTGCCCTCAGCTCCACTTACCGAAAAGACTGGCTTTACTATGTCTCTACCTCTCGCTGGCCATGGAATCCTGTTTATTTTCTCCCTGATTCCCTTGTCCCATCACTAGATGAGGATGATTATAGCATATGCCGTGTGCAGGCTTCTGTGAAGGGTACCTGAGCTCATGCCCCATGCTTCAAGAAATAGCAGCTGCAGTGTGGTTGTGAAGAGCATTGGAGCCCAACAGCCGGGGTCTGAAGGAACCCTGACGCCGCTGTTGCCCCATGCGGGGCTGGGTATTTCACTTTCTTACCTGGTGTCCTTTTTATGGGGAGCATTTGGTCGTCGTGAAAATGAGTAAGTTAATCTGTACAAAAGGGTCGGGCGACACCTGTACTCAGCAAGTATTGTTTGGCTGCAATTAACGTGATGGATGATACAGCCCGCACAGAGTGTGGCTTGCACCAGCCATGAAATAATATTTTCATTCTGCCGGAAGACCAGGCTAGAGACAGGAGCTCTGGGTGGGGTCCCACCCGCTTCAGCTCCACGGATCACAGGGTGTCTCTGTGGGTGGCTGAACCTCGTCTGCTCCCACAGGTGTGGTCACAGTGGCATCATCCCTTTTGGCTCAGTCATCACGCCTTAGCTTCTGCAATACCCACCCAAGACATTGTTACACCCCCCCCACACACACACACACCACTGTCAAAGGCAGCCAGGCAGAGAAGCGGGGGACTACCCCCACCTGCTGTGGGGTGGCTCACAGCTTGCTGGAACTGGGACTTCCCTGTTGCCCTGGGCTCTGGCTGTGAAAAAAAAAAGTACATGAAAAATAATTTCCTTGAGGAAGCTGTCCTGGTAGACAATACCTCTTTGTCTGCAGGTAAATGATGCTGCCGAGGCCGAAGATTTTTGTGGTCTGGAATCTGAACAGCTGGGCTGTCTTTCTGGTGTCTAGGGCCTGCTGGGGTATTGTGTCTCCCTGTGTCCCCAGTGTGCCCTTCCGTGAAACCTTGTCCTGCTGGCTTTCACTTGTGCTGTTGAAGCTCGGCTTGCACTGAGAGACTCGAAGTCCAGGGTGGGAGGTGGCTGAGAACCAAGGCCCCTGCAGGTGAGATCGCAGAGCCCCAGGGCAGGGGAGCTGCTTCCTAGGGTCCCTGAGGTCACACTCGCGTCTAACCCCCGGGCACCTCTTCTCACAAAATGAAGGTGACATTAACTGACTTTGGTGAATATCCTGAGACTAATTAAATCTTTGGGAAAGAGTTAAGGAGATATAGGCATGGCTTTGTTGACAACGCTGCCCTGCTTATCAGACCCCCAGGGTTTCAGGGCCCAAGGGCATGGGGGAGTCGTGGAGAGAGCAGGTAGGGGGGCTGCATAATTTTTCCTGCTACCTCCGATTCTTCCTCCCTAACTGCCTCCTCCAAAGACCTGGGACCTTTTCCTGAGTGGCTTCTCCCTTGAGCAGGTCTGAGGAAGTCACACATCAGTCCTGCAATATCCACCCTTCTCCTGGAACCTTTCCATTTCCGTCCCCTGCCTAGCCTCCCTTAGAGCATTCACTGGCTTGACTTAATTCTCCTCTGGTTTTCAACAAAAAGGAGCCGGCAATTCTCAGGTTCCATCACAGCTGCCACCCAGGGAGCCTGCTCTGCCAGCGTGTGTGTGTGTGTGTGTGTGTGTGTGTGTGTGTGTGTGTGTGTGTGTCTGTCTGTCTGTCTGTCTGTCTGTCTGTCTTTTCCTCTGGGAGCTAAGTCTTCTCAGAGCCCAGAGAAGGACACACTTCGTCCTGCGTACCCAGGCTGATCCCGTGACACCGCAAACCACAGCCATGCTGCTTCCTGGCTCTAGCATTTCTCCAAGGTGCCATTTCTCCTCAGAGGTTTCCAAGTGACCGCCTCCTTCCCATTGCTCCTGCCTGGTGTGATGAGATGTAGCAAGTAAGCTCACACTGCCCAACCTAAAGCCACAGAGCAGCACTGCGAAATAAAGCCATCTCCTTCCAACGTGGATTTAAGGTTTAAAATTCTAGTCAGCCACCAGAGGGTGCCCACAGAGTTCTCTGAAAATGACTGAAAACATGAAGAATTACAGGCGAAAAAAAATTTCCAGTATGGATAAGACCAAGACAAATAGAGCTTGCCCACCCCTGACTCCGGTGTTGATTGGTGAAAAAGCCGTGAAGAAGGCTGGGGTGGGGGACTCTGGGACGGGATGGGTGGGATAGAAATTACCAGAATTTGAGCCGAACAAGTTCCTTCTGGATTTTAAATTGGCAATTGAAATAGCACTTTGTGTACTGGCCAAGGAAGCGGTTTTTTTTTTTTTTTTCATTTCTAAGCAAAACTCTCTCTACCCTCCCCATCCCCCATCTCTGTGTACAAAGGAAATGCAAATACATGTAAATATTAGTCTAAACCAAAGGCTTCCTGGAAGGTAAGGCAGCTGGTTGGTACTGCAGCGGCTGCATAAAACAAGAAAAAAGCAAACTGTGATGGGAATGAAAGGGTAGATTTTTTTTTTTTTTTTTTGAGCCATGGGTCTTGCCCTAGGGTGGGATCTCAGAAGTAAGAAATGAAGGGACTGTGGCTCTTCTATGGGGAGGTTTGGTTTGAACTGAGCCAGGCTTCCAGACAGAAAGCAGACCTTGCCCTCTCCAGCAGGGCCTGGTGTGTAGGCAGTGTCTGGCATCTCCGGCCCCAGGGTCGGCAGGCATGACGACCTACACGTAGTAGGCGCCTGCGAATGTTTGTCGAAGGAGTCATGAGTGACTGGGAGAGGGCTGGAAAAGACGGGACTGGCTAGGCTGGCTGGGAGCATGCGCCAGGGTGAGGTGAGACGTGGGGAGAGGAGCAGGCTGGGGTGGAAGGGTAATTTCCCCACGGGGAGTTCCGATGTTGTTGGACTTGGGTGCCACGGTCTGTGCGAACAAGCCGGGCTCTGCCACCCATCCTCAATAAGCCGATTAAAGGAGCCAAATTAATAGTGAAAAGCAGCAAGAGGAGACTTATTCAATGTGGCCATTTGGGGAAGGAGAGACAGAGTCCTAATGACTCCCCCGCCAAGTCTGTCTTTGGGGGTTCTGACATGTTTAACTAGAAAGCAAGAGATATGAAACTTAATCTCTTGATAGGACACATAACGAAACAGTCTCCAAGGTGTGGTCCCCTCCCCCCATGGCCTCAGCTCCGAGCCTCTCCTGCAGGTGAGTCTCTCCTACAAGGTCATCTGGCATGCACATTTTCCTCCTGGAAACAAGTTTTCCCGCCACCCCCATGCCCTCAATTTCAGGCGGCTCCTCTCCCAGCACAGGAGGTTCTGGGGACATTGCAGTTACTTGGGGTCCATTCTTTCAACAGTCCGATAAAGAGGCAAGCGTCTCTGCAGAACGTATTCATTCCTGCCAGACAGGTCAGTTACACCATGTTGTGTTAAGTCTGTGTCACCGTGGCTCACAGATCATGACCAGGGAGGGGGCTCTGTTGTCTCTGGGCTTGAGGTGACAGAGACATCACGGTGGGGAGCACTTGGTGGAGCAAAGCCACTCACCTCAATGTGGTGTGACTTTTCTTGGGGAGATGGAAAGAATCACCATATTTGCCCCAGATAGTGTGCCCATAGACCAGAAAAGGATTCCACCCAGGTCTAGGCTGCTGGACCAGTGAGTTTTCTGGGTTACTTCCAGGAGTGTGGGCCACTTACCTTGCAAATGTACCACCTGGAAATGCCAGCCTCTGGTAGTGACACACAGGCAGGTGTACCCCAATAAGACCTGCACCTCCTGCATATGCTAACACCCCCAACACCTGCCCCAATCCTGGGCAGGATTTTGTGCAGCTGGGGGAGGGGCAGGAGGGAGTAGAATCTGCCAGGGAATGCTGACTTCTTCACTATTACTATGAACCGCGCTATTCTGTTTATTTCATTGCCACAACTATTGGCCAAAGTTTTCTACAGGTCACCACAGGACCTCTGCTTTGAGGTAGCCAAAGGTTGTGCCACGTGTTCATGGTGGCTAAGAAGACATCAAAAGGAAGAAAAGAAGGAGAAACAAGCAAACGAACCAGGTTTAAGACCATGACCTTTAAGGGCACACCCCGTGACTTCTAACTAGATCTCACATTCAGAAGTTTCCACCAACTCTCCATATCCCATTAATTCAGCCATGGTCCTATCAATGGATTAACCCCTTGATGAGGTTAGAGCCTTCCTAGTCCAATCACCCTCCAAAGGCCTCATCTCCAAACACTGCTGCACTGGGACTACTGGGGACACATGAGCTTTGGGGGAACATTTCAGATCCAAACTAACACATGCTCCTAGGATTCCTCCACCGGAAACCTTTGCTGCTGATGTCCAAGGCTGCAGAAGAGAAGTGGGAATGTGTTGACTTTGTCCTTATGATGGTCGCGTGTCCTGTTTGAACACTCCATTCATTTTGGAGTATCTGACTCTGGCCACCTCTTGTCCCAGACAAGGAATATAGCCTCTTAGCCATTCTTTTTCCGGGGTAAACTGGGAAAGTAAATGTTGGAGGAAGTAGGCCCTTACTAGTCCCCAGCAGGATCTCCAGTTCTCTGGGAACCCAGCCAGTATGGAATGAGGCCGAGGAACTGGCTCCTGGGCAACTGGGTTGTCATTTATCTTTCTGGGTAAGTGAAGGCACTGTGTGTATATGTTCTGTGTGTGTGTGTGTGTGTGTGTGTCTGTCTTTCCGTCTGTCTGTCTCTCTGTGTGTGTCTGTCTTCTGTTTGTGTATGTCTTTGTGTGTGTCTCTCTGTGTGTCTCTGTCTCTGTGTATCTCTCTGTCTCTGTCTCTCTTTGTCTTTCTGTCTCTGTCTGTCTTTGTGTGTGTGTCTCTCTGTCTCTGTCTCTCTCTCTCTCTCTCTGGGTGTCCATGCAAACTTGAGAGTGGACTTCAGTGATGTCTGCTCTGACATGGCTTCTGTCTCTTGCACAATGCTTTAGTAGCCTCTATTGTCTCTTTCTGGTGTGCACAGGGAGGAAAGATACGATTCATGTTTAAATTTAGAAAGAACTGTGCAACTATAGTTCGGAGACAGGTTGTTTCCCGTAGGTTTCTGTACTTCCAGTACATCACAGAAGGAATTATGGTGCCTATGCCTTTTGACATAGCAAGGCCACTCTGCATGTTCTCTTTTCAATATTTCCTCCTTGAAGTTACTTTTACCAAAGAGAGTATCTTTACGAGTTGTCCTGCTTCTCCCTCCCAGGCTCATGGCTGTCTGTCCATCTGACTGGCCCTATAATGATCATCTTTCCCCAGACGGACTGGGAACGGCCTCCTGGGCTGGAACCTCTTCATTAGCAGACTCACACTGATGAAGAAGCCCTGACGATTCCTGGGTCCTGTCTGAGCCCACTAGGGCCCCCTATATTTTGAGAGGCATTTGAAAGGGTAGATTGTGTTACTTCAGTTCATCCACAGCACTGTTTAGTCAGAGAAGGTCAGGCTCAAGAATGTATGTTCTCAAGAGGCGGCCAGACAGTGAGAGAAGCTGGCAGCAGACAGAGAAGCAGGCAGAGAGGCAGGCTTGGGGCCACTGTTGGACTCTCCTGGTCCACCGCTGTGGAAGGAGCCCAGGTGCTCACCTCTCAAGGGCTGGGTCAGAGATGGGCATCTAGGGATTGGCAGGAGTCAGGTTCTCTCCTGGAAAAACAAACAAACCCATAACTGGAATGCTTAGATTCAGGAATAGACTTCAAGCTTAGAGACTTGGGGCTGAAGCTACCTCGGTGAGCCACGGACAGCCAAAAATAAAATCATCCGGGAGAGAGATGAGAGGGTTGGTTCATGGAGAGGGCCAACATGGGGGGCGTGTGGGTAGAGGGTGGCTTCCTTGCCCAATCCTCAATTCCATATCAGAAAGCGGGGGGGCTGTCAATCCTTACCTGAGTTCCAGGAGACTGGAGTTCTTTAATATAACATCCCCTCTAGGTTTCTTTCTTTTCTTCTTTGTTTATGTATTTAACAATCGGATGTTCCTTGATTTTCATTTCCAATATTATAAAATGATGTACTAGTCTTGTAGGGCTGTGACAAAGGATGACTTAATACAGCCAAAGTGTACCCTCTCACGGCTGTTGAGACTGGAAGCTTGTTGGTTCGGTGTTCTGTTTTGTCTTGTTTTGGTACACTTGATAGGATCTAGAGTCATCCTGGATTAGAGAAGTTCCCCTGAGAGACTGCCTGCATCAGATTGGCCTGTGGGCAAACGTGTGGTACATTTTCTTGATTGATGATTGATGTGGAAGGCCCCTTTCACTGTGGTAGGTGGCATCCCTGGCAGGTGGTCCTGGGGTGTGTGAGAAAGTGCAGCGAGCAAGCCGGGAAAGCAAGCCAGTAGGCAGCCTTCCCCCACGGCTTCTGCTTCAGGTCCTGCCTTGAGTTCCTGCCCAGACCTCTCCGGATGATGGACTGCGAGCTGCAAGATGACATAATCCCTTTCCTCCGCAAGTTGGTTTTTGTCCGTGTTCTATCACAGCAATAGAAATCAAACTGATAGAGAAATTGGTACTTAGCACTGTGGGAGATTGCTATGACAGACCTGACTGTTGATTTTGGGGGGATTGAGGAAGTGTTTGGAACTTGGACGGGGGTGAAGATCTTGAGTACTCAGAGCTTAATTAAGACGTTCTGTGAGGCCTTGGGAAAGAAGAATGTTGAGAGAGGTGTATTACGAAGTTTTAGAGGGAAATTTGAGAGTCTCTCAAAGACTTCTGAGGCCTTTTGTGTGATATTTTGAATTAAAAATATGTGTTTTCTAGTCCTGCGAATGCTAAAGAATCAGCTGTGATTGTGATCTAGAGGGGGCCAAGGCTGCATCTCAAGCTGGTAGTTGAATTTGGTGATATGTAATATTCTTTCTCGTCACTACTTTTTGTGGCAAGTGAGCTGTGAGACTGAAGGGCTTCTGAAGAGCAGCTGAAGCTCAGCATTGTGAAAGGCAAGGAGAGGCCATTGGCGAAGGTGCAGCCTCAGCTGCAGAGGAGACCCTAGTATGGTGGAGATGCTAGAACTGTGGGGTGGCAGGTGTGGTGTGGAGCTGGCCTGAGCCTCGGAGACAGGCTATGTGTGCTGTGGTGGTGGCGATAAGAACAACTGCCCAAGGTCCTTGAGCCCAGACATCGAACACTGAATTATTTACACTGTTGGATTTTGCTCTGATTTGATTGTGATTGTGCTTGGTTCTTTTCGTTTCTTTCATTTATTTAGGAGCCCATAGTTAAGAGACTGAATTTTTAGAGAGGCTTTGGATTTATAGAGAGACTCAACTTTGTAGAGTGTTGAAATTTTTAACAACCATGAGACTTTTAAAGTTACACTATATTTTATATTGTGACATTAACAGTAACATGACATCTTGGAGACAAACAGGAAAGAGAAGTTTATGGTTTAACAGTGATGTGTCTCTGTGTTAAGTTGACAAAGGGCCACCTGTGTTGGTTAGGTTTTTTTTTGTCAAGTTCTAGCGTCATCTGAGAAGGAAACTCAACTGAGAAAATGCTTCTGTCAGATCTGCCTGTAGACAAGTCTTTGGGGGAATTTTCTTGATTAATGTGGAAGCACCCTGTGACTGCGAGGGGCCCACCCCGGGAAGGGGGCCCTGCATTGTAGAAGAGAACAAACCGGTAAGCCTGTAGACAGTGCTCTTTCATGGTATCTGCTTTATCCCCCCTCCAGGTTCCTGCCTTGACTTCCCTGATGGCGGACTGAGCTTGGAAGTTGTAAGATGAAATAATTGAGTCAATGTTTTATCACAACAGTAAAAAGAAAACTAGGACCGAAGTTTAATCCTGAGGTAACAGGAGAGTTGATGCTTTCTGAGGGAGAAACTATTGCAGGCATCTCACTATCCATAGTATGCTTTGTTTCTGAACACAGTACTTGAATCTCTGCCTTCATCTCCACCTGGCTTTTTCTTCATTGGGTCTCTGAATTATTTATTATTATTATTATTATTATTAATTTTGTCTCAAGGATATTTGCAATTGAATTTCAGGCCAACTTAATCCTGGGTAATCTTATCAAGAAATCCTTACTGTAAGTGTGTCTTCCAAGACCCCAACTCCTAGTAAGGTCACGTTTTGGTGGTTGGGGTGCCATACCTTTGGCAGGGAGGCATAACTGAGAATACTGCAAATGGTGTGTGTTTATGGATAGATTACTCAAGTGGTAGCGTGATTAGGAGGCACAAGAGACTTGCAGGCTTGTTCAACTTTGTGACATGTTATCACCTACAAGGTCCATGCTTAAGAGCCATGTAGTTGGGTTACAAAAAAAAAAAATCAGTCTCCCCCACCCACATTTTAAGGTAGTTTTTGATTTTAGTGTTGGGTGACATTCATAGCTATCCTTGGCTTATGTGGCTCATGGGCTGCTGTTTGCACACAGCTGCGGAGGAATGTCTCTTAAAGAAGACTTTGACATCAGTAAGCTAACTAATAAATCTGCTGCTTGTGTTTGAACACTACAGTTGGCTTGAGTCTCTCAAAGATGGAGGAGGGTGGAGTCACTCAGAGGATGCTCAGGTTCCTGACCAGGTATTCCACGTACCTCAGGGACCTTCAGGCCCTGGTAAAAACAGCTCCTCACCACATTAAGCCTATCTTTAACTTGATGTAACGAAATCTCATGATACCTACCAGTTAGGAAGGCCAGTGCCCTCATGGCTCATTGTAGAAGCTCTTGTTTTCTCTGCTTGGTATGTTAATATTTCCCCGCTCATTGTTCTAAGCTCCAGTTGACGTTTCCCAGTTTCTTTTACCCTGACCCAAAAGGTGCTCCTCTTTCCAAACCCGCAGTACTCTGATGTTAAAGAGTTCATCTCTATGCTAAGGAATTTCTTCTTTTCTGCCTCTTTCCTTGAGTTCCAGTTTTTCCTTCTTTTAATCCTCAGATCTTCACCCAGATCAAGAATATAATACAAGTTCAGTAAATATTTACTCATCAATGATCATCACAGGAATATCAAAACTACCATGAGCTATCCTCTTACCCATCAGAGTGGCTGTTATCAAAAATTAAACAATAACAAATACTAGTGAAGGTGTGAATAAAGGAAACCTTTTATACACTGTTGGTGGTAAATTATTATAACCACTATAAAAATAAAATGGAGGGTTTTTTTTTAATATAATAAGATGACAAAGGAGATGAAGACATTGAAAATAGAACTACCAGCTCGGGGAGATGCCTCAATTGGGAAATGCTTACTGTGGAAGCATCAGAACCCGAGTTCAGATCCCTAGCCACCGCACCAGATGTCTGGTGTGGGGGTGTGGACTTTGATCCTAGCACTGGGGAGACAGGAGGATCACTGTGGCTAGCTATTCTTACTGAAACAGTGACCCCCAGGTTCGGTGAGAGGCCCGCCCCCCCCCAAACTATGGTGGGGAGCTATAGAAGAAGACACACATCCTTGACCTCTGGCCTCCGTCCTCACACACACACAAAGTAACAGTGTTTAGTCCCACTTCTGGATGTGAAGTCCACTACTGCCAGCTTCCCCTTTATCAGAAGAAGAAGCAGAGTCACCTCCATGTTTATCACAGCCCTGTTAACAATAGCTGAGATGTGGAGTCAACCTCAACATCCATTAGTTGGCAGATGGAGAAAGAAGATCCAGCATTTATGCATACAAAGTACTGTTCAGACAGAAAAGAGTGAAATTCTGACATTTGCAACAATATAGATGAAGTTGGAAGGTTTTAAGTAAAATAAGTCGGGCACGCAAAGGTAAACACCACATATTCTCACCTCCAAAAGGCTGTTCTTAGAGAAACGGACAGTAGAAGAACAGTTGCCAGAGTCTAGGAGGGGGGTGAGGAAGGGAGAGATGGTGAGAGCATGGTTAGTGGATGCGTTTGCATAGAAGAAATAACTTCTAATGCTCTTTAGCACAACAAGGTCACTGAGATCGACAACAGTTAACTGAATATTCCACAGTCACGAGTAGAAAAGGTTTTGGCTATTCCTAACACAAAGAAATGATAAATGTCTGCAAGGGTGGAGGTGGCCATTGTCCCAATCTGATCTTCAAACTCTGGATCTATGCTCACAAAGGTCACACTGTGTCATACAAACATGTACAATGAGTATCAGTCATAGCAGAACATAGTTAAAGATGATTAGTGGAGATGTGCTCCAGCAGCACAGCATGATGCCTTGGGTCCAGTCCCCAGAAACCCCACCCCCAAGTTTATTAAGTAATTGAATTGCAGTCAATGCACTCAAATATTATGTAGGTGGGAAGGGTTCCTTGTGATATCTAGCAAAGGAAACCATCCAGGAGAGAGGATGCGAGAAGGAACTGGGCAGATCAATCATCTATCACCCACACATCGCTATGAGAACGCAATTTTTATTTTCCCCCCAATACCCACTCTCTTCCAAACTGTCCATGTGCCTTTGGAATAACTCAGCCTTCCCAGCCCTGGGCAGCCTGATTGATCTAAGAGACATCTCATTTCCTTGCCAATGATTGACTCAAGAGTGGACCTGTCAATCAGCTGTGGCCCATGAGACAGGAACACGTCTGAGAAAGGTCTCCTTGTTCCTAAGGGGGCACAGAAAGAGATGCTTTCCCCTCTTCTACAGAGTTTTGTCAAATCTGGGGAAGGCACCTGAAAAAATCCATGCCATCTTGCCATAGCCAGACACAGGATGATGGTAAGAACCTGACTCTGTGCTGACAGGGCAGGACCCCTGAGCCTGTCTGCCTCCCCCTCTGCTAGAGGCTGCAGCTGTGCCCAACAATGCATTTCCTTGTGGCTGAAGGTTGTTCCTCTGGTCTCTGTGACTTGAAACTGAGGGCAGTGTAACAGCAAGGCCTGCTCTTCAGTAACTTCTTGGCTTGATTTTTAAAGCGTCAGGCATAGAACTAAAAGGTCATCGCTCTCGTGAGTCTGGTCATGCACTAGGATTTGGGAACGTGAACTATGGTGTCCTCTGGTCTGCTCCTTGCCAGCTTGAGCTGGCTTCGCTTATTTGACTCTACCCCTCAGATGGCAGAAAGCAAAGCTCTTTCTCCAGACAATTAAGTAAGGTCTGGTTGTGAACTGCCTGAGGAAAAAAAGACGCTTCAAAGCCATGAGGGCGGAGCCAGAAAAACTCACTTCCGCTGAAACTCTGACCCAAAGGAAAACTTGGAAGACATGAGAGTTTTTTAAATTGAAGTATAATTAGCTTGAATTAAGCTTTGGGGACTTGAAACAGTGTGTCTCTGGCACATGGATGGAGCAATAAAATAGAGGGGGAAATTGAGAAGGGAGCTGTCCATGCCCACATGTTCTATGGGTAGAAAACTCTGAAAATTGCATCTGTACTCACCATACAGATTCACTTTCCATCGGTTGCTAAACAATGTAAACATATTAAACTATATTCTTTACGTGCCTGGTAATCTACATGTAAGTTGCTCACTTTGTACCTTGCTGAACATTCTAGATGGATGGGTGGGAGATTAGATACAAAAATTCAAAACCATAGAGATATGAAAAATGATTATGAATGCTTTATTTTTTAATTAAATTTAATTGTTTTAAGATTTATTTTTTCATTTTATTTATGTGTATGCTTATGTGTCTGTGTGTCTGCCATGAATGTATGGATGTCCTTGGGGGGTCTTGAGTCCCCTGGAGCTAGAGTTATAGGCAGTTGTGGGGGTTCTGGTCCTCTAGGAAAGCTGTGAGTGCTCTTAGCTTCTGAGCCATCTCTCCAGCCCATGAAAGCTTTTAAAACTAATTTATGCTGAAAAAGATCCAAAGTACAACACAAATCACCACAGTCATTAAATAAGAGATTAAAAATTTAGCTACATTAAAAAATAAAAAAACCCTCTCTGCATGCAGAAATGACCATAAGGAAAGTCAATAGTCAATACTAAATAGTGTAGCAGACTTTACAGCCCAGTGTTATACCATCAGTACAGAAAAGGCCCAAACCCAGGATATTGTATCCTGATTGGTAATTTGGCAGTAGGTCTCAGGATTACAAATAACGTACTCTGGTTCAGCAACTTGATTTGTAGACATTATTGATAAGATCTAACTCATACGTTAATGTCAGTTCTATTTAATTGCTTGTACCCGTCTATAAATAGGAATCACTTAGGTATAAAGTGAATTATTACCGATTGTTGGAATGATCAGCAATAGAGAAAGTGGTTGTAGAGAGGAAGCCGTGCTGAAGTAATAGCTGACCATCCATCATAAAAGATTGTATGCTGGTGTGGAATGGTCTCTAAATTAATGAAGACAACCGAGAGACAGAGCGTAACGGCAAACTACCGTTTGAGTGAATAAAAGACAGTGGATGGCACTTTTTACAAACTCACTTAAATATTTCCTCAAAGAAAAGTAAGACATTGACACCCAGGGTTTGGATGAGAGCTAGGTGGCTGGAGACACAGAGAGCAGGAAGGCCCCACTGGATATAATGACGTGCCTGTTGAGTTAGGAGTTATGGGAATTGTTATCTATCCAAACACATATGTTACACTCTAAAAACCACTTAGACATTTCAAGAAATAAACCTCCAACACTTGAGAAATAAATTCATCAGGCGTAGTGGCACATGCATGTGATGCCAGATACTAGGGAGGTTGAGGCAGGTGGGTCATGAGTTCCAGGCCAGCTGGGCAACATAGTGAGACTCCACCTTAAAATGAGAAAGAAACAAATAAAATGGAAAATAAAGAATTGTGAATGAGATTCTGTAAAGCCAGAGTGGCCATTCAACATGAGCAAGGCCAAGCACCCCGACCCGAATCTCCCAGTCTCCCCACCTCAGGGCAGGCTGAGGTTTCCTCAGGGCAGGCTGAGGCTTGGCTTGTCGACTCCAAGCCCCTTCAGTCACTTCCCACCCGTCCTGGTCTAAGACCAAGTTTGTCAACCAGAGATTTGCCTCTGTGCGTCCTTCTGTCTCTTCCCTTTGTTCTTGGAGTTCTGGGGCAGAGCCCCCAGGTGAGGTAGCCTAGATTTCTCTGCTGGGCACAGCTCATGGGTGCATTTGATTCTTTGTCTGAAGGGAAGAGAGGAGTGGAGGAGACACTTGATCTGGGAACATTTGACTATCACAGAAAGAAATGACTCAGGTTGCGTGGGAGGTCTGCACCTGAAAGATGCTGTATGGGTCAGGAAGGACCACTGAATAAATCCTAGAAGGCAGGGCACCGCCTGCTTAGCACACTCCCACTGAACTTGCCTCTCTCCGGAGCTTTGTGGTTACTACCACTGGAGGAGATTTGATGGCGTGTCATATTCTGTCCCGACTTCTGAAACGAAAAGGGCATAAAAGTACAGGAACCAAAACTCAATTGCGTTCTTCGGTTTTCACCAGCCTTACCTGGAGCTGTGGAATAGTGCGGTGGTGAGTGCCTTCATTGTTCAGGTTATTAATAACAAAGAGCCAAAGCATTTCAATTCCTAAAGAGTCTTTCATCTCAGAGGAGCCGATGTAACTCACTAATTCAGTTACCTGAGCTACATTTGGTAATTATTTGAGGATCACTTCACCCAGAGGTGAATTCTGACGAGTGGTGCGACACAGCCCACAGTCACTTCATTCTCCAGCCGGTGCCAGAGAGGAATGCATAGCTAATCGGGATGCCCTCCTGGAGGATTTTCTCAGTGAGAACTTCAGGGAGATGGATGCTGAAAGAATGTAATTAACTGCCCGAAATTAATATCTCCAACCTTACTCAAGGTCTCCTGACCTCTTTACTAGTGTCGGGGTGGAGAGGTAGCTTGTCTCGGAATGGGCCTCTCTGGTGGCTGGGAGACCCGGGAGCTGGGGCTCTTCATTGCTATTTCATTTCCACCAGCATACGGCACGCCATTCTTTTAATTTTTTTTTTTTGTGTGTGTAGGATTGCAAATGGCACTGTATTTATAATTATTTCCATACATTATTCACTTCCAGAACCTGGAAACACAATTGGTTTTGCAGGCTGCACTGGTGACCTTGCTGAACTCACTACTGGTTTGAGGAATATTTGGGGGGATTTCTAGAGCTTTTTCTCCTCCAGTCATCTATGAGTGGAGACATTTTTGATTATTTGTGTATCGTTTATTTCCTTTTCTTGCCGTATCCACCTGGCTAGCTCAGAGCTGGCCATTCTGGCAGACAGTTTTCTCCCTAAGGCCTTCTAGGCATAGGAGAAAAATGATCTGCACTCCACCGTCATGTAGAGGGTTAGAATGCTACTTGCAAAGATTTTTGTTTGCTTTGGTTTGAGGGTTTTGTTTTCCTATTTTTTTTTGTAGATTTTTCATTTAAACTTTCTCTTTAAAATTTGTTTCTATAGGCCTGTGTGAGTTTATGTGTACTATATGCGTGCAGTAGTCTATGGTGACCAGAAGAGGATGCTAGATTCCCTTGAACTGGAGTTATAGGTGGTCATGAGCTGGGAACCAAACTAGGTTCTTCAGTAGCAAGTGTTCTTGACCGCCAAATCACCCTCCAGCCCCAACTGTGGATGCCCTATATCTCACTGGGGAAGCTGCTTCCATTCATAGTTTGTGAGTCTTTTTAAAAATCACGGATTACTGTTTAGTTTAGCGGAGTCTCTGTGATGTCTGGAGCTCGCACTAGTGCAAAGATGAGTACTGAGAAGCTGCGGAGGAGGTGGACAGAGGGGCCTGCAGGAGGAGCCATTGAACAGCAGCTCTCTGGGCTTTTTGAAATGACCGGCCTTTCCACGGGAGGATGCAGGTAGGACTGTTCCTTCCCATGGTAGCAGCTCTGCTAGAGAGGCAGGAGAGTATCGGTATTGGCAGGGGGAGGAGAGCCTGCTGAAATATGATGTGCTCATCCTCCTGGTGTGAATACTATGCCTGGATTGTATGTGGTCTGTCTATTCTACCCACAACCCCAATTGTTCTGTGCGTATGTCTTCCTCAACTAGTTTTTCCTGGTCAGAGACTCAAAATCCTTGATTAGACTCGTGTCTTCAATTTTATTTTAGAAGACAAGGTGTTCATGAAAAAAAAAAAAAAAGAAAGAAAAAACCCAGCTTGTTATTTGTTGCTTGAGAAGTGTCATTCTCTCTTAAGGCAGAGTTTGTGGAATCACCTCAGGTCAATAGTCCTACTCTGTGAGGGAGGTGGGAGGTAACAAGGTGTAGGTCAGCCAGGTGTTGGCCTGTGACCAACACAGGGAGTTAGATTGTGTTTCCAGGCACGTGGGTCTCCACCCTTGACCTGTGCCACTCCAGGGTTCTTTCTTGTTTCTGCAGGAGACATCACCGCCCACTATGTCCTTTCCTGTCTAATTCACAGTTGTGGTGGGTACCACGGATACATAGTGAACCACTGCTGCCCGGAGTCCACGGAAGATGAAAACTGGGTAAGGGTTAAACTGATCTGAAAGCAGCTATCCTCTTTTCAAGTTTTATATAAACCTCACACAGGGGCCTTCATCTTTCTGGGCCTTGTTCCATTTTCAGTACTGTGGGCTTAGACTAGGTGAGCTCTGTGGACACTTGACATTCAGGCATCCTGAGACGGTCTTTCCTGTTCCCGTCACCTCCTTTTGTCTCCACTTGGAATGTGAGTTACCGGCCACACTAGTGGAAGCCCATGAGCTGTGGACTGGTGACTGTGGAGCCCCCATGGGACTGGACTAGGCCCTCTGGATACAGAAGACGGTTGTTTGGCTTGAACTGTTTGAGGGGCACCCAGGCAGGGAGATTGGGATCTGTCCTTGGTGCATGGGCAGGCTTTTGGGAATCCAGTGCTTGTGGTGTGACACCTTGCACAGCCTTGGTGCAGTGGGAAGGGGCTTGGACCTGCTTAGGCTCAGTGTGCCGGGCTCTGCTGACTCCCCATGGGAGACCTCGATTTGGGGGATGTGGGGATGTGGGGTGTCTTGGGAGAGAGGGCTGGGGGTAGGAGGAGGGAGGAGGGGGGATCTGTAGAGTGAGTAGAAAATTTCTTAATAAAGAAAAATGAAAAAAAAAAAGAAATGTGAGTGGCGAATGCTGCCTGTCACGCGACAGGACTTTATCAAAGCTATCCACCTACTTTCTTTCCCCAGGAAGAATGGTATTAAAAGCCATCCTGCTCCCTAAGTTTCACTGATGGAGACTCACGGTTTGTTTTTCCGATACTGGAAGTTTCCCTAATGTAGGTCTTTACCTTACATGTTCACAGCTGTGACATGATACCTGTTTGTTCTTGCCCTGTTGATCTTATGGTTGCTCATAGGAAAGGCTGAGACAAAATTGAAGTAACAATAGGATGAAGAACATTTCCCAAAAGGAAGAAATGGCATCTGGGTTGCTCATTGTCTTCTTATGGCTTCACTTATTAACTGATTCTGTCAACCAAGAACGCTGGGTGCCTGCTGCGCCCAAGTCACTCACTACATGGGGAGAAGTTGGATTTCCGTGCCGACCTAATCTACACTAATGGAGCTATTACGTGGCATCATTCTCTGCCCCACACATGTCACATTTTTTGTTTATTTGTTTGTTTTTGTTTTTGTTTTTTGAGACAGGGTTTCTCTATGTAATAGTCCTAGCTGTCCCGGAACTCTCTTTGTAGACCACGCTGGCCTCGAACTCACAGAGACCCACTTGCCTCTGCCTCCCAAGTGCTGGGATTAAAGGCATGGGCCACCACCTCCTGGCACATTTCGTTTAATCTTCACAGAAAACACATAATATGGGATTTTTTCCCATAGGGTTTTATTGCCTTTGTCTTCTCTGTTTTTATAGCTGATACAAAAGGTTGACCAAATAAATTATTGAGGAGGTTGTCAATATTTCCTTCCTTAATGATTTGTTTTGCTGATATTTTGATGATGTATAGTATGCGATATGTGTTAGGGTTTATTAATGCCAAAACACAGCTCAAACTTCAAAGGGAAAAAGTTTATTCTAGAGCTAAACGTGTGTCCTCATCACCTGGGGGCACAGTGTCAGGTTATCTAAATACTATGTTCCAGCATCTTCAGAATTTCATGACGTTTTTGTAGTGACCTAACAAAGAAAGTCATACATCGGGCCCCTTTTTTGCTTACATTGGTGGGTCCATCAGGCAAAGTAGGTTACAGCAAGGTGGAAAAGCCCCTGTTTAAAGGCCTTACATGCTAGTTGATGACATTCGCAGCCTTTGAGTTGGTGAGGCTAGGGGTCTGTTTGTACATTCCAAAGGGATTTACCTAATAGTCACAAGGATGTTAGGCCACGGAAGTGGGCAATAAATGGCTATTTATGGAGCCAAGACAGTCTAAGAGCATTTGGGTAGAAACTTTGAAATTCCACCTCTCCTCTATCATTAGAGTTCTAATCAGATTCAGCCTTGTAGTGTGTTTAATGTGGATGAGGCTCCTCCCCGCCACCCCCGGGAACCTCAGCTAACAGGATATAAATAACCAAGACAAGTCAAGGTTTATCTGACATGAAGGTCAATCTGTTAATCATAGTATCCTACCTGCTCTCTAGCACACACAGGCTTCAAGCTGGCCAATCACATACTTTTTGGTAATGGTAGAGCCTGGGATCAGGAACATAGTAAAAGTAGGACAAACCCTTATGAACCATGTGATCAAATACTATATGCTGGAAAAGAACAGGCATGTCTTTATTCATTTGAGCCTTAGATGTATATGTTATTCACCCCACAGTTATACTGGTGGTTCCATAAAGCAAAGTCTCTACCTTTTGCTGTTGTTGTTGTTGCTCAAACTGTTCATCCAAATCATATAAAACTGCCATTTTTGTAGGTTGAATGTCAACATTTCATGTCTTCTGACCTATGCATGACTTCCTGCTGCCTACAGTTGAAGCCTGACTGATATGGTGATGTCATCCTCTTCAGCTCTGATAAGGAGAATGATTGTCCAAGGATGAGTAGCCAGACTCATATCTGGTGACTTCAGGGTCCCTAGTCTTAGTAACCCCAGGACCAGTCCCCCACACAGAATTAGGCAAGCTGACCTTTTTAAAGTGGTAACACTCTCTTGATGAAGACAACCGTGAGCTGATTTAGACTCTGGTGTAAGATGCTTGCCTCCCCCGGGGCTGGCATTGGGTTTATAGATTGGCACTTGGTGGGGTTCTGCTGTGGAAAACCTTTGGGACTGCTGCCCAGTCGACAACTCTCCTCATTTTGCGAGTCATAGCTAAATGCTTCAGGTCATTTGTTTGAGCCGAGCTGAGGTCTTGAAAAAGGAAAATGGAATGGAGAAAGGAAAAATGGAAGATCTAAAAGGTATTAGTAGTTTAGCAGCCACCAGCTCAAGCTGAAGATGAACCCACTCAAGGGCTCAGTGGTTAGAGCCCTTGCCTATGCCGTCTAAGACCCTGGATTCCATCGCAGGCACTGTGTGTTTTGGGAGTTGGGTGTGTCAACCCACACACACTTGTTTCTGTGTCTCTAAAGTTAATTTCAAAAGAACATTAGCTAATAAAAAATATGGGAAGGACCACACATCTGTGACTCAGGATTCTGTTTATAATCTCGGGTATTGGCTGGCCTATAGAGAGCACTGCCTGTAATTCCCCGTCCCAGGAGAATCTGGAAAGGTTGCTGGCTCTGCTCGAGGACGTCCCAGTATAAAATGGGACTGAAGAAGTACATGATGAGTTTCCTGCCGCTGAAGACGCGATGAAGGAGGCAGCTGATGGGAGGTCCGAGGAGAAACGCTGCTCAGTGTGGCAAGTTGTAGCCTCGGGTGCCAACGGAAGGGGAGGAGGCCAGCACGTGACCCCCACCGTTCTTGAGAGGGGAAGAGAAAACCACACAACGGAACATATCAGAGCAGTGGTGCTGGGAGGCACGGGGTGGAACCTGCGGTCATGATTTCAGAAGCTGCACGATTTACCCTGGGTCTCCATGACTCTAGCTCTGAATGGGTTAATCTGCTTAAAAGCCATCCAAATGCCACTAAGCCAATCCCTCCATCCCTTTGTTCTTTCCATTTAAAAAGAAAAGTGCTAGCCATCACAGACACACCTGAGAGGTGTAACCCAGTGCGCTACCCCTACAAGGGCTGTCTGAAGAGGACCAAAATTAAACCTGGCATTCAGACGTCTGTGCCTATAATTCTACCCACTTCAAACCTCTCCTTGGACAGATTCCTCAAAATCTCGTGATTAAGGTATGCATTTCCTCTTTAAAATTGTATTGCTGGACATGAACCGAGCGTCATCTGTAAGATTCCCAACATAGTATTATATAGCCAGTGTTTTTATTGTTCTGAATTTCAGGGCTAATCTAAGTTTAAACTCTTTATCTTAGAAACCACTAACAGCAGCTAATTAGCACATCTCATTCCGGGTGTATTTGCCAACCAATTTCAGAGACTCATTTGCCTGTTAAGAGATTTTATTGAACACCAGCACCACGGTCTCTTCTTTTTTTCTAGTAAACAGCTCATGCTTATTATCTTATTACAGGAATGCCACTGGTTAAATCAGACTCTGAATATAAATAGCCATATTACTGCCATCAGGCATCAATGTTTATTTAGTGGCTGTGAGTCACGCATACCTCTTTGATCGGGTTTGGAATGAGCCATTGCAGTTTTTGTTCAAAAAGGCTATTTGCAAAGGCTACAGAAGTATCGGTTAGATTAAACATGAAATTTATCAGCCATTTCTGCCACTGAACACCAGGTATCAAGAGCATGTGCAAATAAGGGCCGGGCCTAATGAAGCTGGGACAGCTTAGTTGGGAGGTCGGAAAAGATTCCAAGAGATCTGTTGTGGTTTGTGAACGGTCTCCCATAAGCTCATATACTTGACACTTGGTCCCCAGTGGGTGGTGATGTTTGGAGAAGTTATGGAACCTTTAGGAGGAAGAGCTTTGTTGGCGGAAGTCCAGCATTGAGGGTAGGCCTTGAGGATTTATAGCCCCAGCCCACTTCCTGTTCCGTCTGCTTCCTGTGTGTGAAGGAGTGTGATCCGCTAGCTTCCCGATCCTGCTTCCTGCCATGCTTTCCCCAGCATGGTGGACTCCATTTCTCTGAAACTGTCAGTCAGAAGGAACCCTTTTTTTCCTTTTGGTCAGGGTTTTCCATCATAAAAACAGAAGAGTAACTAATACAATGTCTGCCACGCTGGTGGAAGAAGGATTGAGGAAAGGAGAGAAGAAGGGAGGGAGAGAAGGAAGAGGAACAGAGAGAGCCCTACTGTTGGCCTTCTGAGTCCTCGGAACTGCTCTAAAGTTTGCACGTAATGTGTCCCAGGGTACGTGTATTAATGACATGCCTCACCGTGACAAAAATAGCTGCAAAAAGCAGCTTAGGAAGAAATTGTTTGTATTGTTTTGTGATGTGAGGGACCATGGTCCTCCATGCTGGAAGGCACAGCAGTAGGAGACAAGGTGACTGGTCACGTGCTATCTGAAGTCAGGACGCAGAAGAAAATGATGCCATTGCTCAGCTAGCTTTCTGCCCTCATTATTCAACCTAAGATCCCAGTCCCTGACATATCCTCCTAGAGGATGGGTTTTTCCCTCCTGAGTGGAATCTCTCTGGAAATATCTTCAAAGACACACGCAGAGGTGCGTCTTAGGCAATTCTAAGCCCAGTCAAGCTGACGGTGACAATTAGCCGTCACAGTAGAGTGCCTGAAATAGGGATTGGGTAACCTAAGACGCCAAGCACAGGTCTCTAGAAGAAAGCTTAGTGTTCCCTTGTATGGTGGAAGCAGATGTGTGTAAGACATACTGAACCTGTAGAAAAACAAGGAAAGCATACTTCCCACCTCAACACTGTGCTTGTGTGTACATATGCATTGTGCATATGTGTGCTTGTATGTGTGTGTGCACATGTGTGCCTGTGCCTGTGGAGGCCAGAGGTGAGCACTAGGTGTCTTGTTCAGGTGTTCTCCACCTTCTTTCTTGAGACAGGGTTTCTCACTGAACCTGGAACTTGCTAATTCAGCCAGACTAACTGGCCAGTGAGCTCAGGAACCCTCCGTTACTCTGTCCCTGCCCCTAGCAGTGGGGTAATGGGTGTGTCACCATGCCTAGCGATGTACATGGGTGCTGGGGATCTGAACTCAGGTCCTTATGTTTGAACTGTCTTCTCAGCTCCCTAACTAAACTTTTTTCTTTTCTTTTTTTTTTTTTTTTTTTTTTTTTTTTTGGTTTTTCGAGACAGGGTTTCTCTGTGTAGCTTTGCGCCTTTCCTGGAGCTCACTTGGTAGCCCAGGCTGGCCTCGAACTCACAGAGATCCGCCTGGCTCTGCCTCCCGAGTGCTGGGATTAAAGGCGTGCGCCACCACCGCCCGGCTTTCTTTTCTTTTTTTAAGATGAGAACTATCACAGAGGGTAAGACAGATGTATGCAGACTTCAGCTGGTGAAGCTGTGGTAGCAGATAAGATGCGAGGATATAAGATATGGCCCTTTAACTAGAGAACTCACTTAAACTGGGGGCATTCACTCATTCAACATCAGCCAGTACTTCAGTTTGACAGGCACAGTGCTGAGACCAGCTGTAAATAATACAACACCCTGTGATTAATGTTGTGGTGATTCCCATCACAGATTTCTCCTGACCTCATTCTTAACCAAGCCTTCCTTACTGGGCAGCAATCCTGACATCCCACGGGCGACTGTCCCTTGTCCTCAAATCTTATGTCTGATATTTTGCACTGTCTTCAAGCCTCTGTCTCTAATTCCTTTTACTCCGTGCAGGTAACCTAACCTTCTCTACCATGAAAATAAGTTCGCTTATGCTCATCCTCCCCTGCTGCCAAGCAGAGAGAGGACACACCTTTTCTCTTAAAGCTGATAAATCCAACTTGTGATTGGGACTGCATTTCCTCCCAAGGTTCTTCCACCCAGAACTTTCACTTTGCTCCTCTCAGCTAGCTTGGACTTTTTGAATTTAGAAACCAACCAACCAACCAACCAACCAACCAACCAACCAACCACAACAACAGAACCTTACCAGTAGTCTCTTCCTTGCTGATCACAAGTTCTTGAATGGTCTACTGAGAACTCTCACCTCCTAGGTTCCCTGGAAGACTGACATAGACGTGTGCATGCAGGTGGGTTGTTTGGCTGTGCTGTTAGGAGCAACTCCAGCCTAGTGATGCAGGAGGCAGGACTGGCAGAGGAGGAAATAACAGTGTAGATGTAAGAGTGGCATCACCCAGTTCCCAGGAGCAGATGGCTTTTAGATGTCCGGAGTTGAGGCAAAGAAGGCAGGCCTTTCTAACTCTGCACTAAGCTAACACTGGATACATAAAGCAGGTATATAATCGTGGGGAAGGCAGGACCATCAGGTACAGGGTAATTCCTACAGAGGGACCAACCGTGAGATATAGACAGGGCAACTGTCCAGGCAGATGAGGGAAGGAGAGCTGAAATCTTACCAGGGCCTGTGGGTTGCTGTAAGATAATCCTTCTGTACGCTATGAATATGTATTACTCTCATTTGCTAATAAAAAAGCTGATTGGTCGATAGCTGGGCAGGAAGAGATTGAGCTCGAGAGCTAGATTAGGAGCATTCTGGGAAGAGGAAGGGTGGAGTCAGAGAGTTGCCAGGCAAATGCAGAGGAGCAAGATGAGAATGTTGTACTGAGGAAAGTTACCAAGCCACGGGGCTCAGCATAGATATAAGAATTATGGGTTAATTTAAGTGTAAGAGCTAGTCAGCTGAGCCATCAGCTGAGCATTTATAATTAATATAAACCTCTGTGTGGTAATTTGGGAAGTGGCTGCCAGGTGTTTGGGAGCAGGCAGTTGGGACAAAAACCATCTGTTTACAGTGGGTGACACAGCTTAGCACACACTCTGCAGGCATGCCAACTCTTTGCACCCTGGCTTTGTCTCTGCCCAATTTGTATTCAATGTGAAGTGCGATTTCCATTTGGATATCACACAAGAATGAATGAAAAAGTATGCTGTGGTAGCCAATCCCAGTGCTTGAAAGCTGAGGCAGGAGGATTGTGAGTTTGAGACCAGCTTGGACTCCATATCAAGACCGTGTCTCAACAACAATGAAGTGTCAGTGAAAGAATTCAAATGCGATGTTCTTCACCTTCCCCGCTCTGCTCCATCCTTGGGCTTCGTGTCCCTAAGGGAAGACTGGCCGGCAAAGTCTCCCTCCCGACTCTATTTTGTGTTTACTTCAGGGTGTTTTGTTGTTGTTTTTGTTTTGTTTTTGCTTTTCTGGGGACTCCTGTGTGTAGGACACATCCTGAGCAAAGTCCTGTCTTCCTGTGTATTCCTTCAGGTAGGATGGTGGACTGTGGTCATTGTGATCGCTCACAGCCTTCTTTGCTCTCACTCACCCCCCTTGTCACCTGGACTTGCCCTGTTGTATAACTTCTTAGCTCTCTAAGTGTAGCTAGAGTTTTCCTGCCTTGCCCACAGTCAGGACAAATCTTTGTCACCTGCCAGTCCCACAGCCACTCAGACCCAACCAAGTAAACACAGAGACTGATATTGCTTACAAACTGTATGGCCGTGGCAGGCTTCTTGCTAACTGTTCTTATATCTTAAATTAATCCATTCCCATAAATCTATACCTTGCCACATGGCTTGTGGCTTACCGGTGTCTTCACATGCGGCTTGTCATGGCAGCGGCTGGCAGTTTCTCTGACTCAGCCTTCCACTTCCCAGAATTCTTCTCCTCCTTGTCCCGCCTATACTTCCTCCTGCCTGGCCACTGACCAATTAGTGTTTTATTTATTGACCAATCAGAGCAACAATTTGACATACAGACCATCCCACAGCATCTAAGTCTGACTTGAACCTGGGGGACAATACCACCTTTTCTCAGATATCCCACTTCAAGCAACTTCCAAGACATATCACCTTTAATGTCTAGAGAGTTCTAGACATCGAAGAGGGCATTGGATCTCCTGGAGGCAGGGTTACAGGTGGTTGTGAGTCACCTGACATGGGCACTGGGAACCAAACTCGGGTCCTCTGGAAGAGCAATAACTACAAAAAACTTTGTGTCATTACTGAATCATCTTCTCATGGGTTCCTTCCCCCATCTCCTGAAAGGTAAAATCATTTTCAAACATTCAATTCAAAATTGAATAAATTCTAGGCAGGTGCAATACCTCCCCACTGCATGCTCAACACTCAGAAGAACACTAAGCTTGAGGATAGCATGGGCTATTTACCATGTTTGATATATACAGATATAGTAGGCTGTATTCTTTATATATATATGTATATAATGGATATAAAGATACATATCGGAGATCTCTCTGTCTGTCTGTCTATCTATCATCTATCTATCTATCTATCTATCTATCTATCTATCTATCTATCTATCTATCTATCTATCTATCATCTATCTATCTAAAATTATACTTCCTACAGCTAACATTCCCAGCAACACAATATAACAGAAAGGGTATAGCTCAGTGATAGAGCACTCTATGTGGTTGAGAAGCTGAGGCAGGAGAATTGTGAGTTTGAGGCTGGTCTAGACTGCATAGCAAACCCTATTTCAACATCGACAAAGAATCAATGGATTCAATTCAAATGCCTCTTCTCTTCATCTGTGCTCTAAGGGGAGGTGGGGGTAACTTGATGGCTCACATCTCTCCCTGTGGTTTACTCCAGTCTGTGTTTCTTTTCAGCCATTCTGGGGAGTCTTACATGCAAGACTCTCTGAGTCTGCTGCCCGGGTGCTGCAGACACAAAATGGAATAGAAACCTAAGCTGTCATCAGATAGGTCTCAGAGCTGTTGATGTGTCTGCAGCGTTTTTCGTGGATAAAAAGAACAATTTAAACCTCATGGCTTGGGGCTGGAGAGATGGCTCAGGGGTTCAGAGCACTGGCTGCTCTTCCAGAGGACTCAGGTTCATTCCCAGCACCCACATGGTGGCTCACAGCTGTATGTTCCAGTTCCAAGGCGTCTGACACCCACACACAGACGTAGATGTAGGCAAAACACCAATGCACATGAACTAAAAAAAGAAATAAACCTCGTGACTTAAAACTGATATTCAATTAGAAAGTAAAATATAAAAATAAATTCAATTTCCTTTAAGCTTTTAATTATAAGTTAGTCTTATTTTATGAACAAACATAATAAATATTCGATTACAGTTTAATTGACTAGATGAACAGGCCAAGTCTCTTCAAACAATTTTGTCCCACTTATATCTTAATTATGAAATTTTTTCAAGCATTTAGATTGCATTGTAAAATAGAATATATTTTACATTTTAATTTTTATCAATATATGTTAATTGTACAGAACAATGGATTTTATTGTGACATTTTTATTTTTTAAAGACATCTTTGCCCACCTTATCTGTTAAAACCCTCCCACATTAATACATTTTTAAAATTTTAAAATAGTTAAGTTGATGAATGTGATCCATATTGAATGAATCATATAGTTTCCAATTTTGTTTACAAGCTGTGATGGTTAATAGTGTCTGTGTTAGTGTCCAAAAGAAACCAAGTCAAATGGCTAACTGTGGTGCCTGTTAGCAGACCAAAGCCCACGCTGGCCTCTAGGTTCTCTCTTCAAGTACCTGTAACATAGTCCATGTTGCATCCTGGCTCTTCTCAGCTCTTCTCAGCCCACCCCCTACCCTAAACTTCTCCAGCTCATGGGCTTCCCTTTCCCCAGCTTCTTATTCCGATATAATCCTGCCATTCTGGCTCTGCTTCCTCTTCGCCCTCTTTGCTCTCGGTTCCCTCTCTCCTCTTTGTTCTCTCCCCTCTTCCTCTCTCCTCTTTCTCTCTCCCCTCACGGCCTGGGTTAGTCCGCTGGCCATATTTAGTCCACTACTTTCTTTCCTTGCTCTGAACCCTCCCAGATGCCTCTGACCGTACCCTTCCTTGTATTTCCCACAAAACCCTTCTCCTCAACCACATCCTGGAGCGGCCATGTCCTCATTTCATTCAGTATTGATTTCACAGGATCTAGGATCACCTGGGAGACAATTAGGGCTTGCTGATTTGGCCAGTGTGCCTAGCCAGGGCGCCTCTTGACTTTCTGTGTGAATGCTGGGGTCAAGCATCAGCTCCCCATGTATGTGTCACAGCACTTTACCAACTGAACCATCTCCCCAGCCCCTGAATTCTTATTGTTATTCAATGAGTTGTTATCCATTATTACAACTGCTACTCTTGATGTTCAAAATGTCTCAGATTTGACCAGTGACTGCACCTCCAAGTTGGTCCTTGCATTCTTTTAAATAATCTGTTAAGGCCTTGTTTCCTTTCTGATACAAGATAGCCCAGGTTCATCCTGTACTTTCTCTGGCCATTCCCTGCTGGGGAATAATATTTCAAACCCACAATTTGCTATATTCTCATTGCTCCTAGAGCATTAAAGACTTTAGACCCTTCAGCGCACAGAGCTAAGAAGCATATGTGTATTAGGCATGTTAGGTAAATGTTCTTAATATCTAAAGATGTCTCTATGCAAGTTGTCCCTGACCCCATCTCCTTTTTTAAAGGATGCGCTGTTTTATGTCTTATTTTTTGACATAGTTTTCTAGTGTGATGGTTACTGTTAGATTGTCAACAGAGTCTAGAATCACCTGGAGACAGAGCTTCTGCACTTGTCTGTAAGGGAGGTTCTAGATGTAGTTGATTGATGTGGGAAGACACATCAAATGTGGGCGGCATCACTCCGTAGGCTGGGGTCCTGGACCGAATAAAAAGGAAGCCAGCTGAGCACCATCATCCATTGCTGTCTGCCTCCTGACTGCAGATCCCATGTGACCAGCTGCCCTAAGCGCCTGTTGCCGTGACTTTTCCTACCCTGACGGATTGTATCTGTATCCTGAACCTGTGAGCCAAAGGAAAACCTTCTTTCCTGTGCTGGATAGTTTTATGTCAATTTGACACAAGCTAAAGTCATTAAGGAGGGGGGGGGGCCTCAATCAAGAAAATGCCTCCGTAAGACTGAGCTTTATGCAAGCCTACAGGGTTTTTTTTCTTTTCTTTTCTTTTCTTTTCTTTTCTTTTCTTTTCTTTTCTTCTCTTCTCTCTTCTCTTCTCTTCTTTCCTTTCCTTTCCTTCTTCTCTTCTCCCTCTCTCCTTCCTTCCTTCCATCCTTCCTTCCTTCCATCCTTCCTTCCTTCCTTCCATCCTTCCTTCCTTCCTTCCTTCTTTCTTTCTGGATTTCTTTGTTTTGTTTTTTGAGACAGGGTTTCTCTGTATAATAGCCTTAGCTGTTCTGGAACTTACTCTGTAGACCAGGCTGACCTCAAACTCATAGAGATTCTCCTGCCTCTGCCTCCCAAATGCTGGGATAAAAAGCGTGTGCCACCATGACTGACTGGCTGGGCATTTTCTTAATTAGTGATTGACGGGGGAGAGCCCAGCCCATGGTAGGTGGTATCATCAATATCATCTCTGGGCTGGTGGTCCTGGGTTCTATAGCAAAGCAGGCTGAGCAAGCTATGGGGAGCAAACCAGTGAACAGCACGCCTCCATGTCCACTGCATCAGCTCCTGCCTCCAGGATCCTGCCCTGTTTGAGCTCCCATCCTGACTTCTTTCGATGATGAAGGAAGTGTAAGCCAAATCAACCCTTTCCTCCTAACTTGCTTTTTGGTCACAGTGTTTTGTTGCAGCAATAGAAACCCTAACTAAGACACTTCCTTAAGTTGCTTCTCTGGGGTAGCAGCAGTGAGGGAAGTGACCAGTGCTTTAGTCACACTGTTGTGAAGACTTGATGAAAAGTGTCCTTGCAGGGCTAATTGTTGGTATGCAGAAACCTTTAAGAAACGGCAGAAAAACACTCACATTCACTTTCAACCTTGAAGACTTTGCAAAGTGACCCCTTGTCCAGCAGACAGTGAAGGGACCCTGCCCGACGGAAAGGAAGGGATAATTTAAAAGTAAAGCAGGCAGCAGGCACAGCGTGAGTTCTGCAATGGCGTTCTTTTTCTTCTTGTGTTCTGGTTGGCTCACAGCGTTGTCTTAGGGCAGGACCCAAAGAAGTGAGGCCGTGATATTCCAGGCCAATGGCGGCAGCCAGGACCTGTGTGTGTGCAATGGGTAAGGGATGGTTAAGCTGGCCAACCAAATGATTTAAAATTTCTGGGAAAGCTGGCGTTTCCTGGATCCAGAGTCAACCTCACCCACCCAGTTTCCAAGCGGGAAACAGAGTTCTCGGTGGGTGAGCAGCGGCCCCAAAGTCACAAATGTAGTTTCATCTAAAACTCTTTTAAGTCTGGAAACTAATACTTAATATGTAGATTATCTCTAAAAGTAATAAGCTCTTTCAACATAATCCATATTAGAAATCTACATTTAGATAAATTTTATATTTTAAAGTCATTTTGGTCAGTCACAGGTTTAATTTTAAGTGGTGTGGTCAGAACTTTTCTGTATTTCCCTTATCAAAGGGGCCAGCCTCTGTCTTCACTCATTCATTCATTTTAAATATGTGGGTTTTTTTCCTGATTTTTTTTTTGGTTGTTCTTTTATTAGACATCAGTCAGACATATACAGGGTTTTTTGTTGTTTGTGTCTGTTTCATAAAAAAAAAATAGCTCTCACTATAAATAATTAGATTTGCTTTCTTTAGTTAAATTCTACTTTTCAAAATATTCTCAAATGAACTTAATTGCACTCCTGTGTTTCTTAAGTCTTCTGTACAAGCCATGTCTACCTAGGTTAATCCAATCTATTATGCTCATGTTTCCCAAAGTGATACTAATCACAGGGGTGCTTGTTAGGCATACATATTCGCATCCTCCCAGACCTTCCACAGCAGAGGCTCTCCATCACCAGAAATACAGAATCCCAACACAGATGCAAATTTGAGAAAATGATTTTGTATTGGTTTGAGGAGTTTAACTCTCGGCTGGCGGCTTCACCCTAAATCCTCTTACATGTGGATTATCCCCAAGCTCTGACTGAGGGCAATGCCAATAAAACTTTTGGCCTATGGCAGAAAGACTGGAGAAGGTACAGCTTCTCAACTCTGGCAGTTCATCCCCAGCCCGATGGGGCCTTGGAAGGGAGAGAGCTCCTCAGAATGTCACGGATCAGTCACAGTACTTGAGAGCGACAGCAGTTGTTCAGGGTACAAACGAAGCAATGTTGATTAGTCCCCAAGTCTGCCATTACAGAGGGAGGCGACCAAGGCGGAGATTCCTTTGGACAGCATGATCTGATGACCAGAACATCTGATGAGTCACATGGCTGATGTAATGACACCATTCTCACAGACAGGTGTGTCTTGATAATGACATCTCAGCCGGGGCATCTCAGCTGGGGTTCCTTTCTCTCTCTCTCTTTTGTATTAAATTTTTAAATTGAAAATAGATTTTAATAAAATGCATTCTGATTATGGTTTTCCTTCCCCCCAACTCCTCCCAGATGTCTCCCACTTCCTCGCCCACCCAAATCACACTCACTCTTTTTCTCTCTCTCATTAGGAAACAGTCATCTAAAAAATAAATAATAATAGTATTAAAATAAAATTAGATAAAATAAAAACCAAGCATACCAGACAGGACAACAAAACAAAACAAAACAAAAAAAACAAAAACCAAGAATAAGAGCCAGAGAAAAAGGCCAGGAAACATATAAAGACACATTTATACACACAAAAATTCCATATAAACACAAAACCATAATGTATATCAAAAGGACCTGTAAGGAAACAATTTCAAGACCAAGAACTTCCAGAATTTCCATTGAGTTTGTTTTGTGTTGACCACATCTAGGACTGGGCCTTGGGCCTGCCCTCAAGAGCGGTTTGTGTACCCGGGGAGACACCAAGGGAGAAAACTGCTTTTTCATTTGTGAGCAGTTGACCGTTGGAGATAGGTTAGGGATGTGGGCTTGTGTCCGCTTCCCCCTCAGCTCTGGGACTCCACCAGGCCGGGATCAGTGCAGCCCTGCGCATGCGCCACAGCAGGCTCTGTGAGGTCGTGTATGTACTAGGCCTGCTGTGTTCAGAAGGCCGTGTTTCCTTGGTGCCCTCCATCCCCACTGGCTCTTCTAATCCCCCCACCTCCTCTTCCGCAGGGCTCCTTAATCCCTGAGAGGAGGGAATTGGACTGAGTGTTCCAAGGTCTCTCACTCTCTGCACATCGTCCAGCTGTGGGTTTCTATGTTTGTTCCCCTCTACTGAAGGAGGAAGCCTCTTCAGTGGTTGCTGAGCAGGACACTGATTTATGAGTAGAGCAGAATGTCCTGAGGAGTCATTTTATCACAGTATTACTTAGCAGAATGCTAGTATTTGGTTTTCTGCTAGGTTCCCAGTCTTTCTAGTCTCAGGTTCTTGGCCACCCGAGCGGTGTTGGGGTGGGTTCCATCTCATGGAGTGGGCCTTACATCCAGTCAGAGAGTGGGTGATGACTCCCACAGGCTGGTGCCACTACTGCACCAGTGTCTCTTGCAGGCAGGGCACCATCAGCCGGGTTCCCTCTCATGACAACAGGAAGGCTGTCACTTCCGGCCTTGCACGAGTTCACCTTTTTGATTTATACATACTTACGTGGCGGCACTTTTCTGTTTAAGCATTCCAAATTTAATAAGTGAGTGGTTATTTAGTGCAAGGCATTATGGGGGTGGTGAAGCAGGATAAAGAGCTACTAAGAAAAACAAACAACCAAGTTACTGAGGCTATAAAAATACTTAGAGTTCCTGATCTAGAGGAACTTAGGTCCACTTGAGGGATAAAAAAAATAAATAGCCATTAAAAGTTGGCAATCAGAATAGCCAAGGAAAGGCAGGTCTAAAGAAAGCATATTCATTACAGCAATTAAACCAGTTTGGTACTGGTGGTGGAGGGGATTAATAAAATAGAAGAATAAACATAGAGGTAGAATTAATGGTATAAACATAATTAACATTTGATAGACTTTCCTTTCAAATTAATAGAGAAAATATAGGTTGTTCAATAAATGTACTAGAGACAACTGGCTAACCCTTTGCAATACAAGTTAAGCAGAGATCTTATTCCTTGTACCAAGTTAATTCCCGATTTAGGGGACCAGAGAGGTGACTCAGCCAATAATGTGCTTGCTACACAGGGGTGGGGACCTGAGCCAGTCCCCAGCACCACGTGAAAGCTGACTCGGCCATGTGCCTGTTGTGCCCGCACTGGGAGGTGGAGACAGGAAGGTCCCTGGAGCTTGGTGGCCAACCAGACCAGCCGAATGGGTCAATTCCAGGTTCTGTGAGAGATTGCGTCTTAAAAAATAAGGTCAAAAGCTATTGAAGAGGACATCAATGTCAACCTCCAGCCCTCTGAGGGCACCACCTCCACAAATAAATAAATGTAAAACATTAAATCTTAAATACATGGCAGAAAATATAAAAGGCTTTGGAATCTCTAGCAGGCAGGCTTTTCTGGGCACAAAACAAAATTTAGGAGCTTCTTGGAATGTTTGTTTGTTTGTTTGTTTGTTTGTTTTTTGGGGGGCAGACTAGACTCTTTTGCTATAGCCCAGGCTGGCCTGGAACTCACCACTTAGCCCAAGCTGTCGTTGTACTCATGATTCTCCCGCTCTAGCCTTTCGGGAGCTGGAATTATAGGTTAGTGCACATGAGACTGACCCCAGCAACAAGAGGAGGCCAGCTCTTAGCATGGGCTTTCATGCTTCTCTGATGTTGAGGCCTGGGCTACAGTCCGCAGCAGCGTTGCCATGGGGAAGAGGAACCTGCCGAGCTCGATAACATCGTCACAGGAAGCACTACAGTCTCTGGTCTCCCCCACCCACCTTGGTCCCATAGATGAACAGACATCCATGGGTCATACAGATAGCAGCCATCTGGGAGTCATATAGATGACATTAGAGCATGTGGGGTGTTCTCAGGGTAAGTCTCATGTAGGCATCAGATGGGGGAAAGTATTAAAATATTGACCTTCTATCTGCTGTGCAGAAAATACACTGGAAGTCTTCTACTCGGTCCTCATTCTGAAGAACCCACTTGATTTCCCTAGTCCTCAGGCGGAAAACAAGCTGCTTTAAAGTACTTTCTATGGTTTGACTAATTCATGCACACATACAAAGTACGTGGTTCAGTGGTAGGGTGCTTGTTGGGACCACTGACAGGTAGGTCCCAGGGCTCCTTGATGCTGCCCTCTAGGCCTGTGATGTCCTTGTGCACTCTCTGGCTCTCACGGAGGACTTGCTTGGAAGTCCTGGGCCTTGAAGATCTCAGAGTGAGGATGGCAGGGCTACCCCTCCTTCTTCTTCTCATCTGTGACTTCAAGATCTCTGCGGTGATTCGAGTGATAAATGTCTCCCATAGTCTTGGGCATTTGAATACTTGGTACCCAGGTGGTGGCATGTTTGGGTGGCTTAGGAGGTGGGGGAAGTGTGGCACTGGGGTCTTTGAGATAGATGTAAGGCCTTGTCCTATGCCCAGTTCCTTCTCTCTCACCTTCATGCTTGCCGTTCAAGATGTCAGTGCTTTCTGTCAGTTTCCTGTCTCAGCTACCATGCCTGCCTGCTTCTCCTCACACCCTCCCCCGTGATGGTGATGGACACTTGTCCCTCCGCAACCTAAGCCCAAATAAACCCATCCCTCTGCAAGATGCCTTGGGTCTATGGTGTTTCATTGCAGCAACAGAAAAGGAAGTAATCTTGGAGCTGGCTTTTGCAGCATTCAAGGAAACGCACCTGAGCCTCTTAGTATTTGGTTGTCACCTCCACGGGCTTGTGAGAGAGAAGTGCTGGAGTTTCCAACCCTGAAGGTCTGCTGGTGACTGGATCTCATATTCAATATGCCTCTCTGTGCTCTTCGGTGTGATGCTGGCCCCTTCCTTCATCTCACTTGTCAGCTTTGGAAGGTTGTCCTTGGTTTTGGACTCTGGCATTGTTGCAGAGAAAATGACCCTGAGCATCTTAGTGTCCTCCATGCACCCTGAGAGCTTATCCAATTGATCCACGTTTCCCCAACTTCAAAGCAGACTTCATCTGTGAAAGCTGTTCTTGGCCTCATCACATGGTCACTAAGCGCTAGCTGCTTGGGTGTCAGCTACGTTAGCTGCCTGGTCCTTAATCCTGGCTTGCATATGCCCAGAGACAAGTACTGCATCGTGGGTGAGCATGCCCCAGGTTAGATAGAAACTGTTACCAGTAATGGCTGGACTGAGGAGCTCACAGTTCAGGCAGAGGTGGGTGGCAATAGTTGGCTAGGAGGGTGGTCCAAATCTGCCCTCCATCCTGCCCCTTGGATCCAACAATTCTATCTATCAAATTAAAGGCACACTCAAGTAACTGTGCAAAGATGGGTGTGCAAGGTCGCTTACTGTAGTGTTACTAGTTTTGTGAAAGTCTGACAGCAATCAGTAGCGTTGTTTCCTAATATAGCCCTAATGATGGTGTAATTAAAGCCCCCTGATCTTATACTGCTTAAGAGAAATGTTTGCTAAATGAGGAATCATAAAATATAATGTACTTTAAGCAGAATATTTGACCCTAGCTATCTAAATGCAGAGATTTATCCTCTTTCCGCATTGAGACACAGTCTTCTCTCAGTACGGGTTTGCTGAGAGACTTCTCCTTTCTTGCATAAGCCGACCCTCCGCGATGCCTCTGTTTACCTCCTCAATCTTGTCTCTCCCTCCTGCCTTGCTTACACAGACCTCTGCTGCTTCTGTTTCCAAAAGTCCTCACCTTTCAAAGCATTCTCCTTGGCCTCTGGGGAGTCCTCCTCACCCTCCGGGGTGTCCTCCTCACCCTCTGAGGGGTCCTCCTCACCCTCTAGGGAGTCCTCCTTGCCCTCCGGGGAGTTCTCCTCATGCTTGCTCATTTTCTCTCCTTCCCTTCTGCCTCTTTATACAGCTGGAATCTTCTCACACTGTAAATGACACTTTAGAGATATCTCACTGCATGAGAGATAAACCAGGAAGTGTGCCCTCCTCAGAACATGCTGACACCATGATCTTAAACTTCCTAGCCTTGAGAACTGTCAGAAATTTCGGTCATTTATAAACCACCTAGATCATTATATTTCATTGTGTCAGCCTGAATGAACCAAGACCCTGAAGAGTTAAAAAAAAATCTCCAGTCAACTTCAGCATTGTTCTAATTCAAAGGAGTGTGTGAGTTAGCATCCCGTCACTCTAGCTGTGGGGAGTGGAGGAAGCCTTGAGTGAATGTGGAAAGGGTGGATGACATCCTGAGTGAAGGACCCCAAAGCCTGAGACCCATGACATTAGGCAAAGCCAAAATGGGTGGGGCTCTGAGGGATGGCAACACCTTCTTCTGGTCTGAGTGTGAATGTTGGCAGAATGACGAAAATTAGTAAGCACAGCCTCCTCCTCCTCCTCTGGGATGATTTCACTGGAGACAGTCGGCCTCCAAGAACTCCTAAGAGACTGGCTAACTCTTCTCCCTACGCTGTACAGAACAAATCTGCTGGAGGTTCCAGGTTGTTGCACAGTAGATACACAGACTCCATCAGAGCAGCACAGCCCACCTGATGATCCCAGCTTCTCTGTGTGTGTGTGTGTGTGTGTCTGTTTTCTTCATTCTCTCACAGCCCCTAGTCAGGAAAAGACCTGGGATAATTCATTTTTAACATATAAGAAAGCATTAGCTGGGCATGGTGGAATATAGCCCAGCTACTCCAGAGACTGAGATGAGAGGATCACTTGAGTCCACAAGTTTTTTTTTTAAATAATTATTTTAAATCATGTGTGTGTGCACATGCTAGTGCACCACCCAAAGAAGCCAGAAGAGGGCATCAGATCTCCTGGAGCTGGAGTTACAGGTGATTGTGAGCCCTCTGATGTGGGCTCTGGGAACCAAACTGGGATGTTTTAAAAGCAATAACTGCTTGTAACCACTGAGCTATCCCTCCTGAGCTCACAGATTTAAGGCAAGCCCAGGCAACCTGGTGAGATACTATTTCAAACAAAGAAAAATGCTTTTCAAAAATGTTTAAAAGAAAGGAAAATTTCCTTGTTGTTTGGGCCTGTAGTAAAGCAGCATGGCATGGCGGGTGCCCAGGATGGACACTGTTGTTTACATTATGAGCCATAAAGAAACAGGAAGAGGAAAGGGTTATGTTCCACAGTCTCCTTTGAGGACACCTCCCCAGTGACCTAAGGACCTCCTACTAAAGGCCTAAGTTTTCTAAGGGCTACCCACCTCCAATGGCACAATGCTGAGGACTTAAGCCCTTAATACATGACCTGGTGGGGGACATTTAGTGTTGAAACTCTAGGGGAGCATAAGCCCCCCCAAGCAGAATTGTACCCTTTGGAGGTAAGCTGGCCTTTTGGGTCCACATATCAGTTGTGTCCTGAGGGCTGTCTTTGGTGAGGTAGCGCCTGTCAGCAGAAACCATTCACTGGAGGAATGGAACAGGCAGGAGATGTTGCTACCAGTTGGGGAAATCTTCAGTAAAGGATATCAGTGTTGTGGGATATTGATCACACTGTGAACCCCAAGATTCCATTATTTAAATAAAATCAACCATAAGTCAAGAGGTGGAATAACCAACCAGTTGACTGGAAGTAACCATAGAGAGTGAGGGGAAGTCAGGAGGAGAGAGAGGGGGGGGAGGGAGGGAGGGAGAGAGAGAGAGAGAGAGAGAGAGAGAGAGAGAGAGAGAGAGAGAGAGAAAGTAGAGAGAGAGGAAGTAGAGAGGAGGGACATCCGGTTGGAGGAATTTTTATTTCAGATGTAGGAACAAAGTCTCTTTCTGGGACAGTGGAGGAGAAAGGTCAACTGACTGTTTTCTCTGCCTCTCTAGGCTAACAGGTTTTCACCCCCAGCATCTGGCTCCTGAGTCTTTATTGGTAAAATTAGGATGATATTTTGCCGAACAACAACAACAATAAAACCCAATATTTGGCTCCCAATGTGAAGGCAGCTGAGGCGGCTGCTGCAGAGGGAGCTTTGGGGGGATGTGGAGGCTCCCCCAGGCTGCAGCCTCAGCAGCTAGGTGGCAGCGGTGGCTGAGGAGGCGCAATCAGCAGCTGAGGCAGTGATAGGATCAGGGGCAGCCTCTGTGTCACAGACAAAACAACACACCAGAGCTTTTTGTTTTGTTTTTTGAGTGAGAGTAGGTCTCACTATGTAGCCCAAGCTGGCATTGAACCTGTGATCCTTTGCCTCCACCTCCCTACACCTGGCTATTTAAAAAGCACTCCACATCTACCATGCTGCAGAGGGGAGGAAGATTGCTGTCTAATTGGCTGTCATGAGACAGGGTCTACCTTTGGAGTCAATGGTTGTAGCATGGTCTGCATTCAGTCTCCGCCAAAATACGGTGTGACGGGATTGAGGGGATTTGAAGGTTGTGAGGGTTCCAGCCTTATGAAAGAGGCTCAACTGTGAGGGTACATACAGCAAGAACGTACCACCTAAGAATCCCTCATGACACATTAGTGAGTTGACAACGGATGTCTTAGCCATCAGAACTCCTATTTTTCTGTTGACTTAGCGGCTGCCCATGAATCTACTGATATTACTGATATTTTAATTATCATCTATGGCCCCAGGGCCCCACAGTCAGTGCCCAGCTGGCCACTCAGGCCTCGGCCTGGTAGGACTTCCAGAGAGCAGAGCCTGAAACATATAGTTTTAAATTAAGTCTCTGTCATTCTATTTATCAGTAAGACTTGGGAGTCATAAGGCTGGGGTGAAAACCTGCTAGCTCAGAGAGGTTGAGTAGCAACTAGCTGACCTTGCCTTTTGGCCAGAGATACCACAAGAGACACATTTCTTCCATCCTCCCAGAACCAAAAGGAAGCTCAAACTCTAGTCCCTGCCTGTTCCTTCTTGTAGCTAGAGTTTTCCTGCCTTGCCCACAGTTAGGACAAATCTCTGTCACCCGCCAGTCCCAGCCGCTCAGACCCAACCAAGTAAACACAGAGACTTATATTGCTTACAAACTGTATGGCCATGGCAGGCTTCTTGCTAACTGTTCTTATAGCTTAAATTAATCCATTTCCATAAATCTATACCTTGCCACGTGGCTGGTGGCTTACCAGCGTCTTCACATGCTGCTGGTCATGGCGGCGACTGGCGGTGTCTCTCCGCTTCAGCCTTCTGCTTCCCCGAATTCTTCTCTCTCCTTGTCCCACCTACTTCCTGCCTGGCCACTGGCCAATCAGTGTTTTATTTATTGACCAATCAGAACAATTTGACATACAGACCATCCCACAGCACCTTCATATGTGTCCTCTGTATCCAAATTGCTGACTTCTCTATGGCTAATCCTGTTAGCTAGTCCCTGGCTCCCTGCCCCCCCCCCATTCAAGGTAAACTTTAATTGTTATTTATTTAACAGTCTTGGAGTGTCACAGTGCCATCAAAACATCCCACAACACAGAACTGGTAGGCAGGGGGTTCTGTTGTTTATGAACTATTGAGTGTCAGGTATTTTATCAAAGCATTCCTGCATGAAGTAATTCAAGCAGGCTCGATTTCACCAGCCAACATTGCTAAGAAATTCAATGGTAATATAAAAACAAAGAATTGAGTGAGTACGTGGTATCAGGCACCTAAACAGTTTCCCCACGCCTGCCCTTAGCTACATGTATTTGTCCTCCTCTCCTCTCAGAGTACGTGGTACAGCCTGTGAGTCAATACTTGTTTATTATTTTCTCACAACTAAAATGGAAGCACCGTGAGGACAGGAGCCTCCTGGCTTCTGCTCGTTGCTGACACCTACGTGTCTGGTGCTATGGGACTGGGACCCCAGTAAACCCTGACGACATTTCAGACGGTACTCTGAAGGTAAAGAGACACGCACAGAAGAAGGAAACGTAAGTGTGGAAGGGAATGCGACACCAGTGACTTTCAAATTGTGCCCCTTGGACCACCAGCAGCAGGAGAAACCGGGTGCTAGTTATAGATGCGAATTCTCGGGCCTTGCTCCAGGCCTCACGAATCGGAAAGCCTTGAGCTGAGGCTCAGCAGGTTTGAAATGCCTGGTCATGGAGCTTTGATACACAGCAGTTTGGTCATTAGCATTGTCGACCAGATGGGGCTTTTGCTGAGTATGTAGTGGGAAAGAAAACGTGGGGATTGGAGAGCTGGTTCAGTGGTTAAGGTGGTATACTGCTATTACAGGGGACCTGTGTTCAATTCCCAACACTCCTGTCAGGCCGCTCACAACTGCTTGTAAGCCCAGCTTCAGGGGATCTGATACCTCTGGCCACCCGAATCACATGTACATACGCACATGCATAATTAATAAGTCTTTCAAAAATCCACGCAACTCAGGACCACATTATTGTGACAGGGCAATGTTAAAGTTTAGGGCTGGGAAATAGTTCAATGGTAGAAGGGTAGCTTAGGATGTGGGAGGCCCTGGGTTCATCCCTGGCACTCACACACAAGATTAATGTAATGATTGCTCTATGCATTATGGGTTTATTTTTATATCTCTAGGACACAGGGGAAAGAAGAAAATGGAATTTGTCCTCAGTTATCAAAAGAGTGGCTAGTTCTTTGAATTCTGGTGTTTAGGAACCTGGAGTGGGTGGAGTTAATGGTGATTTCATTGTTTGGAGGGGAACAGGTCATCCTACAGACATGGCAATACCTAATTACCCCATCCTCAGACTCATTTACAATCATATAGTTTCTAAGAGTTAGCTTAATTTTTAAGGTAGTTTTTTTTTTATTTATATAGAAATTGCCCAGATGGCATGGAAATGTCCCTGTCTCCTGCAGGCAGGTCCTATGATTAAATCTTACATTAGTATGGTACATTTTTCATAACTCATACACTAGTATCGATATATAATTACTAAAGTCTCAACTGTATTCAGGTGTCCTTGCTATTTACCAAATATTCTTTTTCTGTCCTGGGATCCTTTAAGGATTCAGCACTTTGTTAAACCATCATGCCTGCTTTAGGCTTCCTTTGGCTACAACTGTGTCAAAAACAGACTTTGTTTTGGGCAGTTTTAAGGAATACGGCATGGATGGTTTGCAGACCATCCCTCAACTTGGACTTGCCTGGTGTTTTCCTTATGATTAAACTGGAATTGTGATTTTGGAAATTAGACCACAGAGGTAAGCTGCTATCCTTATTGCACAGCATCTCAGACACTCAAGTGATATATCACTGCTGACCTTGACCTTGACCTCAGCCCTAAAACAGGATGGAAGATAGATTTGTGGAAATGTTACAAGGGAGAGTTTTAAGAACTTGGCATTGCTGGGTGGTGGCGCACGCCTTTAATCCCAGCACTCGGGAGGCAGAGGCAGGTGGGTCTCTGTGAGTTCGAGGCCAGCCTGGTCAACAGATCGAGTTCCAGGACAGCCAGGGTTACACAGGAAACCCTACCTCAAAAAAAAAGTTAAAAAAACAAATAAACAAAATAAACTTTGCATTAGTTGGTTTGGTGGAAGGACAAAAACAAAACAAAACAAAACAAAAAACAGAAGAAGGAGGAGGGCCCAAACCCTTGCCAAGATTTCTAACATGGGTGACTGGGCCCTTGGCTAGTGCATGCCAACACAGCTGAGGTGCCAGTGATCTGACCGGATAAAGGATCTGGAGACAGTGTGCTCTTTGGAGCTGGGAGACCCTTGGGGAAGCAGAGTTCCTGGTTGGAATATTACTAGCTAAGGTTCCGCTGCCTGGAACGCAGAGCCTGAGAGGTGGGGTTGGCACACAGCCCCCTGCTGGCTGTACCTGCCCCTCAGACCGCCCGGCAGACCACCTCCCAGAATGACTTTTGCATGTACCTGGAAGTGACGAGTTCTTTCAGACACTTGGGCTCTGAGTTTGTAGAAGCAATGGCAGGAACTGGGGACATTTCAACATTCCCCCAGCTGTCTAGTCGTTTGGAAAACGAGTGGACGCCTCAGGTCAACCAAGGGAACTGTGGCTGGAATCTCCCCAGGGAAGCGGACTAGACATCCACTCCGTCAGGAGCGTGCTAACAGCCCTTCACCGAGTGTCGGGTGTCGAGGCTCTGTTGGTTTCCTGGGACTGGGGTGTGTTCTTCTTCCAAACAACAGAAATGTGCGGTCTCCGAGCTGCTATGGCAGGACACGCTGTACTTCTGTCACGGAACCCCGCCTCAGAAAAAGAAAGGGAGATTGGTTGCCTCACACGTCCTGGAGAAGTTTGCAATCTCAGGACTGGGAGAGCCACGTGCTTCTGGAATACTGGAGGGGCAAGTTCTTCCTGGCCCTGTCCAGCTTGGTGGTTTGCACAGATCTTGGTGCTGCTTGGGTTGTGGCTTTAGCCATCCAGTCTTTGTCTCTGAAATTGTGTGGTATTCGGCTTACATGTCTATATTCAGATTTCCCCTTTCTTACAAGGCTGTCAATCACATCACACCTTGGGCTCATCCTATTCCAGTATGACCTCATCTTAAGTTGGTTACCTCTGTAATGGCTCTTCCTCCACTTATTTTCCTTTCGTGGTAGGTTCTGGGTGGACACGAATTTTGGAGCAGATACCGCTCAAGCCTGTACAAAGTGAGGATATTTTTTTCTTCGTGTGTCTGTTTTATCTGAGTTTCTTTCGGCAACCTACACATGTTGCTTCTATACTAGCAAAGAGCAAAGGAAAGTCACAACCCCCTCCCAACCAATAATGTTTATTCTGGTTTGAAAAGTGCAACAAATTACATTTAGGGAACAGCCAGTACTGCAAAGGTTCCTGCCAATCACAGTACCGTGTGCTGGGAATCTCCCTACACACCCTGCCAAAGCACGTTGGAAATACAGGAAGGAGAGGTAGCTGCTGTGCCGGGGGAAGGGTTTGGGCATTTTTCCCCCAGGTCACAGTAGAGGGAGGCGTGCTCTGTCTGCTTCGGAATGAGCGGCTCTGTCTGTTAGGATGAGCTGTTAACTTCCTGGACACGGGGCTTCCCCTGGGAAGGCTTAGATGCTGCCGCAGTACCCTGTCCTGAACAAACAGGCTGGAAGCAGAGCAGTTTGCAAAGTGTGAATAAGATAATCGCAGCCATGTTCCCCCATGGCTGGATAAACACGCCCTGGGAGTCGGGCTGTTTTCTCAGTCTCGGTCAGGTACTGGGGGCCCGTAGGGTAGTGATTTCTTTCATGGCCGCCACACCCCAGCCTGGCCTTGATTAGTCACAGCACGTGCTTCGCTCTGCCTCACTCTGTTCCCCTGACGTTCTGCACGTCCCACCATCCAGCGGTGCGGTGCGTGCTTACCCCTCCCTGGAGCTGGCTGGCGGAACAAGATCCCTGCACCACGTTCCCTTGGAGCAGCTGGGAGACGGGTTTACATCTGGGATTTTTTCAGCACAACTGAGTTAAAAGTCCCATAGATGTGTTTGTTTACGGGTGCCCGGGACAGAAACCCAAGTTAGGAGAGAAGGAAGCCTCTGGGTGTTTCCCTAATTAAACATGGCCCCCAGCTTCTTTCTGAAGGACCCCCTGTCACAGTGAGGGTTTGAGGCAAAGGCAAGAGCATCCTGTGCGGAGACTGCGACTTTCAGGGGACAGTTTGGCCATTAAGAAACAAAAACACACAAATGGCAAAGGATGTGCTAGTGAGAGGGGATTGTCTCAGGGGGAGGGAGAGGTCTAAAGGGAAGGGGGGAGGGCAAGAGACGCCGTGGGGGAAGACGAAATGTTGCTTGTCTTGTTTCATAGTCTGAATGTAGATTTAAACAGACACACATGCACACACAGAAACGTGCACACACACACGCATGCACACACACACACACACACACACACACACACACACACACCCCGCATGATGTGAAAGCAGAAAGGGGACTGTTGTTTGTAGGGCGAAAGGGAACCAGCATGGGGCAAATATGAGCAAAGCTCAAAGATACATGTGTATGAAAATGTGAAACCCATTATTTTGTACACTTAAAAAAAATTAAGAAAAATATAACCCCACAACTGGATCTTTAAGGGGGTGGTGGTGACATTCTTTAAACAACCGATTCTAGACCTAAAACCCTTGAAGAGTGTCTGTCTCTCGTGTGACTGGGGCCCACTTTCCTCCTTTCCCACACAGCGGTTTAACCCTTCAGCAGAGCAAAGAAGGACCCCAGGATAAGATCTACCCTCAGTCATCGTTTGCCGAGGACTTCCTGTGGCTGCTTTTGGATGCTTTGCTTCATCATCCCCTTGCATCCCCGTGACACGACTTCTATTACCACCCCAGAGAAGGGAACAGAAACTTGTTACATAACATGCCCCACATCTTAGTCAGTGGCATCCTGAGTCTAGCTGTGAGTAACTCCAGAACTGGAACCTCGTTCACGCCATTGGCTCTCAGAGGAGACAACACCCAGAGGAGCATGCGCAGCCTCTGCTGAGAACCACGGGCATACCCGCTCTTCAGTCTCCTCATCACCATTTGTCAGCGACCACTATTCGGTAGCCCACCTGGTTCTCAGTACTGCCTGTGCCTGCCTGCAGAGCGAGGGCTGTGTCCTATCTCCAAGGTTCTGCTGTCATTTGGGATTTTTCCAGCTGGTACCGGCATATTTTAGAGATACCAAGGACTGAAAGATGCTCCGAAGTATAGGAATCAGTCAGAAACGACCCTAAACAGCAGAACCCCTGGCCAGTCTCCAAGGTGGAGTTAGAGGGGATGGGGGAACATTCTCTGACTTCTGCTGTGACTAAAGGCCATAGATGTGAAAGTCTGGCTTCACCCAAGATGTGTGCTCCAGGCCTTCCCCTCTATGCATTTGTCATAGCATTTACCCTTGGAAGCAGAATTATTTTTAACTTGAATATGCAGAAAAGTCCAAATGAAAAAATAACCATCACCCATATTCCTGCAGTCCGCAGTTAGCCAATGTTGATGCACGTGCTTCTAAGGTTGATTTGTGCCTTAAAACAAAATAAGCTACCTCCTAGTCAAGTACATTCTTTGAAGTAACCATTGTAGCATGGAGAAAGCTAAACTGCTAAGACATCATGACACAGGCAATCCTTCCTTCTCTACTCAGAAATAGCTAAAAATTACACGTGTGTTCTTTCAGTATTAAAAATATTTACATACTCAAAATACATGAACTCTTACTGTGGATAGCTTATCTTCTTTCTTTACATAGTATCACGTCACAAGTGTCTTTTTGCATCTTGCTGTTTTATTCAATGTATTTTTGAGACATATCCACTTGGATGCACATATATACAGATTACTTCTTGTGAAAGCTGTCATGGTATGTTGCTGTGCAAATTCCCCATATAAAACTGATAGATAAATGCATTTGAATGTCTATTATTTTGCTATTGTGAACAGTACTTGTCCTCGGGACTCCCACCCTGTGCAGCCCAGGAAAGCGATATGCACATCTGTGGGCTGGAGCCTTCTGGAGTTCTGCTGTGTCTGAGGATTCTTGCTTTCATTGCCTGTGTCCACGCTTGTAAGAACATTTACTGAGTGCCTACTGAACATCGGACATTGATCTGGTGCTTCCCTGAGAAGTCCTGAAACATAAGCCCTGATTTTACTCTCCTCGTTTTTCAAAGGAGGAAAAGAAAGAAAAATGGTGGCCGTCAGTTGGCTCAAGTCACATAGCCTGCAAGCTGCAGAACTGTCACAGAATCTGGACATTCCAGCCACTGCCTGGGTGCTGGACCATCCTGTGAAGCCCCCCTGTGTTTAACTCACTTGCTTTTCAGCTTCACTCAGCCGTGAACCCTGAAGCAGGGACCGTGGGGTAACACTTATTTTTCCATTATCTGAGTGCAGACGGTGACTTTCATTCTGGGGTCCATATTGCTCTGCTAATCGCTGTGCTTTTTATTCTGTGCTCCCCCCTTCCTTCTCCCCTCCCACATCTATTTCTTTTCCTTCAAAAGCATCCTTCTGTCTCTGATAAGTCAACCCCTCCCACAAGTTTTGAAAAAGTAACATTCTGGGGCTGCTGAAATGGTTCACCTGGTAGAGGCAGCTCCTGCCAAGATGGATGGTCTGAGTTCAGTCCCGGGGATCCAGAGTGAAGGGAGATCAGGGTCCACAAGTAGTCCTCTGACCTCCTCAAGAGAGCCGTGTGGTGTGAACACCCGCACACTCACACAGGCATATATACAAATAAGTAGATAGAGAAAAGGAAAAAAAAAGTGACATTAGGCAAAGTATGGTGGTGTGCGCTTTTAATCTCAGCACTAGGGAGGCAAGGCAGATGGATCTCTGTGAATTCGAGGCCAGCCTGGTCTATGCAGTGAGTTCCAGGACAGCCAGGACTATGTAGAGAGGCCCTGTCTCAAAAACCAAACAAACTAAACAAGAAAAGAAAGAAAGGAAGAAAAAAAAAGAGAGAGAGAAAAGGAGAGAGAAAAGGAAAGAAAGAAGAAAAAAGAAAGAAAGAAAGAAAGAAAGAAAGAAAGAAAGAAAGAAAAAGAAAAAGAAAAAGAAAAAGAAAAAATGGGAAAAAGAAACGTCGGCACCTTACAAATACATGAAGAAAAAAGCTTTATAATGTGTCATAACTTGGGGGAAGAGTTAAGGAGGTTTGGAATTCCTTTGTGCCCTCGGGAGGCCCAGGCTTGCAACCCTGTAGGTCCAGAACTTAGGAGGAGGTCTTGCTGCGTTCACACATTCAGCAAAGAGTACTTCTAATTCCGTCCTTCAGCCGTCAGGCACGTAGGCAATTTCCTTTTATAAAGTCGGTGGTTGCAACTAAGCAGGTGCAGGTTTCAGGAAACGCAAGCCAGTCCCCACACCAACACAGATGCGGTTGATAAGGGCTTCCCGCTCCCTTTCAAAGGTTACTCTGCTCAACTCCCAGTCTGCCCGGGTCGTGACCCCTGCAGCACCCTTCTCTCTCTGTCCCCATCTCCCTGTCCCTGAGCCAGCCAGCCGAGCCTGCGTGCTCTACAAAGAAAACACCGGGGACCAGGAGAAGGTCGAGATCGTGCCGAGGAAGGACCACCCCTGATCCTCAGCCCTCACCCTCCTGCCCCTCTTTCTGTGAAGGCGACCCCCCTGTGGCATCTTGGGGCTGGGGGATGCCTCTGGGCTTGTGAAAGCCGCTGGCGGGCTAAGCGGGGCTCCCCGGGGCTCTGGAGGCGGGCGGGCTGCACCGTGAGGATGGCGCTGACTCATGCTCTCGATACGTGAGCGTCGGGTGGCAGGCAGGGCCAGGCTGGGTCGGGCGGGACCCGGGACTGAGAGTCCTGCCTTGCGCCTGGCCACCGGCCCAAGGCGCACCCCTGAGGGACTTCACCCCGGCCTGGCTGCAGCCCCACGGTCCGCCCTGCTGGCCCTCTGGGTGGCTTTACTGTGGGGGCTGATCTTTGGTCCCAGGTGACAGCTAGGCTGGAGCAGTCAGGGTTTCTGTACATTGCCCTCCCGGTGAGCCTCTCCTTGGCCCGAATTCAGGGAGCCCACAGTAACCCCGGAGCTGGCTCCTGGCTTCTTCCTTTCATAGCCTCTTATCTAAGCGAAGACACTTGAGCGTTACTGCAGGGTTTTGTTGCTTTTAAAATCTCTTCTAAGCAACCCATTGAGTGATGTGAGTGAGGACAGGCTCCCTTCATCCACTGACAGTGAGGAGCTCAAGACCGACCGCTGTTGAATGTTTTATCAGTTGACGGCAAAGAGAACTTTTTATACACAGGATCGAGCTCTTGGCATTCACATAACTTATTTTGGCCACAGGTCCCAGTCTCATGTTTCACTGGAAAGTCAAGTGACAGAGGAAGTGGGGAGCGGAATGTATTGGTGTGTGCCTGAGTCAGGAGGATAGGAAGTTAGGGTCATTCCTAGCTACAGAGCCAGTTCAAGGCCAGCATAAGCTGGCTACTGGAGTCCTTGTCTCAACACTCCCCCCACCCCTGGCCCCCAGCGGGTCCCACTCCTCCAAAAGGGAGTGGGGATTCCAATTAATGGGTGTTAAATCACCCTGCTCTTACTTACTTGTTTCCTTTCTGGAAGAGTTAAAAGCACACAGTAGTGCTTGCAGGGGACTAGGTGGGTCTTTGGGTGTGGTGGGTGAGGCTAACTTTCAGCTCCAGGGCGCAGGTGATCCCTGGGCAGTAACCTCACCAAGATAGCCTATGTCGACCTAGTCTCACACTGTGCACGCTGAATTGCCTTAGGGCTGCAGTAAAGCGCTGGCTGCCAATGATGATTCCTTAGACACCGTGACCATGGAAATGAGACGGGCCATTCTTTTCCTGGTCTAGGTTACCCGGATGGGAGAAATGCCAGTCTGGCTGCTTCAGAAGCACCTGCATTGGTCTTGTTGGGTCATCTTAGGGAAATCATGAGAACGAAGTTTGTAGGAAGCCAGGAGGAACAGAAAACGAAATGAAGGTGGCGGAGATTCGGCTTTAGGCAGAGTTCTAGGTCACAGGATCCCGACCGTGTGCACCGGACTAAGCCATTTGTAGGGTGCCTTTCAGTTTTGCTTATTATGTATTCTGGTTTGTTTTATGGTTTTGGGAAGGGGGATTTTTCCAAATGCTTCCTAGAGGATAAGATTAAAACATACTCTTATAAAAGAATAAAGTGAAAAATACCCAGAACGAGGAGAAAAGAATCATTAAACCCCACACTAACACACAACCTAATGCTACTATTTCTGGAATATTTCTTTCCAGGCATTTAATCAAGTAATTTGACATAATGGAGAGCACTATGTAAGGTACTTAATAGCACCCACATTGACAAGCCTTTTGCTTCAACTTTTAGTTATGTTTTCAATAGTTCTGCTATTGTTGGACATTAGGTTGTTTCTACTTTTTGGCTAAATAATATTCTCTTTACATGTAAATATTTGACTACTTGGTTAATGAATTGCTTAGCTGGAATTTTCAGATCAAACAACATAAATCAGACAAGATCACATTGCTAGGCACAGTTTCCATGTCTAGGGTCTGCTGCTGCCTTCTGTCTCTGTGTCTAGCTCCCCCGCACCTGCTTTTTACTGACTATTGCTAAGTGGGTGAAGGATGGGAGGATTTGTTTTTCCCTTAAGGTAGAAGTTACCTAGGAAATGTTAAAACTAAAGGTGGTGTTTCCTCATAACTGGTTCTAAGCAGCTGAAATTGATGAAGGACCATGAATTACAAGGAACCCCACCTGACCTGTTTGAAGACTCTTTATTGACCAATGGCTATAGGGTTTATTAGAAATACCTGCCTGTCTAGAATGCTGCTTTACAATACTTAATTAGAATAACCAACCCAACAGATCCCTCCTCCCCCCCACCTTTGTAGAATTTGAAAAAAATAAAAACAAAACAAAACAAAAACCAAATACTAAACTTTGGACTTTAAACCTCCAGCCTTCAAATGTTATCATTCTATAACTTGTCTAAACATATAAAGGCTAAGAAGGATCCTTTCTATTACTCTGTGAAATCAACAGACTCCTACAGGAGTCTAATGACTAAGGGTATTAATCCCAGAGAGTCGAGGAGAAACACCACCAACCCAAATCATCATGGCCAAATTAATTAAAGCAAGCTTTTAAATTCGTGTACATGGGCTGCCTCGCCCTAAAACGGGGTTCAAGAGGTCAACGTTGGACATGAGCAAGACAAGAGTTGTTATAGCTCAGGGGTAGGGGGTTTCCAAATGGATTGGCAGGCAAATAGGCAGGGTTATAGAAGCCGAACATAACAGGGTGGTCTTAACCACAGGTCCTGGAGAAACAGATTCAACCATAAAGAGGAATGAACCTAGTTTGCCTTTACTGAGAGATGGCTTTCAAGCCTAAGATGGAGGCAGGCAGATTCATCAAGGGCACAAGAGGATAATTCCCAAAAGCTATCGTTTTTTTATTTATAGTTAAAAAAAAAAAAAGACTTCGGTGGTTGAAGAGTGTGAATGTGCTTTGCACTGCAACTCTATCCTGGCCCTTTAGAATTTGTGTGCAGGAAATAAGTACGAAATTCCATGGAGTGCTTTTGCACAAAGAATATTGATTTTGCAGCCTTTCCCCCCCTCAATCAACTTTTGATCTGTGTAATCAGCCTGTAAACTTATATTTCACATATTTATTTTTCACATTTGTTGTCGTTATTACGTATTTGTGTACATGTAACAATCAGCTGTATGTCAAAACCATGTGGTTGTGTTTTATGGGTATTTTTTTTGTTTTGGACTCAGGGTCTTGCTGTGTAGCCTAGGCTAGTCTTGAACTCAGAATTAAGCTGCCTCAGTCTCCCAAGTGCTAGTATCACAAGCATGTGCCACCACATCTGGGTTACGGGCAGTTTTAAGGGTTGCTACTTGTTTGTTTTTAAAGACTGCTTCATATGTATGGTGACTTGCTGACTCATGTCCCATTGCTAGGCCACCACAATTTTCATTTTTCATAGAGTTCTGAAACACTGGGGTATACAAAACAGAAGCAGTTCAAACACGGTAAAGACAGAATAGGCAATAACAACTGGCCAAAGAACAGTTTGAAATGCCTGTTTCCCAAGAGCTGAGATCAGGCCGTGTCTCACTCAAAGTTCTACCATTTTATGAAAAACCATTTTCCAGGCTGTGCCTTGCCTGGGAAGATGGTTTTACAAGTAGCATTGAGCTTCATTTTGAGTGCAGACACCAAGACAGATGATTCTGAACCGTGTGGGCATAGAACGCCATCATCCTCCCAGCACCCACAAAATACAGACTAACAAATAACTTATCTGGAAAGTTAAAAGAGTGGAACCTTATAATGTATCAAAGCACACTGGGATTCTAGGAGCACAAGGCTACAGTGTAGTCATACCAAGAAGACAATACTTTCAGGGATCATATCTATAGTTTGTTACTGGAGACGGGCCACTGAATGTGCTGAAACCACGAGGTGGGGATGTAAAGTCCTCTCTTGCACGTGGGGCTGGCTCTCGCTGTTACATGGCTTCATTGTTGCCTTTTGCCACTTCATTGATAGAGGTGCCATGGACTAAAAATAAGAGGAGATCAACCTCTACAGAAACAGATGGTCCTGTCCTCAGAAGGGGGAAGGGCAGCAGGTGTCTCCGGAGTGCAGGGGCTTGGGAGGGCAGAAAAGGCAACTTCTGTGGTGGAAGGTTCTGCATGCCGATCTGGTGCCCCTGTCTCTAAGTTGTAGACAGCAAGTGTGTTGATCTTCTTATCAGAGGTTTCCTGTGTCTTAACATCCTAGAGATGTTATCAGCTGCCAACTTTCCTGCCAAGCTCACCGGAACTTTATTAGCTTTATGCCGGTGATCCTTCTCCCGCTCCTTCGGAGGAATTAGAAGGGGAATGTGCAGTCTGAGGTGGGAGAAAAACAAACCCTACCAAGAAGATCAGGTCCGAGAACTTATCAAACACACCAGACCAAGGAAGGGTATAGCTCCCTCAGCCAGCCTGGCCACAAGACAGCCGGGGCTGCATAGTGAGACTCTGTCTCAGAAATCAAAGAAGGGGGATGGGTGGGAAAAGAAAAGGAAGAAGGAAGATGACACCTCTGAGATGGAATGGCCCCACCACCCCGTCACCTGACCACCTGTGATGGGTGCTAAGAGGCTGACAGGCAAGAACTGACTTATCTCAGTTCTTCCCCCACTGACCACTTGGCTGACTTGAGTCTCCCTCCTGTCTTCTGCCTCTTTGTCTAGACTGGGTTTCTGTCCTCTACCTCTGCACCCTCATGGTACTCCCCTTGCTTCCAAAAGTCAACCCCCAGACCGGGTGCAGACCTGTGGCTCTGCAGCAGCACCCACAGAAGACGCTGCCTCATTTTCTTTTCCAGCTGGTTTTCAGCAGGGCTCATGACCTAACTCCGGCATCTCTTGGCATCCTCTCTTTGCATCTCTGTTAGCTTCCCGCCTGGCCTCCAGCACGTGAGGCAGGCCTCTCTGAACGTGCACTCGGCTGCAGCCTCACATGCTTATATAGAGATAGATTGACTGTGTGATGTGTAATACGAGATCTGAGAGCTAATGTTAGTAATTAGGATTGGAATAAAATAACTTGTGTTTACCAGTAGCCAACTATCAAGGGGAATTGGGACTACTTGGCAAATCGCTGCCAATAAAACTCACGTAGCTTGTGAATTTGTTGTTATTTAATAAATTCAGATGTGGGAAGACATAAACATGGCCATCTATGTTTCTGACATGGCATGTTCATGATATAAAGACGACCAAATAAATATTATATTTCAGAAATTGTGGGCACAGGTCAGTAATAGAATACAAGGGCCCAGGTCGGATGCCCAGCCCAGAAAAATCAATTCTATTTGAGCCTGGGTGTTGAAGTATACTCAATAAGTGGTGTTTGGTGGCTGATTTAAGACAGAGTGGGAGACATTTTAATTCCCCCCAGTTTGAGTCAGTGGAAAAGTCAGAGACTCGTAGCTTCTTTTTGTTTATTTTTCAAACTCTGTCAGTTCATTCAGTTTCATGTTGATTCTTGTTCCACCTGATTCTGGTTAGTGGTTTTCTAAACCCACAAGTCCCCCAACTTGAGTTCTGGAGCTCCGTGTGAGTCCGGTGCTGTGATCCTAAAGTTAGGAGCAGCCAGCCTTTGGCAGAGTCCTTTCCCGGCATTGTTACTTGGCCTGTCTCTGTGATAAAACATCCTGACCAACACAACTTCAGGGAGAAAAAGTCCGTGTTGGCTTAAAGTTTGAGGCTGCAGTCCATCGTGTTGGCGGGAGCTTGAGGTGGCTGGTCACACTGCATCATAGTCAGGAGGCAGAGGGAGATGGATACTGGTGCTCAGCTTGATGTCTCCCACCTTAACTAACTTCCTCGAGGAAGTTCACAGGGACGCCCAGAAACCTACTCGTTTCTAGGTGATACCTCCTAGGTGATCCTATCAAGTTGAAAATACTGTCTTCTTTGTGAAACTTCTTAAAGACACAACTCTTATCAAGGGATTTTTCAGTACTCGCAGGAAGCTTCGAGAAAGGAATCAGAATCAAGTAGTTTCGTTGTGGTCAAGACTTAAAATTGCCATGGCGAAAGAGTGGATCTCACATAAAACTGACAAGTTTGCCTACTCCTGTAGCGGATAGTAACTATGTAATTAGAAGTCTGACTGATAACACAGAATGATAAGCCTGATACCAAGACAGCATACTTCTAGGCATCTCAGTTTTGGATACATAGTAATAGCACATTTATATAAATAGTCTAATGGACTTTGGACTTAGGGAGCCCTCTGGAAACCCCAAAGTTACTTGCAGCTAAAAAATTTTTTCTTAATTTGATTTTAGGAGTTTATTTAAAAACACAAAAATACTGAACCTGTGAAATAAAGATTTATAAAGGCAATGGAAGGCTATAGCATTTTAAAGAAAACTTAACTTTTTCAAGATTGAGAAGTCTCATTTTCCATGAGGAATCAGAACCTATTAAAAATTACACAGAGAACAAAAACTTATCTTAAAATACGGAATCATTGTTTCCCAGGTTATTTACTTAAAAATGAAGAAATAGTACAAAACAAAACAAAATTGTTTATGCTTTTCTATTAAGAGAAAATCAATACTCTAGATAACCTTATTTTAACACAGAGGATTATATTTTGGTTTTATATTAGTGTGACTTTGATATAAAAGTTTAATCTATAAAATTCCTTTTAATTTTAATCAACTTGATCAAGCATAAAATTGCTTTCCTAAGAGCCTCCTTCCATGAACCTTTTCTAGCTTTCTCGGGTCCTCCATGGCTTGCTTAAGCCATTGATTTTTGTCCTAGAATTTTCTCCTTGTCATTTTGAATTCAATAAAAATGATTTCCTTATCATTTTCTTTTAAATAAAAGTATGCTCTCTCCTCCTTTACCAAAAGTACATACTTATAACTTTCCATACTTATGAAAGTTCCATACTCATAACTTTCTTATAAACTGTATCTCATTTTCCTCTTACATAGACCTGTCCCCTCCCCATTTTCCTGGTATTGGAGATCAAACCTCCATCCTGCATGAAAGGCAAGCACCCTGCCACTGAGCGATATCCTTAGCTAGGCTGTTTTCCTTTTGATATTTAGTTAATGTATATTGATACTCAGCAATTATGAATCAGCACCCCGTAGGCCAGTAACAACTTATAAAAGAAATACATTTTTTTCACTAACATAGTACTTGAATGGGGAAACAGACTTTATATTATCTTTTTGACCACATAAAACAAAATGTTAAAATACATAGATTTTTAAACTTGCACTTAATAATTGACATTTAGCACTTTAACTTATTTAGAAATGACAGGCATCTAATGGAAATTATGTAATTGGGAGCTGGAGAGATGGCTGAGTGGCTAAAAGCACTTGCAGCTTTTACAGGGGACTAGGATTCGGTCCCCAGCATCCACAAGGCAGCTCACAATCATTCATAATTTCAGTTCCAGGGAATCCAATGCTCTGTCCTGACCTCCACAGGCATTACATAAATGTGGTGCATAGACAGACATGGGGAAAAGAACACTCATCCACATCAAATAAATAAAAATCTGAAAAAAAGAAAATTACTTGGTTGGCATAACATGACTTTAAGATTTTCCCAAGTCACATAAACTTTGAAAATTGATTTTATTTAGAGTGATAATTTCTATTTATTTTATTTAGGTTTTACAAAACAGAGTTTCTCTGCTCTGCCTGTCCTGGAACTTGCTCTATAGACCAGGCTGGCCTCGAACTCATAGAGATCCACCTACCTCTGCATCCTGAGTGCTGGGATTAAAGGTGTGTGTCACCACCACCACCACCACCACCACCACCACCACCACCACCACCACCACCACCGAGGTCTCGGGCTCTATTTATTTCTAAGTCAAATTGGTACCATGCAAACAATGCACACACTTGTATTAACATAAGCATACATGTAGAAATAACATACTATATACACATTTACATATACATAAAAATACAAAGAATTTATAGCTTTCATTTAGAATTGTTTGCAAGCTTTTAGATAATTTTTGAGTCCTTAAATTAATGACATTTGTTTTATTGTTATAAAAAATTTTAGATAGACAATCTTAATTATGACTTTTTTGGTGAAGCATGCTATGCAAATTTTATTCTCTTCAGCTAACTTCTTATCTCAGCTTTTGTTAAACTGCTTTTTTGTGCAAACCTCCCCTGGTAGATGCTGAGTGAGATACTGGGATGTGGTTTTTATGTTTAAAAACCTCCTACTCTAAACACTCAGCACTACACTTGGGTGCTAAATACCTCAGTATAGTCCTAGTCAGCTGGAAGAAAGACCTTCAATTGCTATAAAAAAATTTCATTCTAAAAAAACAGAACTTTTATGTACATAAAATGTTTTAATGAAACTCATTATTTGGTAGAATGAATATATGCTAATTTTTAAATAAAGTAATGCAGTTTAGACCTATGTACTACTATTTACTGAGATAGGAGACTGATTATTATTCAGAACTTAGGAGGGAGCTGCAAGATCATTTCAGGGCATAATTGAACCTTAAAGTGAGGGAGCCTTAGAAGAGAGAGCGTTTGAACCCCATGCAGCATGATGGGACTTGATGCGTGGAAACTTTCCCTTCCAACCCCAAGAGGAACTGTATTTGGAGAGAAAACTTCCATATATAAAATTGTTAGAAGTCTGGAAAAGAGAAAGAGTCTTCCCTTGAAATTTATGAAACACTTTGGACTCTTTTTTTTTTTTTTTTGGTTTTTCGAGACAGGGTTTCTCTGTGTAGCTTTGTGTCTTTTCCTGGAACTCACTTGGTAGTCCAGGCTGGCCTTGAACTCACAGAGATCCGCCTGCCTCTGCCTCCTGAGTGCTGGGATCAAAGGCGTGCGCCACCACCGCCCGGCCACTTTGGACTCTTAAAGTTTTCCAGAGTTGCTGGACAGTTTTCCTAACATGGGATCCAGTCTGGTCTGGCCTATTTTCCAAGAGAGACAGAGGCAAGCATTGGGTAGGACCATAAACTTACCTTGGAGCTGTAGCAGGCACAAAGGGATAAACTTTAAGGCCATAGCACAGCAGTGTGCCTTTTTGATAAAAAACAAAAAACCTGTGTGTCCAGGAAAGAGAGCTGTAGGGAAGTGGGGGAGCCTGTGTCCAGGAGCAAGGGCTGTAGGGAAGTGGGGGAGCCTGTGTCCAGGAGAGAGGGCTGTAGGGAAGTGGGGGAGCCTATGTCCAGGAGAGAGGGCTGTAGGGAAGTGGGGGAGCCTATGTCCAGGAGAGAGGGCTGTAGGGAAGTGGGGGAGCCTGTGTCCAGGAGAGAGGGCTGTGGGGAAGTGGGGGAGCCTGTGTCCAGGAGAGAGGGCTGTAGGGAAGTGGGGGAGCCTGTGTCCAGGAGAGAGGGCTGTAGGGAAGTGGGGGAGCCTGTGTCCAGGAGAGAGGGCTGTGGGGAAGTGGGGGAGCCTGTGTCCAGGAGAGAGGGCTGTAGGGAAGTGGGGGAGCCTGTGTCCAGGAGAGAGGGCTGTAGGGAAGTGGGGGAGCCTGTGTCCAGGAGAGAGGGCTGTAGGGAAGTGGGGGAGCCTGTGTCCAGGAGAGAGGGCTGTGGGGAAGTGGGGGAGCCTGTGTCCAGGAGAGAGGGCTGTGGGGAAGTGGGGGAGCCTGTGTCCAGGAGAGAGGGCTGCAGGGAAGTGGGGGAGCCTGTGTCCAGGAGAGAGGGCTGTAGGGAAGTGGGGGAGCCTGTGTCCAGGAGAGAGGGCTGTAGGGAAGTGGGGGAGCCTGTGTCCAGGAGAGAGGGCTGTAGGGAAGTGGGGGAGCCTGTGTCCAGGAGAGAGGGCTGCAGGGAAGTGGGGGAGCCTGTGTCCAGGAGAGAGGGCTGTGGGGAAGTGGGGGAGCCTGTGTCCAGGAGAGAGGGCTGTAGGGAAGTGGGGGAGCCTGTGTCCAGGAGAGAGGGCTGTGGGGAAGTAGGGAGCCTGTGTCCAGGAGAGAGGGCTGTAGGGAAGTGGGGGAGCCTGTGTCCAGGAGAGAGGGCTGTGGGGAAGTGGGGGAGCCTGTGTCCAGGAGAGAGGGCTGTGGGGAAGTGGGGGAGCCTGTGTCCAGGAGAGAGGGCTGTAGGGAAGTGGGGGAGCCTGTGTCCAGGAGAGAGGGCTGCAGGGAAGTGGGGGAGCCTGTGTCCAGGAGAGAGGGCTGTAGGGAAGTGGGGGAGCCTGTGTCCAGGAGAGAGGGCTGTAGGGAAGTGGGGGAGCCTGTGTCCAGGAGAGAGGGCTGCAGGGAAGTGGGGGAGCCTGTGTCCAGGAGAGAGGGCTGTAGGGAAGTGGGGGAGCCTGTGTCCAGGAGAGAGGGCTGTAGGGAAGTGGGGAGCCTGTGTCCAGGAGAGAGGGCTGCAGGGAAGTGGGGGAGCCTGTGTCCAGGAGAGAGGGCTGTAGGGAAGTGGGGGAGCCTGTGTTTGCTTTTTTACACCAAGGCTGGAGTCAAGGCAGGTGCCCTCAGTTGTTTGCCCTGAGGGATAGACTTCAGGAATTCAAGGGGTACAGCTTGATTTCTGAGGGAGAAAGGCAGTTAGAGAGCCTGCCATCTAACAGGTAGGCTAGGAATTTTGGTTTGGGGACAGTCACAATTAACTTTTTGATTTCCTGTTTTGGGGGAGACTACCTTTTTAAAGTAGTGCACAAACATACCAACTTCCCAATTTCTTCATTTTGGCCATTTCAGTTTAAAATCATCCCTCAAATAGACCCCTTTCTGGGTACTGGTAAATGCTGTACATAAACCTAGCTGGACTGTATTTATTTATATTTAAAAAACTCTTAAAAGAAAGCTCAGGCTTTGTGGACCAATTTCCCATAACTATGCATCTTTGGGGATGTAACTAAGCCAGGGCTGTGTGCCAGAGCAAGTGAGCTTGTGAATTCTAGCCACGCCCCACCTCCCCAGATGAGTCCTCCTCAAACTGCTTTGACCTGGGTTTGCTCTCTTACATGTCTCCCAAACCCAGTTACCTCCTAGCAAGCCAGGTGATTGGGGTTCTCATCCTTCATGTGTATCTTTTAGATGAACCCAAATTACTCTCCATGTGTTACACCCTCTGGGGCTGGAAGGAGCAATATTTCTTGCAGGATATTTGATCACACCATGTGAAGATGTTTCTGTCCTTCCTCACCTGCCTAGGGCACCTTCTGATTGGTTTAGTAAAGAGATGAATAGCCAATAGTTAGGCAGGAGAGGATAGGCAGGATTTCCGGGAAGAGAGAGGAAATTGTGGGCAGAATCTGAGAGGCAGAGATTCACCAGTGAGATGCAGAGGAAATTGGACCTACTGTGTGAAAGAGAGGTGATGAGCCACGTGGCAGAATGTCAATTAATATTAACAGGTTAATTTAAGTTTTAAGAGCTGGTTGGGAATAAGCCTAAGCTAAGGCTAAGCTTTCATAGTTAATAAGTCTTTACATCATTATTTGGGAGCTAGTGGTCCAAAGAAACTCTGACTACAAATATTCATTCATCCATTTATTTATTTATTTATTTATTTATTTATTTATTTATTTATTTATTTATTTCCTACAGCCTGAGATGTGTCCTCATTTGTTTTTGCAGGAGTCATGTAGTGGTACTTTCTTGTTGGAACCACCGGCCCACAAATGACATGGAGACTTAATATTAATTATGAAAGCTCAGCCTTAGCTTAGGGTTGTTCCTAACTAATTCTTATAAGTTAAATTAACCCATATTTTTAAGTCAACATTCTTCCATGTGGCTTGTTACTTCATTTCCATACTCCTCATTCTGCTTCTTCTGCATCTGGCTGGTGACTCTGTCTTTCTTCTTCCCAGAAGTCCGTTGCTCAGAAGTTCCACCTATCCTCTCCTGCCTAGCTATTGGCCATTCGGCTTTTTATTACACCAGTCACAGCAATACATCTTCACACAGTGTATGAATAGGAACAAGCCTAAGCTAAGGCCAGCCTTTAATAATTAATAATAAGTCTCCATGTCATTATTTGTGGGCTGGTGGTCCCAATGAGAAAGTACTACTATATAGAACCCAATGTGGAGGCTCAAATGTCCAAACACAGGGCCTGAGAAAGGTAAGAAAAGTTCTAGACAAGGAGCCAGACATGGCTTCCTAGTCCCACAGTCTCTCAGGTGGGCCAAGTGCTCACGACATACAGAGGCAGGGCTCCTGGCTGCCGCCTGCAGGCTTGAGCCAGCTGCCAGTGCCATGTACTAAGCAGAACTGTGGAGGATGAACTGGCTCTTTAAGGCCTGGCTCATGTGGACAGAGAATGCTGCAGATGCATAGAAAGCCAGGTTCAGACACAGAAACTTTCTAAGAAGGTACAACATGCTTTAAAAGTTGCTTAGGTGCTGAAGAAAGAAGAAAATGGGTATAGACAGTTATAAAAATAGTTTAAAAATAATGAAGTCTTTAAAGAGAGAGTAAAGTCATATTAAAAAGGATAATCCATGTAAGGATGAATAATACAACACAGGGAGCTTGGCCTTTTATGGTGCTTTGTTAATTTTGAATTTTTAAAATGCTAATGAACAGAACAGCAATGCTGAGAGACATTGGATTATGAAAGGGGCTGCTAAAATATACTTTAGAGATGTCTTAGCTCTAGTCAGGTAATATGTTGCACCAGGGGAGAGGTTGTGCTTTTGTTTCCACAGGAAATGAAAATCTATGGATTCCTTCAAAATTAATGAAGATCAGATTGCCTGGGGAGACCTCCTGAGGATCTGGCTACAGACATGAGGGAAAAAGCCAAGAAGACTGCAAGACATGCTGATCCGTATATGCTGATCCCTCAACATGAGACCAGCTCTGAGACTGCATGAGACATGATAAATCTTGTTGGCTGCAGAGTCCTTATGACTTATTATTTCGTGCCATCCTTTCCTATGGCATGGATGGAGATTTATATTACAGTTTGGTTATGCAGTCCAAATGGACTTATAAAGTTGACAGATGCCTTTTACCTGCTTAAACATAGAACAAAAAAAATCATCTTTAGCTGACTTGTGCACACCGTACATTCCACACTTGTGTTAATGCAGATATATGTTACCTTTAAAAGCTTGTGTGTTTTCAGAAAGAAAAAAGGACCAGACACCAATAAAAACAAGTACCCAGATGATCCAGCCTCTCAGAATGCCTCTGTTGCAGTTTCCTCAAAATTCTGTATCCAAAACAACTTCAGTGCTGCTAGCTGAGATGGCCCAGCCTCATAGACTATGCAGTCAAGACTTTAGATAAGCTCTACACTTTCCCATCACACAGAGACTAAACAAAAAAATAATATAGCTAGCTCTCTGTGGCAGACCCACTCCCACTTTTTCCCCAGGGTACTCTTGAGGAGGGAGAAGTAAAAAAATTAGATAGGAATATAGAGTAGAGAGACAGATAGAAACACAGGATAGCTCAGGAAGGCCTGGATCCTTATCCACCAGCCCCTTCTATCTCTTTTAAAAGGCTTTTTAAATGAATGCCCAGGGGTGGAGCAAAAGACCTCCCCCTAGCACACCCTTCCAAACACCTGGTAATCACACATGTGGTCAAGCAATCCACTAATGCAGCTCTTCTGGGTAAAGCAAGCTCAGATCTCACTAGGAACCTTTGTGGGCCTCCACAGCTCTCCCAGGACTTGATTATATCTCAATTTTCTCATGGTCCCCTAAAGATGCCATTACCCTCAGACAATAGGAAGCAGTCTAGAGAACATGATACCTACATTCCCAAAGGTAGAGTTGGTGGTTTTGGTCATCTGGGGGGTTATGATGTTTGCCATTGTTTAGGGGGGTTAGTTGCAAATTGTTATTGCAAGAGAGAAAAACTAAACAAAGGAGGTTAGAGTTAGGGATCTTTTTCTAAAAAGATAAAAAAGAGGTGATATAGAAATGATAGGATAAAGGGTAGATTATTGAATCTACTTTCAAACAAAAAACAACTATTAATTGTAAATGTTTTACATTGGTATCATTTTTTGTATACTGATACAAATTTATGGTTATTTTTGTTATACTGTATATATATATATTTCTACAGTATTAAGGTATTACACCAATACAGCTCATTTAACAATATAATGTAAATTTCTAGTTCTTGAAAGCTATTATGATAAACTATTTAGGATAGTTAAGAAATGCAGGTTAGTAGTTAGTCATCTATAACAATCAAACTTGTAGTCACATATGTTTTAAAGGTCAAACAGAGATATATTTTAGATAGGTGATCTTCAAACACTTCAGAGATCTACAAAATATGGCATTTAAGATGTTTTAATAACATAAGGCTTTTCATGAATGAGACATGTCTGCTCCTGGCAGCACCGACTTACTTCAAAGAAGGATAATGGGCATTGAAGAACCTCCATATGGAGTTTACTTTCAATGTGGCAAGACTATCCATGTGGGCAAGAAACTGCCCTTACCTCAACTGCTAACAATATGCTGTCCAAATTGGACAAGCAGGACACAAAAGAAAGCAACTGCCAAAGACAAAGTAGGACAGTCCTTCAAAATTCCTGCTTCACAGAAAAGTTTGTCAGATATTCTAGGCCTGTAGGCTGAAGATGGATGTTCTAAAGTTGCATAGGAACCCTGGGTGACTGTCCTGTCAATCAGCTGTTTCTGTCATTTCTATAGTTTTGGAAGTTATTTGCTCTGTACTTCCTGTTTACTTGGATGATATTATATCCTTCTTGGGTTTCTGATGGGCTTGAAGACTAGATAGTTATAGTTACAGTTTTCCTTGTTACCAAATTCAGAAAAGAAACTCACAAAAGAGATATAAAGTATATAAGGTTGAGAGACATAAAAGCTTAAATTGTTTATCTAAGAAAATGTTTGAAATCTAAAAAGATAGTTTTGAGTTAATAATACAAATTAGAATAGAAAGTGAATTAGGTACAAAACTTTGGACTCACCAAGATAGGATAGATAATGGAGTATTTCTCTGAATTTACCAAATGCAAATGGACTGGACATTGTGAATATAATTCTTACCTGATAATTGTTCTTATTGTATATTGCTTTACTGTGTTGGAGTTAAAACCTTCCCTTTTTATTTAGACAACAAGGGGAAAGTGTTATGGGATAGTCTAAGTGCACTCTGACACTCCCAAGGCTGACAATAAAGTTTACCTTGAATCAGAGGGTGGAGCTAGCTACTAGCTGACCAAAATTAGCCATAGAGGTTTTGGAGGACCCAGGACATATAGAGAGCCTCAGTAAGTAGTAGGGAGTCGCTTAGAAAGAGGCTTGACCCATTGGGATAGAGGAAGGAGAGAGAGAGAAGGTCGCTGGTGCTTCTCTGCTGCTTCTCTGATCAATCAGGTTTTTACCCTGATATCTGACTCCCAAGTTTTTAATTAATAGAAGAATAATTAGATAAATGCTTCAGAGTCACACTAAAGAATATTGGCCACAGCCAACACAGTCAATGGTAGACACAAACCATGGAGCAAAATAGTGAGTTCCTTCATAAGTACTTACACTGCAGTGGTTAAGCCAAAACCCTTGGGACCTTACCAGAAAGCACCCTTGTCCTCATCTGATACCTCAACTTCTGCAAAGGAAGACAGATTGCAACACCCATCGCTACAAAGATGGAGTCCTACTACTTAGTCTTCAGAAGGAGAGGTGGAAAATTGCTCAAGTAATCTCAGTCTCAACTGAAGATCTGAAGATTTGGAAAAGTTGGTACTGGGTAATTTTTTGTCAACCTGATATAAGCCAGGATCTTCTGGGAAGAGGGTGTTATTTCAATGGGGAAAAAAATGCCTCCATCAGATTCCTTGTAGGCAAGTCTGTGGGGGCATTTTTTTTGATTAATGATTGCTGTGGGAGGGCCTGGCCCATTGTGGGTTCCATAAGAAAGAAGATTGAGGAAGCCATGGGGAGCCAGCCAGTAAGCAGAGTTCCTCCAGGGCATCTGCTTCTGTGCCTTGAATCTTGCATCCCTGCCCTAATACTGATGAGTCTTGAACTCAGGGCTTTATACATGATAGGCAAGTATTCTATGCTTGCTGTATACCCTGAGCCCTTTGGTTGAGCTTTTAGAGTCAGAGAATATAATGGAGTCAGTTTCTGGTGACATAAAAGATGATTCTAGAAAGAGTTGCCCATCGAACCTTTAGGTGGGACCTGGCTGATGGAGGACCAGTGGGGGTGGGTTTTTGAGGGTTATAGTCAGTTCTTGCTTCATGCCATGGTCTGGGTTTCCTCATCCAGCTGCTGTGTGAAGAGCCCTGGCACATGGTCTGTGCAGGCACGTGATCCATCATGCCTTCCCTCCATGATGGCCTGCAGCTCCCCTAAAACCTCGAACCAGAACACACCCTTCATCCTTTTGTTTCAGTCAAGGATTTGGTCATCATGACACGAAACAATGAATAGCCAGGAGAACATGAATTCACAAGTGCCCCTGAACTCATCTCCAGGGGACTTGGTTTTTATAAATTAAAAACAAAAACAAAGACTGCTTATCATGTCAGTATTGGTCAACACAAACAACACAGCATGCTGATTGGTCATCAGTCAATTATGTTATGTGTCCCAGGTAAGAACTGTGACAAGCAAGAAAAGGCTTTACTGGTTATAATACCAGGGAGTCCACAGAATATTCCTGTCTTACATCAGAAAGATCCAGATGCCTGAGGTCTTAGCCTTTATGCTTCCCTCAGGCTAAAGAATTTTGTTACCTTACTCTTGTGACATTTAAAATCCTTTCTTAGTTTACTTAGGGGAGGACATGTCTCCTTGAACTTAAGTGGATTTTCTTCTTGTATCTCTTCTTTCCACAAACTTTCTACCTCACCCAGCTCTATAGCTCAGCCTCCCTTACCATCTCCAGGATGCCCCTCCATCTCTGCATACCTGACTCTGAAGTCTTTCCTTCAGACAAACACACACTGTAATGATTGTGATAGCTCCCAGCTCTTTTTCAAATATTAGTTGGAGGGATTTTGAGATTGGAAGGGAGACATCTGAGCCCAAAGATAACTTGTCTTCTCAAGTAAAATCCCAAGAGCCCCCACTTCCAGCTGATCAAGCAGCAAAGGGCCAGTCAGGTCCTAGAGCCAAAAATAAAGGTTAGGCTTGATGGCCACGTCTTTAATCCCAGCAGGTGGATCTCATAAATTCCAGGCAAGCCTGGTCTATATAGAGTGTTCCAGGGCAGTCAGCCAGGGCTGCAGAGTAAGACCCAATCTCAAAAGAGCAAAGGAGAGCCAAAATGAATTCGTGCAAGGGCCTACCTCGGACAGGGACTGTTCTAAACATTTACTCTACATTCTCAGTATGTGCCAATTATTTTAACTTTTTTTTTAACCTTGAAGGAAGTAGGTACTTACATCCCTCAGGGTGCTGATGAAAAGGGGAGCTGACATTGTCCTCTGAGGATACTCAGTTCAACAGGAGGTGAGGATGGAGGAGAGGTGAGGGAGAGAGTAAAAGAAAAAGAGAGAAGGTGGGGGACAAAAAAAAAAAAAAAAAAAAAACCACTAGGCTATCCAGTGAAGTGTTCCTAAGCCCAATTAACTAGAACCGGAGCTTAGGCGGCTGCAGTGGGCACAATGGGAATGGGTGCTGTGCCAGGTCGTTAGGATCTGCCCCGGCACAAGCCCAGAGCAGCAGGGGTGACACCAGACAGGGGTCTGACACTTTTGTGTACATAGAGGTCATTTTTATGGAGACCGTCTCCCTGTGAGCACAGGAAAGTGAGCAAGACTGCCAGGGACCTTGCAGGGGAAAGTTCCAGGGTGGGATTGTGAACCGACCAACCGGAGGCAGGAAATGAGGTTTTCCTGATGGGTGGATTCCATCCCATTGGAAATGCAAATAAGGGCCTCCTAGAGTCAGCGGGAGGTGCTAGGGAAGAGCCTGGGTGTGACCGGGAATCCCAAAGCCAGGGCCGGTCCAAACTAAGTGGGTGTGGATTCTCAGGAAGATGCTCATCATTACCAACTAAGAACATTTAAGCCATTTAAAAAAGCAAACAAAACCGGAGTATTTCTGGGGAAACCTTTTCATTTTTTTTTGTACGTGACAGAAAGCAGGCAGCCAGGCCTAGCTGCGGCTTGTGTGGATCAAGTGCCCTCTTGTGCTTTGGGTGGCACAGTTTTTGAACAATGTCACCTTTAAAGTGTCACAGGGCAATATCACCTTTAAAGTGTCACAGGGCAATGTCACCTTTAAAGTGTCACAGGGCAATGTCACCTTTAAAGTGTCACAGGGCAATGTCACCTTTAAAGCAGTCAACACTCTTGTTTACCACTATATCGTGTTCACCGTGGTCAAGTCGGGTATCCTCCCTCACTGGCCTGTCGCCCCCCAGCTATCCAGGGAGCCATCTCACTTGTTTTTTTGTCTTGACTCTAAATAAAACAGAAACTCCAGGAAGGCAGGGGTGGGGGGTTGCTTCGATTCCTGCTGTCTTCTCACTTCCCAGAACTAAGCTCGGCACTCCGAAGGTGTTACTGCAAATTTATTGAATGAATAAACACTCCACCTTAAGTTCCAAGCACTTGTGCTCAGCTCTGGGTATAGAGCGATGAGAAAAACCCAGAAATGGCCCTCACTGTCGTGAAGACTGGCGTTCAGGGAGGAGAGCTACAGCAATTGTTGGTCAACTGTTGGAGAACCGCCCACATTTCAGAAGCAGGGGCCCCCTCATCTCCCACCGGACCTTCAGTGACTCAGCATCAGCGGCCCTGTCGTCACTAACAGCCAATGGGACGGTTTGTATTTTCCTTAGGCACATGCTCCATACCCTTTATAAAGCCCGCGCTGCCATGGCGGGCTCCCTTTCTTTTCCATGCCCGGCTCAGAGACAGCCTTTTGTGTCCTCCCTTCCCCAGGAAATCTGTGAGGTCTGTTGAGTGGTGTGATTTTGTGGCATTCTTTGGCCCTCCAGTCGCCAAGATGCCCTTTTGCCTCAAAACCCTCTCAGTCATGGTGTCCCATGGACAGAGGGACAGGGGCTGCCAGGGAAGGACGGTGTGATGCTTGGTGGGATCTGGGACCCGGAGCCAGCGGAGCTGGTTGTGTTGAGCCTGAAAGATGGAGGGGGCGATTCTCCGAAGACAGAACTGCACATACCAAAGCCTGTAGCAGAATGTGCAGCCTCTTTGGGGGGAAATACGGGCAGGCCACAGTTAGTGCGTAGAAAGCGAGGCTCTTGGGATACTGTGGGGCCAGGATGGAGAGGCGGGCACAGCCAGGCCACTTCTGACCTTAAATATTGGAGACTTGGTGGAGAATTTGGCTAAACTTTTCTTAAGAATGATGAGAATTCATGGAAAGGATTATAGAGAGTATGTGTGTCTTGTGTCCTGTGACTTTGGGAGGGTGCTGAGAGTTGAACCCGGGACCTTTGCATGTTAAGTTTCTACCACTGAGCTACCTTTCACGCTTCCCTTGTTTTTCAAAGTGAACGTTGTGTAAATTACCACAATTCCTCCATCCTGGTGCCTAAATAGTTAAAATTAACCAGGGAAAGGACAATTGAAACATGAAGAATTATAAAAAGTAGTTTGTATAGCTTCATTCTTCTTTCTACTGACTGATTAACCCTGACATTAATGGCAGAGGAATGGAGAGTGAAATTCACAGCTAAACAGTTTTTGAGGAATTTTTCTAGACGTGGTCTACAATAAGGAATAGAAACTATAAAGTGACTGTATTCAAAGCACTCTTCAAGGATTTGGGGGAAGATACAAAGGAAGTCCCTTGAATGTTCCTCCCCCTGTTGATCCCACCGGCCGGTTTGGAATAAGATCATACCACAATTTAAAGCCAAGTTTGAAGCAAGCTTTAATTAAACACTGGTGAGGTTGATGGTCAGTTCAAGGGTTCCCAGAAAATGGCTGTGAGTCACACCTTACAGAGGCCTTAAAGAGCAACCCTTGTATTTCCCATCAGGTCCAATCAGGGGCAAGCATACATCCTGGTGCATTTCCTGCCCACGGACTTCCCACCCACATGTGATCAAGCACATGAGGTACAGAGGGGTCAAATAAACTCGTTCAGGGGAGTGAAAACACAAATGGCACCCCTCAGTTAAGTTAGATATTTAATGAGAAGATATGCAAATGAACGGGGCACAGGGCAAACCCCTTGACAAGTCTGACAAGTGTTACTGCCTAGCCATGCCTAGCACAAGCTAACGTCCAACCTCCTTGGAGCAAGGCACATGTCTGAACCACTGTGCTCCTTCCCTGGAAATTAGCCAAATGTCTTGTCTCAAAGATGTGCCAGTGAATTAATGAATGAAGCTAAGCCCGATGGCCTTGGGAGAGAAAAACCATTAATTGGCAGGTAAGCCTCAGTGGTACCACCATCATAGAAGCTACTTATAAAAGGATGTAAAGCTCATGGGTACAGAGCTCAGTCTATTTTTTGGTTGTTCACAAGCTACATCTCCAAAGCCTCTTCACTGTTATCAGGAATAGCTGTTGAATCTATTAGCTTAATTAGCCTCTGGAGTTATCAGGGGACTTAGGGGAGGAGGGGGTAAGCAAATGAGTTGTGCTTCCAGAAGATGGGGGTCTCAGCTAGCACCCGGAGGACACAGAAGAAGACTTAGAGACCAAGGGCTTGAGGTAGAACCCCCAGTTCTGACAGGCGTTGGCTGTGTGACTTTGGGAAGTTACATTCTGCAATGCAGCTTCTATAAAATGAGTATAATATTAGCCTATACTCCTGAGTTATAAGAGTTAGTGCACTAATACATAACAAGATAATAAGGATGTGTGAGCCAGAGCTTTATAAAGAGTCTACCATCCATGAGTATTTATTCTAACTGAGTACTTGGTACATAGTGATCCTTATGATCCCCACAACACTCTTGAGAAGCAGATACTCCAATGAGCCCCATTTATAGTAAGTGATAATGAATAGCATTTCCTCCCAATGGAATGGGTAGAGGCTGGAGGGTTTTGAGGAGGGAAATAACATGTACTACTTCATAATCTGACAAGGTCACTATATCTGCTATATTGAAATCAGACAGAGGGCAGCTGGAGGCATACTACTCAGGAAATGCAGCAGGAAGACTGGTCAGGTTGGTTGCCACCCTGCCCCAGCTCAGTTTGGTGGTTGGTGCTGCAAGGCAATGGGACTCAGGTGCTGGGGGATGTCTTTCTGTTCGCTGTGAATATATAACTTGCTCCCACTGGTTAATAAATAAGCTGCTTTGGCCTATGGCAAGGCAGCTTAGAGGTAGGCAGGAAATGCAAGGAGAGAGACAGGAAAGAGAAAGGCAGAGTCTGGAGAGATGCCAGCCTACCGACCAAGGAACAGCAGACTGGTAAGCCATGGAACACGTGGCAAAACATAGATTAATAGAAATGGGTTAATTTAAGATATAAGAGCCAGCTAGCAAGAGGCCTGCCATGCCATACAGTTTGTAAATATTATTAATCTTCTGAGTGATTATTTTATAAGTGGCTTCAGGACTGTGGGGCTGGGTGGGGCTGGAGAAACCTTTTGACTACACTCAGGGTTTTCTCAGAACATAGAAATTGAAATCTTGGCTGATGGAATGGAAAGACAGGAGGTGTAAAAGATGGATATGAATGAACCATGCTATGGATCCAGGCTAGTGGGAAAAGGGAATTGCCATCAACTAAACACAGAAAGACCATGAAAGAACAGGTTCTGAGTACGCAGATTAAGGGAACTGTTTGCCCCCAAACGGAGATGATGTGTAGGCAGGTGGAAATCCAGAGTTCAGAGGAGAATTCTGAGCTGGGCATGTGAATGTGAGAATCTTCAGGATGTACAAATGTTATTAACACATGGATAAATAGAGGCAGAGCAGAAGTCTGCACTTGCGTCCAATGTGCAGAGACTGTGGAGAAAAGAAGTTGCCGAGGAGCCTGAAATGGATCAGGAGGAAACGAGGTACATATCAGGAGGAAAACAAGGTACATATCAGATCCCTGGGGGCCACCTAGATAAGACTTGTTTCCTGAGTCATTAAATTTAACACATGGACATGGCCTTGCCATGTCAATGTCATTGATGTCACAGATGAGGCACTGATCTTTGGTGTGTGGCAGAGTTTGTGTAAGTCACACCCACCAGCTCACTGATCTTTCCTTGCGTGACAACTGCTTCTGGTTAGAGGAGGGAGATTTGCCCTCCCTATTTTGTTGAATTACTTGTCGCACTCCCAAATTTGTGTATGCCTGTGAGCTAGATGAACAAAGCTGTGCTTGGTGTAGTGAACTGCCCCGTGGGATGCCTGGGCTCTGGTGAGTGCTTTAGACTTTACAGGAGAATCCTGAGGGCAAGAAGATGAGTAATGACTGGTGACCCCACTGTGGAAGAAGAGCAAAGGGGTGACAGTATGTCTGCTTGGTCTCTTGATCCCCTAAAGGGGGGGTTGCTCTAGGAAAGAGTTCTAGCTTCTCCTCTATTTTTATCTACCCATCAAGTGATGCAGCGTGAACTTGGAACCATGCAAATTAAAACAAGTTACACACAGCAGGGAAGAATTCCCGGCAGCATTAGAGCATCAGGAAGAGTTGCTGTGCTGATTGGATGACTGGAAAAAAAGAGACCCAGAGCTGCTCCATTCAGAGCAGAAAATAACATTGCCTTCATGAGCACTGACCAAGTGGTAAAATGTGTGGTGTATGGGGGTTGGAGGTGGGGCGACACATCTGGCAAGGAGTTTGTTTGATGAGTCCATGAAGGTAACTATGTGGACCAGTCACCTCAGAAACATGCCTCACTGTGGCCAAGAGATGGAGAAAGACCAACGTGCTAAGCCTCCTCCAAGATGAGGGTCACATGACAGAGGCTAGTGGTAAGGGTGGGCTGTTGTTATGACACCCAGTCTGAGACAGAGCTCAAAACTGCCAAGAAAGGTACCCCAAGACTGTCTCATAAGAGGCGACTGTTCTCTTAGAGAGGACACAGCTTATCACCCTCTGAAGATTTAGGAATAAGTGTAGAAATGTTTGAGACAGCCAACCCCATGTTTTTGTTAATTTGTATACATTCAGTATCTCAAGTATTTGTAATATTTAAGGAAAATTAGCCCATTAGAGTAATGTGATCTTCCTTTTGACACCAATTTCAAATATGTAATTAAGACATTGATTTAGTTTTCTAATTTTAAATTAAAAGACATTCTAAAATTATAATCAGTCCTGGAATACTTGAGAGAATTTAAAATTTCCATATTTTAAAGTTTAATTTGCTAGCGTTTTAGGAAGATTTTAGACAATTGACATAAGAGAAGTAAAATGTGTTAAATATGTAAACACGATTTAATAAAGTACCTGAATGAATTTCTAAGCTAATTTATAAATGAGATAATACATAAAGTTTTAAAAATCAAAATAGGTCTGAATAGTTATTTGTGTCAAAAGCAGCCTTTGAGACTAACAACAAAAAAGCCTATTTCTTTGTCCAGGACTGGGTGGACAGCTCCGGGGCCAACGCCCTACGCTCCTGGATGGTGGATGGGTTACGTAAGCCCCTCTGTGAGAAGGGGTGCAGATGTGGCCATTCTCTGGCTCAGGGATGCACTTAATCCTGTGCCCTAGAAGTTGAACAAGAGATCCGAGGGTATTACAAACAAACAAACAAAACAAAACAAAAACAAACAAACAAACAAAAAAACAAGAAAAGAGGACACAAGTTAGGGAAAACCCTAGAAAACATCAGAAGAACAAATGCGTAAGTCGCGCAGTGTGCACAAGAGGGATATTCGTCAGGCTGAAACCTGCCAGAAGGAAACTGTGATTTGAGTCACTCCACCAGTCAGGCCCCCTGGGGCCCACCACTCAGGCTTCTGGAACTTTATTTCAAATGGGGGGCAGGCTATGGCTTTGAGCCTGGGGATGATGTCCCCGTGGGTGCCCGTTTGGATAGAGGGATACTGTCTGCTTTCCAGAGCTCTGGAGGAAGGTTCAATAAGTTTTTAACACTTAACTCTCACTCTCCGCCTTGCGGTTTTAATTCCCTCCTGTGTTCTGAGCCTGATTCCCGGACCTTTCAAAGCAACCTAGCTGTAAGGGGTTGCCCTCATCCTTGTAATTAAGGGAGTATACTCTCTCCGAGAAGCCTGAGGGAGGTGCCAATGTGGCAGTGTTCCGCTTTTGCAAAGGGGAAGGCAGATTGGGAGTGAGCGCAAATCAGGGGCCCTGAATAAGAGGGGTAAGGGTGCCCCTGAAAGTGAGAAAACAAATACCACAATAGAAGCATCCCTGAACTCCAGCCCCTAGGTGGTCCTCTTGGCAAGGAGCTGAGCCTTACAGGGAATTCCCTCAGTTGGTCAGATTCCCACCAGTGCAGGGACGTCTCCAGGGACAAAGGACTGTGATGTCCAAAGACTCCATCCTTACACGTGTTCCTTCATGATGGAACACTTCTAAAATATTGAAGAGCAGTGCATGAAACAAGGCAGTTACACAGAGAAGAGGAGCCGGAGAGATGGCTCAGAGGTTAAGGACACTTGTTACTTTTGTAGAGGACCCAGGTTTGGTCGCCAGCATCTACATCTGATTGTTTCAGAACCATCTGTAAATCCAGTTCCAAGAGACCCAGTGCCCTCTTTTCACCCCCATGGGCACCAGGTAGGTATGTGGGCACACATGCAGGCAAAACACTCATACATTTCATTCATTCATCAATCAATCAATCAATCGAAAGAGCCGGGTGGTGGTGGCAGCGGCGGCGGTGGCGGCGGTGGCGGCGGCGGCGGCGGCGGCGGCGGCGGCGCACGCCTTTAATCCCAGCACTCCGGAGGCAGGGGCAGGTGGATCTCTGAGTTCAAGGCCAGCCTGGTCTCCAAAAGTGAGTTCCAGGAAAGGCGCAAAGCTACACAGAGAAACCCTGTCTCGAAAAAAAAAAAAAAAAAAAAAAAATCAATCAAAAGAAGAGTGGTGGAGATGAGGGAAAGCATTGCTCCTATTTTGTGGCTGTGGATTCCAAGGTCTCAGAGAGATAAAAATGTACCTAATTAAGAGAGGTAGAGGGTGGGGGCGGGGGATGAGAGAATGAGCAGAAGGTGGTGGTAGCGCCCAATTCTGGACTCAGGTCCGCTGCTGGATGCTTTCTTCATTTTTGTCACCCTTCTTACTCCCTGCGCCCCCCCCAACCCCCCGTTGGTTTGTTTTTTGAGACAGGGTTTCTCCTTGTAGCCCTGGCTGTCCTGGAACTCACTCTGTAGCCCAGGCTGGCCTTGAACTCACAGAGATCTGTCTGCCTCTGCCTCCCAAGGGTTGATATTAAAGGCGGTTGCCGCCGCCACCCAGCTTTGTTTAAAAGATCTCTGTTCCTGGGCCTGGTCGTGCATGCTTTTAATCCTAGCCCTCTGGAGGCAGAGGCAGGTGGATCTCTGCCTGGTCTACAGAGCGAGTACCAGGACAGTCAGGACTGCAAAGAGAGACCCTGTCTCAAAAAACAGACAAATGGAAACCTGTTAATCTGTTTTGCTTTTGTTTTTCATAGGAATATGTATTATATTCTTGTTAAACATTCTCCAAAAATATAATAAAATGTTCATTTTCAGTATTGTAGTAAAGCTTCCAGAATAAGTTAGGCTTAGATAAGCAAAAGGCTTACTTTGGCTTACAGCTAGGAAGAACCCAGGTCAGCTTCACCCAGTTCTGGTGACGACCTCTTCCTGGCTGATGTTGTAATAATGTGAGTGTGTGAGGGAGAAAAAGAACACATCTTGCTACAGGAAACTGGGGAGCGATACAGGAGTCAGGCTTGCATTTATGACAGCTTGCTTTCCAAAGTACTGCCTTCTAGGGACAGGGTCCCCTTAGCCCAAGGACTTCCTTCTCACTAAGTCTTTCCTCAGCTTCAGGAGCAGGAAGACTCTGGGTTAGACCACCGTGAAGGCTTAAATCTGCAAATCTTCTAAAATCATCCATGCTATTATTTCTTGAATTTGCAGGTTTGGATGGTATAACTCTCATTCTCTTCTCCCTCTCTCCCTTCTTCCCTTTCTTCCTCCCTCCCTCCCTCTCTCCCTCCAGATGGATCACAGCACTGTTTCATAGTGTGGATGAAACGCACGTTAACCTTTGGTGGATATGTAACTATATTTCAAAGTGAGTTGCACGAGATAGGAGACCTTTCTTCCTTTGAAGTGAAACTCTACCCCTTGCCGCGGTTTTCTGTTATTATCACAGAAACCCACGGCTGGCATTCTTCGGCTCATTTTGCCTCCTGATTCCAGAACATGGCACCAGCAAACTGACTGGCTCCTGGTGAATGCCTTGCCTCCAGGCCTGGTAGAAAAAGCAGAAGGGCCAGGGAGGGCAAAGAGAGGAAAAGTACGAAAGAGACAACCCATTTTATAACAGCAACCCACTCCCTCGGGAACCAACCCAGCCCCTCACGAAAGACACCTGTGACCGTAAAGGCTGGGAAGGTTCTGAAAGGACCGCTGTATCTGCAGTATAGGGATTAGCTCCACACCAGTGTCGGTAGGAACCAAGCGCACGCAAGCCCTGGCATCCTTGGCATGACTGACTGGCTTGGTTTCGTTTTGCCCAGGTAGTCATAGCATCTGCTCCCTCCACAGCCCTGTGACTCACGTCCTTACGTAAGCCCTGCGACTCACGTCCTTACGTAAGCCCTGCTGGCCCATAGGCAAACGGTCCTTCACACTTTTTTGAGACAGGCCCTTGTCCTGCTGTCTGGTGAGACCCCGTGGCTCCTGTGGCTGCCAGATGCTTTTCCGGCATCGGCCCGGCTCTCCTTCTTCCTTCCTTCTGTGCTTTCTGCAGATGGTTGCGCCCATGCCTTGCAGTGCATCGCTGAGTTTCTAGGTCAGTGTAAACCATCCATACCAACCTCACTGTGCGGAGGGGTCGACAACTCCATTTTGCTCTGCTGTCTCCAGCATCATGGTCAGAGTTCTTACCTCCCACGCCCGCCCCCGACGCCACAGCTTTTTGTTAATAAAACTGTAATCTGAAAATCCCAGCTATGGCTGTCATGGGAAACGACAGCAAAAAATTGGTTCCACTGAAAGAAAAGGAGAATTTAAAGGGAGTCTCCAGCCTACCCAAAGGGGACGCCTGAAGACTCTGGCAGGTGAGGCGCGTCATGTCAGCCTGGCTTCTCCGGCTCTTTGCTCAGGCCTCTCTGTCTGATACGTTGCCTGGAGGTTGTCAGATGTGAGTTCAGTTTCACTTGCTAGGACAGAGACTGAGCAATGACAGGTGCTGGGACTTTGTGGTGGCTTTTGAGATGGGTGCAGTGACTAATCTCAGGACATGCTTCTGTTTCTCTGCTGATCGTGCCCCAGCTTCCTGCCCATCATGTGTGAGTGTTCTCATTTCCTACCAAGAGGCTGATGTCTAGCTTTCTGAACCAACAGTGATACCCGAGATAGTGTGGGGTAAGATGGGGACTCCCCTCTCGACGGTGACCCCATGAGCAGCAGTCCTTTCTCAGTATTGGGACAGCTCCCCTCTGAGGCGTGGGGCGGTTTCCTTCTCACCATACCACCGCCGAATCGCTGCTTTTTAACATTGCCAGCCAGCCGGGCGCACTGTAAGAAGCAAGCTTGCCCTCTTAGCTCGCGCCTGTATGCACGCTTCCTGTCTGGAAAGCACACATCGCTCTACATTTAGTAACAGCTATTCAATCGTTTTGATGGATGGGAGCTTCACTAGAGAGGATGCTTAGAGCTGCTGACCCACAGTGCTTCAGACAGAGCCCAGGTCCTCCAAAGATGCATGTTGAAATGAATTATATGTTCAGATGCACCAGTGCCGGATAAGAAGGCACCTTAGCGATCACCTCCTGTGGGCCCTCCTTTTAACAGAGGATCCCAAGGCCCAAAAAAACTGCTTTGTCGTGGCTGCCCAGCCAGGTCAGGCTTGCCTCAGCACTCCTCACAGCTGCCTTTGGTGGCTGCCAGTTGGACCCTGGTTCCCTGTTTTGTCTTCACCCGATCTTCAATCTCTCTCTGCACCTCATGGGATAGCTCTCAGGTTGGCAAAAATCCTTCCATGGGGACTCAGCCTTCCATCACTTCCTGTTCTGTCGATGGCAGTGGGTTCTCAACCCGTGGGTTGATGACCCTTTTGAGGGAGCTGGATGACCTTTTCACAGGGGTCGCACATCAGATATCCTGCGTGTCAGGTATTTACATCATGATTCCCAACAGCAGCGAAATTACAGTTTTGAAGGAGCAATGAAATAATTGTATGGTTGGGGGTCACCACAACACGAGGAGCTGTATTGAAGGGTTGTAGCATTAGGAGAAGGTTGAGAACCACCGGTCTATGGTCCCAGCTTCCCTCTGGACTGCAGGCAGACTCTAAAGGACAGGCTTCTGCTGAGACTCCATGACCTCCCAGAAGAGCCACGTTCATAGTCATTCTCCATGAACGTCACAGTAAGAGACACACTAATGGAATTCTGAAGATGACATCAGCCAGTGGTTTGAGCCTCCCAGTTAGGTTGTCATTGGAAATTGCCCCACTGGATCCCTTCATTTCTAAGGAAGCATTTTGTCTTTTAATTATACTCTGCATCTTAGTCGTTCAATTTCGTAACCTATTTGTGCCCTGTTCTCACGGACAGACTAGGACTACCTATCGGTTTGCCTACCTTCTTCTGCCAGACCACTCTCATCTACTCAGAACAAACCCTTTGAGGTACAACCAAAACAATGTGAACATCCAAAGCACAGGGCCCCTATGCCCACCGTCTTTCATTCTTCCCCACCGCTCCGTGCAGGAGCACTGAAGTGTCATCCTGTTACTGCCGACGAGGTACCGTGTTCTCTAATGGTCTGTGGATCAGAACCCTTCCTCTGCCACCACAGATGCATCGATATTGTTTTCTGGCTTTCCCCATGGTAACAGCTCAGCCCAAATCACCATCTTGAGCTGTTTGCTGCCTCCTTGGTGTCTCATGTGTCCTGAAGAAATCTGCTGGGAAACCACCCCGTCACGGCACCTGTCCATCACAGGGTTGGAAGGTGAAACAGGTACTCCGGCAGTCTCAGCTCCGCCTCTCCAGTGTGCCGCCTGGTGCATCACGGTGAGGGAATGGACAATGGCTGGGTGAACGGCCAATTCTGCTTATGCTTGCCGAACTCCCTTCTTTTTTAGGGATTTCCAAAGCAAAATAAAAAACCACAGTGGAGACTGGAATGCTCTCTTCAGTGCGCTTTGCACCCCCAAGGGGAGAAACAGTTACGAGCCCACATCCAGATGGGTTGAGAAGTGTGTTGGTGGGACAATGGACTTTATTCTTTTTACTCCTTGGAGTTCCAAGTCACTGGATATTGCAAAAACCCACCTTAGCATTGCAGACTATTACGTGACCATTTTTCCTTGTCATTACATTAGCCCTAACTTTTAGACAAAATAAATTTATTCCCCAGCATAGGAGCAGTAAGCTTTGCTCTAAGGGAAAGCCCAAACCTTCAAATATCCATCAAAACCTCGGATCTCAGGTCTGTGGCATTCTTGTCTGATACACAAAGTTGTTTCAGAACAGAAGGACTTAGGAATAAGAAAGGTTGGATGGTTGATGCACATTACTACAGCCTTGGTGAATCTCAGTAATGATGCTGAGTTAGTTAAAGATGTCAGGTTCCCCTCCTCAATGGTGTATATACTGTACACTGCTGCTTATTAAAAAACAATTCTGGAAAATGCAAACTATGTTAGTTATTTTATATCAACTTGACACAAGTTAGCGTTAACTAAAAGAATCTCCATTGAGAAAATGCCTCCACCAGATTGCTGGTAGGCAAATGTGTGGGGCCATTTCATTAATGATTGATGTGGGCGGGCCCAGCTCACTGGGATGGTGCCACCTCTGGGTAGGTAGGTAGCTGTGAATTATATAAGATAGCAAACTGAGCAAGTCATGGTGAGCAAGTCAGTAAGAACATTCTTCCATGGTTTCTGTTTCAGTTCCTGCCTCGAGTTCCCTTCATGATGGCGTGGGACCTCTGAGTTGTAAGATGAAGAAGACCCTTTCCTCCTCAAGTTGCTGTCGGTCATCTTGGGGTTTTACCACAGCAAACGCCAAGAGATAGAGTAATCTGTAGGGATAGAAGTTAGCTATTGTCTGACTGGGTGGAAGACGAATATGTCCCAGGAAAGTTCCGGTGCTGAGGGAGGGATATACTTGCTGTTGTGATGTAGAAATGAATGCATAGGTGTATCAAGGTATACCAAGCTGTAATTGTCCCTTGATATTCTTGGGGAATCCAAATCCTCAAGTCTGTGCCTAATCAAGCCCCCTGTTTAAACGAACGATTCTCTGCATATAAGCCATGCACTACCCCTGGGAGACTTAAATGACCTCCAGATACTTACTACACCTAAAGCACTGCCAATGTGGAAGCAGTTGATAGGCTGTGCTGCATCATTGGGGAACGATGACAAGACAAAGTCTGTACGTGTTCAGTACAGATGATGTTGTTTCCAAATCTCTTCAACCTGTGGCTGAATGAACCCGTGGGCACAAAGGACTACCAGCACAGGGTTCATACGCCGCTTGCTGTGTGCCAGACACAAGGTATGGTATGTATTGACAAAGCTGCCCTAAAAACCCCCTCAGGAAATGGAGCCTGCCTGAGTCAGTTCAGAGTTCTATATATAACAAACTCCTGGGGACTGGGTGACTTAAACAACAGATTCCTGATGGAGTGCCAGCAGACACACTGGCTACTGAGGACATTCTTGGTGTCCTGGCTGCACCCTCACAAGACAGGGAGGACAGAGATCATCTCTCTGTTTTTGTTTTGACACATTGTAGCGTTGCAGCCCTGACAATCCTGGAACTCACTCACACACCTCAGTCTTGCCTTGAATGTATGACAACCTTACTGCTTCAACGATCCACGGGTTGGAATTACAGGGTGATAATTGCTTCTCCTTGTGCTCTTCCTTCTCCTCACCAGGCTCCTACTCAGGCAAGGGCCATAGTAGCTGTCCATTTTTAAAGCCCAGAGGGAAGGGACACCCTGCACAGGTGAATGCTAACCACACGGGATCAGAGAGGAGCCGAACACAGCATGGCAAGACGGCCCTGGCTTCCAGCTTAGAGAAAGAGACCCAGGCATCTGAGAGGCAGCAGAAAGTCTTTACGCCTATCCCAGTGTGCTCTGGATTTGTAGTAAATCATGCCTCGAAGTAAGGTGTGGATTCCTAGGAGGACAAAGAGCACCATATTGCCCTGTTTGCCTTTGGAGTAGCCCCCAATTAGTCTAGCGTTCTAGAGAGGTAGCATAAGAGATGCTGTCCTCTCTAGTTGAATTTCCCACGTGACTCACTCTGCCCAGACACTCCTGGTGTCAGGGTGCTGGGCATACTTGGCAGCGGAGAGGACAGAATTGGGGTGGGTGGGTTCAGATGCACAAGACAATGATCTTTGTGTCTTTGCTTCGGGGATGACAGGGAGCGCCCTGCTTCTTGCTTTCCCGTGAAATGGGAGGGTCCTTTCTTTCCTGTTACCTCACCTGGGAGAGAGCTTGGCTGTGACTTGGGTGGTCCATGCTGTGGCAGACTGCACTGCACGGGTGGCATTTTTTTTCCTAGTCTGAGGAATTTGGGTTTCAGATGGGGCTGAGGTTAGACCTCAGAGCGGTGTTGGTTGGCGCCTTACAGGAGGAAAGGCCTGTGGGTGCTGGTGGGCTGGCAGAAAACTGAAGCAGGCCATTGTACGGTGCCCAGCCTGAGGTAGTAACAGTGCAGTCAGAATGCCTTGGGACCAGTGAGCTGGCCTTGGGGGTGAAGGTGCTCGCTGCCAAGCTCCAGGTTCAATGCCTGGAATTTACATAGTGGTGGGAGGGAAGCAATTGGGCAAAGTAAGAGGGCAGGTAATTGTCCTCTTACCTCTGCTGGTATGCGTTAGTGTGCCCGTGTGCCGTGTGTGTGTGTGTGTGTGTGTGTGTGTGTGTGTGTGTGTGTGTGTGTGTGTGTGTGCACATGCCATCCCACCCTCCAAACACACACAATATTGATTTTTTTTTTTAAAAAAACAAAACCCTTAATTTGGGGGCACTCAATTGCAAGCAGTTATAAGAGACTGATAAAGGGGGGCAAGAGTCACCGATGATCATTCCCAGTGAGTGTCTTAGAAACGTAGGGAACTGTGCTGGCGCTTTCCAGGCATGCAGTGACTAACATACCCTGACCTGGGAGATCAGGCCGTTGCTAAAGACCTTTAGACCTCTCAGTTTACCAGCCCAGACATACTCAGGAACTAAAGTTCAACCCATTGTCGCTGCGCCCCTCCATGGATAATCAGATAAGCAAACAAGTGTGTTCCTTGTGAGACAGTAGTCCTCACCTACAAGATGAGAGAGACAGCCTTGTGCTAGGCTTTTGTGGGCATTGAATGGTAACGTCCCTAGCTGAATGAGCAGTCAGTAATGTTGGATCCCCTCACTGACCATTTATTTCCACGGCTGCAAGGAACTGCCCCCTTCCAAGCATGCCTTCCCCAAGTGCACACAGCTCCTGGGTTTGCATGTCTGCTATTCTCCCTGCAGCAAGGCAGAGCTGTGAATAAACCGCAAATCAGTATCTGTCTTTCCTGTTCGCGCACTGGCTCCCCGAACTGAGATAAGCTTCTCTGCCTTCCCCCAAGGGTGGCTTTGAACTTACGGTCCTCCTTTGCTGGGACCCGAGGCGTGAGGATACTGGCCTCTTTTTTCAGCCAGAAACCCCAATGTAGCAGTAGCTTGGTGCATAGCTTACACCAAGTACGGCTTTTGCTAAAAAAAGAGCAGCTCTTCAGGGGTAAGCGGGGACAGTTTTGATCAGTTCGCCTCCCCTAGAATCTCCTAATTTAAAAACACTTTCTCGTCTTGACTATACGCCAAACAGAAAGCTGTAAAATCCTGGTGCTGCCCCCTGAGTGCCGGTCACTCCACCGAAGCAGGCCCGGGAACCCAAGGGTGTTTTAAATGGTGATTCATAAGGACATAGTCATGAATGGGGAGGAAGTGGGAGTATGGATCCTGGAGGTAAGCAGCCTGGACTTGCTTCCTTACTCCACCACCTCCCTGTCTACGTGACTTGGACCGAGTGCTTTATTCTTGCCGTACCTTGGCTTCCTCACGTGCTCACCAAGAAGTTAATGTATACATCCTATAGGGTCGTTGTGACGAGCGAAGCAGGTCGGGTCTGTAAGTGGCGTGGTGTGCCTAGCAGACACAAGCTGGCCATAATGAACGCCATCATGTCCTGCGGAAATCGGGGGGGGGGGGGGGGGGAGGGAAGATCTGGGGCCTCGAGGGAGGCCGTGACCCTAAAGAAGAGGGCACGGAGACAGCTAGCAGCAGCCAGGCCTGTGACAGTGGGAGGCAGAGAAATGAACACTTCAAGGGAGGAATCTGACCAGCTGCCAACTCCTAATGGCACAGGAGAGGTTGGCTCGTTGACAGGAATCTGCCACCCCGAAGCCCCTTTAGAATTTGACAGTCTCCATGATACTCTGTGGAATTCCTAGATCCAGTCTCTCTGCCAGCTGGCCCGAGATTTGTTCCAATGAGGATGACAAGTTCGTACAGGGCTGAATCAGTCACAGACCCTTTGTTCTGTCTCCTGGACTCCTGGGTGCCAGTGGACAGACAGGTCCGGCCTGGCAGGCAGCTGACATCTGAAGGATTCAGGTTGTTATCAGATGGACACTCACTAAACAGTGTCCCTCCCGGCCCCTGCGGTGCATGCCACAGCGCACGTAGGCCTGCATACTTCCTATCTCTGCCCAGGCAATTACATGCCAACCACCCTGCCCCATTCCAAGGCAGCTGGAGCCAGCTGGGGCACAGTGCTTGGGGCAGGCGCCAAGCAGTATCTCTCTCTCTCTCTCTCTCCATCATTTTTGATTCCACAATAATTTTCTTTTAAGCATAGGCTGGAACAGCAGTGGTCGATGTGGGGATGCAGATCTACAAGAACAGGAAGCTAGGCTTTGTCTGCTCTGAAAGGAGCCAATGGGCACAGCCTCTGCCCTCCAGGACAGAAGAGCAGGAAGCAGCCCCCTCCCTTAGGCCACAGTCTGTCCTGAGAACTGTGCTCAGATCTGGATTTAAATACTGCTGTGAGATTCAGAGTCTGCATGGGTAAGGTGTGTGTGTGGGGACAGGTCCTTGGCCAGGGTTTAGGTTTGCACCCCATCTGTGCTAGGTAGTTTTATGTTAACTGGACACAAGCTGAAGTCATCTGGGTGGAGAGAGCCTCACTGAGAAAGCCCCTCCATAAGATCAGGCTGTAGGCAAGCCTGTAGGGCATTTTCTTAAGTAGTGATTGATGGGGTAGGGCCCAAGCCCATGTGGGAGGTATCATCCCTGGGCTGGTGGTCCTCCGTTCTTTAAGAAAGCAGGCTGAGGAAGCCAGGGAGAGCAAGCCAGTAAGCAGCACCCCTCCACGACTTCTGCATCAGCTCCTGCCTCCAGGTTCCTGTCTTGCTTGAATTCCTGTCCTGACTTCCTTTGATGATGAACTGTGATGTGGAAGTGTAAGCTGAATAAACCGTTTCCTTCCGAAGTTGCTTTGGTGATGGTGTTTCATCATAGCACTAGTCACCCGAAGATACCACCGGACTGGTCCTCGGAGCTGGTCTTCAGCATCAGAAACAATGACCTGCCATTCTGTCAGCTTGGGACAACTCCCCATAGTGTGTGGAATCTCCGGCACGTGTTCTCTTACATACATGTAGAGTTGGGACACTAATGGTCGGGATCGCTTACTGATGGCTTGCTCTGCCCCAGGCAGTGGTAAGCATGCTCTGAGTAGTCATTTCCTGCTGTCACCCCACCCATGCTCAATGCTGCACAGGTGAGGACCCTGAGCACTGTGCTGTAGTATTAGAGAACACTTGGCCCCCCAGACAGAAAGGTGTAAGTCCAGCAACCAAACGAGGTGGTGCGACTCAGAGCAAACGCCCAATGCCCTACTGAGCTCACTCATTGGTTGGGAGCAGCCCGCAGGGGCGTGGCTTGGCCCTGCGCAGCCGCTGAGACCCTGCATTGGCTCCACTGTGGGTGCGAGTCCGTTTGACCCGTAGGAGTTCCAGCGGTGACTTGTGGCTTTGCAAAGGAGAAAAGTTACCAAAGCTGTATCTTGCATAAAAGGGCAGGGAACGGTCACGTGGAGGCTGCCCAAGTGTTTGTTGAGCCGCAAACAGAATTTGAAGTTTTAAAAGTGATCATCGGATGCTGAGGTTTCTCCCCGCTCTCCGCTTTCACCGTCTCTTCAACGGGGCGGATTGCATCGCTCAGTTTTCGAAGAAACTTTTGGCTTAGGAAGCCGCGCTAGCCTTGTAATTATGCTCGTCAACAGTCCCCTGGGGCTTTTTCTTTAAGCTTATTTCCAGTGAAAGAATCGGCGCTTTCAACGTGTGGTCAGCACAGAGGGAAGATTTAGTATCGAGTTACCATACTTCTGGGTGGCGGGGACTTCGGAGTGTGAGCGTAGGGAGCCCTGAGCGCTGGCTGGCGCTTTGCGGCTCACCCCAGGCACTGTTCCGTGTGGCCTGTCAGGGCTCGGTCACTTGCACAGTGCTTACTCACGCTACCCTGGCACAGTGCTCGACGCCGGAGGGAGCTGGATGGGGCGTGTGATGGGCCTCCCTTCTTTTCCCGAAGGACAGAATCTCTTGAGTTTCGGCCCCCCCCCTCGGTGCACCCCCCTCCCCCGTTACATACTATAGCTTGCTTCCTACCTGCTTATCCACTTTGGTGCTGACGTTGGACTTAACCTCTTAGTGGCACCTGTTAAGGATTTGAGTTTCTAGGACCTGAGTTTCACCCAGCTATTTTCTGAGCAACTGGCAGAGGCAGATCCTGTGCCTGAGTTTTAGGGATATAGGATGAAGGGTGGGCCTGATTAAGGCATCACACGTATGCATGAAATGTACACTGCTCTGAAGAATGAAGTCTGTGGAAATGCATGCATGGCTGTCGGGTGGAGAGATAGCTAGGTCAGACTGCTGGCTCTGCAAGCATGAGGATCTGAGTTCGAATCCCCTAGCACCCACGTTTAAAAGCAGGGTGGGGGTGGACATGGCTACATATGTTTATAAACTCAGCACTGGGAGTGGAGACATGCAGATCCCAAAAGCTTTCTGGTCAGCCAGCCTGGTCAAAACAGTGAGCTTGTGGTTGGTCCAGTAGAGACCCTGTCTCAAGTCAGTAAGGCTGGCAGTCATAGAGGAAGACACCCAACCTCCTGTTCTGGCTTTGGCATCACATAAACACACACACACACACACATACACACACACACACACACACACACACACACACACACACACACACACGTCTCAAGTACAGCAGGAGGAGGAAGCCAGATGAAGGACAGAAGTGCCAGAGCCCTTCATCACTTAGGTGAGAGGGAGACTTGTGTCTTTAGGAGTGAACACAGAGGCAGACAGACAGCAGAGGGCTCTGGAGGTGACCCAAGGTTTCAAGTCTCCTTGTGAGGGGTACCATTGAGAAGAGGAGCTCACGGGAAAGGGCCGCTTGGCTGGGAAAGGGGACTTCCCAGGCAGGTGACATTGCACTGAGAGATGACAGGATGTGCATCTTCACATGGCCAACCGGCACCAGGGACTCAAGAATGTGGTCAGGGCAGGGCTGAGGAGATGGCTCATTTGGTCAAGTGATTACTGCATTCAGATCTCCAGTACCTACGGGTGTGGTGGTACACGCCAATAATCCCAGCACTGGTGGGTAGAGACAGGAGCATCGTGGACACACACGGGCTGGCCAGTGTAGCTAATCAATGAGTTTCAGGTTCAGTGAGAGGGCCTGGGTGGAAAAGCAAGGTGGACAGAAATAAAAGAAGACATCCAGTATTGATCTCTGCCCCCCATACAGGCACACGACACGCATGCACACGCACACGCACACGCACACGCGCACACACACACACACACACCATACTATATACATGAATATGGTCAGGGCTGAAGATGATTTAGCAGTTGTCAGCCCAAGGGTACCAGCTCAATTTAGCTTCTTTGGTCGTCTATCGCTAGGCTTTTCTGGTTTTATGGGTGGGTGGGCATTTCTGGTATCTAGGTGGAGTCCTGATTCCCCTGATACACTCTGGATAAGTGACAGTTGTTTAGCTTGAACTACTTAGGAGGCCCCCAGGCAGTGGGACTGGGACCTGTCCTTGGTGCATGAGCCGGCTTTTTGGAATCTAGGGTCTATGCTGAGACACTTTGCTCAGCTTTGGTACAGGGAGGAGGGGATTGGATCTGCCTCAACTGAATCTACCAAGCTGGGCTGACTCCCCAGGGGAGACCTTGCCTTGGAGGAGGTGGGAATGGGGGGTGGATTGGGGGGGGGGATGAGGGGTAGGAGGAGGGAGGACAGGGGAATCCGTGGCTGATATGTAAAATGACTAGAAAATCTCTTATATAAAATAAAAAAAAAAAAGATTCCAAGAAAGGGATTCTTCTTCTTCTTCTTCTTCTTCTTCTTCTTCTTCTTCTTCTTCTTCTTCTTCTTCTTCTTCTTCTTCTTCTTCTTCTTCCTCTTCCTCCTCCTCCTCTTTCTCCTCCTCCTCCTCCTCCTCTTCCTCCTCTTCCTCCCTCCCTCCTCCTTTCCCTCCCCAGTTGTCCAGCTTCTAATTCTGCAAACAACAGCTGGAGAGAGGCAGTGTGGGTCACCCTAGCAACTGCGGAGTGGGAATAAAGAAGGCATCCAGGCTGGGTGGGTAGGTGGGGGTGTCTCAAGCACATAGAGTAGGTTAAAAACTATCTGCCAACTTGTTAAAGGCATGGCAAATTTAAACATTCTTTTACAATAATTTGAACTGTGTCCCAAAGATTATTTCATTTTACAGTTCATTCCCAGTCCTGGTGATCAGAAAATCAGAACTCCGGATTTCGGGAACCTGATGGCGGGGGTCACATGAACACGGAGTCTCAGTCACACTCGGAGTGGAGTGTCCACAAAGTGAAAAGATGAAAAGTTGAGAAAAGGCTGCTATTCATGTTGCCCACTGAGGACAGACCTCTTCCTAGAGAGTGACTAGGGAATTGTGTGCAGGTTTTTATTCCTGGCCAAGCTTAAGTCTCAAGCTGGGTCATCTGTTTCTAATCATAACTTGCTTCTTGCCTCACTCTCTCACTAACCAAATGTTTGTCTGTGGGGGCCATTCCCTAGGCATGAGAGAGGCAGGAAAATGTCCCTGAAAGAGCTGAGAACCCCCTGCAGTCTATGGTTGCTGGTTCCTTGGGCTGGGAACTGGCAAGACCAAATAGCTCTGCACCGAATCCAGCTTCTTCTAATGGGGGCTGTCCCTCCTAGGTTCTGGTCTTCTGTCCCTGTCGGTCCCCAAACAAGTGATTTGCCGTCATTACTTCCCCAGCCCTGGGCATTTGGCATAGTCTAGAGACTTGGTTGTTATCACTGGGTGGAGGGACAGTGCTAATTATACTAGGTAGATAGAAACCAGAGATGCCAAACATCCTTTGGTGCATGTAATACAAAGTCAGATGTGTCCTGTAGTAAACCAGCTTTAACTTGTACCCTCACCAATGTCTGGTTATTCCAAAGGAAAGTAAGCAAACTCTCCAGTAGGTAGATGCTGGCGTAGCAGTTGTGTGTGTTGTGAATGAACAAATGTGAGTGAGAGTGTGAGTACATGTGTGAGTGTATAACTGAATGAATAAGGGTGTGTAGCTGGGTGTACAAATGAGTGAATAAGTGTATGTGTGAGTATATATAAGCATGTGTTTGGCAGTGAGCATATAAGTGAGTGAATAAGTATATGTGTGAGTATAAGAGAATATATGAGTGTGTGTGAGTGTGGAAGTATAAAGGGGTGAATACGTGTGAGTGTGATTGTAACCTCTGACAGTTTTGCTGACACACCTGCCGTATTTAAACCAAGCTTCTGAGGTGACATCATTCACACAGGGTAATGCTGGGAACTTTCACTAGACCTAAACCAGGACCAGATATTCATACAAGGCCCATCAAGCCACAGATCTCTGGAAAAAGCAAGGCCAGAACATATGATTATGGCTATTGGTGTCATGTGAGCCATATTAGAACCCAAGACTCAAGGAAAGATTAGTAACGAGGATCCTGTCTTCATTTACATTTTTTTAATTTTAAAAAATTCTTTGAGCGTTCCATATACCATTCCACTTACAATTTCCAAAATTTGTTCATTATGGACATTTTGCTGTAATTTAAAATATTAAATATTATTTCCTTATTATTTCTCCTCTTCTTCCTTGTTTTCTTCCCCTTCCTCTCTCCTTCCCCTCTCCCCCATCCTCCCTTCCTTATTTTTTTTTTTTTCTATTCCTAGTGCAAGGATCAGGTTACCACACCTAAGGCTGGCTCTCTTTCAGCTGATGTTTTCCCCCACAGGAAGGCAAGAATGCATCAAATCCAGTGTCAGGGTTGGGGAGACGGCTAAGCATTCAGAGCTCTGGCTGCTCCATCGTGAGGATCAAGGTTTGGAGCCCAGCGACCACATCAGAAACTCAAGCACACCTGTAACTCAGCTCCAAGGGATCCCATGTGCCTTCTGGCCTCTGTGAGTGCACGAGTGTGCGTGTGCACACATAGACACAAGTAAAATAAATATTTTTAAAAACTCCAGTGAGGTCATTTTAATGTTTTTCTGAGGACAGTTATTTATCTGTAAAAAATTCAAATTTGTCATTAACTAGCTGTGTGTTCAGTCTGGAAGCCCCAGTCCTTAGTCACCGTGAAGGCCCTGCCTCTTGAAATCTCTTCAGACTTTTCTAGCTCAAATGACAGGGCCAATCTAGATGTCTTTCTACAGCAAAGCCCAGATGACAGCTGCTTCTCTCCTCAGGACCTGGAGGGCAGCTCTGGGAGGCATGCTCTGGCTGTGGCCCACGCCCATGGGGCCTCCGGCTCACGACAGATGGCGTGGCACATGCTCTTGCACAGGTGTCCTCCATTAGATCTGCCCATTTGGCTTCCCCTGGCATGCTATTTACCTGATTGTTTACCAAAGCCTGCCCTCTGGGGCCCGTGCTCATTTCATTCATCACTGCATCTCCAATATGAGGACTGGCTGGCACACAGTAGGTCCTCAAAGACCGTTAGGAGTATGGATAAGCCAAAAACTGATAGGTACTCAACAGCTGTTACGAGGATGGATAGATAGAAGACAAATAGTGACCCAGAGCGTATGGCCACAAGTAAAGAAACACATAGAAGTTCAAAGGCAAGGCTGAGTGGAGTCTCAAATTCCCAGGCCCCTTTCCTGGAAAAGCTGACAGCAGGCATTCCAATGCTATGCCCACGGCTGAATGGGAGAATCATACCTTTCCTGGAAAGACAACTGACACACACAAGACTGAATCTTATATCCCACAGCTGACAGAGTCAGATTCTGCTTTCCAGAATGTTCTGTTCACTGTGGAGTACAACGAGCTGTATGTAATGGCTTCTTGAGATGCCAAGCTGCTAGATGCAGGGTGAGATACAGTCCTGAGCTCCAAGGGGTCAAGTGACCCCCACCATCTTCCTTTGAATGAAAGCCAGTTCCTTCCCTCAGAGACAGCCTTGAAAGTCTTGGGGAGGCTCCTGGGGCCAGGAGTGGCCTCTGGAGCTGAGGAAGACCACCACAGCATCATTGAGGGAACAGCGGCTTCTGGGCTCTTCTCTGTCTCATCTTCATACTGCAGGTGGGAGGAAAGTGGGATGGAGCTGGCACAAGCTGAGGCCTCTTAGGTCAGTTGTCCTCATGAGAGCACAGTTCACACTTGTTGGCCAAGCATGTTTCATTCATTTTGAAAATCAACTTTTAAGAATCAATTTGGCCAATTCTGAAATACATAGTTTTTTTTTTTTTAACATATTTTCCTCATTTATTTCCTTCACTGAAGCAGATTATGGAGATTAATTTTTGGAAGACTTTTTTTTGTTGTTGTTGTTGTTGTTTGTTTTTTTCGAGACAGGGTTTCTCTGCGTAGCTTTGCGCCTTTCCTGGAACTCGCTTTGGAGACCAGGCTGGCCTCGAACTCACAGAGATCCGCCTGCCTCTGCCTCCCGAGTGCTGGGATTAAAGGCATGCGCCACCACCGCCTGGCTGACCTTTTTTTTCCTTTAAGATTTATTTATTTATTTATTATGTACACAGCATGTATGACTGCAGGCCAGAAGAGGGCACCAGATCTCATTACAGATGGTTGTGAGCCACCATGTGGTTGCTGGGAATTGAACTCAGGACCTCTGGAAGAATAGCCAGTGCTCTTAACCTCTGAGCCATCTCTCCAGCCCCTGAAATACATAGTTCTTATAGATGAACTATAGCATTTGGAGACTCCAAAATGGACTAGAAGATAAAGAAAGGGTGGGTTGGCCAAAAGGCCGTAACCAGTCAGGGTGTTGGAGGCTTAACCAAGAGGCACAAGGAGCTGGTGATCTACCTCCGGAGAGGTGTTAGTAGTGTACAGATGGCATGGTCGCTGTCCCAGCTGGGAGCAGAGGGAAGGACAGGGAGACATCCTTTGCTTGCCACCTGTGGCTGTTGGGATAGGAATGCCCCCAACCCCGCCACAGGCTCATCTGTTTGAATGCTTGGCCATTAGGGAGTGGCGCTGCTTGAGAGGGATTAGGAGGTGTGGCCTTGTTGGAGGAAGTGTGTCACTGGGGGTGGGCTTTGAGGTTTCAAGGACCCAAGCCAGGCGCAGTGGCTCTCTTTTCCTGCTGCCTGTGGATCTGGATGTAGAACTCTCAATTTTTACGTCTGCTTGCCTGCCTTCAGCTTCTTGACATGAGAAGAATGGACTAAAGCTCTGAAACTGTCAGCCCGCCCCACCTAGACACTACCTTTTACAAGAGTTGCTGTGGTCCCCGTTTCTCTTCCCAGCAGTAGAACGCGGACTAAGACACCACCCCTCTCTGTATGTGTTTACACATGTGCATGTGTGTTATGTGTTGAAAGGAGGGTTGGCTTGGGCTTAGTGGAAATGCTGGGGTTTTTCAGGGGAGTAAAATCATATGATCATCGTGTTTCTACTTCTTGCTCCTAGGGGAAATTTTCGTAAGAAGAGATAATTAATTAGAAAGTCTTCTAACGAAGGGTGGTTGAAAGTGTTGGGCACAGTTCCTGGCTGTGATTATAGTGGTCCAAGACTGTAAATACACCCATCTCTTGTATCTCAAGCAGGAAGTATGTGCTTGGGCGGGAAAGTAGGGGAGAAGACGTGGAAGGGAAGAGATGTTGGAAAATGACTACAGTACAGTTAGCCCTCCATAGCCATGCGCAGATTCAACCAACTGCTAACCAAGCCTTTATCTAAAAATTCCATCTTGGGGCTACAGAGGTGGCTCGTCGGGAAGCAGCCCCGCTCTTCCAGAGGACCCGGGTCTGATTCTCAGCACCCACATGGCACCTACAAACTGGATATAATTCCAGTTTCAGGCAATCTGGCACCTCTTCTGGCCCTCTGCTAGAGATGCACACACCTGGTGCACACACATACACATAAAGAATAAATCTCAAAAAACAATTCTCTGCTGAACACATATAGACATTTTTCTTGTCGATAATGCTTTGTGTATAGTATTCATAGTCTCTCAGGTATTATAAGAAAGCTAGAGATAACTCCAAGAGTGTGGGAGGATGTGCATAGGCTGGATAAAGACATCTGTTGTTTTGAGACAAGGTGTCCCTATGTCGTCAAGGCTTGCTTTGAATTGCAGATTCTCCTGCCTCAGCTTCTTGAGTAATCTGGATTATTGTGTATACCACCCCATAGTTTAACTTAAGGAACTTGACTACTCATAGATTTCAGCATTCTTGGGTGCTCCAAAATATCCTTGTGGATATTGAGAGGCTGACTATATTTCATATTAACCTGGAGGAAAAACAGCACTAAGACCCCAGAGGCTGTGCGTAGGTCGGCCGTCAAGCAAAAGCCTTCTTCTGTTGCTGCATGCTGTTTGTTCCCCTGCGAGGGTTCCCCACTTCTGCCGATTTTGGGGTGGTCCATTTGTCCAAGCTTTGCCCCAGTTGTTAACATACTGTGTTAGTAACTTTTCGAATGCTGTGACCCAACACCGTGGCCAAGACAACTTATAGAAGAAAGCGTTTGTTCGAACCTGTGATTCCAGAAGGTTAGGGGGGCCCGCGGTGGTGGAGAGAAAGCAAGGTATCTGAAACCCCAAGCTGAGGGCTCACGTCCTGAGCTACAAACGGGAGGCAGAGAAGGAACTGGGCATGGAACCGGACTTTAAAGCCTCCAAGTGGCATGCGCCCCCAGCAAGGCTAAACCTCCTAAACTGACCCAAAACAGCGCCACCAGCTGAGAACCAATCCTTCAAACATCTGAGCCACCACACAGATGTGTCATTCTCTGTGTTTATGGAACGGTTGTCCTGAGGAAACCTTTCATCTTTCCTTCAGCAGAGTCTTATTTCAGGAGGAGGCGCTCCATCTCATAGCTGCTGGAGGTCCCCTCCCAGGCCGGCAGCAGTCTCCTGCCCCAGGCGCTGACACAGTCCAGTGTGCTGTGAACCTGACTCCACATCCAGCTGGGATCTGCTCCCCAGACACAAGGAGCAGGGCAAGTTATTCACAGGGCACCGAGTCGTAACTTCCTCATCTCAGAAACAGGATTGGATCAGCAGCACTTGACAGCCTGTGTGATGGCGAGGATTAAGGGGTGACATGGGTAACATTTGCAGGGGCTGTGGAATGTGGGAAGCACCAGGTAAGCGCCCCCTGCTGTGCCCCGCTGTCGCCTCCCAAGAAACTACAGGCTGACTGAAAGCAAATTGTTATGGTTATCCTTTCCACATTGTTCATAAGACTGCCAAAAAATTTGGCGTTGATTTAAAGCAAGATGTCCAAGCAGATAAAATGGTGTTTAATTCTCTACTTCTATTTATAGTTTCTCTTCATTATTTAGACATTCCAAAATTCTGACAGTTTACCAGGACCCAGGGTTTTAAAGGATATCAAACATCGCCCTTGTGAATGTGATCTAGAGTCCAGATGCCCACAGGGCTCCATTTACACTTTTCAAGGAGACCAGGAGCTTCAAATTTCACTGGAAATACAAAGGCATCGTCCATGTTGGTTTGTGCTTTGTAATCTTAACACAAGACCTCGACGGAGAAAATAGCTCCATCGCATAGGCTTGTAGCCAAGGCTGTGGGAACATTTTCTTGATTAATGATTGACATGAAGAGGGCCCAGGCCACTGTGAGTAGTGCCATCCCTGAGCAGATGGTCTTGGATTGTATGGGGAAGCAATCTGAGAAAGCCGGGATGAGCAATCCAGTAAGCAGTGTTCCTTCCTGGCTTCTGCTTCAGTTTCTGCCTCCAGGCTCCTGCTTTGAATTCCTGTCTTGGCTTCCCTCGGTGGACTGTGATTCAGGATATGTGGGCCAAATCCACCCTTTCCTCTCCAAGCTGCTTTTGGTCATGGTTTTATCACTGCAATGGAAACCAGGACAGCATCTATACACCTCTGAAGCTTTTACACTACACTTCAAGGACCAACAAGTTCAGTTCCAGAAATGTTTCATCTTCAGAGACAGACAGAACTGGCAGAGGGCATGAGAATCTTTGGGTTAAGTTAGACAATTAAGAGCTAAGACCACGTATCACTCTTTGAAAGACCATGGTATCACTCTTTGAAAGAAGGCTTCTGCTGAGCTGTATTGTGATACAGTATGATCAGTCTCCAGTGAAGCCTATTACAAGATTGCCTACAAAACTCACTGCTTTGTCTTCAGAAGTGGGGTGGCTGAGGCTGTCATCTTGATAACCTTTATGAACAACCCTGCAGGGATGTCCAAACTGACCTGTCTCTCAGATCTACATGCTGGACATAGTAGTCACTTCTGGAGCAATTGGTTTGCTTGCCTTTAGAATTTTTATTTGTAACTTGAAAAATTATTGATATTATTTTTAATCGACATATATATACATCTAATTTGTTTTCATTGGATAAATAGCATGAACTTTTTATCAAATTATTTATTCTTCTTTGCATTGGCTATGAGAAAACTCAAGGACAAATATACATTTTTATGTCCTTGACTAAAAGCCAATAGCTACCACAAGTTGCAGATTCAAATTAGAGTTGAAATTATAGCCATTTTGTCTAAACTTTCTTCCAGTGGGGGAAAAAAGGACGGGGTCTTTTGCACACCATCATGATATCTCTCTTGGATAGTCATGATGTGCACGTTAGCATCTTAAAGCTTCTAAAAGGCTGAGAGCTTAAAGTCAAAACAGCTACAACAAAAACCCTTAAACCAAGAAAAAATGGTTTTAATTATACTTATTTAGAGAGAGAGAGAGAGAGAGAGAGAGAGAGAGAGAGAGAGAGAGAGAGAGAGAGAGAGAAGTGCATGCACAACATGTGGAGGTCCAAGGTTAACTTCCTGGAGTCAGCTCTACCTCATTTATTTTGTGTGTGTGTGTGTGTGTGTGTGTGTTTGTGTGTGTGTGTGTGTGTGTGTGTGTGTGTATGTGTGTGTAGGAGTGCATACACATCAGGTGTGCATGTGGAGGCCTAATTAACTTCCTGGAGTCAGCTCTACCTACCAGGTCATGGCTCCCTAACTCTATTATCTAGATCTTGGGGAGCAAACCCAAATGAGGCTTGGTGGTAAGTGCCTTTCCCAGCCCTCCCAATCTTTTGAACTCTATCTCCCTGCACTTATAAAAGTGACATGATTACAGCGTCTTTAAAGTTAGTTTTCATTACATTTATTTATTTACGTGACGAGGCACAAGCCGCTGCTTACAATGGAAGTCAGAGGACAGCTTGGGAGGATCCGTTCTCTCCTTCCCTCATGTGGACGCCGGGGATCAAATTCAGCAGACTTGGTAGCAGCTGCTTTTAGCTACTGAGCCATCTTGCTGGCCCCAAGAATCTTTGCAATAATGAACTTGGGGGGTGGGGAACAAGACAGAGTAATGGGAGGGAGTATGAATATGATCAGAGTATATTATTCATCAAATTGAAATCCATTGATATATATTGACAAAAATATTTGAAAGCAAAACAAAAATATCTTATAAATATCCAGTCCCATATAAAATATATTTAGGGAAATGCTACCTTTCAATGATTTTATCTATCTATCTATCTATCTATCTATCTATCTATCTATCTATCTATCTATCTATCATCTATCTATTTATTTTCAGTTTTTCGAGACAGGGTTTCTCCGTGTAGTTTTGGTGCCTGTCCTGGATCTTTCTCTGTAGACCAGGCTGGCCTCGAACTCACAGAGATCCACCTGGCTCTGCTTCCCGAGTGCTGAGATTAAAGGCGTGCGCCACTGCCGCCCGGCTCAGTGATTTATTATTTGCTTTAAAAATGATGTTCACCCCTGGGCCTGATGGTGCATGCCTTTAAGTCCAGCACTTGAGAAGCAGAGGTAGGAGGATCTCTGTGATTTCTAGGCCAGCCTGGTCTACATAGTGAGTTCCTGTTCAGTTAAGGCTACATAGAGAGATCATGTCTCAAAAAACAAGGAAGCCAAAAAAAAAAAAAAAAATTACAGAAACAGCCCCCAGGGATATTCACAAAGATACAGATTTCCTTTGAATCTCCAGCCTTTCCTCTTGCTTTGGTAAAGGCATGTGTAACAAGGTTTGAAGGGCTCTCTAACAGGCCAAGCATGGCACATATGGAGCTGGTAGGTCTTGCCCTTCCCCCTTCTGTCTCCCTCACTAAACTGTTAGATTACATTCCTAAAGCTAGCCCCCAAGGTCTGTTATCTTATTTGGCCACTTTCTTATGCCTGACTAAAACACCAAGGTCCAGCTATTAAAAAACACCAAGGTCAGCAATCCAAATTCATTATTTAGCCACATTAGCTAACATGACCCATGGGGACTTACCAACTCATCCCAGCACAGACTCTCCCCACCACCCCTTCCATCCCTGTTTCTCCTTAAAACCCACTCCTACAGAGACACCTGCTGCTGTCTTTGCCATATCCAGAGTACCCCCACCCTTCTTAACCCTCCAGGGTAATAAATCTTTGTTCTGATAATTTGGTGTCTGGGTGTGTTCTCTGCAGACTCCAAGGGCCCTTTCCAGGTTGGTACAACTTGCTGTCTTGTCAGGGACGCACAATGACAAGACTTAAGTTGAGGAGGTGGTCCATTATGAGCGTCCATTGTTGGCTTGAGACATCTCTGTATATATGATCCATCCTCTTCCCTTCTCCGTTTAAACTAAACAAAGCAGAGACCTCAGCACATCCCCTGTTGTGCATGGGATAATCCACACCTGCTGGAGCATGGATTTGTGGTCTGGAGTGAGCCTGAGACTTGACAGACAGAACAACACATCCAGCCTCTGGAGATGTTTGTCTGCTTGAACCAAAGAACCAGACCCCAGAGGAAGCAGCAAAGCTAACTCATCATCAAGGAAAAGTGATAGGTGGGGTGGGGTGGGGGTGGGGTGGGGCACACTGGCTATGTGCCAGGTCCTGGTGTAGCAGGAGCGAGGCGAGAACGAGGGAGAAAGAGAGGAAGATTCATGGGGCCAGTCAGCCAGACAGCTGACAGACACGTGGAGTAGGACATGCAGAATAAAAGAAAGGTAAAAAGTCCCAAGGCAAAATCTAGATGAAGGGAACCAGGTTAATTTAAGTTGTTAGAGCTAGTGGGACAAGCCTAAGCTAAGGTCAAGCAGTCATAACTGATAATAAGTCTGTGTCCTGATTTGGGAGCTGGTTGATGGCCTAAAAGAAAGCCTGCTACAGTCTTCAACTTTGGAAATTTCTAGAATCAGGTTTGGCTTTACATCCAATATACCCAGTTTAGCAAACTCATGGCAATCACTGAGAAAAAAAGAGCACATTTAAATAGCTATACAGAAGGAAACATGATCATTCCTAAAGAAGTGGGTTTAGTTTCGATTTCCAAAGAAATTCTGTAAAGAATGGGTAGGACAAGCTGGCTCCCTGAGCATGCTATGTGCTGGAGAGCTGGCTCTGAAGCTGGCTTGCAATCCTTGTGCCAGGCAGAAACTCGTAGGTTGGTAAGAATTGATGAGGCCGAACTATGGAATGTCAGCCACGCGCTGGGGGTAGGGTTTCATGGCTTCCCAAGGCCACATACCTAAACATGTGACATACTGAAGCTATGAGCAAGCTTTTCCCTAAAGTTGACATTGTCCCCAACTGCTCTTCCTTGGTGAAAGGAAGGTAGGACACCCACCACCACCATTGATCTTTGTTGGTGTTTGTTGAAAGAATTGTCGCACTAGTAACTGGTGGGCAGTAAAGCAGAGATCTGGCTGAGATTTGCAGCCTATCCTTACTTCCTCCCCAGTTCTCCCTGAATTTGAGGTGCATCCAAGCTCTACAGTGGTAACTATTACCAAATGACCTTCCGTGTGGAGGTAGAGGTTAGGGCTCTGTCCCACATCTCTTCCTGGGCATGGAGTGTACAGGAAGAGGCTACAGATTGACATCATGGTCAGGGAACACTTGTTCTGCCTGGACACTGTTCCAGGTATTTTTTGTAGACTGTCGTGATTACCTTTCTTAATAAGCCTATAGGAGCCTCCTACCTCCTTTCTCACTCTCAATAGATGAGGAAAGAGTAGCAGTATAGGGCAGGCAGACAGGTCAAATAGCTTGCCCAAAGTCACCACAAAATTAAGTAATGGAGTTTCTTAGTTACTTTACTACTGCTATGATGAGACACTATGACCAAGGCAACTTATAAAAAGAAAGCATTTAATCTGGCACTCATGGTTCCAGAGGGTAGTAGAGTCCTTGACCATCATGGCAGGCAAGCATGGAGCTGGAGCAGTAGCTGAGAGCTCACATCTGATCCATAAGCATGAAGCACACACACACACACACACACACATATATATATATATATATATATAGAGAGAGAGAGAGAGAGAGAGAGAAGTTAGTTAGATAGTTAGATAGTCAGATAGTCAGATAGATAGATAGATAGATAGATAGATAGATAGATAGATAGATAGACAGATTGGTAGATAGAGCACTAACTGGAAATGGCCTGGATTTTTTAAACCACCTCCAGTGACACACATCTACCGAAAGGCCACACCTCCTAGTCCTTCCCAAACAGTTCCACCAACTATAAACCAAGCACTCAAGTATATGAGCCTACGGAGGCCATTCTCATTCAACCCACCACAGCATCTAAGTTCAAATTCATTTGGCTCTATCCCTCCAATCTTATTTTAAAAAATTAATTTTTTGGTTTTTCAAGACAGGGTTACTCTGCGTAGCCTTGGTTATCCTGGAAGTAGCACTTATGGAGGTCAGAGGACAACTTGGGGGGACTTGTTTTTCTCCTTCCACCTGTGGATTCCTGGGTTCAACTCAGTTGTCAGGCTTGTGTGGCAAGCACCTTTACTCACTGAGTACCTCCTTGGTGCTAGCCCCACATTCTCAACCCCACTGTGTGCAGGTCAAATGTATGTCAACTTGACACAAAATCTGGTCCCGTCCCCCCGGCGATGTGACCTCAGCTGCTCTGTGCGGAATAGATTTCTGCCAACTTGACACACGCTAAAGTCATTTGAGAGGAGGGAACCTCAGCCAAGAAAATGCCTCTGTAAGATCAGGCTGTAGGCAAGCTTGTAGGGCATTTTCTTAATTAATGATTGATAGGGAAGGGCCCCGCCCATTGTGGGTGGGATCATTCCTGAGCTGTGGTCCTGGGTTCTGTAAGAAAGCAAGCTGAGCAAGCCATGGTTAGCAAGCCAGTCAGCAGCCCCGCTCCATGGCCCGTGCATCAGCTCCTGCCTCCAGGTTCCTGCCCTTACTACTTTTAATGACGAACTATTACATGGAACTGTGAGTGAAACAAACCCTTTCCTCCTCAAGTTGCTTTTGATCATGGCGCTTCATCACAGCCATAGTCACCCTGACTAAGGTCACTTTGTCGCCTATCCTTGGCCTCCCTTGTTCATTTGTAATTGTTGCTTTCACTTTCATTTTTCCCCTAAGTGAGCGAGTCCTTCTCTGCTCTGTTCTTTTTCTTTTCAACCTGCATTCACCTTCTTTATTATCATCTCCTGACCTGGCTCATACCTCTGTAGGCGAATTTCTAAATGGTCTTATTAAATAAAAAAACATGGAGCCAAATATAGGGGTGAAAGCCTTAGAGAAAGATCAGGGAAATAGGGAGAGCCACCAGCCAACCTTACCTCACCAACTCTGCAGCTTCCAAATTCCAGCTACTTCCTGTCTTACCCAGGCCTTTATAAGCCTTGCTTTTCTGCCCTCTCATCGGCTCTTAGCCCAGGGACCTCACTTCCTTGCCTGTCTGTACAGACCTCCAGGTCTCTACAGTTGGTACTGGAATTAAAGGTGTGTGTCACCACGCTTGGCTCTATTCCCTAGTGTGGCCTTGAAGACACAGAGACCCTGCCTGGTAAGTGATCGGATTAAGGGCGTGTGCTGCCTGACTTTGTTTACTTAAAATGGCTGGCCTTTTCCCCCAGATCTCCAGGCAAGCTTTATTTATCAAAGCACAAATAAAATATCACCACATGCCTCTTCTCTCTTTATCCCCACTTCAGCTCTCTCATAATTCCATCAGTGACGACAGCCACGGCATTCTGTACCTGAAAATTTGAGCTCTGGGAAGTCTGCTATCAGCAACCAGGTCCTTCCTGCATGCTTTGCAACTTCAGGAGACAAAATGCAGGTGACAGTTATAAATCTCCAAGCTGGGGTGCTCCTCTTTTATGATCAGTTAAGATACACTTTCAAAACCACCTCTGATTGTGAGCATTGAATTCGGACTGGCAAAGGTAATAAAAGCAATATAAAGAAAAAGAAATAAACTTCAAAAACAGCCTCCCCCCACTTTTTTTGGTCACTGAAAAGGCCACATAAACTGCAGAGATGCTTCTCAAATAAAATCAATTCCCCTACTGCCTGCTGCTTCCTTCTGTGTTTTTATCTCGGACCTTGAAGATTCTGATGCCCACCTTGGGACCCTAGGCAATCTGAAGAGGCATACTGATTTGCATTTCTGGGTCAGCCCAATTTTGTGTTCATTTAATTTGTTCTAAGCCTTGTTTTCCAACATGCTGGTTCTTTCCGTGTCTGAGAGCTGGTGATGCACTCAGCCCACAGATGGTGAATGGTCCTGTGCAATCACAAACCTGCAAACCACCTAACACCCATCTTGGGGCTCCGAGCATCACTGAGGTGCTTCCAGGAAGGAGCTGTCCAGTGGTTTCTGAATGTACCTTCTATTCACGTTGAATAAGGTAGCTTCATGTGTTAATGGGAAGTGAAGGGGTTCTAGGGAATATGTAACAAGGACTATTGGGGTCCAGCCCAATATGCATCCACATGTGTCATGGTTCTCATGTTCAGTGTAAGAAATGTAATGGAGGACCATAGGGACACCTGCCACCCTCATGGGTCATGCTGGGAATTGTTTGAAGACTCACAGTGTGTCAGAAAAGGGACATGACACATACCTAAGATTGTAGAATAAGGTCTTTTCCACTGTTCTATTTACAGTGTAATTCCCATCACTAGGGAGCCAAGATCCCAACAAGATTTAATTACGAGTGCTGTGATTAAATTTATAGGTCATTAGTTGTTCTTTGGTAATGAGGTGTACTTGGTTTAAAGCACCTTGTATAAAGTAAACATGTGCTGAGAAACCGCAAAGTTCTTCACAAAGGCTGGCGATGAACACAGTGTTAAAATGATGGAGACAAAATACTGTTTGTTCAAGAGAGGTTTACCCCCATCGGGAAGAATCATCTTATTGCTTTTTCTTAATTATAAAAGTAATAACACAACTGTAAGAAACGTTTTTGTTTCTTAAAAAGTACCTACATGAACACTGTAGAAAAGAGACAAATAGAATAAAACAGAAATTATCAATAGTCCCCAATTCTAGGTCAACCGCTGACAGCATAGTTTATTTTCTTTCTTTCTTTTTTCTGATATATGAATACTATACTGAAAGAATTCAATAAATGATGCTAGAATTTCCCTTTTGCTTGGTGTATTGTGGACGTTAACATTTCTGCTTCTACATAGTGAATCGTATGAGTGTCTTAAGTATTTAAACAACCCTCTGTTGTTGGAGAGTCAGAATCCCTCCAAGTTTCTGATAATAGAGTGTTCTCTAATGAATACCCAGGTTTTTGTAACTTTGAGTCTGTATATGACGATTTCTCAGGTACATTTCAAGACATATAGTTAAGTGTGTGTGTGTGTGTGTGTGTGTGTGTGTGTGTGTGTGTGTGTGTGTGTGTGTGCAGGTGCCCGCAGAGGCCAGAAGAGAACATCAGATCCCCCTGAACTGGAGTTATAGACAGTGGCAAGCTGCCCAGTGTGGGTGTTGAAAACTGTGCTCTAGTCCTCTGAAAGAACACCAGGCACTCTTCACTCCGAGTCTTCTCTCCTGATCCTCAACACTTTTCTGTATTCATATTTTTATCTACTTAAGTGAATTTATAGTAGTGCTGTATGCCATTGTACTTACTGTTACACACCAATATCAGTTATTATCACTTCATTTTTCCAATGTGGAAGGTAAACATACTATCTCATGCTCACAATTTGCACACTCAAAATTTACACACTTGTGGTTCTTAATTAAAGGAAAACCCTCTTTCAAATGATTATTGGCCATTCAGAGATGATTGTATCCTCTGATCCCTTTTCTGAGTAGTCTGTCTGTCTCTGTTCATTTGTAGGATGGTGTTGATCTCACCAGGCTACTGATCCTTTGCCATTACTTTTGAGTTTAAAAACTACTAAAATGAAAGCTGTGCATAACTTCCCTTGAGAACCAGGCACAGTGGTGAATGCCTAGAATCCTAGGGCTGTGGGGGTCAGGAGTTCGAGGTCTGTTTAAGTGAGAGTTCAAAGCCAACCTGGGCTACTTGGGACCTGTCTCAAAAAACAAACAAATAAATAAATAAAAGAAGAGGAGGAGAGGAACTGAGGAGGAGGAGGAGGAGTGGGAGGAGGCAGAGTGGGAGGAGGCGGGGAACAGCTCCCCTACAGTCAGATACAGACACACCCTCTCCCTGACCACTCACACACTCACACCCAGCGTCTCTGTTTGCCACTGGCTGTATTTTCTTTACGTCTTTTGTTTCATGGCAAATATTTCCAAACAAAAGTCAGCTAACATCACCTTTACAAATAATGGTAGCTTCATCTTGAGATAAATAAATGGTCATTTTAAGTTAAATAAAAGAAAATTATGGGTTTTGAGCCTTAGCCAGTCTTACATTTATAGTTTTCATTTCCAAAGAATTTCAATTCAAAATATTTCTGAAGGTCAGTTTGTGTTTTCTTTTAATGTAATTGCTTCCTGGTGGGGCCGTTTGTTCTTTCTCCTCTTCCTGTCTCAGCAATGATAAAACTGGGACAAATTCAGGCCAAAATTACACACTCTGTGTTAGCGAAAAGAAACTCTGGGCATGGGGTGGTGCTCAGGGCTGGGGAATCATAGGATTTGCTGCTTGGAAATGGAATACCCTTCCCCAGCCCCCGATGTCCCCGCCCCCTGCCAGCCCCAGCCCGTTTGTAGGGACTGGTGGCCTGGTCCCAAATGTGGCTTTGCTTCCATTTGGAGGGAATAGTCATGGTGCCTGTAGCTGTCCCAAGCAGGGGTGGGGACATTCTTGGACTGCCATGGAGACTTCATAAGAAGAGGAATTATCCAAAAGAAGATGATTAATCATTCAAAGCATGTCTCCCCTCCTTAAAAATAGAACTGTGCTTGGGTGTGCAGGCGTGTGTGTGTGTGTGTGTGTGTGTGTGTGTGTGTGTGTGTGTGTGTGGTGTTCATTTGCACACACATTTTCTCGTCTGTTTTAAAATCACTCAAGTGTGTTTTTCAGTTTGCCTTTTAGAAGTGTAAAATTATTTTTGTAAATCCCAAGAACGCCTCTATTATGAAGAGTCTGCAGGCCCTCGTTAACTAATGGGGCTAACAACGGCTGTGTCTTAACCTGGAGCCTAGGGAGTCGGTTGTGGGTGCTGTCTCATCCCGAAAAGGCTGCGAGCTCTAAGTGGGAGCACACGGCTACCTGTTTCCAGATTGTAGGGTGGGGGTGAGGCTAAGACTCTAAGGGACGGAGTTGGCATGTCCCATCTGTTATGGCTCAGATAAAGCCCCCCTCCTCTCCACCAATCACAAGTATAAAATCTCTGCTGCTAGCGAGACCATCTGGATTTCCCATTGTCTCCTGTGTTCACACCTGGAGAGTCAGAGCAAGTCCTTGATGGATGCTTTTCAAGATTGCCTCATAAAATCAAAGGACAGATGAACAATATTTTTCGAAGACTGTAAATGATAGAACAACATTCACAGCTTTCATTACTGCTTTGAGAATAATAATCCCAGCCTCTGGGGTTCGGTATGAGCGCTTCTGTTTTCTTCCATGTGACACTATGGGAGCCCAGATTAAAATGCCGGTGAGAGATGTCCCCAGAATTTCAAGAGAAAGCAGGGTCATCTCTGTATTCAGTCGCCATTCATTCAGAGAGCAAATGGTACCTGGGTTTTGTGGCTGGCGAGCTCTCCTGTTCCAAACAGCCGTTACAAGCCATGCTTTTGAAGGGTCCCACACTGTTCTGAATTATGACACAGCCATGTCCACACACATGCTTCAGTGTGCTCAGCCGGGGCTTCTTCCCTCATTACTCCCAGAGCCACTGTCTGCCTACGTCTGCTCACATGGGAAGACAAGCCCTCAAGCTGTGGTGGCTTTCTGGATCCTATCAGTTTCTCCACACAGTAATCTCTCTCTGGCCCTGATGTCCCGCTAGGGGTTGTAGCACCCCCACACACACACACACACATACATTGCTCAGCTGTTGCCTCTCTTTGGAGCTGTTTGCTTTTAGGAAGCAGGGAGCTAATTCCTCCAAGTGCCACACACTTGGAGACCCTTCAACACAAACCCCAACAGGGCAGAAACAGGAGTGCTTGCTGTTTTCCTGGCAGCAGACAAAAGGCCGGCCACTTAATATCACATTTTCCTTCCTTTTTAGTTCAGATGAGGGAGCAGGTGCAATTTCCAAGAAGAATGAGGCTGATCCTTGCTTGGATTGTATTGTCTGCTAGATCTACCCCAGCGAGGTTAGGCCTCTTAGATAATAATGAATTTGAAACGTCCAGGGCACAGGAAAACAATAAAACACAAGATTTAGACGGTCCACCCTGAGTCATGGAGCATGCTGTCTATGTGATTAAGGAAACTTTCATCTGGTTAGGAATGTGGTAATGGAACCAGCCTGCCGCCTGGGCTGGTAGACAACTTCCTTCTCTTACTAAGGCTTCCCAGCGAGTAGCCAGTGAGAAACTGGAACTCAGTATGGGCAAAGAAGGCTGGGGGAGGGATAGTCATGTTATTACAAATGCTCTGACTGGTGAGTTCACACGTATGCACTCCACATTGCAGGAAACTCTCACGTCTCAGCAGTGTGTCCTGTTGGTCTCTCACTATTAAATTTTCCATGGCTTACCTCTGGGATCCCAGCTTCCAAAAGGCTGGCTAACTCTACGATGTCCATTGTTTTTCTAGTGTGAAGTAGGAATATGACCACTCGAATTTCAGAAAAAAATCATCTATACAAATCAAGCAAATGTAAAGGACAAAAGAGCCTAGTCACTTTCAGATGGCAGTGTTTGTTCCTGATTCGCTCTACAATGCTTCCTTTGAGCTGGTTTTGGTGGGGGGTTTTGTGGTGTGTGTGTGTGTGTGTGTGTGTGTGTGTGTATGTGTGTGTGTGTGTGTATGTGTGTGTGTGTGTGTGTGTGTGTGTGTGTGTGTGTGTGTACGTGAAACCAAAATAGCCTTACCAGTTGGATCATGGAAAATTTCACCAGCTCCATTTGTTCACAGTTCAGCCTTTCTTTTCCTTCTTTATATAACAGTTTCTTTGCCCTTCTACTACAAACAGTATGGATCTATGAAGTATGAACTAGAAGTAAAAGCTTATGAAATTTCAAACTGGGTACGCCTTGCTGACCACTCCCTCCTCACTCCCGATTCCCTCCACCTTCTAGTCTCTCTACCAAGCGCCCAGCCACAGTCACTTTCTACATGTCTCTATAGCCAGAGTTCATTAGAATGTCTAGGAGTCCTTGACAACATGGAAAACAAACACAGACAAGGAAGGGTGTACAGACAAGCAGTGTGTTTCCCCCGAAAATGGACAAAGAGGAAAAAAGGTCAGACCGGTCCAACGGAAGACGAAACACACTCCCGCTTCTTTCTTGGGAGTCTGCTCCTTGAGGGGAGGGCTCCTGTCCCAGCCATTTTTATCAAGTTCTCAGACCAAAACACTCCCCAGGAAGTAGGCAGTGCCAGTGGATGGTGAATAAAGAGCAGGAGCTAACTGGCTGGAGTTGGGCATCTTTCAGAGAAACAACTTGCGGGTTTTTCCATTTATGAATGCCTTTGCGTGCCTGTGTTTCCTGTCTCCTGTGGGTTTTTAATCCTCGGCAGCAAGTGCTACTTTGAAGTGTGATTGCTGCTCAATTGAACTGATATGAAAATGAAAGACCCTTCTGGAAGGATCCATGCACAGAGGAAAGAGCTTTGAACCGTGTCCCCAGGAGTTCTGGGGCTTGTACTAGAAAAGTCACTAAACTTCAAAATGGTTTCTGGGTGTGCTTGCTCCCTTTGGGCAAAACGGGGCCACGGGGAATTCTCTAGGCTTGGTTGCTCAGTCTCTGAGCACATACAACATGTACTCCTTAGTCACATCTGGGTAGAATCAACAGCTGGCCAAAAGATAGGCCCCGCTTTCCTGCACTCCATCTCCGAACATACAGGAGAGGCATTGGAAAGGGACTGGACCAATCGAAGGCCTCTCCTTGAGGAATTTGGACTTGAGGTAGAGATGGAGAGAGACCCAGGAGTAGAGAAAGGCAAACTGATGTGACATCATGCAGGAGCCAAGAGCCATGGAAACAGACAGTAGCACAGAAACTACGGAGCAGGTGGTGACGTCAGTAGATTAGAGGCTGGAAAAGAAGGCCCACAAAGCCATCTGTTAGCAAGAGATGAACAAGAAGAAGCAAAGAGAGAAAGGGAAGGGTCCAGGAGACACTTCTGGAATGGGAAGCTGCTGGAGAAATTACTGTTCCATTCTGAACAAGGTTCTAGATCTTGAGGAGGCCTGCCCTGCAGCCCTGCAGAAGGTCTGCTTCCCCAGCTGGCCTGTGTACACTTATCCCTCAGTAAATGACAAGGCCAGCATACTTTACAGTACATACATGCTTGAAGCATCCCCATTGTCAAAGGAACAGGTGGCCTGGTCTTGTGGAAAATTACTTTAAGATGTGGTACATTTGTTTATGCGGTGGGACATTTGTTTAATGATGCAAAGATGTGTTGCATTCTTTTATGTTGCATTTGTTTAACTCTGTGGAGCTGTGTTGCTTTGCCTGTCTAAAACACCTGATGGTCTAATAAAGAGCTGAACAGCCAATAGTGAGGCAGGAGAAAGGATAGGTTGGGCTGGCAGGCAGAGAGAATACATAGGAGGAGGAAAGAGTGAGAGAAGGAGGAAGACTCAAGGGGTCAGTCACCCAGATGCACAGCAGGGCATGGAGTAAGAAGTAAAGAAAGGGACACAGAAATAGAAAAAGGTAAAAGCCCAGAGGCAAAAGGTAGATGGGATAATTTAAGAAAAACTGGCAAGAAACAAGCCAAGCTAAGTCCGGGCATTTATAATTAGAATAAGTCTCTGTATGATTTATCTGGGAGCTGGGTGGTGCCCCCCTCCAAGAAAAAGTAAAGAGCCAAAAGAGTAGGAGTAAAATATAACCAACAACAGTCTGGTGATGGTCACAAATCTCTATTTCTTTGTAGCTTGAGTGCAAAGTAAAAGGCACCCATGTGTCTGGGGCAGCTTTGCACATGGGTCAATGCTTTGCAGGGCCACCACAGTCCAAGTGCTTGGTTTTTTGTGCTAAAGTTTTTTGATCTGCTATTTGATCTCTAAAACTAAGAACTAAAGAGACCTCCTTTTCTTTATAATGCTACCTTGTCTCAGATGTTTCATTACAGCAACAACAGAAGCAGGCTAATACAAAATTCTCTGTAGGGTCTCTCCCCTTTTCTCTGAGTTATTCTTTCTCATGTTTCCCTTTTTGGGGGCTATACATGTGTACGATCTTTGTCTGCCCTTCACCTTCATTTGATGTTTGCCCTCTGGGGTAATGCTCTGTCTTGCAGTGATTCTTCTCACCACTCCAATACTCCTCCAGATCTCCATATCCCTCCGGGACACTGTACTGGAAATGCTACCAGCACTTCAAATGCACTGAGTTCAAGATCAAAAGGGAAGTTTTTTTCTCTCTCAATATCTACTCCCGATTTGTTTATTCCTGATCTGAATGGGATGGTGGTGAGTTAGGCCCAAACTTCAGTAGCTGTGATTAGGAAGTCCTAGAAATTCTGGCTGTGCACTATCGGCTCCTCCTCCTCCTCCCTCTTCCTCTTCTTCATTTATTCTCTCATATATCACATCTTGACTGCAGTTTCCCCTCCCTTCTCTCCTCCCAGTCCCCCCCACCACCTCTTTCGTGTTGATGGCCACATTGCAAATTATGCGAGAGCCTAGCAGCTTCCAGCAACACATATTATTTCATACGGTTTCCAAAGGTTAGGGATCTGGGTGTGGTACAGCTTGGCCGGGCTCTCATGAGGCTACAGGAAAGCAGCTGTCTGGGTTGCTGTCACCTAAAGCTTGGTCAGGCCAGTCTAGGGTCCCTTCCACTTCCGAGACCAGCCACACCTGTTGTCTCAGTTCCTTGGCTAGAAGCCTCTGTTTCCTGCCATGTGGCTCTCCCCCAGGGAAATGCTCATATCATAGTCTGCTGGAGAGAGGGGAGAGATGGGTGGGGGGCAGGGAGGAACATGGGCTCAAGATGGAAGCCACAGTCCTTTTGTAACCTCACCTTGGGAGTCATGGGACATCCCTTTGCTCTCTCATGCTTGTTAGAAGCAAACTGGTAAGTCCAGCTCACACTCAAGAGGAGTGTTACTGTGGACCCGTTTGTGAGACGGGTGCCCTCTTCTTCATCTCTGCTTCTGTGGCACTCAGCAACACCCCCATTTCCCGGTATTTTTGTTTGTTTGTTTGTTTGTTTTCGAGACAGGGTTTCTCTGTGTAGTTTTGGTGCCTGTCCTGGATCTCACTCTGTAGAACAGGCTGGCCTCAAACTCACAGAGATCTGCCTGGCTCTGCCTCCTGAGTGCTGGGATTAAAGGCTTGCGCCACCACTGCCCGGCTGGTATTTGTTCTTAATGAAAAACTCGCATCTTCAATCTGCTCTATATGGTTTGGAGTTCTTGTGGTATCACCCAACTCCCCCTCTGTCTCTCTCCTCTTGAGAGTCTTTGATTTCTTTAGGCAGTAGATGTCACTCTGCATACTTTAGTGGGGATAAGAAGCCCAATAAAGCTGTCCTTTGGTCAGTGGGGCCCAGGTGCTGGGTGATTTAACCTGCCTAATACTCCCTTACCTCACACCATCTCCTGCCCTCCTCCCATCCCTACCTCCTGGACCTCCGTTAGCCTTTTCATAGAAGGTCTAAAGAGCTGTTCCCTCTTCTGACCCAGGGCCTGTGCTTGCCCAATGCTTTGCCTGGCCAACTCTTATCTGCCTTGGCCAGTCCTGCTTATCAATTCCCCTCAGTCAGGTGTCACTTCTTCAGAACTCACTTCCTGGCCCTTCAGCTCTTCCAGGTTCCCTATGAGTTTCTAAAACCTCACGGATTTTTCCTCCATAACTTATGTGGTGATTTGACATTTTTCTTCTGTAGACTGTAGCCTTCATGAGCTCATGCTGGCTCATGGTGTCTAGCACCAGCTATGAACATGTTGACTATTTATCATATAAGTCTGTTATCACAGATGTGTGTAGTTGGAAGTTTTCCTGTGTCCCGGCCTGCTGACAGTTGGGATACATCTTTCCCACTTGCATCTCCCAAGTAAACACACAGAGGCTTATATTAATTATAACTACTTGGCCATTTGCTCAAGCTTATTCCTGACTAGCTCTTACACTTAAATTAACCCATAATTCTTATCTATGTTTAGCCACGTGGCTTGGTACCTTTTCTTAGTTCTGCCTTCACATCTTGCTTCCTCTGTGTCTGACTGCCAACTCCTGACTCAGCCTTCCTCTCCCCAGAATTCTCCTTGTCTGCTTATCCTGCCTATACTTCCTGCCTGGCTACTGGCCAATGAGTGTTTTATTAAACCAGTGTACAACAGCATTATCCCACAGTGTTCAAACATTGTGATCGCCTGGTATCTACAGGATACAGCCACTTCTCTTCAGCCTAGTATTCAGGGCCCTGTGATCTGGGCTCGTCTTTCCTTCTTAGTTCTGCTGCATAGACACCAGGCTTCTAACCACAATGACACTTGCTGTTGACAAGGTGTTCTGTAGGCTCTACTGTACTCTGCTTTCTCATATTGTTTCTTGTACCCTCACTCGGGTTAGATAGAAATCTCTTCCTAGAAGAGCTTTTCCTCTGGGTCTTATATATAGTACTCATTTTGTGTGTGCTTAATTATGTCCAAGACACTCATCTGAGAACTTCTTGTACATTAGTCTATTGAAAAATTACAACAATGACATCAGACAGACATCCTCAGTATTCCCATAGAGTCACAGAAATCTTAAGTAAATTGGTACAAAAAAAATAATAATAATCAGCCAGGCAGTGGTGGTGCATGCCTTTAATCCCAGCACTCAGGATGCAGAGGCAGGCAGATCTCTGTGAGTTCGAGGCCAGCCTGGTCTACAAAGTGAGTTCCAGGACAGGCTCCAAAACTACACAGAGAAACCCTGTCTTGAAAGACAAAAAAAAAAAAAAAAAAAAAAAAAACCCAAAATCAAAAAACACTAGTGCTGGACCTGAATTTGGAAGCCTTGTAGTCTGGCTCTAAGGTTAACAAGGCTCTGGAGTGTGGTCATCCCAGCTACCTTACTGCCTGTTGGAGGACTGACTATAGGGTTTTTTTTTTTAATCCCTCTTTTGATGACTTAGGATTTCTGCTTACTGCTCAATGAGTTAGTCAGGAGCTGCTCGTGGCTCAGGCTAAAAGTGGTAGGGGACGGCTCCTTGAAGGACCTGGTATGGATGACAGTCCCATGTTCTCTCTTCTTGAGTCATTGTGTTCATTAGTTTTTGTCAACTTTACACAATCTGGGCTCACCTGGGAAGCTCAGCTGGGAAAACACCTCCATCAGACTGGCTTGTAGGTGAGTCTGCAGCAGGAATCTTAACAGGTCTTATTAATAAAATCAAACCTGAGGCCAGTTATTGGGGGGAAAGCTGGAAGATCAGAGAGACAGAACAAGCCACAACTATCTCACCTTGCCAGTTCCTCAGCTGATCCTGTTTCCTCAGACTGGAAGCCTCTGAGTCCTCATCCAGAATGAATCTCAGCTGAACTGCTGCTTAAAAGCCCAAAAGCTTAACCAGCCAAATGCTTACCCAGCCAAATGCTTCTAGTTTCTGGTCTCCACACCTTATATATCTTTCTGTTTTTGCCATCACTCCCTGGGATTAAAGGCTCACTTCTTGGAATTAAAGGCGTGTGTCACCATGCCTGGCTGTTTCCAATGTAGCCTTGAACTCACAGAGATCCAGAGGGATTTCTGCCTCTGGAATGCTGGTATTAAAGGCGTGTGCTATCACTGCCTATCCTCTATGTTTAATATTGTGGCTGTCCTGTTCTCTGACCCCAGATAGGTTTATTAGCGTGCACAATATTTTGGGGAACACAATACCACCACATGAGTCTACAGGACATTTTTTTGATTAATGATTGATGTAGGAGGGCGTTCCTCCCCTGGGCAGGTGGTCCTGGGTGTTTAAGAAAGCAACGAGAGCAACGTGAAGAGCAAGACAGTAAGCAATGCTCCTCCATGGTCTCTGCTTCAGCTCCTGCCCTGACTTCCCTTCATATTAGACTGTAAGCTGTAAGATGAACTAAACCAGCAATCTCAACCTGTGGGAGGCAACCCCTTTGGTGTGGAATGACCCTTTCTCAGGGGGCCACATATCAGATATCCTCCATATCAGATGTTTATATTATGGTTCACAACAGTAAAAAAATTACAGTTATGGAGTAGCAATGAAAATAATTTATGATTGGGGGCCACCACAACATGAGGAACTGTGTTAAAGGGTCCCAGCATTAGGGAGGTTGAGAACCACTGAAATAAACCTTTCTTCCCCAAGGTGCTTTTGGTCACAGTCTTTCTCACAGCAATAGAACCAAATTAGGACAGCCATTAATGCTCAGCCATGCCTGCTTGTCCCAAAGGGACCAATGGGAATTCCTTAGCCCAGGCTCGTGGGTCTAAGACGATCTGTGAATGGGTACTATGGGGACACCAGGGCCCCCTTTTCTGCCATCGGGCCTCCCCCCTCTGTACATTCAAACTTCATTCATGCCCGTGTAAGTTTGTGCCAGATTTAGAAAGGAGAGAGAGAGAGAGAGAGAGAGAGAGAGAGAGAGAGAGAGAGAGAGACTGACTATGGGATGCCTAGTTTAATTTGTATTTCAGATAACCCATTTTTTAAGTGTAAGTGTGCCCTCAAGATTGCACAGGGCACACACATACTAAATATCAATTGACTCTGGATTTCATGTTTAACTGGGCATCCTGTGTTTTATCTTGTAACTCCGTTCTCGTGGCTCTCAGGCCTGGGATTCTCCGGCTGGCTGGCTGTGGTCGCAGGACCATGACTTCATCTTTGGCACTTCCTAGGAATTTCATGCTGAGCTACTGTTCGGCTTCATTCAAAACTCATCCACCGGGAGGGGCTGGGTCACTGTTTCTGGAATAATCATTCAGCAGCGTCAAGCAGCAGGACCCCCTCCAAGAATAGAAATCAGCATACTTTCCCAAGCTGTACAGTCTGAGGGAATGTGGGGGGGGGGGGGAACTGATGCAGCCACTCTTTCAGAAGACTGTTCTGTATTTCAGTACAATCTTTGCCGTTCTGAACACTGGGCAAACCCTAAGCTCGCTTGGTGTATATGGAGGCCATTGAGGCATTATAGGTCTTGGCTGTCTATTGGTCTATGGTTGCAGGGAAAGGAATTTCAGCTTTAAGGTTTTAAGAATTGCGTTTGTGTAAAATGAATCTCTACAGGCTGATATAGGATACACAGGAAAGAAACTTGAGAGGAAAACATGTATTTTTCATTTGTATCCTTTGCCTTTGGGGAAATGACTTGTTCTAGGCTTATTTTTTTCCCAGGGCAATATCAGAGCCATCTTGAAGACTAATGGTTTGTTTTTTGCTTTTTAACTCATTTTAATAGTTTTTAATTATTTAATATTTATATTTAATATTTAATGGTTTTTAACTATTTATTTAATTGCTGGGACTGGGAGTTAAATCCAGGGTTCTTCAGGACTCATAGGAGCTCACAGAGACTGAAGCGACAACCAGGAATCCTGTAAGGGGCTGAGCTGGTTCCTCTGCATATATGTTATGGTTGTGTAGCTTGGTCTTCTTGTGGGACTCCTAACAGTGGGAGCAGGGGCTGTCTCTGACTCTTGCCTGGTTTGGGGACCCTTTTCCTCCTACTGGGTTGCCTCATCCAGCCTTGTGCTTAGACATATCATAACTTGTTTTGCCATGTTTGGTTATTATCCCTGGGAGGCCTGCTCTTTCCTGAAGGCAAATGGAGGGGGAGAAGATGTAGTGGGAAAGAGAGTTGGGGGGCGGGTGCTGGGAGAAGAGGAGGGAGGGGAAACTGCAGTTGGGATGTAATATATGACAGAAGAATTAAAACAAAACAAAACAAAACAAAACAAAAAAACAAAAACCCAGGGTTCTGTGCGTGCTAGGAAATGACTCTGCCTCTTTTTACTTTTATATTGAAACAGGGTCTCACTAAGTTGACCAGGCTTGCCTTGCATTTACTCCATATCTCAGGCAAGCCTTGAACTTGCGGTTCCCCAGCCTTAAGCCTCCCTGGCTGGTATTCCAGTTCAGCGCTCTCAGACCTGCCTGGCCTTACCGTTCCCTTAGGAGCACTTTCAGACTGTTGGTTGCTTTCGACGGTGGGCCAGACACTGGCTGGAACAACTCCTGGGAGGAAGCGTTCGTGTTCCGCTCATGGTCCGAAGAGTGAAGTGCGTCCAGCTGGGAAGGCACAGTGGCCGGGGCGGTTCCACCACAGGGGCAGGAGCATGAGGTGGCAGCTGCCGACATCTGGCAGACCAGGAAGCGGAAAATGCAGGCTGGAAGCAGGAGGGGGTACAATCCTCAAAGGCCTGTCTATGCTAACACCCACCCCACCCCCGACAGCGCCACCATCTGGAGTGGGGACCAGTTGTTCTAATACGGGAGCCTACAGGGGCCCGTTGCACATTCAATCCGCATACCAGAAACATACACAGCTGGCAGAACGATTTTTAACGTTTTACCCTGTGTGTCTTCTCATAAATTTTACTGGATTAATTTAACTTGTAGACACCATGCCGTGCTCCCTAAAATGTTCTTGGGGAAAAAAAATGACATTTTCTTACTCAGCCGCAATACCATTGTTCACCTACCAATTAGCAATAATCTCTTTATGCTGTCTACATTTAATCTGAATTACCTTTCCTAGTGTCCCGAGGGTCACATCCATCCTGCTTCTATCCCAGCACCTAGCAGAGGGCCTGACAAATAGATCAATGGAATGGTGATGAGTGAACAGAGGAATACATGGATGGATGGATGGATGGATGGACGGATGGATGGGGCATTACTGCCACACAGGTTGCCTGGGGTGGGGGGATGGGGAGGTAGATTTGAGCAGTGAATCAATGGAGCTGGTTGATACTCTAGGCCCCACCCCCACGCCCCCAGGGTGGGTAGGTCTGGAGAATGGTCAGAGGTCATCTGCTTTGGATGAGACAACATGAAGGCAGGTTGCAAAGCAAGTTGAAGAGTTTATTCCATGGCATCAGCATGGCCAAATGATGTCTCCACGCTTTCCCCACTCACTTCAGAGACAAAGAAAGTTCTACTCTTCATCTTCAGCAGCAAGTTATAAGGAAATATGGAAGTTCCTAGGATTTGTGGCTTCTTAAACTGCTTTTAAAGATTTATATTTGTGTGTGTGTGTGTGTGTGTGTGAGAGAGAGAGAGAGAGAGAGAGAGAGAGAGAGAGAGAGAACTGCCGTGTGTGTGTGTGTGTGTGTGTGTGTGTGTGTGTGTGTGTGTGTGTGTGTAAATGCCCATGGAAGCCAGAAGAGGATATTGGATCTCCTGGAGCTAGAGCTGCAGCTGGCTGCGAGGCGGTTATGAGCTGCCCAAACTCAGGTCCACTTGAACAGCAGCAGCACGCACTCTTACCATTGAACCACCCTTCAGTCCTCTCAGACTTCTCAGGTGCAGAGCAGACACAGAAGCTTCGAGGTTCGACGACACAAGAAGAAGCCTGTTGGGAAGCAAGGTTAACCTTCTGTGGAGTTTCACTAATAACGTCCTCCCGAGCTCTCAGCAGTCCGTCCCGTAATGCGCTGAACAGATGTGCTAGAGTCACTTAAGCACAGCATTTCCCTCGCGACAGCAGCGCCTGCAGACGCTGGTTTCATGCACCGATGCTATTGAAACATTAACCATGAATTATTGCATGGAGGTTGATAGAAGGAAGCCAAGCTTTAGGGAAGACCTCATGCACAAAGCCACCTCGTAGATTTGTGGGTGATAATAGAAATAACCGTGGATGAGAACAAGAGTGTGGCAGAGACGAAAGACCAGCGTTCTTCCCATGCCACCAGAAATCCCTAGCAACAGACAGCACCGCAGGGGTGCTGGTTTCTCGGAGCTTTCTTTCCTCTCGCCTTAGAAAATCCATTTGTTCCCTTCTTCTCCTTTTAGCCTTCAAAAAGTCCACTTATGCTGAATTAGCTCCAAGATGTGCCTTTGCTGTTAGTAAGGTCTGCCCCCCTCTCCCCAAGGAGTGGCAACTGTTTATGTGGCTCAGAGAAGCTCTCCACTCCCCAAAACTGAGTAAAGACATCATAAGTGAGAGAGCTGGGCCTGCCTTCTTTGATGGTTAGCCGTGGTCAAAATGGCTTTATGTAGGGGCCCGGGGTATGCCAGGAGTGTTCCTTATGCGCTTTGGAGAAATGCTAGGAAATTAAGAAGTGTCTAGTTTATTCTCTATCATTCCCTAGAAGGAAGCATGGTAGGCACATACCTATGTATGGGCCAAGTGACAGCTGATATCTGTAGCTGGAGAGTTTTCTCTCCGGGTCCCACCAAGCCCAGGCAGTCTGACAGCCCACTTATAAAATAAACACACAGATGCTTATATTATTTGAACTGTTTGGCCTAATGGCTCAGGCTTCTAGCTATCTAGTTCTTACATCTTAAATTAATCCATTTCTATAAATCTATACCTTGCCACGTGGCTCATGGCTTACCAGCGTCTTCACATGCTGCTTGTCATGGTGGCGGCTACAGTGTCTCCCTCCACTTTCCTATTCTCTCAATTCTCCTCTCTGTTAGTCCCACCTATACTTCCTGCCTGGCTACTGGCCAATCAGTGTTTTATTTATTGACCAATCAGAGCAACACATTTGACATACAGACCATCCCACAGCAGATATTCTAGTTCTAGATGGTTTATTCAACATAGCAACTGGGTGGGTTTGGTGTCTTCTGTTCTTCTGAGTTTGTCAAAGTACAGACCAGGAGGTAGTCAGCCCACCTGCTTCCTAATCAAGCTTTTGGCAGACAGTCACATCAGCCCAGGGGAATTGAGCATCTGTTCCCTGGCCTCAGTGGCCAAGATGTGCCCTTGACTGGCTGGTTTCCTGGGTCAGCTTTGTTCTCCACATCTCCATGCTGATCCCATGTGCTCCACATGGGGCCATGTTTCTGGAGGCAGCTACAACTAGCAAGGCTTGGCCAGTTGTACTGGTGTCAGTTCAGCAAATGTGAGGAGTTGGATGCTGGTTCACAGCTCACAGGAGGCACTCTGGTAGGAAGAGAGAATCTAGTCAGACTTGAGGAGTCCAGTGGAAGAGTCGTCATAAGCCTGTGTAGCCAGAGAACAATCTATGGCTCGTGCCTCCCAGATAGGGATGATACTCTTGCTGTGACCTGCTCACACTGCTCATGGTACATGTGAGGTCCTTTCTCCTTTGCTATTTTCAGACCAGAAATGCAGTTACATGAGAGGGTAGATGCAGAGGAACACTTAAACCAACTTTACTATTTTCTGAGTAATCTTTCAGAGTTTAGAACAGACATCAGCTCCAAATAGACAAACTCAAAGTCCTCAGACAAGGTTCCGGAATTAAGGTATTGAGGGCAGGCTATCTGATAAACATTTGACTTTCACCCCAAACATCTTAGTTTCTATGACTTCATTTTGGTTCTCATATCTTTGCATTCATCTGAAAAACTATAAAGATTTTAAGGTTTTCACTTCTGTTTCCTGTAAAAGGGTCCCATGCTACATAAAGAAATCCTCCCTCACTTCTCCCCTTCCCTCCTTTCTCTTTCAATCTTTTCTCTTTCTCCCTCCCTTTTCCTCTCTCCTTTTTCCTCCCTTTGCTTCTTCTCAACCCTTTATGCCTTCCTTTCTTTTGTTCCCATTTTCTTGTTATCTCTCTCTATTCTTCCCTCCCACCTGTCTAATATATCTATCCATCCATCCATCCACCCATCCATCAACCATCTATCATCCATCCCTTCATCCCTCCATCCACCCATCCATCCATTGACCCATCCATTTACCCATCCATCATCCATCCATCCATCCATCCATCCATCCATCCATCCATCCTAAATTAAACCTCCCAATTTACTAAGAGGCATTTCCTGATTCTGGCAATAGGGGATTTAATAAGAAGATTCACACTTCCCTGTGCTTTTATAGATTTGATACATTCTGCATTTGTCTTTCTATATTTGTCCTATAACCTGTGAAAATAATGGTATCAAATGCCTCTCACACCAAGTAATTTCCCCAAGTACCTTTAGTATACATTACTTTCTCTGTTAGCCAATTTATTTCAGATAATACTCAATTTAGAATTGCATTATGCAATATACTTGTTTTCTATTGCTGTTAAAACTATTTATCTCACACTGTAGCTTAAGAGAATACAAATGCATTATCTTAAAGTTCAGTAAGAAGTTAGAAGCCCAAGGGACTGAGTCAGGATGTGGGCAGGCCTTTGGTTCTCTGTTTTCCTGCTCTTCCCAGTTCCAGAGGCTGCATCCCTTGGCTCACATCCCTCTTCTTTTATCCTCATAGCCAACACTGTAACCCTTTCTGATCCTACTTTCATTGTCTTTGGATGGAATCTTGGATCTTATCTGGATCTCTCTACTTCTGCCTCCCTCTTCCACATTTAAGGACCCTTGGGCTCTCATTAGAACTGCAGAATAATCTAGAATAAGTTTTATATGTTGTGAGCAGTGGACTGGTAATCTTAATTACACATGAGACTTTCATTCTTCTCTGTGATGTCCTTCACACCTTCATAGGCCCTAGAATTGGGACATGGTTAGGGATTCAGTGTGAATTAGATTTTTCCCAACTTCTTTCTCAACACTTTTCATTATTGGTGTACAGAGAAGCTACTAGTTTTGGGTGTTGATTTTGTGTCTTGTTATCCATATGCATTTATCTACTCTAAGAGTTTCCTGGTGGAATATTCAGTCTCTTATGTGTAGGCATATAGCATCTGCAGACAGGGATAATTTGACTTCTACCCTTCTTTTTTTTTTTTTTTTTTTTTTTTTTTTTTTTTTTTTTTTTTTTTTTTTTTTTGGTTTTTCGAGACAGGGTTTCTCTGCGTAGCTTTGCGCCTTTCCTGGAGCTCACTTGGTAGCCCAGGCTGGCCTCGAACTCACAAAGATCCGCCTGGCTCTGCCTCCCGAGTGCTGGGATTAAAGGCGTGCGCCACCACGCCCGGCTACTTCTACCCTTCTTATTTGTGAACCTTTTCTTTCTCTTTCTTCTTTCCTTCTCCCTTCTTCCCTCCCTCCCTCCATGCACCCTCCCTCCTTCCTTCCTTCTCTCTCTCTCTCTCTCTCTCTCTCTCTCTCTCTCTCTCTCTCTCTTTCATTAGTAAAGTCAAGGATGAGGGGAAAGTGACTACCCTGCTGTCAGTCCTGATTTTGGTGGACAAAATGTTTTGGGTTTCCCCCATCTAGTACAATGCTGGCTAGAGGTTTGCCATAGACAGCCTTTACCATGTTAAGGCACAGCCCTTCCATTCTTAGGTTCTTCGGGGCTTTTATCATTAAGGAATGTTGCATTTTGCCAAATACTCTGTATCTTCTGAGATAACAGTGTGATTTCTGTCCTTGAGTCTATTTTATGGCAGTTCTTCAAAAAACATACATACGATATGACCCAGCTATCCCACCCTTGGGGCCATGCCAAAGCCATTTAAGTTAACACAATTGTGAAGATACTGGTGCATCTGTGTTGACTGCAGCACTATTCACAATAGCCAAGTCACGGAGCCAGTCAAGATGTCTGCCAACGGAGAAGACATTGGGACGTAGACACAGTGAACTCTTATTCAGCTATATAAAATGTGAAATTGTGCTATTTGTGAGCAATGGATGCAACTGGAGATCACAATATTAAGCAAAATAAGCCAGGTTCAGAAAGACTAACATAACATTTTCTTTCGTTTGTAGATCCTGGATTGTATATGGAGACATGCAGCTATTTTCACATGTGACATGATAATGGAAGGGAGATTAGGTGGGGGCGGGAAGAGGAGTGACATGGGGTGAATATGATATAAAGTACATGGTATACTTGAAATTACCTCTGAAACCCATCACTGTGTAGAATTAATATACCCAATACAAGCTATGAGCATATTTTATAATTATTATAATTATTCTGCCTTTGTGTTTGTGCATGCACACATACATATGCACACACACGTGTATGTATTTGTTTGTTTTAAAGTGTTCTTCCCCATTTTGATGTATGAAAACTTCGATCCAAATAAACTATGGACTTCTTAAAGGCATGACATGGCAAACTATTTTTCTTTCCTGTAGTTTTTGTCTTCCCCATGGCATCTTTTAAAAAGGACCAAAACTTAGAATTTTGGCAAATGCCTGCTGATACCTTTGGTCCCTCTGGTGCCTTCGGTCATCTCCCTTTCACTGATTACCTTTCTCCTACAAGTTCGTAGACATCAAATCGGAAGGGGCCAGGACATTGCCTTATGTGTGTGTTGGCCGATGTCTTCATCGCTGGCTTTGACTAAATTAGCAACCACAGGTTTCTGTGTGTGTGTAATGAGAACCAGCAGACGTGGAGCACATTCACAGAGCTGGCCTCCACTCTACCAGCTCCCAGGGATGGACGGCTTCCTTCGTGTGAATGTGGAAGTCGAATGGTAGCCTAAACCAGATGCTGGTAGCCCTGACTTCCTGGAAAGTCCCAGAACTTCCTTTTCTAGAAACCCACATGATTTCCAGCAGATTCAGGAGAATTCTGCCATTGGCTTGGACTTGACCAAGAAGTTCATGTTCTATCTGTCTGATCAAAGAATTTCGTTTATCTGAAAGTTCAAAGATGAAGGGAGGCATTTTGCTCATGTTTATCTGTGCTTCCTTCATGGTTTGGCCCAGTTAAAAACAAAGGTTTAATCAGGCAGAGTGGTTTCATGCATACAGTCCCAGCATTCAAGGGGTAGAGGCAGAAGAACATGAGTTCAAGGTCTGACTGAGACAACATCAGAAGGGCCTGTCACAAACAAGCAGACAGACAGACAGACATTCTAACAGCTCTCGAGGCCCTAATCCTAATATTTCACATTTGTAGTGCTTTGGAAAGTGTCAGAGCTTGATTTGCGACAGTGTTTTGTCTTTGGCTTGGGTGGAGAACCAACCCACAGCTGACCCTGGCACTGGAGGACCACATCCTCTTTCTGTAGTGAGGTGTTGGCTGCAAAGTCACATCCGGGGAAAAAAGTACCACAGCTTCCAGAGCAGCAGCAGACATCTGGGAGGACGAGAGCATGTGTGAAAGTCTGATTTTGGTCCTTGTGAAAACAGTAGCCTTACTAAAATGACATTGATGTCATCCGTGATTCAGCCATTTGAAGGGTACCACGCAGCAGAGATCCAAAGTGGATGCGCTGAGCTGTGCAATCATTATCCAAGTAATTTTTGAGCATTTTGTCACCCCCACAAAGACACCCTGTCCTCGCTGGCAGTCAAGCCCATGTCCTCTCCTTATCCTTCTCAGTCTTAGGCAACTATTAGCCTACTCTCTATTTCTATAGCTGTGCCTATTCCAGATAGATTTGATGAATAGAATCATGTTACATGGGTTCCTTTGTGACTCGCTTCTTTCACTGGAAATGTTTTAAAGTTCATCTATATTGTATCACAGGTCATTGCTTCATTTTTGTTGTTGTTGTTTGGTCTTCGAGCCAGGGTTTCTCTGTGTAACCCTGGCTGTCCTGGAACTCACTCTGTAGACCAGACTGGCCTCGAACTCACAAAGATCCACCTGCCTCTGCCTCCCAAGTGCTGGGATTAAAGGTATGCACCACCACCGCCCAGCATTACTTCATTTTTTTACTTAATATTTTATCACATAAATCTATCTTCTTTATACATGTAATAGTCACTAGGCATTTGGATCATCCCTGGGACTTGACTATATGAATAAGGCTGTCATGTACATTTGTACACAAGCTTTTGTGTGGATGTAAATCTTTGCTGCTTTGGAGTGTATATCTAGAAGTAGAATTTTGAGGTCACATGACAACTGTGCTTAGCATTGTGAAGAAATGTCAAACCATTTTCTAGAGTGGTAACCATTCCACATTCTCACTAATAGTGTATGAAAGTTCCATACCGACATTTGTTATCATATCTTTTCAAAAGTAGTCATTGTAGTGACTATGAGCTAATTAATATACCATTGTGGAGTCCATAATTTTATTTTTCCTGTTACTTATAAAACGTTCAAATCTTAAACATCATTCTCAAAGATAATCTTTGATCCCTTTTCTGCCCTTGACCAAGATCACGCGTAAGGATGGTATTTAACCAAGTATGGTGATGCGTATCTGTAGTCCCAGCTACTTGGCAGGCAAAAAGTTGAAAGGGTTCAATGACTGTACAGTGAGATCCTGTCTCAGAGCCTGTTTAGTGCAGGTGAGTGCAGACTCTCATGGTGGGAAGTAGCCCTCACATGTTGACAGCTCTGTTATTACTTCTTTAGAGAGAACAGCATCTCCCCCTCATCCTTTCCCCTGACTACCAGAACCTCTAAGAATAAAAAATTACAGTATATATTTGATGCTCACTAATACTTGAGGAGAGGCTGAAATTATCAACTGAATTAGTAGAAATTCACGGGACTGGAGAGATGGTTCAGTGGTGAAGAGCACTTGTTTTTCTTGCAGGAGAACAACCCACACACAGTGGCTTACATCCATTTGTAACTCCAGTTCCTAGGGATTTGATGACCTCCACAGGCACCAAGCATGCACATGGCGCATACACATAAGTGCCGAGAAAACACTCACACATCAACAAGATGAATAAATCTAATTTGAAAAGAGAGAATTTGTGTATGCCTTTTGTGACAAAGTAAAAATTAAAAAAAATCTCTTCTCTCTCCCTCCTCCCCTTCTCTCTCCCTCTCTTCACTCTCTCTCTCACACTCTCCATCATCCCCACACAAGTCAAAATTTTGGTTGCCTATTGTTGTGGAATACTACTTTAACTATGTAAAGATGTGTTCCATTTGTTTATATTGCAGAATGTTATTTTAACTATGTAAAGGTGTGTTGAATTTGTTCATGCTGCATTTGTTTAAGTATGTAAAGATGTGTTACATTTGTTTATGCTGCATTTGTGTGACTCTGTAAAGATGTGTTGCTGTTTTATGTTACCTGCCTAAGGTACCTGATTGGTCTAATAAAAGCTGAACAGCCAATAGCTAGGCAGTAGAGGGGTAGGTAGGGCTGGTGGGCAGAGAAAACAAGTAGTAGTAGGAATGTGTGTGTGTGTGTGTGTGTGTGTGTGTGTGTGTGAGAAAGGGGGGGAGGGAAATGCCTGGGGTCAGCCAGCTAGGTAACAGCTGGCCAGCCAGACACAGAAGAAACAGTAAAAATAGGACGTACAGAATGAAAAAGAGGTTACAGCCCCCAAGGCAAAACGCAGATAAAAGATCAGGCTAATGTAAGTTATAAGAGCTAGTGGGACAAGCATAAGATGAGGCCGAGCATTTATAACTTGTAGCGCTACCACTACCGGTTCACTGTGTCTGAGCGAGGAGCTGTGGATCAAAAAACAGAGACAAGAGACAGGGGTCATTTGCCTCAGCAGAATGCTGAGTGCCATTTATTGAAGGAGGGAGGAGGCCTTAAATACAGGCTTACAGCACAATGGGAGAACCCTGGAGGGCAGAAGTTGGCCATTGTAGCTCTACATTCTTGCATCTAAGCTGTTAACTCCCAATATGCAGGATACACAAACAAGGAACTTCCCATAAGCATTCAGGAGGGAGGAAATAGGCAGGGGATTAGCATAGGGAGGACATCAACGTCAAGGTCAGCAAGCAAGGCAACAGCTACCCAAAAACGGGTGCCAGGGCCCTACAATAACTAATAATACATCTCTGTGTCATGATTTGGAGATTGGTAGGTAGCCCAAAGAAAGCCTGCTATATTTCATGTTCCAATGTGGGGGCCAAATTTCCACATAGTGCCTGAGAAAGCTGAAAAACATACAAACGAACAACAACAACAACAACAAAACAATACGGCTCCTTTAAGAAGCTCTGCCATTCTCGAAAAACCAAAAAAAAAAAAAAAAAAAAAAAAAAAAAAAAAAAAAGAAGCTCTGCCATACAGTGAGCACTTGAGTGGTTGGCGCGTTAAGTAGAAACCGAAAGCTAAGTCAAAACACCTGCCAGAGTAGTTTGGGCACCAGCTTCCCAGAGCTGGGGTGGTTAAATGCAGTTCCTGGTTAAATGCTTAAATGTTTAAATGGGCTTAATGCTCGACTCTCACGAACCTGAGGAGGGGATGGAGCCAGCAGTGAGAGCCACAGTGGAGGGCATAGCTGATGCTTAGCAGGTTAAGTTTGGCTTATGTGGTCAGAAAAGGCTAGAAACACACAGTAAAGACAGGTCCAGATGGAAAAATCCCCTAAACAGATTACAGTGTGTTTAAAAATGTGCATAAGCTTAAGAAAGAAAAGGAAATGGGTATAGACAGTCATAGAAAAAAATAAATGGTTTAAAATTAATAAAGTCAAGTCTTTAAAGAGGGTAAAGTAATATAAAGGGGGGAAAGCCACATAAAGAAGGGAAATACACAAGGAGTCTGGATCCTGTATGGTGTTTTGTTGACTTTGAATTTTTTGAATGCTGATGAGCAAGTGACAGCTATTGAGAGACATGGAATTGTAAAAGGGACTGCTGAGTTAAACCAGCCCAGATACATTGGAGTTGTCTTAACTTTAAAATGGAATTCAGAAAATGTATTGCATTGGGGAAGAGGTTATGCTTTTGTTTACATAGGAAATAATGGGCTGTGGACTCATTTAAGATTAATGGAGATCAGGTTTGAATTGGGGAGACCTCCTGAAAATCTTGGCTTCCAGCAGAAAGAAGTAAATCAAGAAAAACTACAGATAGATACTGATCCTTCTGCATGAGAACAGTTCCGAGACTGGACAACAATGTTACAACTAGATTCCCTGGGACCGGGACTTGACCATTATCTCATTTTTTTCAGGGTCCCCTAAAGATGCCATTGCTCTCAGACAACAGGAAGCAGTCTAGAGAGCACAATGCCCACATTCCCAAGAGGTAGGGTGGATGGTTTTTGGTTCAGTGGGTTATGGGTGTCATTGTTTATGGGGGAAATACAGAAATATAGGATAAAAAGACAACTATTAACAGTAAATACTTTAGATTGGTATGGGCTTTGGTATATTGATACAAACTTAAAGTTATTTTTCTTATAACATACTGTATATATGTCTCTACTCTTGTTTAAGGGATTTTTTTGTATATTGATACAAATTTAAGGTTATTTTGGTTATACATACTATAAATATATATATATATATATTGTACCTATGCAATTCATTTAAAAATGTAAGGTAAAATTCTAGTCCTTGAAATCTATTACTATAAACCATCCAGGACAATTAAGAAATGCAGGTTTGTAGTTAGTCATCTATAACAATCAAACTTGTAATTATGTTAGGTATGTTTTCATATATAAAGATATATTTTAGACAGATAGATGGTCTTCAAACACTTTAAAGACCTACAGAATATAGTGTTTAAAATGTTTTGTTAACATAGGGCTTTTCATGACAGTGAGACACATCTGTTCCTAGCAGCACCAATCTACTTTATAAAAGGACAATGGATAATCAAAGAACCTCCAAATGGAGTTTTCTTTCAATGTGGCAAAGGTAGCCAGTTGGGTAAGAAACTGCCCTTGCCTCCACTGCTGACAGTATGCTGTCCAAACTGGACATGCAGGACACAAAGGAAGGTGACTGCCAAACTTTGCCAAAACAAGGAGGGACAGTCCTTCAAAATTCCTGCTTCATGGAAAAGTCTGCTAGAAATTCTAGGCCTGTAGGCCAAAGATGAATGCCCCAACATTGCAGAGGAACCTTGGGTGACTGTCCAGGCAGCCAGATGTTTCTATAATTTCTATAGTTTTGGAAGTCGCTTGCTCTGTACTTCCTGTTTACTCAGGTAGTATTTTATCCTTCTGGGGTCTTTGATGGAGTTGAAGACTAGATAGTTATAATTACAGTTTTCCTTTGTTATGATAAAACGTAAATTAAGTACAAAACTTTGGACTCACCAAGATAGGATAAACAATGGAGTACTTTCTCAGAATTTGCCCAATATAAAAGGACTGGATATTATAAATGTAACTCTTACTTGATAACTGTTTTAATTGCATATTGTTTTACTACGTTAAAGTTAAAATCCTTCTTTTTTATTTAGACAAAAATGGGGGGATGTGGAATATTACTTTAGGCAAAGAGGTATTACATTTGTTTATACTGTATTTGTTTAATGATGTAAAGATGTGTTGTTTTGCCTGCCTAAGGCACCTGATGGTAAATAGCTAGACAGTAGAGGGATAGGCGGGGCTGGCAGGCAGAAAGAATAAATAGGAGGAGAAATCTCAACTCAAAAGAAGAAGGAAGAAAGATGGAGGGAGGAAGAGAGGGAGATGCCCAGGAGCAGCCAGCCAGGTAGCCTCCCCAAGGCAAATCACAGATAAAGAGAAACAGGTTAATTTCCATGATAAGAGCTAGTGAGACAAGCATAAGATAAGGCCGAGCATTCATAACTAGTAATACATCTCTGTCATGATTTGGGAGCTGGCAGCCCAAAGAAAGCCCACTATGGCCTTTGTCTCCGTATATTCTTATTTGTTTTAAGATCATTACAAAAGATGTGTGTTAATTATAAAACATCCATCAATATTTAAGGAAGACATTTTCATTTGAAGCAACATCATTTAAACTTTCTCTTTATTGTTCCTGTCTTGGTCTTTAAGTGTGAGACTTGATGGCTGTATAATATTCTACACTGTGTACTCATATGCTTTCTAATTTATAAATAGAAAATAATCCTCTCTTTCAGTCTTCCCTTTTCCAAACGAATAGAACTTTTGATCTTAAACTTTCGTATTCGACCTTCAGCCATGGCTTGCTGACCTGTTGGGCCTGTCTTTATTTGCCAGTCTCTTTTTCCATAAGATTTCCAGAGCTCAGCAACTCTACAAGCAGAGGAGGGACTGTGGACTTCAGAAGCCCTTGCTCGATTTGAATACTGCATGCAAGACCTGAGTGACCATAGGTTTTCTTATTCTGGGCTTTCAGGAAGCTTCCTACGGGCGCAAACCTGCCTGTTTTTAAGTTTGCCTTACACCTTCCCTTTCCATGAGCCCTTACTGGTCCCCAGTGTCCTCTCTATGTCCCCTCCATAGAGGATGCTGTGACCCCAGGAGGTGACAAGCCATTCCCTTTGATCTCTCAAGTCCTCATGTACCAACAGCTTGCATCAGTGAACAGTACTCTGTAGCGATAACACCTGTGCTACCATCACCCGTTCACCATGTCCGAGCAAGGGGCTGTGGATCGAAAAACAGAGACAAAAGACAGTGGGTCATTCCCCTCAGCAGAATGCCGAATGCTGTTTATTGAAAGAGGGAGGAAACCTTAAATGCAGGCTTACAGCACAATGGGAGAACCCCAGAGGGCAGAAGTTCGCTACTGATGTTTTACAATCTTGCATCTAAGCTCTTAACACCCATTATTCAGGATACACAAACAAGGAACTTCCCTTAAGCATTCAGGAGGGTGGAAACTGGCAGGAAATTAGCATAGGGAGAACATCAAGGTCAAAGTCGTCAAGCAAGACAACAGCTACCCAAACTGGGGGCCAGGGCCCTATAGTACTGGACATGCAAGTGGAGTGATCAAGTACAAACTGCTTTTCTTACTTAAAAAGACTTCATTTTCCAATGGGTAAAATTGAGGAAGCTAAGTAATAGATGGGACTCAGTAACTCATTTGTTTTCCTCCCGTTTTGAAACTTGGGAGTTCATGATGGAGATGAAAGAATGGGCTTGGTTGACAGCGCATTGGCAGCCGAATATGTAAATCCATCCTTTCTGGGGTAGACAGGACTAGCCTAGCAGCTTCCAAAGGAGAGGAGGTGATAGGACCATCCTGCCTTGGAAATAAAGTTGACGTTGACGTCACAAGACCTACAGTGCAGAACCGGAGCTTGTCTTCCTCCTTCAGTGTGTGTTTCTGCTCCCCGGAAATGAAACATCCTGTCAAATGATCTGCACCTTGCATAAAGGTGATCACAAAATACTATGTAAAAAATGGTTCTTGAAGCCCAAAGAGGTGGCTCAGGGGTTAAGAGCACTTGCTGCTCTTGCATAGGACCCAGGTTGGCAGCTCACAACTGGCAGTAGTTCAAGCTCTAGATGACCCAACACCCTTTTCTGGCCTCCACTGGCACTGCACGCACGCGCGCGCGCACGCACACACACACACACACACACACACACACACACACACACACACACGGTGCACATACATGCATGCAGGCAAAACACCATACACATAAAATAAAATTAAATTAAACTTAAAAAAGATGGCTCCCATAATCAATTATTCTTGGGAAACCTAGAGGTTGTATCAATGTATAAAGTTAGGTTCTGTATAAACAATAGCACTAACTTTTTTTTTATTTTACTTACATTGATTGGATATATGTGTTAAAATTTCTCCCTTCATCTGTATTTTAAAATTTTCCTAAAACAAATAGTAAATCGTGATGGATGAAAATTATCTTATTCTATTGTATCACTGAGTAGGAAAACAGATTTTTTTTAACTCTCTGGCTTGTGATGAATTATTAGGACGAAAAGTAAATTGGGGTGGGAACTCAGACAAAATTACTTTCAAGCTTGTTTCAGCATGCAAGGCTTTATGAAGTTACCATCAAACCGGCCATTGAAATAGATGACAAATTGTGGCAGAAGCCGCATTCTCTAGAACTTGTACAGGAACTGTTTAAGCCAGCTTCAGTGAGACAACACTTCTTGGAAAGATCCAGACGGAGCTGATACTTGCCCCTGTGTGGTAACCCTGCATGTTTGCCCTTGGAACACCTTGTTCTTATTGCTGTGACACTCCCTGGTGCCTCCTCACTGCTTCTGAAAGCCCTGCTCAGCCCCCAGGAACTTCTCAGAACTCCACGCTTCATCAGAGGATTATGTTCCGAATGACAGTGGGATTCCAGGGCCAAGGACCAGTTAGTTTGTCTCCCCTGCCTTTTCTTCACCTCATGCCATATGAATAGTTCGGAATACTGTTCTTAGAACACACGGTATCTCATGGGATCCAAAGGGACAGATCTAGCTGGGACTGAGGATGGGACTAGATTCATGCTCTTGGATGTGGTCAGACCGCTGCCCATTTCTTATCTCTGCTTCTACTTCTCTTTCTCTTGCTGCTGTCCATCTCCAAGTTCACAGGCCAGAAATCTGATCTTCAATAGCTCTCACACTTGTTAGGTGTGGCTGCTTGGAGAGATCCTGATTCAGCTCTGTCCTACCCACTTCCTCCGTCCATTCCTTCTCCTCTTCCAGTTTCAAATATTCAGAGAAAGAACTGAATGGCCCATCCTAAGTCATGGGCCATTTCTGGAGAACATGCGGTAGTTTGGAAAGGAAGGGAACATGTTGTCCTTCTTTATTTCTTCTACTACAACCGCATGGATGGAGGAGATAGATTCTCTCTCTCTCTCTCTCTCTCTCTCTCTCTCTCTCTCTCTCTCTCTCTCTCTCTCTCTCCTCTCTCTTTCTTTCACACACACACACAGGTATGAGCAAAAATGTATAATCAAGAATAATCAGAAATGTAAATGACAAATTGGGGGCCATTTTTGCATAAATATAAATCAGCATTTAAATAGCCTAAGAAGGCATTATTGTTCCAAATCAGTCTGTAACTAGATAGTCACCCGATAACTAGAACTCTATATTTCAAGTGGCTTTGTGCAATAAGTCTTAAGGAAGATGGAAAGTTTTAGAAAAGGTAATAATCCTGAATACGGGAGTAGGGAGACTTGCTGTCTAGGACACACACCCCTCATGGAGCTAAAAAATTACATTCAACAATGCTAGATCTTGGCTGGGTCTTCACCAGTTCCTTCCAAGAGAGCAAAAATTGCGCCCAATTTCCAGAGTAGAGCAAATCCCATTTTATGTGAAAATCCGTTAGTTGAAGGAGTCAAGATGTTATTAAAAAGCTGCATGACACTCCACTTTGGCTTTTGTGAGAACCATTACAACAAGTTTACTCTGGCGCAAAGCGTATGAGGGCGAGTGTGTCATTGTCCTTCAGGGATTTCTGCTACAAGCACCGTTTGATTAGATCAGACCCCTTGATTGAGCATTGAGCACCTACAATTTCTATTCATTATTTCACACATAGTAGTTTGTGATTCTCTGCATTTTTATTCATTATATCAATGGCTTTATTTCCTTAACAACAATATTCAAATCTTGTATTTTTACCTATTACGGTTATAAAAACCACACTATCATGCCTCACAAATTTCAGACTAAATGAAACAGTCATCCAAAGTCTCATTCCCTACACAGATGTCATAGTTTTGTATATAAAGGCGTGTCTTACGAAATTTTCTGTGGTAATTCTGTTCAACATTGATCTTACCTTTCATTCTTATTCATCGTAAGTGTTGGCTCAGCAACATATAAAAAATTGGGCTGACGAATGTACAAAAATAATAGATACTTAGTTATTTGGGGGAGCTTATATTCTCCCCTCCCTCTGTCTCTCTCTGTTTCCTCCTGTTATGAAAGAAAATATGCCCTTTCCCAGACTGTGTAGATCTGGAGTGTCTGTGAAATTCTAAGTGCCCTCTGTTCCCATAGCCTTTGACAGAAAATAGCTTCAGATAACTCTTTCTTTAGAGGGATGTTGTACTCCACCAGACAAGGCTGTGAGTGGCCCTGCTGCAAACTGCCCAATAGCAGGGCACTGCTCTGGATGATGTCAACGTGACCCAGCTTCCCCTCCCCTCTCGGTAAGTACACAGAGAGGTCGGGATGTTCTACGCACCCTTTTGAAGAGAGAAAGAGATGTTTAGAACTCCAAAGCTGATGGCTCACTAGTGCCCCTACTGTATTTTGAACAGTGATGTACTGTGTTTCTAGTTTGGCATGGAGCCTGCTGCAATGACCCATATCAGAGGGCTGGACTTGGGGGTCAGAGTACAGCTTCCGAGAAATTCTCCATGCCTGCCTCACGTCCCTATAGAAGTAACCTCCATTAACTAATATATGTTTTGTTGTTGTTGATAATTTCTTTGGGACAAATTTCCCCAAATGAATTAAAGGAGTCTAAATGTATTTGAATGACTCTACATAGAGATTGTCACATTGTTTGGCAATACTGTTTCTTAAGATTTTCCCCTCTGGATTGGCTGCTCATTGTAGGATTGATTCTCTTTCTGTATAACCTTACCCCTCCCCACATCTACAAAGACTATCAAGCTTATGACATCATTCAGTTGGAAATTCATCATCATTTTAAAATGGTGGAAATAAGAACAGTATTAAGTAGGTTGTTGGGCTGTTTCTCACTTATGCTTTATTTAATTATCGAAACACTACTTTTACTGTTGAGCACATATAAAAACAAAACACAAACAAAACACGCTGGTTACTGAATTTTCTATGGCTGGGGTGTGGGCTGAGTATCTCCTCAGAGCCCATTGTAATGGAAGACATAGTCCATAGGGCAATGGTAGAACCTTGGGAAGTGAACCTAGCCGAGGTCTTCGGGTTACTGGAGCATCCCTTTGGAAGGTACTTCTTGTGGGAGTCATTAGAACTTCTCCGAGGAGAGTTGTAGAAGATCTGAGTTGGGCCCCACCCCACCCTCTTTGCTCAATGATTAGGTTGTGACCACTCATTTGCTCCACACACACTCTATCATTACTCCAAACAAACCTCCTTCCTTTATAAATTGGCTGCCTCAGACATTTCTTTGCAGTCATGGAAAGTTGACTATTACAGGATCATTAATTTTCAGAATCTTGAGCGGTATTTAGTATTTTAAAATTGTGTTGATGTGCCTGTGTCTGAGTGGAGGTATATGCACGTGAGTCCAGGCACCTAGGGAGGCTGGAGGTGATGAGTGCCCTTGATCTGGAGTTACAGGCAGTTGTAAGGTGCCCCACATGGGTGCTGGGACCTGAACTGGGTTCCTGGCCACTCTTGACTACTGACTCATCTCCCCAGCCCCTGAAGCTTTTCTTCTTTAACTCTCAGTATTATCTCTGCTCTTGGCTTCCATCACACAGCATGGTCTTGCTACTTCAAGAACTATCGATAATTTGGCGTTACTTTAACATTTTTTTCTGTTGAGGCTGAAGAGGCAGGTCAGAGTACTCTGCCCTTGCAGAGGACCCAAGTTCAATTCCTAGAACCTACATCAGGCAGCTACAGATCCAGGGATTCTGATGTCTGCTTCTGGCCTCCACAGGTACCCACATGCACCCACATGCATGTAATACACACACACACACACACACACACACACACACACACACACACACACACACAAATATAAAGTTAAATCTTTTTTTTTAATTTTTTTTTTTAAGATTTCTCACAGGGCAGTGGTGGCACACACCTTTAATCCCAGTGCTTGGGAAGCAGAGGTAGGTGGATTCCTATGAGTTTGAGGCCAGCCTAATCTACAGAGTAAGCTCCAGGACAGCCAGGGATACACAGAGAAACCCTGTCTCAAAGAAACCAAACAAAATAAAATAAAATAAAGATTTCTCTGTTAATACCTCTGAGGTATTCTTATAAGCCTTTGACACTCACTCTCTAAGTTTTAACGCTGACCTTTAGTTTGTCTACAAATACCTTAATAGATGCTTTGAAGCAACGACATTCCACACACTTGACTCAAATGGCCCTTAATTATTTTGTTAAGTGAAATTTCCAGAGGGTTTAATTTGTCCAGTCTAGTCAGTCAGACAGACAGAAGGCACACAAGATACATTAGTCTGTTGTCTGTCAAAAATGACAAGAGATTGTCAGCTGTAAAGCACATCGTGGTTTCATAGACGCTAAAATGCAATGCACAGTGTAGGTAGCGTGTACCAAAGACTCTCAACTCTGTAATCCTATTCTAGGTCATTAAACAATCCACGTCGTGTGATTGACACCCTCATACCTCAAACTCAGATGTGTCTGTATGAGTTTCCTGTTACTGCTGTGAAAATGTCCCTGCAAACTTGGTAGCTTAAAGCGACACAAATTGTCTTTCAGTTCTGGGAGCAGGCAGAGCAAGCGAAGTTTCACTGGGCTGGAATTGAGATGGGGGTTGGGGGCTGTGCTCCTCTGGAAGCGCTTGTCTTTTCCCGCTTGCAGAGACTACCTATATTCCTTGGTTTATGGCTCTTTCCATCTTTAAAGCCAGCAGTGAGAAATCACTTTGCACCACTGCTTTTACTCTCTTGGCTCTCTCTTTCACCTATAAGGTTGTTTGTAGCTCTGTTTGACCTACTGTGGTAGTTTGAATGTCATTCGCCCCCATAAACTCATAACAAATGGCATTATTGGGAGACATGGCTTTGTTGGGGTAGGTATAGCCTTGTTAGAGAAAGTGTGTCACTGTGGAGACAGGCTTTGAGGGCTCATATATGCTCATGTCATGCACACTATCTCAGTTCACTTCCTGTTGCCTTTGGATCAAGACATAGAATTCTCAACACCTTCTCCAACACTATGTCTGCCTGGACTCTGCCATAGTTCCAGATGCCATGCTCCCCACCATGATGATAATGGACTAAACCTCTGAAACTATCAGCCACCTCAAGTAAATATTTTCCTTTATAAGGGTTGCCATGGTCATGGTGTCTCTTCACAGCAATAGAATACTGACTAAGACACCTACCTTGACAGTCAAGGGCCATCTCTTTCTTTCAAAATTCTTCATTTAATCACACCTATAAGGTACCTTTTTCATGGAAGCTGGTATAGTCACAGGTGTTGGGTACTAGGATGTTGAACAACTTGGAGTGGGGTCATTATTCTATCACCATGTCTAAAACTAAATTCATGGTACTCTTCTTTATTCAAGTTCTCTTTCCTTCAGGCTTTTCTATCTCAAGGACTTAAGCCATAACTAAGCATTTTCCATCACCAGACATCATCCTAGAATCTTCTTTGACTCATTTCCCACATCAGTCAATCAACCATTTGACCCATGAATCAATTCCCTTCTGCCTTTCTTCCCATTAAAGAGTTCTTAGTCTAGCTGGGTGTAGTGGTGCACAGCCTTATTCCCAGCACTCAGGAGGCAGAGTTCAAAGCCAGCCAGCCAGCCTCATCTTTATAGTGAGTTCTAGGACAATCAGAGCTACACAGTGAGACCTTGTCTCAAAAAGACCCCCCTTCCCCCCAAAAAAAGAGCCTATTAGTTCTGTGGTTGGTCCTCAGCATCCTCTCTTACTTTCCTGATGCTGTGACCTCCCAGCCAATTTCCTGCCATAGAAGTGGTGTATCTCAAAACATGCCAGGTGAAATTTGGGGTCAGGAAGTTTCTGGTTTGCTTTGTTTTTGTTCTTGGTACTGGGCATTAAACCCAGTGCCTCTTATGTGCTAGCCAAGTGCTCTACCACTAAGTTATCCCCAGTCTCCCTTTCACTTTGTGTTTTGAGATGGTCCCTAGCGGGGCTTCCAGGCCCTGCAGGGGTTACAGTTCACTTTATGTTTTGAGGTGGTCCCTAAAGGGGCTTCCAGGCCCTGCAAGGGTTACAGTTTTGACACTTCCTGGCATCACATGCTGCCAGGGATGCAGGCACAGTCAGACACCAATGTCTGCATCTGGGGACCTACTTCCTCCATGTCCCATCCTAGCCTGTCAGCTCCACAGCCATGGGGACCCAACACTACCAGTCTGGCTACTGAGACTAACAGTACTCTTGGCTTTGAAAAGCGCTTCTCAGCATTTCCTGAAACTGGTCTCCTACAGTGTCCTCCTCACACTGCTCGCTGTCATTTCAGACTCACCATCTGCCAAGACAGATCTTTCTTCAGCCCTACTCTTCTGCCATTAATTCCTCCAATGGAGACCTGATCTGGTGTTGGTGTGGGCCCTGGGTTCTGTTTATGTCTTTCCTCGGGACAATGAGGTTCCTCTTTGGATTCCTGAGCGCTGAGTGTGCCCTGTGGCTGCTGCTGAAGCCCAACATGACAGAGACCTATTGGGTGTTCATGAAAAACTCTCCCCTTCTGATGCCAATGGGGATTGAGAGCCCAATATGGCCAGCTTTGGCAAGCATTAACGTAAGCCTAGGAACTATAGCCATGCTTTTGGATTCTCCAGAAGGTAATGTATGGCAACTGCCTTTTCAAGTATGTTTGAGAAAGTGTCACCCAGACACCTTGGAGATTAAAGATAACCCTGAAGGTCACTGACCTCCATTTGTTAACAGTAGCATGCCAGCTAAGCCTTTTCATTTTCACAATCCTCTTCAAGCTTGTGTAGTACCTACTTTTCAGGAGTGGCTCTGTGCAACATTTATTGGCCTCCTGAAATTTATTTAGCCCCCCTTTGAAGATACCTTAAAATTTATGAGCCTGAATGTAGCCATTATAAGACCATTAGTTATGCTCCTTATGAGCTGCCTGTTTTTTCTTTATGGTTCTTAGTTGTTCTTTTGCAAAGCTGCCAACTTAAGTCGTGCTGGGATTAAGAAAAATGGGCCTTGGCGGTTCGTGTTCATGGAGTTATATCCATACCAGTGGATGCCCACACGCTCCAAAAGAGAATTTGACATCGCTGCTGCCATTGTTGCTGTTATAGCAGTGGTGGCCACCGCTGCTACTGTTTCTGGGATTACCATTTCATAATTGCTTACTACAGCTAGCACAGTGGAGACCCTGGCAGCAAAAGTAGCTACCACAGTTAGTTAATCTTCCATTCTATTGGGCATGATAAATTTAATTCAATAGTTATATACATTTCGATTGGCTTTGAAAATTACAAATTTATAAACTCAAGTTCCATTTGCTTTTGGGATACCATCTTACAAGGATTCCAATTTTCAGTAAGGCTCGTTAAGGAAGGGAATGGCTCAGTTGCCTTTAGCCTACTGACTATGGGTGGGTTAGGACTTCTGTTGGTCTTTTCTGTGTTGAACACACAGATTGCAAGCCCAGCGCCACTTTGAGATCTTTGGTAGCAGTTAACTCTGCAGCTCACACACAATTGAGCCTGTATGATAATGAGTATTCAGAGACCGGTAATACCTGGGGAGGGGGGCCACTCACCAACCTAAGACAGAGCTGTGTGGCCTGGGCAGGCATCTCCATGACGGGTAAGGTGACCTGCTGACGTCCCACGCAACCTAAGTCAGAAGCTCAGTTTTTAGTAAAAGGGGGACCTGTAGGGTCCTGGCCCCTGTTTTGGGTAACTGTTGCTTTGTTTGCTGACCTTGACCTTGATATCCTCCTTATGCTAATTCCCTGCCGGGTTTCACCCTCCTGAATGCTTAAGGGAAGTTCCTTATCTATGTATCCTGCATAATGGGCATTAACAGCTTAGATACAAGATTTTAAAACATCGGTAGTAAACTTCTGCCCTCCGGGGTTCTCCCATTGTGCTGTAAGCCTGTATTTAAGACCTCCTCCCTCCTTCAATAAACAGCATTCAGCATTAAATAAAAAAAAAAAAAAATTCCTCCATCTGTACTCTGTCCTTACTGACCGCCCCCCTCTCCTACTTCACACACACAATTAGCCAGGCACCAAGACTGACTGGACTTCCCTTGGGGCACTTCTTACCCCCTCCCCCATAGCTCCTACCATAGCCAGAAAATCTATTTCACCTCACCAATCGTGAACAGCCGGCTGCTGGGTCATGCTTCATCCTATATTTCACTGCCAAATGGAGTCTGGAAATATTGTGGTGATCAAGTCACACTCCCTCTGTCAAAATCCCTCAGCAGCTCCCGATCCTGTGTCAGATTAACTCCAAGCTTCCCTGAATGGCCTTAAAGGCCCCCGGTAATTTGACTTATACCTCTCAAGTTTACATGAGTCTCTGTGGTCCCACCACCTGCCCCAGACAGGACTGCCCTGCCGCCTCCCTGGCCTCCCTGCCCCTCCCCCCATGGCATTGCCTTCAATGCCCATACATTCCCTTCTGCCGTCCCAGACCTTCTCCTTTAACCTGGTTTGGTCACTTCATCCCTCAAGTCTTGACTCCCTATCTCATCCTTGGCTTCAGGTTTGCCTCTGAACTTACTGGGGACATGGTAGGACACAGGACGTCGCCGTCTCTTGCTCATTAGTCCGTCTCCGGCTAAAGTTCAGCTAACTCACAGCAAGGTCGATGCTTTCTAGTTTCTTGTTTCCGTATGTGAGTCATGAATTTTTTTCTTCACTAGTTCTTGGAATTATCACCAAAGGCAGAGACTCATTCCTAGTTTGGAACTAGTTTACTGACTCAGTTTCCTTTAGGATTTCAAGCAATTAAGATATCGAGATGTTTGACAGTTCATGGATTTCTGTTGATGGGTGAGTAGCTCCTGACTGCCGGAAACCCTAGTGACATCCACCATCCCCAGCTGCTGAGGAGACAGTAAAAATCACTAAGATAAGCTAAACCTGAGCATTATAAAAGTCGACTCGCAGACTTCTCTGTATCAGGCTCTATTGCATAAAACTAAACAGTAGAGAAGGTAGGAGGGAGCAGAATACTTGATGTCTAGCCCCAATTCTCAGGAAATGTAGTACCCTTGACTGTGGGGAGAGTCACAGAACCATCTAATGGTCTAATCAAGAGAACGAGCACATGACAACAGGGTGAAAAAAATTCAGATTCGTAGGAGACTAAATCATTGCTCCAAAGAAACAAGGCCCACGCCATTTTACTAAAGGTAATGTCACCCCCAAGCCAACATGGAGGCGGGCCATCTCTACAACTGCAGTACATGTGTGCAGGGCACCCATCTGAGAAATGCTACCCAAGACGACTCCTCTCCACAGACTCGTGTTCCAATGCGTGATTGATTTCATAGGCATATGTGCCTACATGTGATTGATTTTTAGACATGTAGACCAATGTGCCAATCAATGCGTGATTGGTTTCACAGACATGTATGCCAGCATGTGATCAATTTCACAGACATGTGTGCCTACATATGATTGATTTCACAGACATGTAGACACATGTGCCAATTCATGATTGGTTTCAAAGACATTGTCAACTGGCGATCGATTTCACAGACAAGTGTGCCAATGAATGATTGATTTACTGGTTTTGACACCTTTACAACCTGGTCAGTTAAAGGATTTTCAGATCTTTCCAGTGAGAAGATGCCGTATTTATGCATACAGTGATTCTCGGGCCACTGCCACCAAGCTGGGTACATGCATGGTCACACACACAACATGCCCAAATCATTAGCTGTTTGTGCCCTAAATGTAAAACAAGGAATTCCCCAGATGAGTTTTAAATTCCAGAGCAATTACTACATCCAATTTGAAGAGCCAGAAGGAAGATCATTCTGCCAAGTAGCTATTAGTGATGGGATCGCTTCTGCTTCCAAGTCTGTGCTGGATTAACTCCTAAAGCACTCAATTACTTTTCAGATCATGCCGTGGTGTCACATGGCCTAAAGAGAAGCCACCATCTTCAAAACTTAAGGAGGTAGAAGAAAGGACGGCTACATTTTCTTTTACATTGGAGCCTGTGTCTAATGAGCTGGCTGAAAGGAAAAACATCAAAAGCTTTTTCTTCCCTTAGACAAAACAGTATTAATATCAACTTTCTTTAAATAGATTAGACATTTAGATCAATGCACTCGTGGTCGTCTGACTGTTATAAAGACACAATCTGCATTGGAGCTGCTTGTTGGAGACTCACTAGTTACGCTTTTGTGGTTGAATTGTTTTCAGAGCCAGTACTGCCTTGACTGTGTTTTCCCAGCAGAGAGTGGCAGGACGCAGGCTCTCCCAGGCCCTTTCACTTCAGAAGTACGGATGGAAGATGAAGAGGGCACTGGTCTGGGTGAAATCCTGATGGAGGAGGATGGAACACAGGCCTGTGTCTTCTTACACCTTCCCAGGCCCAAGAGCATGGTGCAAGTTGGAGCTGGTCTCAGAAACCTTCTCAACACAATGCCAGGAGGTCACTATTGTCCCACAGGTGATACCTGAGGTCAAACTCACCTGTAGCTTTTCACCTAGAAGGAAGAGAAACTCGAAAAAACAGTCTCACCTTCCAAAATTGTCAGTGCCGACCAAACTGGGGGCAAGAAGCAATGAGATTCCAGTTCGTTGATACCCCCTGGTTTCAGTTTCACAATGCTTTCTTTCCTTCTTTGTTTGTTTTTCAAGACAGAGTTTCTCTCTGTAACAACACTGGCTATCCTGGAACTCCCTCTGTAGACCAGGCTAGCCTTGAACTCACAGAGATCCACCTGTCTCTGCCTCCCAAGTGCTGGGATTAAAGGCATGTGCCACCACTACCCTAAAGTCAATGGGACCAAAGTCATCTTGTCCTCCGTCCTTGTTTTTATAGACCAGGAAACTAAGTCAGACTCATACTGTGTCCCCTCTGTCCCACACTACCCTTCTGCTTGGCTGACCACAGTCTGCACTCAGCAGATCCTTGTGGTTCTGATTCTGTCATCTGTGAACTTTGGGACTGACATATGGATTGTTCTGTGAAATATTTTGCACAAAAGTGATTCAATAGTAATATATCAATTTTATCAATTGGTAAAATTCTAAATACAATTTATTTCAGGCATTAACTTAATGCTATAAAAATACAAAATGATCACGCAGGTGGTTTTCCCAGTGCACGACTTGTCCATTGTACTTAGGATGTGCTGTGATTTCCCCAAACATGAGAAATTCAACTGCCCAAGCTGTGGTGGTGGTAGTGGGTGCTGCATTCGCGCTCTCCTCTGGTTAAAAGAAAAGAGGTGCTGTTATTTGTTAAGTGGCGCTGTTTACATGGAAGAGAAGCCACGAGGCACAACAAAACCCACTATAAGAGTTTATTAAGGGAAGGGAATAGAAGGAGTGTGCATAGGCCTATGGAATAACCGTACAGGAAAAGAGAGAGGGAATAGGTGGGACCTGCTTTTATAGCCCTCCCCCCCTCTCCCCGCCACATGCTCACATGGACTTACATAGCTACGCCATGCATGTGCAGCATCTTGCCTGGCTACTGGACAGTGCATTCGTGGTCATGTAGCTGGGGGAGCAGCTAGGAATTCTAACAGGTGCAAATCTAATATGGATGGAAAAAGTTGAGTTAGATGTCATGATGATAATATCAGTCCATCTCAGTTCAAAATACAGCAGAGGTTAAGTTATCTGCAACAGCTTCCTAGAAATGCAGGGTATCGCACACTCATCTAAATTACCAGCTAAAGGAAAAATCATACACGTCTGTAATTCCAGCACTTGGCAATGGAGGCAGGAGGATCTAGAGCTGAAGCCCAGTCTGAGCTATAGGAAGAAGTCCAGAGGAAGAAAGTAGGAAGGAGAAGGATGAGAAAGAGGAGGAAGAGGAGGAAGAAGAGAAAGAGGAGGAGAAGTCACTGGTGCTTTTTAAGGACTCAAAAAATATTTATGTTTC